>NC_064924.1:532249118-532850618 GCF_023897955.1 Schistocerca gregaria | reverse complement strand
GAGCAGCAAACACGACAATTAGGAGTCTGTTTACAGTACTTGGTAAGTTGTTACAATGCCGCAATGCACAGCTCAACTGGCTGAAGTCCATATGAGATCGACTAGTCGAGATCTACTGGAAGTTAAAGGCAAAATTTTGGGTCTTGAACAACAGAGCAGTACTGATTCAGCTAACCTCTCTAATGAAATTATCGTATTAAAGAATATGCAAAGAACCATTACTAACCACACAGTTTTCATTAAACAGATTGTAAAGCAATTTATCTCATATTTCCACGTAATTCGTAATGAAACGAACGCAAATATCCAAGAACTATTCCAAGGATTAAATGCTGTGAGCACACACTTAAACACTCTTTTGTCAAGGATTACTGATAGCTTATCAAATGGTAGAATGGATGCTCTTAACTTAAAAAAAAAAACACCTTATAAAGTAGTTCAAATTATTGTTTGAGCAGTGTACTACCTCATCCAGAACAATTTGTACAGATCCTACTATCATCAATTGAACGAAAGCTAGATGCAACCTATACTATGATTTACCCTGTTAACTCTTACAGTTTATATGCTTACTACAAATTAACCACCGCACACTCTTTACTGATTGAAGATGAATTACCCACTGCTAGATCAAAGCATAATTTTGAAATGTATAAGATTTATACTTACCTTGTGAAATGGAGAGAGGCAGGTATGCATGTAAAGTACATACTGAATGATTATCTACTGATCAACAAATATGGAAGATATTTTGTGTGCCTAAATGAAAATGATTTGCATGTGTGTAAGTGTAGTCATAAGTTAATTTGCCCTGAATCGTCAGTATTCTTTGATAGTAGAGTGTATAGCTGTGAGAAAGAATTGTTTATGAATCATCCCCCAAGAGATGATTGCCCTAGAATTTTAATGCATCTTTATCATCCATTTCTTAAATCATGTTCTGAAGGTATTATTTTCTCACTTCACTCCACCCTTGATGTCACATTTACATGTAAAATTTATGATACACCTAAGCTACCCTTTACACTCAATGTGAATAATAGTGCATTAATCTTGAATGTGATTTATCATGCGAACTGTTTGATATGCCTAGTGTATTGCCAACTACATTTCATGCAATTAGATATTTGCCAATAATGTGGATGTTATCTGTTTATTACAGTGATTCATAGATATTAACATATTGAAAGCATTCCTTATCAAGTTTTTCTGAAGACAATAATTTTATTAAGGACATCCATGAAAATTTAATTTCACCCAATAATGAGTTTCATTGAAGTTGCAAATAGAATTAAGTTCTTCGATTCTTGCAGTAATGTTGATGCATACTGATTATCAGTATTGTGTTTTTATTACTTTTATTAATTTGTATTTTGTCGACAGCATTTGTCATGTATGAAATTGTCATCCTGAAGGTACACTTCTCTGTACCGAACGTTACTGTATCTGCAAATGAAATACATGTTGCAATGCCTCCTGATGCCACAAATGGCGAAATAGATTCATAACGCCCAGGAGGTCGTTTTGAGCCACCTATGGTTGCTCTTTTTGTCTGGGGAGAGTGTTATAAGGTTCTATGGATTGCACTTAGCCCATACGGTACGTAACACGCACTCGCCAGCCAACCTGTCTGTAATGCTGACAATTTGTTTAGTCAGCAGACAAGCGTCCGCCTGCACTGCGATGCAGAGTTAAGCCTCTGCCTGCCGTCCGCAGCGTGCCGTATTAACTAGCGTGGCTTCGGGCGCGAATATGTCTCTTTTCTTAGCTCACCGTGGAGCCTTTCGATACGACCGTAATTAGGATGTCAGGCACAGTGATGATGGGTGCTCGTAGCATGCATGTTTTATAATCCGCCTTTGTTAATAAAACTGTTTAAACTTACTTCTCATTTTCGCGTATTGCCGTACCTCAAGAACCTACTGCTTACAAATCCTTACAAAATGTTCGTGTAATCATCATCTGGGGCAACAACACAAACTACCCTCTTATAATAGTTAACTATGAATTCAGTTCCAACAACTAAGAGAGCTGAAACTATTACATTCCACGCAAATCTCAAGGCCATTTCAGTTGACGAATTACTGTGCTATGTATTCATGTAACTATACAGTTGTATACAGAAGTCACATCTATACTTTAGTTTCCTCTCGTCCTTTTTCTTTCCTTGTAGACAGTTCATTTAATGTTTACTTGATAACAAGTAGAAATCGGTAATAATGTTATTTGGGCAGTCTGAGACTCAGAGTAGACGATACTTAGGACACTCACCCTACTATTGATCGATCTGTCCTCATAGCAATATTAGTAAGCCCCCAGTTCTTTAAGGAATTGACCATCCCTGTACAGAACAGCTTTAAACTTCTGATTACTGTACAAGTGAGTTAATATGTTACGTATCTGATTTGAGCGAGTAAGTGAGGAAATGTTAGAGACATGGTTTGTAATTAGGTGTAGAGTTTATTGGAAGTCGCTAAATGCTCTCACTATCAAATATTGGCTGAATACTGTCTGCATAATTAGCACTTCCATTTTAAGCAAAAGCTAGTTTTACACACATCTGAATGGTTACGACTGTGGGTCGTACAAAGATATAATTTTCCTGGCACATTCAGTGGTATATGTCGATACTGACTGAAAAGCGTGTTGTGAATAACTAATTAATTAAAACGTCTTGCCTTATGTTGGAAGTTTCACTGCAAGAATAGCGAAAATGAAGTGAGTGATAAACGTTTTCTCCTTTGATGATTCCAGGGGTGAGTCAGGGAGAAAAAGTTTCATAAAGCTTTTGAATTATGTTCAAAATCTGTTCGAAGTCTGGGCAATTTGTGCGTAGTAGTAACTGTAATGCCTGCCTTACCGTGTTAAACCTTTGACATAAGATTATACCTCTTAATGAGTAGATTAGCAAAGCAATTTATATTTTTAAAATTGGTCAAAAATTATATAAAAATTGAAAGTCAAATTTTTGTTGTTCTTACAAGCCGCTAGATAGGCAATTTGCAACAAGTATGGTGAACTATGAACCATGAACAGATTAGTCGGTTAGCACACGTTGGGTTCACTTCAGTACAAAATTTAAGTAAAAACAACTTACCACTGAACCGATGAAGGGCGGTATCGCAGATATGAACTTCATACCCGGCTGCCATATCGTCACCAGCGCCACGTCCACAATGAAAATGCTAGCCGCAATCTGAGAAAAAGCAACTGCTGATAAACTTTGCACATGAAACTGTATGTATGACAAGGAAAATTGTGACACCTTCGCTGAAATCATTGGTATGATAGAAATGAGTGTGGATACTGCTGATATTTCATAACTATTCAAGATTTCAGAAAAATATTTCCGAAATACAATTGAACGTAAAGGTTATGGTATTTTCCTGTTATGGAACTACCTTTAATTTTTACTGTCCAGTAATATAATTAAGGTATAACCGTCATTTACCATTTTAATAATGGAATGCAATCCTGTCAACAATGGCGCACCCATCGAGGGACACAGAAGAGCAGCTGCTGCCCTCTCGCCCGCATGAAAAAATCTCAGGCACACGTTAAGTATCATTTCAGCATCACTTTTGAGAAAACTACACCATATAATGTGTACTGACCAGTAACTTGATGGGTACTGACGAGTAACAAAAGTACCGAAAGACATTTGTCATGAAATCTCAAAACTACCAGCATTTCCGCAGTCCAGCCATCCCCACCCAACCTGCTCCGCAGCTCAGATTCTGGATACACTCTCGACAATATAGCTTCACTGTGAAGCTTTTCGTTAATACAGCAACTAAATGTAGGGCCCGTCTGCTAAATCTGACGCTATGAAATAGTTCGAACCCTGTTACGTGGTGTTTATGTAATAATGCAGACGAAACAGCGCCGTGCCATCAGCTGTGCCTGACAGATCTGGCGCTGTTCCTCAACACTTTTGCAAAAAAGTGTCACTGCTAAGGTGAATAAACCCCATACACCTGCAGTTCTCTGTTATAGAGCCCTTGAATGAAACTGGAGGACACACTCGTACATCGCCTCGTCTGTTTAAAAGTAATCGTTGATTGGCAGACTTAGATTAAATCGGCCCACTTGCCCGAAACCAGCCTGCCATTCGTTTGCAATGGCCTTTAGGTGAACTATAGCCTCAGTGCTGCAATAAACTGGTATAATTAGTCCTATTACTCGTCTAATCTTAAATCGTTTATGAGCCATTACGTGCGCCTACCACTCTTCATAGTAGTTATTATGGTTATGATTTCAGCGAAAGCTCTGTAAAGATTCTTCCATCTAGACAGACTTCATTTGTAGAAAATCGGTGTTTTTTACAATTAAACAAACACGCAAACTAACTAATTAACGTAAAGGCAAAAACGACTCCACCACTACTGGTGTCAGCTTTTACTATTGAGTTTGTTGTTACTCCCTTCACGAAAAGTCTAACCCAAATCAAAAATGATGTCGGTTCGCGTAGGTCGAGGCACAAATGAGGATGGCATTGTTGCCGTTTCCAAGCAGAAGTTGCGTTACGCGCATATTCGTACTTTGCACTTAAGAAAGCGTTTAACTTGAAAATTACCTTTCCTGTTTGCTTCTATATAATTTGTCGTTTACCATCAACATCAGCGATGTGAGTTCGAGATAATTTCCAAGAATGATTGCCTATCGAAGTTGTGGGGTCCAAACAATGCATATCGAGCGTGCGATTGTAAACTGATCATGCGACTCTGGGGCGGCCGTTATGATCAATTATTTTTGATCGTCATTTTTATCTGTTTTCCGTCGTTCCCTTAGTTGCTCTAAGTTACATACCTCCGCGAATTAATTGCAAAAATGGAATTGTTCCCGGAGCGCACACATCACATGGCCATCCACATGACGACAACACCGACGACGAGTAAGGTAAGTCATCTTCTTCGTAGTTACAAGTATTTTTGTAACGGTCTTCTTTTGACATTTCTGCAGTGACCACCGTAAACATACTCATAACGCCCGCCACCAGAGTCGCGAGATCGATTTAGGATCGCACGTTCGATATGTTTCGTTTGGACGCCGCGACTTCGATAGGCAATCATTCTCGGAAATTACCCAACTCGCAACAAATCGAAAAAAAAATTCATTAAGTAATTCACTACGATCACGTTTAATGCCCACGTTGACTAAGACGTTCATAACAGAGCACTCTACACTACTGAACTTTCAATTGCCGCAGGTGCGCTGATCAAGGCTAAACTCGACCCCATCGTTCGTGACTCCAGGTATGAATAATTCAGAAACATAGTTTCTAAATTTAGAATCTGCATAGATGCCAGTTACATGTTAATAACCGTATCAGCATTTTGTCTCACGAAGACAGGCACTGTCTTGTCAGTCAGGTACATCGTTTCTTTGTTTCAGCAACAGTTTCAACAACACTTGCGACCTATGTGCAAAATAGCACTTAGGCAATACAAAAGAGGCAATAAAGAAAAATTTGCTTTGGGGACAAATATTGCTTCGCCTTGCTCAAAATTTCGGGTCAACATGGACCTTCGATACCGCCCGTCGGCCTTGGACCCTGACGAGCTACGGCTGTGGTTGGAATGTGGTGTGTGGTGGGCGACGTCATTCATCAGGCAGAGATTAAACATTGTCTCTGTTTGCGCAACTAGCGAGTGAAAACAATGATTAAAATTTACGTGAACTTGGAATTCTTTATGAGTACACTTTCCTGATGTGCAACTTTCTTAGAGAGATCGAGACCAGTTCATGTGTTACAGTGATGTCAACTTATTACTCCTTTGTTTTATATCGACACAGCGTTTCGTCGATTGCCACAATTGTTGCCTTCGTGTATTGGTATCGCTTCTTGGTGTTTTGTACTGTTATTGGTTTTAGATTTTCTTATTTTGGTGCTGGCATTTTAAATTGACCTCTATAGCTCGAGTGGTGTTTTCGACACCGTGTTTCGTTACTTCTTCCTATTTTCGGATATACGTATTGACTTTTTTACTACTATCGGCTTTTTGTATTGATATCGGCGATTTAAGCTGAGCTGTATTAAGTCAAGTGATGTTTTCGAAATCGCGTTTAGTTAGTTCTCGCGACTTTTCCCTATGTGTCTTGGTATTACTTTCTGGACATTTTGTACGTCTATCGGATTTTTGGCATTTTGTGTTGGTATGGTCTTCTAATTTGAGCTACATAGGTCATGTGATGTTAGTTTCGTTAGTTTTCGCGACTTTTCTCTGTATATCTTGGTATGGCTTTCTAGCTTTTTTGCACTTCCATCAGCTTTTGGCTTTCTGTGATGGTAGTGGTCTTTTGAGCTACACAGGTCATGTGATGTTTTCGATGCCTGTTAAAGTTAGTTCGCACAAATTTTGCGTTTTTATGTCTTTGGAAGCAACCATTTTATCGTGTTTCTCTGGTTGTTTCGTTTAGGATAATTTCCTATTATAGTAATTTTGTAATGGTTATTTTAGTTTGTTACATGTGACCACGACGTCATATCAACGGCGATTTTTAAAACGTAAGTAAGACAGACGGTTTTGATTATTAGATTGTACCACATCCCGAAACAAATATTGTACTTAGATTTACAGCTATTGCGATAAAGAACGTGTACATAATAAAAACGTTTCTTGGAACGAAAACTAATCGATTGTAATAAAAATAAGCTTTACAGCAGGACATTACTACACAGAGAAAGAACAAAAAAGAACCATGTCCTGTAAATAAATGGTAGCTAGTATCAAAAAATATACTTTTATAGGTCAAGAGAAGACTGTCATAGGCAATTTGGAATACATGTACTTTTCAGAAGAAAAATCGAAAACCGTTTAAGAAGAAGCACTTAAGTTATTCTTGAAGAAACCATCAAGTATCGTAAAAACAGCTGTAGTATGGTTTTGTTTTGCTTTAGGGCGCATAAACAATTGCGGTCATACGCGCCCAAGTCAAAACTATGGAACATGAACACAGAGAGGAGTTAAACAACTATACGTCAATCCCAATGTACAGAATAGGAGACAGCTCAAAACAGGCACGTGGAAAACGGGCTAAAGGAACATACAGAAATGGAGGTGCAAAACTAAAAATTAAATGGCCTTCTCCATATTGCTTCGGCGCATAAAGTCGTCAGCCCCCGCGTCATTCGCTAAAACGGCTGATAACTCAGATGGCAAACCCAAGCTGTAACGTAAATTATTAAAAAAACGACGTTCCGGCAGGAAGTGGCAGACAGTTCAAATTTGGGTGCAATGTGTAAAAAGAGGTGGGGTAGCGCCACTTAGCAAATGTCTATGGCTAGAAAAGCAGTGCCCAATACGTACCAGAGTTGAAATAACCTCCCGGAGGGAGGGCCGTCAGGAGGTCGTCCAAGGCGCAGGGAGAGGCTTAATTAGCCGAAGGGAGGACCATTGGCGAAGCTAAAGGGATACAACCTACTGGCAGACTGCAACGCAGAGGTAATGGAATAGAGGTCGGCCACTGTGGCCTAGAGGTTCCAAGTGCTGCAGTCCGGAACTGTACTGCTGCTACGGTCGCAGGTTCGAATCCTGCCTCGGGCATCTATGTGTGTGATGTCCTTAGATTATTTAGATATAAGGAGTTCTAAGTCTTAGGGGACCTATGACCTCAGATGTTAAGTCACATAGTGCTTTGAGCCATTTGAACCATTTTTAAGGGAATACCGAGTTACTCGCGGGCTGAGGTACGAGGACTGTAGCGTTGGCAGCAGCGTCAGCAGCCTCGTTTCCAGGTAGACCGACATGACCAGGGACCCACAGAAACATGACAAATCCGCTGCACTGAGGTTGGTTGGTTGGTTGCTTGGGGAAGGAGACCAGACAGCGTGGTCATCGGTCTCATCGGATTAGGGAAGGATGGGGAAGGAAGTCGGCCGTGCCCTTTCAGAGGAACCATCCCGGCATTTGCCTGGAATGATTTAGGGAAATCACGGAAAACCTAAATCAGGATGGCCGGACGCGGGATTGAACCGTCGTCCTCCCGAATGCGAGTCCAGTGTCTAACCACTGCGCCACCTCGCTCGGTGCTGCACTGAGGGATCTGTAGTGTACAGCGCACATAGACTTTGGAGGGCACTGAGTGAGTCTGAGCAGAAGACACAAATGGAAAGGCTGTGTCGCCGGATGTGCTCCGTGGCCTGATACAAGGCGAAGAGCTCGGTTGTAAATACTGAGGAGTGTATCGGAAGCCGATATCGAAAAACACAGGTGCCAATGATGAAGGCACACCCGATCCCACGGTATCAGTATAAACAAAGGTACTATCGCCAAGTTCAATCCAAAGATCGTGAAACTGAAGGCAATAGACTGAGGCTGGAGTAGTGTCCTTAGGAATCGAATGATGGCCAAGGTTAACATGGATCGTTTGACGAAGCCAAGGTGGTGGAGGGTTCAAACCCACTGGGGAAGTTGCAGGTAGTGTAGCAGCAAACGGCGAAAGCGGACTCCATGACGTAACAGGAAGAGGAACGAGCCCCAAACTGGCGGTCGAAGGAATCGCCGAAGAAGGAAGCATAGGAGGGGAGGCCACGCATGGCAGACAAACGGCGTACATAACTGCTAAAGAGGAAGTCGCGGTGGTAGGACAGTGGATGTTCAGCAGCTTCAGCATACAGACTCTCGACCGGACTGGTGTAAAAGGGGCCAGTGGCCAAACGGATGCCACGATGGTAGATAGTGTAAGACGGCGTCAGAGGGATGGCTGTGCAAACGCATAAGCAAAACATTCATAGTCGAGTTTCGAACGGACAAGGGACCGGTACAAACGGACGAGGGTGGTTCGATCGGCACGACAGGAAGTACCATCGAGGACACGCAGGACATTGAAGGACCGCGATCAGCGGGCTGCCAGGTAAGATACGTGGGAGGATCAAGAGAGCTTCCTATCGAGCATGAGCCCCAGGAATTTAGTAGTTTCAACGAACAGAAGGGTAATATAAACGAAAAAATATTTATCGTCAATAAAAATAAGATAGCTAATGTCGGAAAGTACACTTTAAATACATAACTCAAGAGGAGGTTGCGATACGCTGTTTCAAATATATTTGTGTACTTTCCAGTTGTAAATCGAAGAGAGTTTCACAAAAAGTAGATTACCTATTTGTCAGGACTAAACTGATGATGGCCGAAGTACAGAAGACATAAAATGTAGACTGACAATGGCAAGGTAAACGTTTCTGAAGCAGAGAAATTTGTTAACATCGAATATAGATTTAAGTGTCAGCAGGTCTTTTTTGAAAGTATTTGTCTGGAGTGCAGCCATTTATGAAAGTGAAACATGTAGGCCTAACTATTTAGACATAAAGAGAACAGAGGCTTTCGAAATGTGGTACTACATAAGAATGCTGAAGATTAAATGGGCAGATCGCGTAGCTAATGTGGAAATATTGAATAGAATCGGGGAGACAAGAAATTTGTGGCTCAACTTGACTAAAAGAAGGGCTCGATTGACAAGACACATTCTGAGACATCAAGGGATCATCAGTTTAATATTGGAGGGAAGTATTGGGGAAGGGGGGGGGGGGGGAATCGTAGAGGGAGACCAAGAGATTATAAGAGGTCCATAATTAAAGAATTTGTTGCTAGCGCACTCGAGCTGATGTAATTTCGATGTATTGCTCACGCGCAGCCTGCGATATGTAAGCTAGAAGAGAATCTGAGACCAAAGAGCAGTATTGACTGCAGTAGGATCTGTGTGGCAGTAGGAGTAAGTTGTTGCTAGCGAGCAGTCTGGTCTGGTGTATCGTTTGGCTGAGCCGGTCGTGTGCAGCGATGGCGGAGCCTGAGCGTTGTAGGATAAGGTAAAAGCAGCCTCGCGCATATGTAGTATTGTTACATCAAGTCCCATGTAAATGTTTTTAAAAAAATCTGTTAATAATAATCTTTCTCATAAAAAGTAACTTTTGACATTTATCTCAATTTAAAGAATTCACTAATTCCTCCAATCCTTGGCAATCCCGATTATTGAAAGGAAAAGTCAGTTCTTTCCTTTTTTTATAAGACAAATCTATCGGCCAGCATTGCACTTAGCCGCGCCAGGAAATTTCTTATAGGAGCAGATATATACGCGTTATCCGGCGATCTAATTAAGGTAAGATTTTTTCAGTTTATTCAGAATGATGTATCAGGGCCATGACGCAGCATTGCTGACGTCCAAAATTTACCAGGTTAAATTGACTGTCAATTATTGAAAGGTTATAGGTTTTTCGCATTGTATTATATTTTCACTGTTGGGTAGTTACGCTAGATGAGAGTAATATTGATATTATTTTATTTTGTGGGGAGGCTACACTTGGCGACAACCGGCCAGGATCGTATTTTTGTGAATTTCTGAGAAGTGGTCAGCTAAATATCTGTTCTTATTTACTTAATATTAAAAGTAGTTTGCATCTGGCGCAACGCATTTACTAATTTGTCACTTTTTCTTTCACAGATCATCGGCAATTTATTGCTCTTTGTTGTAACTGTATTTATTCCATTTTTGCTTTGTCTTTGTTTGATTTTGTGCTTAACTTTGAGTTGTGAAAAAGCCGCGCAAAACTGCTAACAGTGCATCGCAATGTGCAAGGAGTGAAAAAGCTGACTCGAATAATTTGACCGATTATACTAGCGACACTCAGTGTAATAGTGACAATCCTCTAATTACAGATAATCAGTGTGTGCCGATCACTAGTAATGATTTTGATGCTAATGATGAGCAAACAAATTCAATTGTGTCCTCTGTTAATTTAACGACAATTGATGACGCGGCACGTTCCGTTACAATGAACGCTGTCCAGTTTGAAACACCTGATTTGCAAAATTTACGTAGTGAACAGATAATTGTTTCTAACGAAGGTGACCAATATACAAAAAGCACGTCAGATTTATTTGATTCCGCTGTAGTGACCAACACAGCACATCCGATTAGCAAACCTTTTCGTGAATCAGACAATGAGCAAATGGTCATACAAAACGTGACACATGCAGATACACCATCACACAGCACAGAGAATACAGCAGCTAATTTTGGCATGGATCGAGTTATGGCATTATTGCTACAACTTAATGAAAATCTCAAACAACAAATTAAGGAATCGAACAAACAACTTAATGAAAAATTGGACAACAATTCCAAACAGTCGAATGAAAAACAGGACAACAATTACAAACAACTTAATGAAAAACTAGACAACAATTACAAACAGCTTAGTGAACAGATTACAGCAGTTGCCGTGCAATGTCATCATACTAAAGAACAATTACGTGAGGAAATAAAGGCTTGTGCTAGGAATAGTAGTGAAGAAATTAGATCGGTTGCACAAGAATTAAATAATACACATGCAGCTACAACTAAATTACTTAGAGATGAAATTAGTGCAGTCGCTAAACAATGTTCTGAAAACGCAACAAAGTTACGCGACTAGTTTAAATTAATGTCAGCAGAACTTTCACACACGCTGGACGCGAAAGTCGACAAGAAATTTGAACAACAAAACAGCCTAATTGACGAACGTTTTAATCACCACCTACAAAACAGTGAAACGCGTTACCGTAAATTCGTACAGGAACAGAACAAAGTAGAGAAACAAGTCGTGGAAACAATTACTGCACAGAGACAGGAAGATAAGCGTAAATTATTTACGAAAGCAAAAACATACGTAGACAACAACATTGCTACAGTATCAGACGAAATCAATACTATTAAACAGTTGAACACCGAATTGCATGATGAAATCTCCGATCTTAAAACAAAAACAGACACACACACAGTAGACTTTCAGACAGTGACCAACAGACTTGAACAATTAGAATTAATACAGGATCCCGATGCCATTAAAGCAGACGTTAAGAAATTGAACAAAACTACCCGTTAGTGGAAATGCCACAGCATCCTTCCGCAAATAACAGCACGTCAGATAGAATTTGACTAAATAGAGCACAGATTGAACCTTCCAGCGATGTAAGCAATACTTCTGATACACAGACTCTTGTTCACGATAATGTTATTACTTTTGACGACATCCGAGACACTCTTTTGCATGAAAAACCAGTTATTCAAAAAACCATTTCCCATCCTGTCATTGAAGTAAAGATTGGATCATCCACATTTTCAGCAGTAATCGATTCTGAATCACCTATGTCAGTTATAAATGAAGAAACTTTCAACGAATGTAACGAAGAGAATACTTATCCTACGTTACCATTAGGTAAAACTAAAGTAAAAGGAGCAGTATCTGGTAAAGGAGTAGATGTAAAATTACAGACACACTTATCATTTTGTATTGCAGGTCATACGTTCCACTCAAATTTTTGGATTGTTCCCTTATTGACAACAGACGTTATTTTAGGTACGAATTTTTTTGGTACAACACGACGCAATTATTGACTTTCAAAATTCCTATTTAATGTTAAAGGATGAAAATGTACAACTGGCATTAGAATTTCAGCACTCTTTATCTGCAGAAGAACAAACAATTCATCGGACAGAGGTCATTTCTGCATCACGTAACATAGACTGTCATTCCACATTGTTCACAGATACGTTCGTACACAACTACAATACACCAGACGAAGCCGACTACGACGTTATGCAAATGATTTCTGAGAAAGTAAAACAAAGCAGTGCAAATACAGACGACGAACGTACGCAACTACGCAAAATTCTTTTACAGCAAGCTCCAGTTTTTGACAACATCCCTGGTACTATGTCCGGTTTCATGTATGAATTTCAAGTTAAACAGCACGACACATTTAAAGCTAAACATTATCCCAGTAAATTTGAACTTCTATACGCAGGTCCATACAGAATTCGCAGCATTCCTCATCCCAATGTGGTACATAATGAAACTTTGAGAACCAGAAGAAGCAAAGGCAAACACCATGTCTCCAATATTAAACCCTTTATTGAATGAACATACTTTATGATTTATCACATTTTAATGCCTTTTCCGGTTATTGATATGAACACTTACTGATGATTATCATATTTTTTCCTGGCAAGTTCCCAGCAAGGTAAGGTTAGCAGGTCACTTTTCTTGTCGTTATATATCAGACAATGCACATTTTCGATTTTTTTTGTGTATGTATGATTGTTTTCCTGTCGAAAGTAGAATTTTTGTTTGTATGCACTATGAAATGTTTAAGATGTAACAAACACCAATTGACATTAACGTTTTGCATTATGATACCTCAACATCTTGACTATTTTACATTGTTTGCTGCTGCATTATGATACTGTGTATACATTTTTTGCACTTGAAAACTGTCTATGTTTTTGACCTAATATGTTTTCTGTCATGCTATGCTGTATGCTTAATTATTTTACTAGAAACAAATTTTTATTTAATGGGTATATGTGATTAAATTCAAGATATTAATCCTTATTCATCATTTTTCAGAAAGCAATACCGAGTAAAAGAAATGAATTAAACAACCACAGTGGTTTACTATGAAATGGAAATTTTACCATCAGAATGAAGGAAAGAAAATTCAATATACTGCAATGAAGAGTAAATGGATCAGAATTAACAAGCATTAACCAGAATATACTGTACACATCATATGATAGCAGTCTTGACTAATTATATTTCTTTCAGAATACAAGGCGATTTATGCAGACTGTCAGTCAGAACTACAGATGTTAATTTTAGTGATGAAATATGCTAGAAATAAGAAACACTATACTATGAACAGTTGTATGAAGTAAATGGTAATATGAATGTGAATAATGAAGTGTCTATTTTTTGCAGATGATAATAAATAATGATGAATAATTATATGAGGAATATGCTAATACGAATAATGAAGTTTTTCTTTGCAGGTGATTATAGTGATGAAGTTATGGTAATACGAATAATGAAGTTTTTCTTTGCAGATGATGATAATGATGAAGTTTATATATTTACTGTTAGTTAAGAAATGCTATGTAGTTATTTAAGTATTTGTTGCAGTTCCTTTTGACAGTATGTCTTATGTTGCATAGTATAATGACTGAATGTTTTGGAAAAGACAGCTAGAGTACATACATAATAAGTACACGTTTCATTACCTGTTAATTCCAAGTTCACTATTTTTCAGCATAATATGCATTTCTTCTTTCAGCTCAATAATCCTTTTTGTATTTTTTCCAGGAGAAGCTTTTCGTGACATAATATGCTATAAGTAGTTTGTTATTAAACCTGTTCTAGTACTTGCATTTTGTTACCCAGTTGTGTCTATCATTTATGAATGTGATCACATATACTGTACTTGTTTCATAACGTTGCTACAGCTGACTCATGACGAATGATGTTAATAATCCTTATTTCCAGCAATAAGTCAAAAGCAAATATTTTCATGCCCCAGCAATTAATTATCGATCCCAGTGCAATGCATTGTCAAAAAAAAAAGAAAAAAAATTATTACGAGTCCCAACTATTACCAGTATACAACTAAATAATTCCGTCAGTTTAAGATATATTTTTAGTTCTAAAGATAATGCAAATTTTCTGTATATTGATTCCATTATGTCTATGTATTATTGGAATACCGACCTTGAGTAATAGTTCCAATGTATTACATTTAAAATATGTCTTATGTCACTTACATGATATCGTATATAAACACCAGTAACTTGATGCTACACTCAATAACTCCTGTTTTAAATGATGACTTGTGAATAACACTGAATAGTGTTTTGTAACACTATATGAATACTTTGTAACTAGCCAATGAATGTCAGTAACTCAGTAGCTCCTGTTTTAAATGATGACTTGTGTATAACACTGAATAAAGTTTTGTAACACTATATGAATACTTTGTAAGTGGCCAATGAGTGCCAATACACTATATGAATACTTTGTAACTAGCCAATGAATGTCAATAATTCAATAGCTCCTGTTTTAAATGATGACTTGTGAATAACACTGAATGATGTTTTGTAACACTGTACAAATACTTTGTAACTGGCCAATGAATGCCACTTATTACTGTAATATGATGATTTATGCATAAATGCTATGCCATTAATTAAGTCTTGCTTTGAATGATGACTTCTGAATAATGCAGAAAAATGTTCAGTAACTAACCAATGAGTTCCAATAATTATTCAAATTGGTTGATACACTAGTGTAATTCTATGATGACTAGCATAAGACTTAATGTGTCCTTCACCTTCTGACCTAATTACTGCAATATCCGTTTATCCTGTCCATCCTCATGATCATGGAGGACGATATTGGTTTTTGCACTAATTCTACGTTGCTGTAAGAGTATGGATTCTACAAGAATATGGTGTTGACATATCAAGCTGTCCACAACCTTGAACGATGGAGATGTTATTATGGTCCTACTGTTTGGTGTACCTAATGTACTACCAAAATGATAACACTGAATATTAATACAACATTTCAGTGTCTTGGCTACACTGATAAATACTTCAGGGAAGAGAACTTCAGATTGTCTCACTTGGTGTTGTGCTTCTGTAGAAAGATATGGACTTTCAGTGCAGCTACGTGCAACCTACTGTGCTACAACCATGATGCACTCCTTCCCATTCCTTTCCTAGTTCCTGTAAAATAGTAAAGGCTTATACAGTGCATTTCAATTCTTGTAAAATGATAAAACTTTTATCGTGCGTGTGCACTCTATTTTGTTAATATATTTTGTTCTCATTGCGTATATACTTTATCATTTCTGAATATGTTTTGTACTCAGTGCATGTGCACTTTATTTAATTTCTTAATATGTTCTGCACTTATCAATGATGTATATACTCTGTGATTGTAGCCTTAGTAAACTAAATAGATTATAGAAAAATTTGTTGCTCATGGCAAGTCCAATTGACTCACCATCGCTGCCAAATTTTTGCCCCCCAGTGGAGGGTTATGTAAGAGGTCCATAATTAAAAAATTTGTTTCTAGGGCACTCGAGCTGATGTAATTTCGATGTATTGCTCACGCGCAGTCTGCGATATGTAAGCTAGAAGAGAATCTGAGACCAAAGAGCAGTATTGACTGCAGTAGGATCTGTGTGGCAGTAGGAGTAAGTTGTTGCTAGCGAGCAGTCTGGTCTGGTGTATCGTGTTGGCTGGGCCGGTCGTGTGCAGCGATGGCAGAGCCTGAGCGTTGTAGGATAAGGTAAAAGCAGCCTCGCGCATATGTAGTATTGTTACATCAAGTCCCATGTAAATGTTTTTAAAAAAATCTGTTAATAATAATCTTTCTCATAAAAAGGAACTTTTGACATTTATCTCAATTTAAAGAATTCACTAATTTCTCCAATCCTTGGCAATCCCGATTATTGAAAGGAAAAGTCAGTTCTTTCCTTTTTTTTATAAGACAAATCTATCGACCAGCATTGCACTTAGCCGCGCCAGGAAATTTCTTATAGGAGCAGATATATACGCGTTATCCGGCGATCTAATTAAGGTAAGATTTTTTCAGTTTATTCAGAATGATGTATCAGGGCCATGACGCAGCATTGCTGACGTCCAAAATTTACCAGGTTAAATTGACTGTCAATTATTGAAAGGTTATAGGTTTGTCACATTGTATTATATTTTCACTGTTGGGTAGTTACGCTAAATGAGAGTAATATTCATATTATTTTGTTTTGTGGGGAGGTTACAAGATGAATACATCGATCAGATTCAGAATGATGTACGTCGCAGTAGTTATTCGGAGATCAAAAGGCTTGCACAGTGCAGAGCAGCAAGGAGAGTTGCATCAAGCTAGTCTTCGAAGTGAATAGTACAACAACTAAACAGACTGAATCGACTACCGTCGAAACAAGCCGTCCAGCTGTAATGGGCACCACGACATACAGTAGAAACCAAACAACTATTCATTCTGAGCTGATGATCTCTTATATAAAATAATAATAAATTGCCATAAGAGATCATCAGCTGAGAATGGTTTGACCGATTTGGTTGACTTTTTTATTGTTATCTTCGTTATTGTCAGACCAAGATTTATATGAAGGAAAGTTTTGAAAAATCCACCGAAAAAGTCAGAAATTAAAACTAATTGTGCAGGATCTTCACTCGAGAACGGCTCGACCGATCTGGCAGGTTCTTTTTGTTCTGTTCCTAATTGCAGATGGTAATGGTGTTTTTGGTATGAAAAATAAAAATAAAATATTGATTTCAATTAAACACTCCTGTAATCACATGTTTTTGTAACAAAAAACATCAGTTTGACATTTGACAGTTATACACAAAGAGCAAACGTTGTTACCGAAAATCTCGAGAAGTTCTTGACCGACTTGCTTAATATTACAGGACACCAAGTTTTTACAGGACACTATAATGAAGGTTGGGTCGGACACAGGCTATATATTTTTGTAATATGTTGCGGGAAGTGTAGTTACCACAAATTTCGAAAATTTCTTGACCAATTGACCGATTTATTTCATATTTTTTACACGATACTCTAACATTCGGACGGACATAGGCAGACAGGTTATATATATTTTTTAATATATGTAATATATAAATACAACTGTAATAAATGAAGGAGGAAGCATTGTTACCACAAATCTCGAGAACTTCTTGACGATTTACTTCCAGCTTTTACACGATATTCTAATGAACATTTGGACTTACATAGGCTACATATTTTTGTAATGTATTACATATATA
Source organism: Schistocerca gregaria (assembly GCF_023897955.1). NCBI lineage: Eukaryota > Metazoa > Arthropoda > Insecta > Orthoptera > Acrididae > Schistocerca > Schistocerca gregaria. Next base: position 532,833,014 of record NC_064924.1, on the reverse strand, counting down.
AATGTATATGTAGTATATAAAGGGGAAACGTTGTTACCAAAAATCTCGAAAAGATCTTGACGGATTTACTTCAAATTTTTAAACAACGCTCTACTGAACATCCTGTCCGAAAGTGACATAGAGAGAGGGTTCAAATGGCTCTGAGCACTATGGGACTTAACATCTATGGTCATCAGTCCCCTATAACTTAGAACTACGTAAACCTAACTAACCCAAGGACAACACACAACACCCAGCCATCACGAGGCAGAGAAAATCCCTGACCTCGCCAGGAATAGAACCCAGGCGCGGGAAGCGAGAACGCTACCGCACGACCACGAGATGAGGGCTAGAGAGAGGGGAACCATAAGATGGACAGAGAGGTTGGGAGGAGGTTACGCACAGAGAGATGGTGGAGGAAATGGACATAAAAAGGGAGGAGGAGAAGATGGACAGAGAGAGAGGGAGGAAGTTATGGGGGAGGAGAAAATGTACTGACCTACTGAACGTTCATATGGAAATGGACAGAGAGAGAGGAGTGAGAAGATATGTACGGAGAGAGAGGCGGATGAGAAGATGGTTAGAGAGAAGGGGACAAGGAATTGAGGATGTATACGAAGTTCCCATAAATATTTAGCAATTGTGCAGTCTTGCCGGGTTTCGTTGTTTATTATAAAGAAAAGAAACTGAAGCTATAGTCGAGTCGCAGTGAGTAGACCAATGACAGTTGCAGTGAGTTGGTCGCCGCAGGTCCAGGGGTATGTCTCAATCAATCAAGTAACGCTATTTTGTAAAAATCTGTATGTAAACGCTACAGTGTTGTCCCACCTACAGAAACGACTATTGTTTTCGCCTGTAAGCTGAAAGTCGACAACAGCTCTGTTAGCCGTCGGGATCTTATACTGACTCGACTAAAGTTTCGAAAAATACACCTTCGCTATATAGCTTACTACATAGCTCAAGAGGAGATAGCAGTGCGCAGTTACGAATGTATGCACCTTTCGGGAGTGAACAGAAACTTTAGTGATAAGAAGCACTTCATTTGCCGGGAAGAAACTGAATCCAGTATCGTAAAAGCAGCTTTATAGCTGTAGTAGAGATCAAGATACACAATATAAACCAAAAGAATCTTTATCGTAAAAAAACGAAAGGTAGTATCAGAAAATACATTTCAGCTATACAGCTCAAAAGGAGGTAGCTATACACAGTTACGAACATATGTTCGTGACAGGAGTTAACTGAAACTCATCTGACAAGTAGGACTTTAACTATTTATCAGGAAGAGGAGGTCGCGGTGGTAGGACAGTGGTACTTCAGCAGCTTCAGCATACATACTCTCAACCGAACTGGTGTAAAATATCTACAGGTCTAGTAGACATCACAACACACAGTGCGAAGAAAAAACATATTTTCCGTAAATAAATTGTAGCTAATACCGGTAAATGCACTTTACCTACATAGCTCAGGAGGAGATTGCCATCCGCAGTTTCGAATATATGTTCTTTCAGTAGTAAATCGAAAAGGGTTTGACAAGAAGCACTTCAACTATTTGTCGGAAAGAAACTGAATCGTCTGTCATACAAACAACAACACAAAATACGAGCCAAGAACAAAATATTTGTCGTAAAAAAGTCGAGTATCGGAAGTGCACAAGTGTATGTATGAATCATCAGTAAACGGAAACGGTTATCACGCAGAAACTGTTTATCGGAGTGGAAACGAACCAAATATAAGAAAAGTCGAGCTGTCGTGGGGACCACGAAAAATAGTACAAATTTTTAAAATACTTATATTTAAAGAAAACAAGATTTAAAAATCGTCTAAATACTATTATTTCATGCGAAACTAAACAGACCTCTCGTAAAGACCCAGACACTCGCCAATTAATCGCCCAACTAGCCGACCAGCCGATTTCGTTGCAACCTACACACCTCCCGACCGACTTCACTCAGCGATTACAGAGCCGCGCTGTTCCCTATCGCTAATTGTGAATTTCGTATTTATGGTCACTGTGGTCATGTTCTACGAAGTGCTGCTTGGTATTGCAGAGACACAAACTTATATTTGCCTTGGCTGTTTTCAGAGTTAGCATGACAAAAAAAAAGCCCTCAGAAGGCTGTGAGCAAAAATGCAAAGAAAGAAATTCACTCACGCACTGCTACTTAAGACGCTGGGAGCAGGGTCACTTAAAAGGGTGTGTGGAGGGTGTGGGGGTGGGGAACCCCGACGAATGTCAGGGTGCCTGGTCTTTTAGGGGGACCATAGAAAAATATATCTATGTGTATGTTGTTCTTTATTCAGCTGTGCTTTTTTTTTTAAAAAAATTAATTTTTTTTCCAAACTGACTGTGCTGGGCGATCGTTAAAGCATGTATGGTCAGTGTTGCTAGTGATGCATATGTTAGTTTACAAATTTAAACTAACACGAAATAAATCGAAGAAACAATAAGATTTTCTAGTTTACGTAACTTTGTTTGTGGCAGTTCCCTCTAATCTTGCTTGCACTCGTCGAAAGAATTCGTAAGTTTTCGTGACGCTTGCCATTGTGCTCGTCACTGCTGCCAACCTATGCAAGGTGACGCTGAGTGAAGCTTGAGTAGTTGTTGCTCAGTATTTGCTTACTGTCTGACCTTGAGCTGTGACCTTAATTTAAGGGGGAACGTTGATGAAATTGACCAAAAATGTCAATTTTCGATTTATTTTTTATTTGTTAGTGCAACTCATGGACAACAAGATTCCAAAGTTTCAATGTTTAAATCGCATCCGAAGTGCCTGAAAATTAATTAAAAGTATGAGACGGCCTCCATGGCAAGCGCACGTTTTGAAGCAGCACTTCAATATCTGCTCAGTGAACAACGATTCTGTCTATTACTTTCAATCAAACGTGTGTGGGATACATCTAGAAGGCCGTGACACACACTCTTTGGTTTTATAGGTCATCATTGGCTGATCCTGCACTTCTCTAAAAGTGTGTTCATGGCAAAACCCAAAATCCAAATGAGTCTCTAAATTCACTCCTAGGGAAATAATACCCTAAAAACACATTTGCATCTGCCACAGTTGTCAGAATTGCAATTTATGATGCACTTATTGTATTTAATGATGGGAACGCCGGAAAGATGACGGTATTAGAAAGAATGGGCTCCAAGATAGGAAATTTTACTGAAGACATCCTGAGAAAAATAGATTTACAGTGCGTCTCTGCAGCTGAAAAGGCTGTTGAAGACCTCGTAACGGAAAGAAGACAGACAACAAAAAACCAGAAGAGAAGCCTTGAACGGAAAGACGGCCCAGAGTACATATGTGGTGCCTTCTGAAGAAGTGGCACAAGGAAAAATGTTAGGTTGAACTTTAAATTGCGTTTCCTGAAAAGTTTGTTTTTTAAAGTTTATGTACATTTTCCTCAGATTCTATGAATGCTAGAATTATGAAATTTTGTACATATACCTAATAAACGTTGTCTCAAGAGCAAATTTTGAAATTCTGATTGCAAGCTGAGATATGGGGCAAAGTGCTTGGAATTTTGCATGAATTTGAAATTGTACTTGTGGAATTATAATAAAAAAATTATGAAAATTCTCCGATTTGACCTATTCCAAAAAAACCTCATGAGAGAAGCTTAAAACATATAAAGAGACGAAAGAGAGAAACTTTTGTAGAAATTTCTTAAATACTTTCTGAGAAAAAGGAACATACATTATTTTTTGAAAATAAAACTTCAAATTTCATTAAAAAATTTTGAATATATATAATCAAAGGATTTTATATGTAAATGTGTTACTTTCATGTAAAGCGTGGTACAAAATTTCATTGCCGTACTCCAAAACTGTGGATTTGGTGCATTTTTGAAATAGTGTGTGTTTTTCATCAACGTCCCTCGTTAATTCATATCACTTTCATTTCATCAAATAAGCACCAAATGTGAACTAGAAATCGCTTTAACGTGCATTCACGAAACACTATTACGTCCGTGCGTAATTTCCTTTACAGCAAGTGATGAGCACGAACCGTAAATTTTGTCAGCACTGTCGGAGATGTTCCCGCACATTCCGCGGCGCATGGCCAGCTTTGTGCTTACTCCTTCGCTCCTCGCGTTGGCCTCTGACATGACCCCAAGTAAAGTCGGACAACCTGAGCCATCTGACAATCGAAATCAGTTTTAGAACTCATATTGATAATCGACTGCACCAATGACTGAGCACCTCTCAAGTCAAGTTAAACCATAAATACTCCTAACATTCAGCGTTTGGCATGTTTGTCAGTGACAGATTATCATTACCTTTCTATAGATTAAATATATTTAAATATGAATTGGGTGACTTTCTGAGACCCCTCTGGTGACAAGAATAGCGTTTATTCCAGTGATAAGAGGCCCTTAGTAACTTAGAGGTTCTAACATTGAGATTTTGCAATTTCAATAAAACGGCATTGGTAACAATACCGACAACTATTGTTTTCGCGACTGACTGTATTGCCAACGTGCTGGTTGTTTACGTGCGGTGAATTTCAGATTTAAGTGGTGTGATTATTTTAATTTACTCAATTAACGTTAGGAGTGACAGCAGCGTGCAATGTGTTGCTTCCGTGAAAATCAAGCTTCTTAGCTTGTGCAGGTATTACAGGTATCAGTGAATCTATCAGCCAATTTCCTTTATATTGTTTTTAATCTGAGGTAGTGTACAAAATATGAAAAATTATTTTATACTATTCCTTTCATTGTTATTTAAATCTTTCCTCATTCGTGTGAACGTATTTTAGTAGTCATTTTAATTATCAACTTCTAAGATTAATGTCGGGTTATGCATATCAGTCTGGTGCACAGAAGTGATGAAAGAAACGTTAACACGATGAAAAATTTGCGAAGGAGCTAGAGAAAATAAAAAGATAGATACTTTTTTCCAAAAGATAGATACTTTTTTCCAAAAGATAATCCATTGTCGTTAGCACAAGCAGAAACTTGTTCTGAGGAAAAACCTAAACTAGTTGCATCTGATTTAGGCATTATGCCGCCTGTCGAAAGCGAGGTAAGCGAATAAACGTCTGAGTCTGATGGATTTAGTGACTGTGACTGGAATCCAAGTGATCCAGGGCAAAGGCCATATCCGTTTAGTAACGGTGACAGACAGAATTGTCAGAAATGGCTTTTCAAATATTGAAAAAAACTTTAGTGTTTGCCACACTTATTATTTCAGAATGATCCCAAAAAGTCTGTTACATCTAGGTTAATTAAAGTAGATGAAGAATTTGACAACATGAAAATAACACGGAAAGAGCTGTACTCTATTATTCCTGATCACGAGAAAAGTTTGTTTGCATAAAAATAATTATTTAGGCTGGAGATGTTACGAACGATGCCTAGTTTCAGGTTTTTGGAATATTTTGATTTGCAGAAAATATAGATGATACAAAAGTAATGTTATCACATATCTATTTAACAATCATGAAATTCATTTACAGCACTGTCTGTGCTTAGACACTGGGTCAAATATGCCCGGGAAAATAAAAGGTGTGTAAGAATTTAACTTTTGGCAACATTTTCTCCTAGTGTAGCTCATACTCCGAACTTAGTAGGCTTACATGCTACAAGAAGTAATGAAATAGCAGGTACATTCTTCAGCTGTCTGAAACAGCCACACAATTTCATTCAGTGCAAGCCCACAGAGATGGGAAGTTTTATTAAAATACAAGTTCTTCATGGCCTATCTGAAACAAAGTGGAGGGAGAAACTGAGGCAGCGAACCCTATAGCAGAAAAGTTACCATAAGTAACAGAAGCCTTCAAATACATAAAATGTCACTGCAAGTTTGCCTCATCATGGGATAGCAGAAATAAACATACTGATGAATTCTTTCTCCAAATTTAAAACACTGAACCTCTTGAATATTTGGAAGGACATTTTCTACCATATAAATATAAAAGTTTGATTCTACAGTCATAAGGTATTTCCTTTGATACTTAAGAGCTCTCTGGCCTGAATCCGTAAGCTGAGCTAAAAAAATGGATACTGAATTTGGGACTGAGGAAGCTTTTCTTTTCAAAAAAGATGAGGTGAAAAGGAAGGTTTTCTTTGATGCATCTCATTACGGTAGCAGTGGAGCACATGATACACAGCAGTGGAGCACATGATACACACTCTCAGATGAAAATGAACAAAAATTTTAAAAAGTCGTTTATGGCATGATCATAAGCAAGACTGTTTCTCTGATGGATTCTCAGTATGAAGAAATGAAATACTTTTTCTAATTTTGAAACCATTTGTAGAACAAATACAACTTTAGATGATAGTGATACAATTCAAAAATTACTTAGAACTCATATGATGAGTGATATGGTTTGTATAAAAAGTAATGAGACTGCTTTTTTGCTGACGCGACTGTACTTCGCAACGCGCGCTCGCCCAACAAGTGTACGGCGATGATCGCCTGCCAATCGGGACGGCATTGAGGACGAGGAACTCTCCGGAAGCCCGTCAACCAGCAAAACTGACGAAAGCACAGACCGTGTGCGCCTTTTATTGAACACCGACCGTCGGATTGTCAGGACGACAGCAGACGACTTCGGATTTGATAAAATGACAATGTACAATATTATCACTGAAGAGTTGTCGATGAGGAAGATCTGCGCCAAGATGGTAAGGAGATTTTGTCAGACGTTCAAAAGCAATCACGTTCGGATGCCTTCCAAGACGATCTCCAGGGCCTTGAACTTGATCCGGAGTTTTTAGATAAAGTTATGAATGGAGACGAGACCTGGTGTTTCAGTACAACCCGGAGACAAAGTACATGAGTGCTGAATGGCACACCGCTTCATCTCCACGTCCAAAAAAAGGCTCGCATAAGCAAATCGAGGGTGAAAGCCATGAAGATTGTTTTTTTTTTTTCGACGTCAGGAGCATGGTTCATCATGAATTTGTGCCCCAAGGCCAAACTGTCAATGGTGCTTTTTATGGTGAAGTGCTCAAGAGACTGAAAGCCAGGATTCATCACGTGAGGCCAGCCATCGCCGGTGATTGGAAGCTGCATCATGACAATGCGCTGAGTCACACCTACTTCATGATTGACATCTAGCTGAAAAAGAAAGGGATTCCAACGATTCCCCAGCCCCCCTTCAGTCCCGATGTGGCCCTGCCAGATTTTTTCTGTTCCCCAAACTAAAAACTTCCCTGGAAGGACAACGTCATGGTTCAAATGGCTCTGAGCACTATGGGACTTAACATCTTAGGTCATCAGTCCCCTAGAACTTAGAACTACTTAAACCTAACTAACCAAAGGACATCACACAACACCCAGCCATCACGAGGCAGAGAAAATCCCTGACCCCGCCGGGAATCGAACCCGGGAACCCGGGCGTGGGAAGCGAGAACGCTACCGCACGACAACGAGATGCGGGCAACGTCATGGTGATAGGGTCTGCTCAGTGACCAATTTTTATCCATAGTGCTGGGTGAGTTAATTTGTTTGTACGGAAGGGGCGGCCGACACTGCCTTCCAACTTTTGGTCAGTCGGCGACGAGAGAATCGAGGTGCAATGTCTGCAGTTTTTCTGAAATGATGTTACAGAAACTATTTGGTAAAAAAAATCGTTTTTACTCTACTTGTAGCTTTATATGTCAGGTTCATTATGATGTGCCCATCATTTCGTTAATGGTAATAGTTATTATGAAACTTCCTGGCAGATTAAAACTGTGTGCCGGGCCGAGACTCGAACTCTGGACCTTTGCATTTCTCAGTCCGGCACACACATTTAATCTGCCAAGAAGTTTCATATCAGCCCACACTCGGCTGTAGAGTGAAAATTTCATTATAGTAACATCCCCCAGGCTGTGGCTAAGCCAAGTCTCCGCAATATCCTTTCTTCCGGGAGTACTAGTTCTGCAAGGTTCGCAGGAGAGCTTCTGTGAAGTTTGGAATTTAGGAGACGAGGTACTGGCGGAATTAAAGCTGTGAGGACTGGGCCTGAGTCATGCTTGGGTAGCTCAGTCGGTAGAACGCTTGCTTGCGAAAGGCAAAGCTCCCGAGTTCGAGTCTCGGTCCGGCACACAGTTTTAATCTGCCAGGAAGTTTCATATCAGCGCACACTCCGCTGTAGAGTGAAAATTTCATCGTAGTTATTATGATATTTAAATGGAAGTGAGACACTGCGCGACAATCGAAAAGTATGCAATGAATAATAGGGGTCACTATGATTTTGCTTTTGGTGAATATTACATAATATGTTGCTGCATATGAAATTTAGCTAACATACTGAATTTTTCTTTAGACTTGGGTGAAAGTCTCTATCTGTCAGCAGTCTCGAGAAAGTTGATCTGACTTATCTCACTCATTAACAAACGCCCACTCCAGCGATAAGGCCAGAGTCAAATATCCACAACATTCCTCATATTTCGTAAGTGGTTTGAGATATCGAAGTGAGATTTTGGCAAAGTAGCACGCAAAGAGATCATTTTTCCGTATGGTTATTACGTAAAACTTCATTATCTACGGTGTTATTCCGTGAACTACAGACCTTTTTGACGAAAGAGTATAATTTTTAACGGCCATCGGTAGGTGGTGGAACGGAAATGCTATGGATTTTGTCACAACATAAGTGAAGATATTAAAAGTTTATTTGTACCATGGATGTGCTTTCTCATAAGATACTGACCTTACTTTTCGTCAGTTCTTCACTTAATAAACTTTATTAATAAACCACTCGTAATTTGTAGGCTTCCACTGCCAGCGTCTTCATCAGTTAAAACTTTCAGGCAAAGAGGCCGTGGTCGAACAGTAAAATTCTTTCTCCTGGCGTTTCGTTGCCAGCTGTGGGTAACATCTTCCAAGATGACCCAACGACTGGCTAATAGGCCGTGGAGGTTCCATTTATATAGAGCACATAGACAGCGCCATCACTCGTCACGTTCTGTCGACAGTGAAACTATCTCTGACTAACATCATTATTTTCGATCAAAGGTGATAGATTGTCGTTGTCACATCGTTGGTACAAAATCGATCACCATATCTTAATCTAACTTTAAGCCTTCTCCTTCCCTGTTAAAATTATTGTGGACTTTATAAATCTTGTAGACAACATCCCATTAGAATTACTGACGGCCTTCGGAGAGCCAGTCCTGATAAAACTCTACCATCTGGTGAGCAAGATGTATGAAACAGGCGAAATACCCTCAGACTTCAAGAAGAATATAATAATTCCAATCCCAAAGAAAGCAGGTGTTGACAGATGTGAAAATTACCGAACTATCAGTTTAATAAGCCACATCTGCAAAATACTAACGCGAATTCTTTACAGACGAATGGAAAAACTAGTAGAAGCCGACCTCGGGGAAGATCAGTTTGGATTCCGTAGAAATACTGGAACACGTGAGGCAATACAGACCTTACGACTTATCTTAGAAGAAAGATTAAGAAAAGGCAAACATACGTTTCTAGCATTTGTAGACTTAGAGAAAGCTTTTGACAATGTTGATTGGAATACTCTCTTTCAAATTCTGAAGGTGGCAGGGGTAAAATACAGAGAGCGAAAGGCTATTTACATCTTGTACTGAAACCAGATGGCAGTTATAAGAGTCGAGGGGTATGAAAGGAAAGTAGTGGTTGGGAAGGGAGTGAGACAGGGTTGCAGCCTCTCACCGATGTTATTCAATCTGTATATTGAACAAGCAATAAAGGAAACAAGAGAAAAATTCGGAGTAGGTATTAAAATCCATGGAGAAGAAATAAAAACTTTGAGGTTCGCCGATGACATTGTAATTCTGTCAGAGACAGCAAAGGACTTGGAAGAGCAGTTGAACGGAATGGACAGTGTCTTGAAAGGAGGATATAAGATGAATATCAACAAAAGCAAAACGAGGATAATGGAATGTAGTCGGATTAAGTCGGGTGATGCTGAGGGAATTAGATTAGGAAATGAGACACTTAAAGTAGTAAAGGAGTTTTGCTATTTGGGGAGCAAAATAACTGATGATGGTCTAAGTAGAGAGGATATAAAATGTAGACTGGCAATGGCAAGGAAAGCGTTTCTGAAGAAGAGAAATTTGTTAACATCGAGTATAGATTTAAGTGTCAGGAAGTCATTTCTGAAAGTATATTTATGGAGTGTAGCCATGAATGGAAGTGAAACATGGACGATAAATAGTTTGGACAAGAAGAGAATAGAAGCTTTCGAAATGTGGTGCTACAGAAGAATGCTGACGATTAGCTCGGTAGATCGCATAACTAATGAGGAAGTGTTCAATAGGATTGGGGAGAAGAGAAGTTTGTGGCACAACTTGACCAGAAGAAGGGATCGGTTGGTAGGACATGTTCTGAGGCATCAAAGGATCACCAGTTTAGTATTGGAGGGCAGCGTGGAGGGTAAAAACCGTAGGGGAAGACCAAGAGATGACTACACTAAGCAGATTCAGAAGGATGTAGGTTGCAGTAGGTACTGGGAGATGAAGAAGCTTGCACAGGATAGAGTAGCATGGAGAGCTGCATCAAACCAGTCTCAGGACTGAAGACCACAACAACAACAACATAAATCTCTATGGATCCTCTGTACATACGTGTATAATATGTGATGTCTTAGCTAGCACAACCGTTTCATTAAATTTTATTTCGTGATCACCATATTCAAAAACATGTTCCGCTACAACCGATTTGTCGGTGTGTCCCAGATGGCAGTTTCTTTTGTGCTCGGTTGGACGGGTATTAACACCTTTCCGTTGTTCCCATGTAAACCCTCCCATAACTACACAGAACTTTATACACCCACAGGGGTTGCAAGAGGGTGTCGTGCTTCTTTTGCTGGTATTAAACATTGATTAATCTTCTGGTGGGTCTAAAGATTGTTTCAGTTCGAAACTTGGACAGAACTTTCCCAATACGATCCATAATAATCTGGATAAATGTGAAAAAAACTTTCCCAGCCGATGTTGGTTATTGTTGCATGTTTTCAGATTCTATTCTTTTAGGATGGAGTGCTCGATCAATCTCATTATCGCTGTATCCATTTTTCTTAAAAGCTGTTCGCAAAAGATTCAGTTCCTCTTGCAAATAAACTGGCTAATGGATTTTGATAGCTCTGTCCACCAATGTTTTAATGACACCTCTCTTCTGCCTGGAATGATGGTTTGAATTCTTGTGGAGGTAACGATCGGTATGCATATCTTTCCATTATACCTTACGACCTAAAGTCCGATCTGCCCCATTAATTACTGAACCATCCACAAAATTAATCTGTCTATTACTCTCTTGTCAGCATAGCATATTATATCTTTGCATTAATACTATTTAAATGCTCACCTCAGTTGGCAACAGAACATCAGGGGGGAAGAATTTCTACTGTTTGACCATGGCCTCTTAGCATCGAAGTCTTAATTAATTAATCAACCACTGTTTCAGAAATCTCTTTCAACTATGTCTGCACAAAATGTTAATGAGGTGAGAATGTGCAAACTCCATTGTGTTTTGGCAAAAGAAGCAAATTTTTAACATGGTAACCAGAAGAATGTGTAAGTTTTACTCAAAATTCGCCACTCATGACACTTCTCTGGAAGTTACAAATGGCTAACAAGCCAAGGAAAAATAAATCACTGCATTTTTGACAGAATTATTTTTAGATACTAACCAAAGCAGATGTGACATGTTTCCGAATGTTCACTATGAAAGTGTGGCCATGGATTACTATTTACAAAAGACGTAAGTGCAGCCTTCAGTTAAGAACGGCGCTTCCACTCCAGCGCTCGGCATTTCCCCTACAATGTCTGCCCACAGCCCCCACCACTACCACTCTCCTCTCACATCCCCTGCAGTCTGCGCATCTACCAACGCACAGTCTTCTGCGTTGTAGGTACTGAGTTAACTTCATCAGCTGCAAGAAAGAAGATTTAGTGTTCCATCTACAGTTGTCGAAAATTGTTCCTCTGCCACTGACAAATCAACCAGACTTTTTAAATCAAGATAACGAAGTTTGCTCCAATGATTTCTCACTAAATTTTATTTTTGGGTCTTTTAGTAGGCGTTATTATTATTATTATTATTATTATTATTATTATTATTGTGTGTTCTAATGTTTGTATTTATTTACATACAGTATATGTAATTGAGAAAGAAATATGTGTATTTAATTGAGAAATAAATTACTGATATCGCACTTTGCAGGTAGTCTTTTTGTTTACTGCTCATATGTATAGCAATGTACTGAAATCAGTATATGCGATAACAAAGTCCTAAGGGTCGAAAAGGCTTGCGAGCACTCACAAAAGTCTACCAAGAAACCCATGAAATCTAAGGTGGGCCCTGCTGATATCTGATGATTTTCGGAATTATTTAAGATTGGTAGAAACCTTCTTCTCAAAGGTACTGAATGTAGTAAAATATTTTTTAACGAATAAGAATACATTGATGAGAATAGCTGTAAGTTGCGAGGAGAGGCGTTTAGCCACATTACTATTTCTTGCTATTGGAAGAAGTTATGAGGACCTAAAATTCAGTGCAGTTGTGTCCCCATATTCATTATCTAAAATGATTCCTGCAATGTAACTGATAGTTGCCTGGGGAAATACATCATGGTAAACAAATGATGTTCATGTAAAATTTGTTGACTGCTGGGTCTAATATAAAAACTGTCCCTTATAAGTGCAAGAAACTCATTTCAAATCAGATGATGAAAGACTATAAATGTAGGTGGTGCACGTCATCTAATCATTGGAGCATAAGATACATAATAAATGAGCGTTTAGCAACTGCCATAACAGTAAAATAACTCGTACACCAGGCTTGTAATAGCAGAACGTGTTACGATAGGCTTTTTTTCAAAACCGTGAAGTAAGCACATTTTATGAATAAACGTTCGTCGATTTCTTTCCGACAAGTATCGGAAATGAAAGCTAATCTGTCTGTGAAATTTATTCGCAATTGCGGAAGCTATCTGACATTGGCTGCGTTACGTATGGAGATATTACCTATTGGTGGTCTTCAGAAATTGCTAAAAACAAGCAGTGTCTGTATTTCTGTTTTTGGATTTCATTTCCAATAAATTTAAAATCTATTTTTTCCTATTTCGGCTTTTACGTTTCATTTCCGATAAGTGTCGCGAGTAAACCTAAATTGGATTGATGAAAAATGAAACTAATGCTTATTTCTTGAATCTCTAGCGCAACATTCCCCGCACGACGTGCCTCACACACATATGTAGTCTTCCAGTTTCTCAGTTCCGTCCGCCTCGAATTCTGTCATGTTTCAGCCATTTAGCCATGGCCGAACAGCGTTTAATCCGCAGTGAGGAAAGACTAACTTTTGACAGCGCACAAGGGTGGTTCTACCAAACAAACTTCCCACCACGAAAAATCGGTCGGTCTGTTGCCAAAACGCCTCCAAATGATTTGTCGGTCAGTCGGTGAGTATTAGGGCTCTTAACCAACGAATATATATCAACAAATAGTGCTATAAAGATTGTAAATCAAAATGCGTACCAAGAAAGCACTGGTCAAAGCCGACGGTTAGCGTCGCAACATTTATTTAGCCTATGGCGTTATACACGATATGAATTAATCACTAGTCTCTAATACAACATTCGTACCGCAGATTGCCCTTGAAACGAACACAGGGAACTACACTCTCGTTGCACGTACTGTACCACAGCAAATGAAGGCATTCTTGACACCTCATCGCTTTGCTTTTAGAACCTCGTACCACAGGGCAACGCGAATCTTGTCTTTCTTATTTTATAAGTACTTCCGGAAAGGTAATTCTGAAAACAAAATAGAATTCCTTCACAGTTTCCTCTTAGAATCAGTCTACTGCAATCAAAAAATCACCGAATGACGCGAGAAAGACATTTAAACTGATAAACACAACCAGGACCGATACGAGAACGTTTTCCCGCACAGCCGACGTATTATTTGGCTCTCCCCTCAACTCTTTTCTCTCGTACATCTTCACTGGCCCTGAACACAACAGTACTTTAACAGTTCTTTGTATGTACCGGTACATGGAAGACTATAAAAATTGTTACACCATTAGGTGCGCTACATATGACCCAAGAGTCATCCGTTTATAAAATCGTTTCTCAGAAGTCGAAAGAAGTTTATAAAAACACACGAGGGTAAGTTTAAAATAAACACGTGGAAACTGGAAACCAATATGGAACTGTCAGCTTGACTGAGAATAAAATGTTTATGTTGCCCCTACAGCACGCAACACCATTTTATTACAAGGAGACAACCCACTGTAGTCTATACAACTTTTATAATCTTACATATACGAAGTAAGTTGTACTTTTGATTAATCTCTTACCTCAAACAGTCTTGCAACAATAGGATTCGCACTAGCAACAACACCTGGGCAGAGATTTTGTGTGGTCAGTAAATTCAGCGTAGCGAGAGTGAACAGACTTGATTCAAAATCCGGTTCGATTCTTTTCAAGCCCATGTCGCCGCAAAAACCAATAACGCAGGAATTAGTGATATGCAGAACCATTCCTATTGCTACAATCTGAAGCCAGCGCGCATCTAAAGCCATTTTGGTTAATTTTTTCTACTGGAATTTTGAAAATTTGCGTTGCTTCCACCGTCAATTTTATAAACGTTGTTAGATGCGAATAACAGTCTATGAACAAGGAACTTGCATTTTATCTACAATCAAAGATGTTACTTCCTCTTGTTACGTGGAAAGATATAAAATAAGTACTACTGATGAACCGTGTTCTTTGTCCTAAAATTTAAATGATTGGGGATGTCAACATTAGGCCTACTCGAGATTAAGCAAATTTCTTTTTCAGAAAAGAATGTAAAAATTATGCTTTTTATAAATGCTAGGCTTAAAATTACAAAGCTATTTTATCTCACTATCCTTAAAGTTAATTATTAAAAGTAGAACAGACAGCGCAAACGACTTTATTTTTTCAAATAGAATACTGAAAAATTTTCCTAAAACGTTGATGATTTTTTGTTTTGCTGTTGCAATTAACAAAGCAGAAAATATTTCGTACTTACTAGGTAGTCTTAGAAATGCAAAATTACTTCAGTAGTGTCCAACGCTAAGGATTTCTGATACTGGTCATCTATCCTCGAGGCTGATGATCTTTTCAGTGACGTTAATTACATGTTGAAAGAATAAAAAAGGTATCGAATTGATTGTTGTCCTTGGTGTAATTTTTCGTTTCTATTTCTGACATTTACTATTCAGATTCCCAAGGCCTGTAGGTTCATTAAAGCCAGTAGCTTTCTTTTATAGTGTTTCGTCAAATGGTTATCCAGAGAGAAAATATTTTTCGTATTAACTTAATGTACAAACGACTGTTTGTGTACCGTGGATATCCTCGTCATTTTTAAGCAGCATAAAGATTTTGTACTAACAGGCAAGTCACTTGATGTATTTGTGCGCAGTATATACTGCTGCTGATGCGCTATACGTCCGAAAACCGGACTGGCAATTAAATACTTTTGAAGCATAGCTCATGGTGCACATTGAGAAGTTCTTTTCCTAACGCAATGGCTACGAGTGAACGACATACTTAAAAAAGCACACGGCACTGCTTGAGTACCGTAAGTTAAACTTGAAAATCAGCTCTCGAAGAGTCCAAAGGTAGTTCTCGTCCATAGTACCACTTCACACCATGAGTCATGGACAATTCTAAAGAACCATCGATACACTGCCAGCTAGACAATCAAAGGATCTCCTGGCTGTTATATACAAATGACAAATGAATATGTCGTATGATACTAGCAAATAAAAAATTAATCTTTTCTCAAGTTTCTTGTGAAATTTTAAAAAGTTTTACAGCCCCGCTTGCTGCTACTGGTAATCGCGAAGTTGTTCTGTAATGTGATAATGTATGTGCACAAATTTTCGGAGTACTTCGACCATTACACTTGTCACTGATTGAGGTCAGAAACTGTCGTGCTGTGCACTATGCTGCAGTAAGAAACAGCCCAGGGCACTATCTGCATGTGCCACTGAGCAAGATCTCCGGCTACCAGCCAAGTAGTGTGGCGTTCCCGGTAGAATAGCTTATTACATCACTGTCTGTGACACCCTAAAAGGGCAGCTGCCGTATGTATACTGAAGTTGTACGTTGTATCCTCTGTGCCTTGCACTGCCGTGATGCTGTAGTGACATTACATCAACAGGTAATATTTCCCTATTTTGGTGATGTTGTCGTTATTGATTGATGACAAATAGTCCCTTGTGCGCGACACATTATCGCGCGACACCACCATGTCATTTGATAATGATGAAGTCCGACCAAATCAGTGGGTTCGGCCATTTACCTAGTGAGGTTGTCGTGTCGTTCTGCATATCACTTTTTGCATATACATTGGACACACCAGTACTTGGACTACGATGAAGCAAAACTGAAGCAACAATGGATGAGAATGATATCTTATCCAGTAAAATTCTTACACGAAATAAAATACTGTGATGGGACGCTCCAGAGGACATTAGCTGTGATGTCGCATGACATGTAATACCCCATTAGCTAAAATTACATAAGTAGATTACTGATGTAAACGTATCCTCTAATTAAACTTAAAACTTTAGTTCACTTGTCTTCATTTTAGCCATTATAAAATTCATTTGGTATTTAATAGTATAGAAAAAAATGTGATTTAACGTCAACTCGTAAAATTTCTCTCAGAAGTGCTCTAAGAAACTACTTGGCATTGGGACTTCACTTGCATATTCGTCTTCAGATTTGGCATTTATACTAGCACCCCACATTTACTGCCTTAATTAATTTTTACTTAGACTACATTACATGTTAAGGGAAGAGAACTCGTCAGACTATTTCTGCTCCTTAACGTCACTGAGAATTATCTCCGTAATGATTCTTTAAACATACTGCCTATCAAAACATTTTAGCACTCAGAAGACACGGTCGGATGTCGAGGTAACTTTGTGTCCACCATAAGCGGGTCTGCAAATGATTGTAGTCCGATTCACGAACGGTGGAGGCTCACGCAGATCGAGACACGCTGACGGGCATTGTAATGTTGCCAGTCCCAAGCGATAGTTGTGGTATACGCATACATGTGCTTTGCGCTTGAAGAAAGTTGTATCCTGTATCTCACTTGCTCAGAATGACCAGACGTGCTCTAAAGAGAGCACAAGTACTCTTTTTCATCTTCTTCTCTATGCACTCTACACTTTTCCTTCATTTACAGATGCGGTACTCTTTTTGAACTTCTCCGCCTTGTGAAATCTAAAATGCCTTGGGTTCAAAGTTGGTAGCACTAGTATCAGTTAATGACGTATCGCAGTACAGTATGGCAATGTGTGGTACTCCACCCTCCTCGCGTATCCAGCGTGAAACCATCCCATTAATCACAGGGAGAAGCTGTGTCTGTTACAATGGAGATGCCTTAATTGAGCAGAGGCCAACTTGCAACGCAGCCCCCACCACTGTCTAGCCGTCAGCGCTCTTATCTGCAGAGTTATTTAGCGCACATTGTTGTACATGCGCAAGTCAATGTGGGTCTTTGTTGAATTAGTTTGCGTATGCTACCTCACTGTGGACGGTGTATGATCAACTAGTGAACAGTTGCTCAACAAGAACAGTGGAAAAACTAAAATGGCACGTCGGAAATATAAATTTCAAGATCGTTTTGATAGTGACTACATTGGCATAAGTCGAATTAAAGACGACGACTGAAAGGCAAAATGTGTCACCTGCAATGTAATTTTGTCAATCCAAAAGAAGGTAAGGACGATATTCAACAGCATTTAAATACACCGCTGCACAACTTAAACGTAAAGCATAGGTCGGCTGCCAAAACGAGGTTAGAAATGTTCTTTCGACCAAAGCAACTGTGTCCAGAGGATCTGAAACCGCGTCACATGGAACTCGTGTGGTCATATGATCTCAAACTACTGGTTGTCTGAAAAAAGCTTTCAGCAGATACAATGGAAAGTGAGAACCTCAGAGAAATATAACAATGAGGGACAAAGCTGCAGCGCACAACAGTCTTAAGAGTTTGTATGCTATAATAAGAGAACGCAATGTTAAATTATGTATTTTTAAGTGAACAAATAAATATTACATCTTTGGACAATTCAGTTGATATGTACTCTCTTTCAGTTGGAAATATATGCTCCCCTTCACTTGCATATGCAGAAATTGTCGCTTACTAACTAGCAACAAATAGAATATGTATTCACTAAATGTCTATCTACGATCACGTTTAACGCTCGCATTGGCTACGACATTCACAGCAGAGCACTCAGAAAACTACTGAACGCTCGTTGCCTATCGGACAATGCATGACAAGGAACGCAGAACAGCCTCGAAACTACGGCCCGCGGACCGAAACCGGCCTGCGAGGGCCGGCAAACCGGCCCGCGTTAGCTGGCCGGACAAGCGCGGTATCCGGTCCGCCAAATATTTGAGGTGGTACCTATACTGCCAACAGTTGAGTTTCGAGGCCTATCGCGACATTGGATCTGCTACTCGCTACAAGACTGCATAACTAAACTTATTGTTGCGCCGCTTGAAATAACAATGCGTTGACATACTCTACCTCAGTTATGTCTTGCACTAATAGTGTTGCTAACAATGATTTTGAGATTTCGTTAACTTTTCAGGACGCTTTCGTGAAGAATGTGCAGTGACATACTTTTTTGTCGGTGAAATTCGCCAGAGTAAAATACGCCAGAAATTTCGGTCAGATACGTCCACCAAACAAAATTATGTAATTAAATAAAAATCGTAGTTCGTTTCAGTGCTAGCTATTCCCACAACTTAAATTTTTGCAATTTCATCTTTCCTTTAGCCATACATTACGGTGATCTTGGAGTGCTAGGATGCTTTAATCCCACGAGGTAGATCTTGGCCCTTATGACTTCGTGGAGGAGTCAATGTGGCCCGCGGAGTAAAAAGTTTGGAGACCCCTGGCTTAATCGGCCGCAATTATTCGTGACTGCAACTATAGTGTTACAATCCTCTGTGATAAGTACAAATGACAGCGTAGTTCAGATGGTTCAAATGGCTCTGAGCACTACGGGACTTAACATCTGAGGTCATCAGTCCGCTAGAGTCCGGCCCCGGTAGCTGAGTGGTCAGGGTGACGGAAAGTCATTCCTAAGGTCCCGGGTTCGATTCCCGGCTGAGTCGGAGATTTTCTACGCTCAGGGACTGGGTGTTGTGTTGTCCTAATCATCATCACTTCATCCCCATCGACGTGCAGGCGCCGAAGTGGCGTCAACTCGAAAGACCTGCACCAGGCGAACGGTCTAACCGACGGGAGGCCCTAGCCACACGACATTTCATTTTTCAGTCCCCTAGAACTTAGAACTACTTAAACCTAATTTACCTAAGGACATCACACACAACCACTCCCGAGGCAGGATTCGAGCCTGCAACCATAGCGGTCGCACGGTTCTAGACTGAAGCGCCTAGAACCGCTCGGCCACACTGGCCGGCGCCAGCGGAGTATATTAGTGCTGTTCGTGTTTAGCGTTGTTGCTCGGCCTGGTAGGGCATATTAGGGGTGTGAACACTGTCACATGTTGAATGATCACTCTGAAGGACATGGAGATAACACACACTCATGTGAGGCAGAGTTCATCGGCACCTGACAGCTTTGGAAATGGACACCATTGTTGTTGTTGTTGTTGTCTTCAGTCCTGAGACTGGTTTGATGCAGCTCTCCATGCTACTCTATCCTGTGCAAGCTGCTTCATCTCCCAGTACCTACTGCAACCTACATCCTTCTGAATCTGTTCAGTGTATTCATCTCTCGGTCTCCCTCTACGATTTTTACCCTCCACGCTGCCCTCCAATGCTAAATTTGTGATCCCTTGATGCCTCAAAACATGTCCTACCAACCGATCCCTTCTTCTAGTCAAGTTGTGCCACAAACTTCTCTTCTCCCCAATCCTATTCAATACCTCCTCATTAGTTACGTGATCTATCCACCTTATCTTCAGTATTCTTCTGTAGCACCACATTTCGAAAGCTTCTATTCTCTTCTTGTCCAAACTAGTTATCGTCCATGTTTCACTTCCATACATGGCTACACTCCAAACAAATACTTTCAGAAACGACTTCCTGATACATAAATCTATATTCGATGTTAACAAATTTCTCTTCTTCAGAAACGCTTTCCTTGCCATTGCCAGTCTACTTTTTATATCCTCTCTACTTCGACCATCATCAGTTATTTTACTTCCTAAATAGCAAAACTCCTTTACTACTTTAAGTGTCTCATTTCCTAATCTAATTCCCTCAGCATCACCCGATTTAATTTGACTACATTCCATTATCCTCGTTTTGCTTTTGTTAATGTTCATCTTATATCTTCCTTTCAAGACACTGTCCATTCCGTTCAACTGCTCTTCCAAGTCCTTTGCCGTCTCTGACAGAATTACAATGTCATCGGCGAACCTCAAAGTTTTTACTTCGTCTCCATGAATTTTAATACCTACTCCAAATTTTTCTTTTGTTTCCTTTACTGCTGGCTCAATATACAGATTGAATAACATCGGGGAGAGGCTACAACCCTGTCTCACTCCTTTCCCAACCACTGCTTCCCTTTCATGCCCCTCGACTCTTATTACTGCCATCTGGTTTCTGTACAAATTACAAATAGCCTTTCGCTCCCTGTATTTTACCCCTGCCACCTTTAGAGTTTGAAAAAGAGTATTCCAGTCAACATTGTCAAAAGCTTTCTCTAAGTCTACAAATGCTAGAAACGTAGGTTTGCCTTTTCTTAATCTTTCTTCTAAGATAAGTCGTAAGGTCAGTATTGCCTCACGTGTTCCAACATTTCGACGGAATCCAAACTGATCCTCCCCGAGGTCTGCATCTACCAGTTTTTCCATTCGTCTGTAAAGAATTCGCGTTAGTATTTTGCAGCCGTGGCTTATTAAACTGATAGTTCGGTAATTTTCACATCTGTCAGCACCTGCTTTCTTTGGGATTGGAATTATTATATTCTTCTTGAAGTCTGAGGGTATTTCGCCTGTCTCATACATCTTGCTCACCAGCTGGTAGAGTTTTGTCATGACTGGTTCTCCCAAGGCCGTCAGTAGTTCTAACGGAATGTTGTCTACTCCGGGGGCCTTGTTTCGACTCAGGTCTTTCAGTGCTCTGTCAAACTCTTCACGCAGTATCGTATCTCCCATTTCGTCTTCATCTACATCCTCTTCTATTTCCATAATATTGTCCTCAAGTACATCGCCCTTGTATAAGCCTTCTATATACTCCTTCCACCTTTCTGCCTTCCCTTCTTTGCTTAGAACTGGGCTGCCATCTGAGCTCTTGATATTCATACACGTGGTTCCCTTCTCTCCAAAGGTCTCTTTAATTTTCCTGTAGGCGGTATCTATCTTACCCCTAGTGAGATAAGCTTCTACATCCTTACATTTGTCCTCTAGCCATCCCTGTTTAGCCATTTTGCACTTCCTGTCGATCTCATTTTTGAGACGTTTGTATTCCTTTTTGCCTGCTTCATTTACTGCATTTTTATATTTTCTCCTTTCATCAATTAAATTCAATATTTCTTCTGTTACCCAAGGATTTCTAGCAGCCCTCGTCTTTTTACCTACTTTATCCTCTGCTGCCTTCACTACTACATCCCTCAGAGCTACCCATTCTTCTTCTACTGTATTTCTTTCCCCTATTCCTGTCAATTGTTCCCTTATGCTCTCTCTGAAACTCTGTACAACCTCTGGTTCTTTCAGTTTATCCAGGTCCCATCTCCTTAATTTCTCACATTTTTGCAGTTTCTTCAGTTTTAATCTACAGGTCATAACCAATAGATTGTGGTCAGAGTCCACATCTGCCCCTGGAAACGTCTTACAACTTAAAACCTGGTTCCTAAATCTCTGTCTTACCATTATATAATCTATCTGATACCTTTTAGTATCTCCAGGGTTCTTCCACGTATACAACCTTCTTTCATGATTCTTAAACCAAGTGTTAGCTATGATTAAGTTGTGCTCTGTGCAAAATTCTACTAGGCGGCTTCCTCTTTCATTTCTTAGCCCCAATCCATATTCACCTACTATGTTTCCTTCTCTCCCTTTTCCTACACTCGAATTCCAGTCACCCATTACTATTAAATTTTCGTCTCCCTTCACTATCTGAATAATTTCTTTTATTTCATCGTACATTTCTTCAATTTCTTCATCATCTGCAGAGCTAGTTGGCATATAAACTTGTACTACTGTAGTAGGTGTGGGCTTCGTATCTATCTTGGCCACAATAATGCGTTCACTATGCTGTTTGTAGTAGCTTACCCGCATTCCTATTTTCCTATTCATTATTAAACCTACTCCTGCATTACCCCCATTTGATTTTGTGTTTATAACCCTGTAGTCACCAGACCAGAAGTCTTGTTCCTCCTGCCACCGAACCTCACTAATTCCCACTATATCTAACTTTAACCTTTCCATTTCCCTTTTTAAATTTTCTAACCTACCTGCCCGATTAAGGGATCTGACATTCCACGCTCCGATCCGTAGAACGCCAGTTTTCTTTCTCCTGATAACGACATCCTCTTGAGTAGTCCCCGCCCGGAGATCCGAATGGGGGATTATTTTACCTCCGGAATATTTTACCCAAGAGGATGCCATCATCATTTAATCATACAGTAAAGCTGCATGTCCTCGGGAAAAATTACGGCTGTACGTGGTCGAATCGTGCAATATCCGGGTTTGTGAGGCATAACGGATGTGACAGTGGCCCAGTGTTGAGCTGCATGGAAACATGAGACCAAGTGTACCTTTCGTCATGGTTCTGGTCGATCACATCTTAACACCACGAGGGATGATCGCCATGTTTGGCCTGAACCCCTCCGTCTCTGCACCTGCCGTCTGAGAACAAATAATGGAATCCCTGCAACATTCTATTGTCCTGTGCTCTTGGTAGGAGACTAAATCGGAGGCTGAGACTGAATCGGAGGCTCAGACGGTTCTGCGACCATGTAACTGCAGATTTCTCGATTTGCGCCATAGGGTGGTTGGGTTTCGGGTTCCGCTGAATAGGTCAGGAGTCCACTACACGCTGGAGGTGGCTACATGGGCAGCAGTGGCTTTGTGTATTCAATATTCAGTATTCATTCACCATTGACCACTTACAGCGGAACAGATTTGAACATCACATATACAGTTAAGCATAATTTTTACGGTGAAGTTTTACAATTAAGTTCCAATCTTTTCGAAATATCCTTAAGTACTAATGTCAGTCTCGTTTATTTCAAATACTGCGCTTGTCTCGTAAAATGGGTGTTTGAGTAACCAATCATAGACTTTAAATCTGAAAATATTATAGCGCAATGCAGAAGCAGGTATTGGAAGTTTATTAGAAAGTTTTAAGCACGCTGTTTTGGGTGAGTGTGCAGTCTTGAGTCTGTGTCTCGATATATCAAGATTCCGTTTGCCTCTGATGTTGTGACGTTGCGTCATCTCTCTGGTGGCGGACTCGTTTATGTTGCTTTTGACATAAAGCAACGCTGTATGTATGTATAGATTAGCAACAGTTAATATCTGGAGATTTTTTTTTTTTTTTGCAGTATCTCACTGACATAGCTGGAATTTCCCCATAGCAGTATGCGCTACTGAAATAGGCCAAAATATGCAACCTCACCAGTGACTGCATCGGTCAGTTTCCACATGAGATAGCTAACTCTTGCTGTTCTATTGCAGAAATGCTTAGTATTTCCCTCCTAGTTTAATTTCGAGTCAATGTGAAAGCCTAACAGCTTAACTCATTTACTTCCAACAGCTGTTGCCAATCCCTGAATTAGGTCTTGTGTTTTATCACGATTGCATAGAAAGTCGTTGTTACCTGGATGTACATTAGATTCTCAAAAGCTTTGGAGAAAATTGGGAAAGCAGAAATTGGTTGGAAGTTTTGGGGCAGATGCTTATATGCGTTTAGGGAGCACCTTAGCAATTTTGAGTGCATCAGGGAAAGCTTTAGATTCTAAACATACATTGAAGATGATAGGAAGATGTTGACAGATTATATATATATATATATATATATATATATATATATATATATATATATATATATATACTCCTGGAAATGGAAAAAAGAACACATTGACACCGGTGTGTCAGACACACTATACTTGCTCCGGACACTGCGAGAGGGCTGTACAAGCAATGATCACACGCACGGCACAGCGGACACACCAGGAACCGTGGTGTTGGCCGTCGAATGGCGCTAGCTGCGCAGCATTTGTGCACCGCCGCCGTCAGTGTCAGCCAGTTTGCCGTGGCATACGGAGCTCCATCGCAGTCTTTAACACTGGTAGCATGCCGCGACAGCGTGGACGTGAACCGTATGTGCAGTTGACGGACTTTGAGCGAGGGCGTATAGTGGGCATGCGGGAGGCCGGGTGGACGTACCGCCGAATTGCTCAACACGTGGGGCTGAAGTCTCCACAGTACATCCATGTTGTCGCCAGTGGTCGGCGGAAGGTGCACGTGCCCGTCGGCCTGGGACCGGACCGCAGCGACGCACGGATGCACGCCAACACCGTAGGATCCTACTCAGTGCCGTAGGGGACCGCTCCGCCACTTCCCAGCAAATTAGGGACACTGTTGCTCCTGGGGTATCGGCGAGGACCATTCGCAACCGTCTCCATGGAGCTGGGCTACGGTCCCGCACACAGTTAGGCTGTCTTCCGCTCACGCCCCAACATCGTGCAGCCCGCCTCCAGTGGTGTCGCGACAGGCGTGAATGGAGGGACGAATGGAGACGTGTCGTCTTCAGCGATGAGAGACGCTTCTGCCTTGGTGCCAATGATGGTCGTATGCGTGTTTGGCGCCGTGCAGGTGAGCGCCACAATCAGGACTGCATACGACTGAGGCACACAGGACCAACACCCGGCATCATGGTGTGGGGAGCGATCTCCTGCACTGGACGTACACCTCTGGTGATCGTCGAGGGAACACTGAATAGTGCACGGTACATCCAAACCGTCATCGAACCCATCGTTCTACCATTCCTAGACCGGCAAGGGAACTTGCTGTTCCAACAGGACAATACACGTCCGCATGTATCCCGTACCACCCAACGTGCTCTAGAAGGTGTAAGTCAACTACCCTGGCCAGCAAGATCTCCGGATCTGTCCCCCATTGAGCATGTTTGGGACTGGATGAAGCGTCGTCTCACGCGGTCTGCACGTCCAGCACGAAGGCTGGTCCAACTGAGTCGCCAGGTGGAAATGGCATGGCAAGCCGTTCCACAGGACTACATCCAGCATCTCTACGATCGTCTCCATGGGAGAATAGCAGCCTGCATTGCTGCGAAAGGTGGATATACACTGTACTAGTGCCGACATTGTGCATGCTCTGTTGCCTGTGTCTATGTGCCTGTGGTTCTGTCAGTGTGATCATGTGATGTATCTGACCCCAGGAATGTGTCAATAAAGTTTCCCCTTCCTGGGACAATGAATTCACGGTGTTCTTATTTCAATTTCCAGGAGTGTATATTCATCTTTTGGCCTCTAGCGTAGGCCTGATGCTGGCTGATGTGTCTGACTTAGGCAACAGATCACAGTAGAATGTTAAAAGTAAGGGTTCATGGTCTCCTTGTGCACCACTAAGAAGTCATACAAATTTGTAGAAAATTTAACTATCGTATTGTCTAAACAGGCGTTATTCAATGTATGTCTGTAGTTTGTATAATGTAGATTTGGAGACCTTAATATATTAACAAATGTTCTTGTAACATGTCCATACTTGTTGGTCATTTCAGTGTTGAAATCACCACAGGTAAAGACTTTTATCTTAGTTTTCAAAAGCAGTTCAAATCTTTCAAAAAATATATTTACGTCTCCTCCTGGAGATCTATATAAAATAACAATTGTGGTATTATCTGTACTAAGTCTTATACACGTAAGTTCTGCAACTAGTTCAGTACAGTAAGAGCTAAATTCTATCTTAAGAAACGTAATATTATCTGTCAGAAATGTGAGTGCCCCTCCATTCCTTCTTTCACGTAAATACAAATGTGATCAACAGTATAACCTTGAGGAACAAAATATTCTATTTGATCTTCAGTCATCCAACGTTCTGATACACATACAACATAAACATCTTCAATTTTACAAAAATGTTCTAACTCTAAAATGTTGTTCGTAATGTAGCAAAGGTTCGTTTCCACAAAAGTAATGGATTTAGGTTTATGGTCTGTAAATACTTCACCGTTTCGAGTGTTGCTTCTGGTACATAGCTCAGGTCCAAGAGGTATATTGCCTATCGAACCACCGTCTTTTACCCTACAAAATTTCTTGTTTTTGTGTCTTCCTTCTTTTTGCTTTCATCTGGAGAGTACTTCTGGGATGAACTATGGAGGTGCTGTCTTCATCTGTGTGCAGTAAATGTCTTCACTTCTTGGTAATGAATGTCTTGTTCTGGCAGGCTGGATGAATTGTTTCTGGGATGAATATGTTGTCACATCTGACTGTGTTGTTTCACCTGCTGCCACTGTTCTTATAACTTCTTCTCTTTCAACACTTTATACTATAATCGTTTCTTTACGTCGTAGTACTGTAGTAGCAAGACTTTTTCGTAGGAAAGATACTTTGTACATCTCTTTTGCAGTTGACAGAGAAACTTTGTCCTATCCTGATTTTTTTTTTTTTTTTTTTTTTTTTTACAAAATGGTTCTGAGCACTATGGGACTTAACATCTGAGGTCATCAGTCCCCTAGAACTTAGAACTACTTAAACCTAACTAGCTTAAGGACATCATACACATCCATGCCCGAGGCAGGATTCGAACCTGCGACAGTAGCGGTCACGCGGTTCCAGACTGACGCCCCTAGAACCGCTCGGCCACACCGGCCAGCAAACCCTTTTCACACTTTCATTTTGCGGCTGAGTAGTGGTTGGCCGCATTTGTTTACATGTATTCCGTGTATTGTGAAGTGTTTTCTTACTAGATCATCAACAGGAGAAAAAAGCATTTTAGATAGTTAGATGATCTTGCAGATCTTTCACAAGAAGATTCTATAAGGTCATACCTGCGTGGCATGCCTACAACAATCGCATTTTGGTGACCTAATGTACAGAGTGCACCTCTTAAGATCCTGTTTGCTACTTTTAGTTCATTTTTATACACGTCATTTGAGCCACCTAAAATTACAACACACTGATTTTCTTTTAGAACTTATTGCAGACGTGCTTCATGTTTCACAACGCTTGTAACATTTAAATCTAGCTGACAACGAAGAATTTCAGCAGGTCCTCTTCCGTGGCAATCAGCAAGCAAAATTGCACTAGTACCGGTATTTTTTGCGTAACTTTGTTTACTTTCTCGCGACTGTCGGATTTTACTGATGTATGGCACATTTTAATTTTTGTTTCTGAAGATTCAGACTGATATACTTCGTCTTCGTTGATAAACTCGTCAGTTTGTTTCTCATCCATAATAAGACTTGGAATCGATTTCTTCAAAAATGATTCAAATGGCTCTACGCA
Source organism: Schistocerca gregaria (assembly GCF_023897955.1). NCBI lineage: Eukaryota > Metazoa > Arthropoda > Insecta > Orthoptera > Acrididae > Schistocerca > Schistocerca gregaria. The sequence continues at coordinate 532,805,621 of NC_064924.1, read as the reverse complement.
CTATGGGGCTTAACATCTGAGGTCATCAGTCCCCTAAGACTTAGAACTATGTAAACCTAACTAATCTAAGGACATCACACACATTCATACCCGAGACAGGATTAGAACCTGCGACCGGACTGAAGCGCCTAGAACCGCTCGGCCACAGGGGCTGGCAGTCGATTTCTTAAAGGAAGCTTAAATTACTTTGTAATATGTTTAGATTTTGCACATTTCTTTGGTTCACTGTACGTCTGAAATCGTCTGAGTTCTTTGTGTGGTGGTTCAAATAGGCTTTTAACCAGTTTTTCAGCAGCAGATTACGTTCTCTAATGGTTTTCAGTTCTTTCTGCAATGTTTCTAGCGCTTTAAGTTCATGATTAGCATGCCACATTTCAGTTGCGGCTAAACGACCGTTAAACTTTGTTCCACAAGCACGGGATCACAGGCGTGCACCGAGACAGCATAGCCTGCCCGGGAGCATAGCCTTGGCTGCCGGGCGAGCCTCGACTCGCGCTGCTCGTTCAGCCAGTGAGCCCCTCCAGAATCCGCCCAGGCGCCCGTGCGGCTCGGCTGGTCACGTGACCTCCAGGCATCGCGCTGCTGCGGGCGTGAAATGAAATCTCTGTGGCCCGCATGTAAGCAGTTCTTTACTTAGCACAGCATTTACTGACACAGTACTTCCCGTCAGGTCTTATACTAAAGTACCTGATAGCTGTAATATCAGCAACAATACAGTTACTTAAATCTCCAACGTTGCCCTTAATTATTAAATCAATTTATTATTATGTACCAGTGAAAAACATCTGTACCTTACGATGCAGTGAAAATAGTTAATTTTATTAATGGTCATTCTATTAATTAGCGAATTTTTGTGATACTGACCTAAGCATTTAAAAGTTTTTATTCAGTAACACGGAAGTAAGAAGATTTTATCACAGCAGAACTGTTCTCTTACCGCATAGCGTTTATCTTTTCTCACAAGGTACACCTTTCCTTGGGCAAAGTCTGGCTTCCAATTGTGGCTTATTTGACAGAAATCTTGTTATAGAATCAACAGTTGGAATTTAGTAGTTCACGCACCAAACACAAATCAATCTAATGTGAAAGACCGTATGAATCGTTTACTAAGCTTTGCAGTTTGGGAAATACACTATGTGGACAAATATATGCTGACACCTGGCTGAAAAGACGTACAAGTTCATGGCACTCTCCAACGGTAATGCTGAAATTCAGTATGGTGTTGGCCCATCCTTAGCCTTGATGACAGCTTCCACTCTCACAGGCACACGTCCAATTAGGTGCTGGAAGGTTTCTTGGGGAATAGCAGTCCATTCTTCACGGAGTGCTGCACTGAGGAGAGGTATCGTTATCGGTCGGTGAGGCCTGGCACAAAGTAGGATTCAGGTCAGGACTCTGCACAGGCCAGTCCATTACAGGGATGTTATTGTCATGTAACCACTCCGCCACAGGCCGTGCGTTATGATCAGGTGCTCGTTCATATTGAAAGATGCAATCGCCATCCCCGAATTGCTCTTCTACAGCGGGAAGCAAGAAGGTGCTTAAAACATCATGTAGGCCTCTGCTGTGAAAATGCCACGCAAAGCAACACAAAACGGGTCAGAACACTGTTGCAGAAATAACGAAAAAATCATGCCAAATTTAAACGAATGCCACATCTCCGGAATCGGCTGTCTTTTACAGAAATTCGAAATTTAGCGCAGACTTCAATGCGATGTGCTTATAATAGTTTCCACAACGAAAATTTTTCTCTAAACCTGTTAGAAAATGCAAAGAGATTCTGGTCGTATATGAAGTATGCTACCGGCAAGACAAAATCAACGCCTTTCTGCGCGATAGCAATGGAGATACTGTCGAAGACAGTGCTGAGAGAGCAGAGTTACTAAATACAGGCTTCCGAAATCCCCTCACAAAAGAAGACGAAGTAAATATTCCAAAATTCGAATCAGGAACAGCTGCCAACATAAGTAACGTCGAAGTAAATATCTTCGGAGAAGTGAAGCAACTTAAACTACTTAATAAAAGCAACTCATCTGGTCCAGACTGTACATCAATTAGGTTCCATTCAGAGTGTGCTGATGCCATAGCTCCGTACTAACAATCACATGCAACCGTTAGCTCTACGAAAGATCCGTACCCAAAGACTGGAAAGTTGCACAAGTCACACCAATATTCAAGAGAGGTAGTAGGAGTACTCCACTAAATTACAGGCCCATATCATTAACGGTGAATTGCAGCAGGATTTTATTACATATATTGTGTTCGGACATTATGAATTACCTCAAAGAGAACATTCTATTGACACACTGTCAAAACACGGAAATAGCAAAATCGTTCTTCTGAAACACAATCAGCTCCTTACTCACACGAAATTTTGAGTGCTATTGACAAGAAATTTCAAATTGATAACGTCTTTATGGATTTCCGGAAGGCTTTTGACACTGTACGACACAAAAGCGGCTTGTTGTGAAATTGCATGCTTATGGAATATCGTCACAGTAATGTGTATGGATTCGTGATTTCCTGCCAGAGAGGCCACAGTTCATAGTAACTGACGAAAGTCATCGAGTAACACGAAAGTGGTTTCTGGCATTTCCCAAGGTAGTTTTTGTGGTGTCACCGCCAGACACCACACTTGCTAGGTGGTAGCCTTTAAATCGGCCGCGGACCGGTAGTATACGTCCCCGCGTGTCGCCACTGTCAGTGATTGCAGACCGAGCGCCGCCACACGGCAGGTCTAGAGAGACTTCCTAGCACTCGCCCCAGTTGTACAGCCGACTTTGCTAGCGATTGTTCACTGACTTCTACGCTCTCATTTGCCGAGACGATAGTTAGCATAGCCTTCAGCTACGTTATTTGCTACGACCTAGCAAGGCGCCAGTATCCGTACTATTGATATTGTGAATCATGTACCATAAAGAGCGACGTTCTCCATGAATGGATTAAAGTTAAGTATTCCACCAGCTACGTCCGTTTTTCTCAATTCTAATTCCCTTGTCATGTTCCAGACCTCACGCCAGCCTGCGTGAGCTGAGACGCGTGCATTTCGGCCTCCTTTAGAAAAACACGGTTGGCTCTCCTGCCAACCACAACAGTTTTCTAGACCATCTGGTATTCCTTATCTATATAAACGATTTAGGAGGCAATCTGAGCAGCCGTCTTAGGTTCATTGCAGATGATGCTGTCGTTTATCGTCTATTAATGGCGTCAGATGTTTAAAAAAATTGTAAAACGATTTAGAAGAGATGTCTGTATGGTGTGAAAATTTGCAATTGATCCTAAATAATGAAAAGTGTGATGTCATCCGCATGAGTGCTAAAAGGAGTCCGTTAAACTTCGGTTAGACGATAAATCAGTCAAATGTATAAGCCGTAGATTCAACTACATACCTATGAATTAGACTCACGGAGAAGAAAAATTCGAAAGAACACACAGAAAATGTTGCAGGGAAGGCGAACCAAAGACTGCGTTTTATTGGCTTAATCACTTGGAAGACGCAACAGATCCGCTAAAGAGACTGCCTATACTACGCTTGTCTGTCCTGTCTTGGAGTATTGCTGCTCGGGATCCTTACCAGATGGGATTAACGGACCACATCGAGAAAGTTCAAAAAAGAGCTGCACATTTTATATTATCTAGAAACTGGGGAGAGAGTGTTACTGACGTCATAAAGAATTTGGGGTGGACTTCGTTAAAACAAAGGTGTTTTTCGTTTTGGTGGAATCTTTTCACGAAATTTCTATCACAACTTTCTCCTCCGAATGTCAAAATATTTCTTTAGCGCCTACCTACATAGGGTGAAACGATCATCATAGTAAAATAAGGGAAATCAGAGCTCGCACGGAAAGATGTAGGTATTATTTTTCCGCCCGCTGTTCCAGATTGGAATAATAGAGAACTACTGTGAAAGTGGTTCGATGAACCCGCTCCAGGCACTTAAGTGTAGTTTGCGGATTATCAATGTAGATGAAGATTTAGACTAACAGCAGCCAGACTAAGGATATACTGTCACATTTGTAGGCTGCCAGGAAAACCACAACACAAATGCGTTTGGTTCCATGACTGGGAAGCACTGACTGTAAATGAATAGCATCGCAGAGTGTTCAGCAAATAATTCGCGTTTCAGCACTTCCCTCGATGACCACCGTTGGCAAGTGTGGGAGAGACCTAGGCAGCAGACCCATTCTTCCGCTGTTTTGGAGAGGCCCAACAGTATCACTCCTAGGTTCATGCTGAGTGCAGCTAGTAGCTTCAGATAATGGCAAGTAGTGATTGAGTGAACTCTGGTGCGCTGCAATACATAAGATACCCCACATGCTTATGCATTACCTTTCATGTGAGAGTATAGTGATGCAATTTTCCAACAGGACAATGCTCATCCACATGTGATACATGTCTCTATGAACTGCCTTCGTGAGTTGAGCTACTCCCATGACCACCAATATTCCCATACCTGATATGGTGGAACGTGTGCTGGGACCAACTTGGTTGTAAAGTCTGTCCCAGTACCAGTATCCCGGACATTAAGACCAGGTACAAAAAATGTGTGCCAGCTTGCCTCAGGAGAAGCTGCAATGGCTTTATAACACATCTCTCAAACCAGCCAGTGCATGAAACCAGGCTAGTGAGGGTGCAACATTGAACTACGTTAATACTGCAGTATAGCATTCAATTTTTATTTATTTATCCTTTGACAAAGTACATTGTATGAATCAAGACATATTTTCATTTCATGCACCGACAGGTACATTGTTTTTACTGTCTACTGTTTAACAAAAAGGTAATTTTTACAAAATTATTCTTGGGCTATTTCGTATTAAATTAGATTTGTACAAGTTTTCTTTTGATACAATAATGGTATTGCAATTGTTTTGAACTGTAATGAACATAAATTCCTTAACACTGTAACAATAGTTTTCTATTAGAAAATTTTTGAGACATTTTTTGAAAATATTTTTATTTATCTCGAGATTGAAGGAAGTGTTTCAAGGGCTTTTGGTCCAGTGTATTATGCCTTTTTTGTATTTTGTGTTGTGTGTAGGCTCATGGAAAAGGTTTTGTTTCCTTGTGTCATGGTTCTGTTGTGTGTTGTAATGTCTAGCGTTGGTAGAATATTTGAACTTTGTCCAACAGAGGAGTTCGTATGCGTAATGGCTCTTTTCTTGTAATTAAAATACTTTATTAATGTTTGTTTTCAAGGGACTTCCCCACAAAAGTATGCTGTAACTTAGGCTAATACTGCAGTGTGACATTAAACTAGGGAAATACTGCTAGAAATTTAGTGTTTATGTTTATGTGTTATTTTATTGTGCCTGTCTACCGGCGCTTTCCCGCTTGGTAAGTATGGGAATCTTTATTTTTAATATATTTTTCCCATGTGGTAGTTTCTTTCAATTTTATTTACATCATTAATTTGAACCCAACAATTACGTTTGTTATTGTCTCAGTTGCATTTTGAAATCTTTTCTATCATCTTACTTTCTCTTTTTGTTTGTACGAGTAGTTTCACTTTGTATTCATCTTCCCTTTTTCCGTAATCTACCATACATTTTATCCTGCCTAATTATACTCAATAATACGTAATTTACTTCCAAACCATAACCTAAAAACTTCAACGCTTTCAACATTATCGCTGCTATAAAATCCACTGTTCCAAGTTTACAAACATTTCGTGTAAACTCGTGAATACTATTTCACAGCTTCAGTTCCTTTCACCCATTTAACAACCATCTCAGCTATTTCCAACAACTTTCGTTTTATTTCCATTCCCGTTTTTCCCACATAACCGATCATTTTTAGCAGCTTCCCACAGGTTTAAACGTTATTTCTTCGTCAAACAATTGTTAACCTCATTTTCATAACCTGCCAGTACATAACCAGTCCTTTGAATACATTTACACGCATTTATTTCGAAATTTTTTTCGAGAAATTTTTTCGAAATTTTACTGAATTTCCCCATCCGTTAACGTGTTTTGGAGACAACACAACTAACTAACCTTTGCACCCATTATTGTTCACCAACCTAAGTTCAGCACAGGATCAACATAGCTCATCTCAAACCACCACTTTTTCGACTTTTTACACACCTGCCTCTCTCCCTACATATATTTCTATTTATTTTCACTTCAACCTCATATTACCCTTTCCACCTTCTAATACCATGTCAACCTTACAACATCCCTACAACGACCCCATTAAATTTTATTTACATTCCCTCTGCAAACATGCTCTCACCCTATCCAGATTACGCTCCCATATTTTATTTACTCAGGCTTGTCTGACATTTAGCATTACCCCCAAAGGCCTCACACTTAATGTTCCCATCTCTGGCTGTAATCCTTCTTTCCATCAGTCCTTATACCAGTTCCAAACTGCACAATCCATAGCCCTCACCCACCTAACCTTCACCTATACATCGACTCGGCCAATGAACACACCTGTCAACTCCCATCCCAAATCAAAGTCCTCAATCTTTCCTCTCCCACATCCACACCGGCTGTTCATAGCATCCTCCTACAGGCCAACCGCAAATTAGAACAGCATGCCACCCTCCACCTCAAAAAACTATCCAGTCTCCTGGTTTCCCACCTCCGGAAAGGCAACTCACTCACCCTCCACAACCTTTCCAACAAACCTCAACCTCCTCTCATTGCGCACACACACACACACACACACACACACACACACACACACACACACACACACACACACAGTCTCTCCCATCTACTCAATCTCCCACTTCCAGCTCCACTCCCCCCAACACCTCAAAATTCTAGTCAACACAATCTGGAACCACAACACCTCAATTCAGTAGTTAACCTTTCCTCCAAACCTCTCTCCCAATCCGAAACCTCTGTCCTATCCAAAGGCCTCACCTTCAGCCCCACTCCCAGGTTCAACCAAACAGCCCTTGTCAAAGATTTACTGTGCTACGCTCAGTCTGTGCTGGAAATATCACTTTGCCACGAAGAAAAATAATCCTGATCCCACTCCTAATGATCCAACTCCCCAAGACAGTATCCAAATTGAACCCTGCCTGGAACAGTTCCGTCCTCCATCACAGCGGGACCCACCTCCTCTTCCTCAAAATCACCCTCTCCAAACCTTCCAGGAATTTCTCACTTCCAGCCTTGCCTCTCAATCTTTCTTGAAAAACCTTAATCCTACTCCCAACATCACCACAGCCGAAGCCCAGGCTATCCGTGATCTGAAAGCTGACCGATCCATCATCATTCTTCCGGCTGACAAGGGTTCCATGACGGTAGTACTTGATCGTCGGGAGTATGTGGCTGAGGGACTGCGTCAGCTTTCAGACAACTCTACATACAAAGTTTGCCAAGGTAATCCCATTCCTGATGTCCAGGCGGAACTTCAAGGAATCCTCAGAACCTTAGGCCCCCTACAAAACCTTTCGCCTGACTCCATCAAACTCCTGACCCCACCAACACCTCGCACTCCTACCTTCTACCTACTTCCTAAAATTCACAAACCCAAACATCCCGGCCGCCCCATTGTAGCTGGTTGCCAAGCCCACACAGAACGTATCTCTGCCTACGTAGATAAACACCTTCAACCCATTACATGCAGTCTCCCATCCTTCATCAAAGACACCAACCACTTTCTCGAATGCCTGGAATCCTTACCCAGTCTGTTACCCCCGGAAACCATCCTTGTAACCATTGATGCCACTTCCCTATACACAAATATCCCGCATGCCCAGGGCCTCGCTGCAATGAAGCACTTCCTTTCACGCCGATCACCTGCCACCCTACCTAAAACCTCTTTCCTCATCACCTTAGCCAGCTTCATCCTGACCCACAACTTCTTCAGTTTTGAAGGCCAGACATACCAACAATTAAAGGGAACAGCCATGGGTACCAGGATGGCCCCCTCGTATGCCAACCTATTTATGGGTCGCTTAGAGGAAGCCTTCTTGGTTACCCAAGCCTGACAACCCAAAGTTTGGTACAGATTTATTGATGACATCTTCATGATCTGGACTCACAGTGAAGAAAAACGCCAGAATTTCCTCTCCAACCTCAACTCCTTTGGTTCCATCAGATTCACCTGGTCCTACTCCAAATCCCATGCCCCTTTCGTTGACGACCTCCATCTGTCCAATGGCCAGCTTCACACATCCGTCCACATCAAACCCACCAACAAGCAGCAGTACCTCCATTGACAGCTGCCACCCATTCCATATCAAACGGTCCCTTCCCTACAGCCTAGGCCTTTGTGGCAAACGAATCTGCTCCAGTCCTGAATCCCTGAACCATTACACCAACAACCTGAAAACAGCTTTCGATCCCGCAACTACCCTCCCGACCTGGTACAGAAGCAGATAACCAGAGCCACTTCCTCATCCCCTCAAACCCAGAACCTCTCACAGAACCACCCCAAAAGTGCCCCACTTGTGACAGGATACTTCCCGGGACTGGATCAGACTCTGAATGTGGCTCTCCAGCAGGGATAAGACTTCCTAAAATCCTGCCCCGAAATGAGATCCATCCTCCATGAAATCGTCCCCACTCCCCTCTCTTTCTGCCATCCACCTAACCTTCATAACCTCTTGGTTCATCCCTATGAAACCCCCGAACCACCTTCCCTACCCTCTGGCTCCTACCCTTGTAACCGCCCCCGGTGTAAAACCTGTCCTATGCACCCTCCCGCCACCACCTACTCCAGTCCTGTAACGCGGAAGGTGTACACGATCAAAGGCAGAGCCACGTGTGAAAGCACCCACGTAATTTACAAACTGACCTGCCTACACTGTGATGCTTTCTATGTGGGAATGACCAGCAACAAACTGTGCATTCGCATGAATGGACACAGGCAGACAGTGTTTGTTGGTAATGTGGATCACCCTGTGGCTAAACATGCCTTGGTGCATGGCCAGCACATCTTGGCACAGTGTTACACTGTCCGAGTTATCTGGATACTTCCCACCAACACCAACCTATCCGAACTCTGGAGATAGGAACTTGCCCTTCGATATATCCTCCCTTTTCGTTATCCACCACGCCTCAATCTCCGCTAATTTCAATTTGCCGCCACTCATACCTCACCTGTCATTCAACATCATCTTTGCCCCTGCACTTCCGCCTCGACTGACATCTCTGCCCAAACTCTTTGCCTGTAATTGTGTGTGTGTGTGTGTGTGTGTGCGTGTGTGTGTGTGTGGCGTGCGCGTATATACCTATTCTTTTTTCCCCCCTAAGGTAAGTCTTTCTGCTCCTGGGATTGGAATGACTCCTTACCCTCTCCCTTAAAACCCACATCCTTTCGTCTTTCCCTCTCCTTCCCTCTTTCCTGAAGAAGCAACCGTTGCTTATCTCCTGAGTAGTGGTGACAATATTATTATTAGATATATCTATGCTGTTGTTATTTTTTAGTTTTTCAGTTGTATCTTATTTCATTTACTATGGACCAGCATATCTTTGAGATACAATCTGAGATTGTATTTTTAAGTTAATTTTTCGGCCTTAAGTCTTTTGAATTACTTGCGAAACTTTTACTTATTTTGTCTGTATTTATCCATGTGCCCCTTGTTTCTCTCTGTATCATATACATTTCTTCCCCTTTCTCTATTAGTTCTCTTGTAAAATTATCAGACACTATCAGTCATGACTGTACTGCTTTGTTCTTATTTAAATTTGTCATTTCGATAGGAATAGTCTTATTTAGATGAAAAGATAATGTACCTTACCAAGGAAGGCATCTCATTTATTATTTGTTCCTTGGGCTTCTAATATTAAATGCCAAGATTCCTTACTAAGGCTCTCTCTGTTTGGGAATATTGATGACAGTGTTCTTTTGTGTTCATAATTTTTCTTTGGTTTTATACAGGAATCTCTCTTTACCGATTATAGTTGGCTTAGATGGTCAGAGATACAACCATTTACAAATGTAACTGTAATAACATTCTCGCAGTTGGCGAGTCTATACAGCTTACAGTGCGGCAGTTGGAGTGATTCTAGTTGGCATGTCTCCTAACAGACCTTTCGCACCATAAGAATAGATACAGTCTTTCAAGCATTTGCTTTCTTGGGAACCATGTGGAGTATTAGCATTAATATCCCCTAATAGTACAATATTTATGATTTTTCTTAGACATTAATTTAAATAAAATTGCATCAAGCGAATTCAAAATTTCCATTTGTTGAGCTATAGAATGTTAAGATGAAGTATACAAGAGATAATAATTTTATCTGAATAGCAACAATTGTGCAGCACACATCAGAAGTATACTTTTTTACTCAGGATATATTTTCAGAAGATTCTATTAAGTTGTGGGTTTTATGTGGCACTGAACTGTAAATCCCAAGTGCACAACGTTGAAGTCAAGTTCACCACTGTGGGTTTTATGTGGCATTGAACCATAATAACACACTTTTACGATCAAAACGATATTTATTTCATCACTTAATAGAGAGAATTGCAGTAGGTACTGGGAGATGAAGCAGCTTGCACAGGATAGAGTAGCATGGAGAGCTGCATCAAACCAGTTTCAGGACTGAAGACAACAACAACATAGAGAGAATACAGGAAGATGACTGTAGAACATTGTGCTATAAAAAAAAAATAAGACCAAAGAGCATAGTCAAAGAACTGTCACTTCACATCAAAGACACCAGAAAGTTATTTATTATCAGGTACATAACCACTCCTCCACCTTTATGTTCAGTACAACAGTTCAGTGTTACCCATTTCTGTGGAAAACTCTCGACCATTATATGGATGATTACAGTTGCATGAAAAATACATTATTGTGATTTCGGAAAGGAGCTTGAATGATACCGTATATACTTTGCTTGACGTGTTCTATCACTGGTTTTCACTTTTCCACCACAAGAGCGACACTTCACTGATGATAAAAACTCGAAGTTTAAGGAGCAAGTTCCTACAACCTGTATACATGCCACCATCTTGCTTCACCAGAAGTAATACAAACATCAAAAACAGTTACAGTAATGACATCATAAGCAGTAACAGCTCTATCAGCTGCAGAGCCAGCTGCAATACCAGCAGCAAAATCAACTGCAAGAGCAACAGAATTATCATTAGCAACAGCAGAACCATCCATAACAACAACAGCAGAACCAACCCCAACATTAGCAGAATGAGCACTGTCAACTAAACAACATTAGACAGCAGACAGAAGCCAGTGCCTCCATCCCATCTAAATGATTTTTCAGTGAAAACCAGAAAGAGGAGGAAGCCCATAAGATGAACAGATATATGAACTTATTTCAGTTGGAAAAGCAGAGCAATCCACAACAAGGTATTTACAACTTTACAATAATCCACCAGAATGTACAAGGCCTGCACAATAAATATGAACAATTAGATGTATTTGTGAATGAAAATATGCCTGATGTGCTTGCTACTAGTGAACACTTATTATGTGATGTCTAATTAGAACTTTATAAACATCTAAACATGGTACTAGTTAATAAGTTTTGCAGATCTTCCATCAGAGGTGGGGGTGTGACAATGTGTGCAAAAAGCATATTTAATTTTAATTCTGTAAAGTAAGTAAATATTCATTAGGAGGGCAATTTCCTTGCTGCCAGTTACATGCCGACACCCCTGTTCTCACTTTGTGGGATCCTCCAGATCGCATGGCCACCACACCATGCCCTCCATCGTCGCCTGCTGCCGACAGCCCCGCTCCCACTTCACACAGCACTCCAGCCAGGCATGGACGTTCATGTTCTCACTTTGCAGTAACTCTCCAATTTCATGGCTACCGCACCATGTCCTCAGTCATCACCTGCTGCTGATGCTCTGCACACTCCAAGATCAGCCAACCACCACCACTCATGCCCCACCCCCTCTCACCCCTCAATGTGTGCCTCCCTTCACAGGTCTCAGCAATCCGCAATGGCACTAGTTACTGAATCTGCTCCATGGACAGCCTGCCCATATGTCACAAAGATTGACATCTCCTGTGTGGTCCCTCCCAGAGCCACTCCTCGCCTCTCCCTGCCAAACTGCCCCTGCCAATGCCTCGCTCGCTGCTACCGCCTCTGCTTCCCGTTGCCTCCGCGGCCCCCAACGACTCGCCATCGCCTGTGGTGCGCCACACGAGACCATGATGACAACGTGCCCAAGCTGCACATTTCATTTGCCTGATGCTGCCTCCTCCCTCCATGCTGGCACAAAGATTTTTTTTATTTTTTTTTAAAGATGTGTGCTAGCTTCGCCCAGCTGTGCTCTACATTGCCGGGGTTGGGGGCTCTGTGGTGTCTGATAAGAAGTGACACTTCTTTGATTATTCTCTTTGTCTTTGCATTCTGTCTTCGCTTGTGCCATGTTCAACACCGATTCCTGTATTCGCTCTTTTCAGTGCCAAAATAAATGTCCAGTTTGATTCAAAAAGTGTATTGTTACAGTTCCACACCACGTATAACCCACAAATACCAAGTGATGGAATTTATCTTATGTTATATAGACCCCCAAGTGGAAACTTAGAAGTTTTCTTAACAAAGTGTTGTGACATGATAGAGATTGTTTTTAGGTCAAACCTGAATAAGATAGTATTTGTAGGAGATTTCAACCAAAATGTATTAGCAGATAAGTTACACACTGAAATACTCTAGTATGCTCTGCTTTAATACAATGTAAGATACCTGATAGACACTCCAACCAGGGAGACTGGAATGTGCAAGTCTACATTAGGTTACATAATCACTGGTATTCTTCTTCATGATCCTACATCTTCTATTGCTATAAGTTCTTTGTCAGATCGTCACAGAGTAGAACTAAGTTTGAACATAAAAAGGTTCCTGCATACAGCTGCTATAGATATATTAGGATGAATACAGACCAAAATAAGACTCATTTGAATAATATCCTAAGCAATGTGGATTGGGACAGTATTCTACCAAGATGTTACAGTTATGGCAAATTGTCAGGTGAACTATACTACATTCTCAAACAACCTTGCCCATTAATAAAAAAGGGAGTTCAGTCACGGGCTTTAACCTGCAACTGGATATCAAGTTGGGTCACTGCGGTCAGAGAAAGACTAAGATTGTATGAGTATGCTATGTTAAATGTCTTAACCAATAAAAAATTAAAATAAGAGTAAAAAATACCAGAAACACTATATAGACCTTGTAAATTCTGAAAAACAGAAACATTTTGAAAATGTCATTCAAAACTCAAATAATTCCAAAAAATCATGGTCACTAGTAAATATGGAAATAAGGAAACCTGGGAAACATACAATTGAAAATCACTTGCTGATAAATGGCACAATTGAAACTGATCAGAATCAGGTAGCAAATTTATTTGGCTATGTTGGCTCCAGCATAAACAATCAGTTTAAAAAATCACAAATACAAATTCAGAAGAAAACCAGTGCCAGGAAGTATATTTTTGACACCAACAAGTCAAGAAAAAATAATTAAAATGGTGAGTAGCTTGAATTCTTGTACAGCAGAATATGATGGTCTTAGTCTGGACACTCTTAAGGAATGTATTCATAAATTTTCATCACCATTATCAGCAATTATCAGCTTTGATGTGGAAGGAGGTCTATTTCTAGATGAGTTGAAAATTGGTCAAGTTGTGCCCGTTTCTAAAAAAGGAAATAGAAATCTAGTAGAAAACTTTCAACCCATATCTGTTCTTCCAATAATATCCGAAACCTTTGAGAAAGTAATATACATAAGAATCTGGAACTTCCTGGTAAGAAAAAAAGGAATTTCTAAGGGGCAGTATGGGTTTGTGAAGGGGTCATCCACCATTATAGCAGCATCCGACTTAATCAATGATGTCACTCAACAATAGACAATAAAGAACATGTATTTGGCATTTTTCTAGACCTACAAAAAGCATTTAACTGTACTGATATGAACATATTGTTGTAAAAACTGTACAACTATGGCTTCGAGGCACAGCACATGATCTGATTAGATCCTTCTTCAGAAATAGGAAACAGTTTGTGTCTATTAGCACGACAGGAGGAGTATGCAAATCAGACACCACTGACATAACTTTGGTTTTCCACAGGGGTCAATATTAGTACCATTTATTTTTTTTTTTATTTCACTGATAGTCAATCTACACTCCTGGAAATGGAAAAAAGAACACATTGACACCAGTGTGTCAGACCCACCATACTTGCTCCGGACACTGCGAGAGGGCTGTACAAACAATGATCACACTCACGGCACAGCAGACACACCAGGAACCGCGGTGTTGGCAGTCGAATGGCGCTCGCTGCGCAGCATTTGTGCACCGCCGCCGTCAGTGTCAGCCAGTTTGCCGTGGCATACGGAGCTCCATCGCAGTCTTTAACACTGGTAGCATGCCGCGACAGCGTGGACGTGAACCGTATGTGCAGTTGACGGACTTTGAGCGAGGGCGTATAGTGGGCATGCGAGAGGCCGGGTGGACGTACCGCCGAATTGCTCAACACGTGGGGCGTGAGGTCTCCACAGTTTATCGATGTTGTCGCCAGTGGTCGGCGGAAGGTGCACGTGCCCGTCGACCTGGGACCGGACCGCAGCGACGCACGGATGCACGCCAAGACCGTAGGATCCTACGCAGTGTCGTGGGGGACCGCATCGCCACTTCCCAGCAAATTAGGGACACTGTTGCTCCTGGGGTATCGGCGAGGACCATTTGCAACCGTCTCCATGAAGCTGGGCTACGGGCCCGCACACCGTTAGGCCGTCTTCTGCTCACGCCCCAACATTGTGCACCCCGCCTTCAGTGGTGTCGCGACAGGCGTGAATGGAGTGACGAATGGAGACGTGTCGTCTTCAGCAATGAGAGTCGCTTCTGCCTTGGTGCCAATGATGGTCGTATGCGTGTTTGGTGCCGTGCAGGTGAGCGTCACAATCAGGACTGCATACGTCCGAGGCACACAGGGCCAACACCCGGCATCATGGTGTGGGGAGCGATCTCCTACACTGGCCGTACACCTCTGGTGATCGTCGAGGGGACACTGAATAGTGCACGGTACATCCAAACCGTCATCGAACCCATCGTTCTACCATTCCTAGACCGACAAGGTAAATTGCTGTTCCAACAGGACAATGCACGTCCGCATGTATCCCGTGCCAGCAAACGTGCTCTAGAAGGTGTAAGTCAACTACCCTGGCCAGCAAGATCTCTGGATCTGTCCCCCATTGAGCATGTTTGGGACTGGATGAAGTGTCGTCTCACGCGGTCTGCACGTCCAGCACGAACGCTGGTCCAACTGAGGCGCCAGGTGGAAACGGCATGGCAAGCTGTTCCACAGGACTACATCCAGCATCTCTATGATCGTCTCCATGGGAGAATAGCAGCCTGCATTGCTGCGGAAGGTGAATATACTGTACTAGTGCCGACATTGTGCATGCTCTGTTTCCTGTGTCTATGTGCCTGTGGTTCTGTCAGTGTGATCATGTGATGTATCTGACCCCAGGAATGTGTCAATAAAGTTTCCCCTTCCTGGGACAATGAATTCACGGTGTTCTTATTTCAATTTCCAGGAGTGTATAACAAGCCCCACTAAAGCTATCTTATATGCAGATGATACCCCTTAATATGCTGTAATCCAATCTATTTGCAACTTGAAGTGGAATCCAGTACTGCAGCAGGCATATTGTTGCAGTATTTTAATGAAAACAAATTAAAACTTAATACAAATAAATCAGTCCATATTGAATTTCATCTTGGGAGGCAAAAACTCATGAAAACTGAATTTAAATGAGTGATGAATGCTTTAAAAAAGAATACTCGACCAAATTTTTGGCCTGACACTTGGTGCTTGATGACAAAGTTTATGGTATCTCACACTGATGTGGAGATAGCCACCAAACTTATTGGTTTATAGAGGTGAAAAAGATACAAAACATTTTACGAAGACATTAAATGCTATAAAGTTTTCATGTAGAAAAATGTTGTACAAAAATGAAATATTGTGTGTGTGTGTGTGTGTGTGTGTGTGTGTGTGTGTGTGTGTGTGTGCGCACGGGCGCGCGTGCGTGCGTGTGTGATCTTGTTTTTGTGCTGTGATGCTGATTTGTTAATGAACCCAAAGCCTTGTTTAATCTGAAACCTGTCATAGTTTATTAGGTTTTCCAACTGATTTCTTTTGATAGAATTTTTAATTACAATTGTGATGAAGCAAGCTGAGATAATTTTAATTCCCCTCTTGTTTTTCCAGCTGCCTCCTTAAATAACTTTTTTTTCATTTTAACTAATTATTGTTAACATATGTGAATATAATCTGCATTTTCATAAAAGGGAAAGGTTGGCCCTCAGTTATAAAGACTATAACACCAAATCCAGTTTTGTGCTTAGTTTTATGTATGTGCTTGATTTTCTAATTTATTTTGACTATTCCTATTTAGTATATTTTGATGTAGGGTGAAATCAGTAATTTTTTCGTAACTTAAATTCTATTGTTGACTTATAAACAAATATAAATTCTGTAATAATAAATAGTTGGAAGACAAAATGTTAGTAATCTTAATGTATGTATGTGACTCTATTCGAAAACAAGTCAGCAAAGTCACCCCTTAATTAATTCAAAAGTAATTAATAGATTCGTCAAAAGTATTATTTGCATACTTATATTTGTTAATTTCATGATTTAAGCAAATAATTCGGCCTAACTCTTGCAGTAGAAGAAACTATTGAAAAAAAAACAATTTTGATGTATTCACTTAATTTAATGAGTTAAGTTTTAATTGTAATTTCTGTAAATTTTACTTCGAACAATGTGTACTTTCAGCACCTATTATTGTGGTGATATAGGGCTCGATTTTTGGTCACGAGACAGTCAGTCCATGGCAGAGTTTCACACAAGTAACCTATGCTGGTTAGAACAATAATAATGCTTCAAATTAACTGTGGAGTAAGTGTTAAACTAGGGGTAAAATACAGGGAGCGAAAGGCTATTTACAATTTGTACAGACCCCAGGTGGCAGTTATAAGTCGAGGGGCATGAAAGGGAAGCAGTGGTTGTGAAGGGAGTGGGACAGGGTTGTAGCCTACCCCAATGTTATTCAATCTGTATACTGAGGAAGCAGCAAAGGGAACAAAAGAAAAATAAGGAGTAGGTATTAAAATCCATGGAGAAGAGATACAAACTTTGAGGTTCGCCGATGACATTGTAATTCTGGCAGACAACAAAGGACTTGGAAGAGCAGTTGAACGGAATAGACAATGTCTTGAAAGGAGGATATAAGATGAACATCAACAAAAGCAAAACGAGGATAATGGAATGTAGTCGAATTAAATCTGGTGATGCTGCCAGAATTAGATTAGGAAATGAGACACTTAAAGCAATAAAGGAGTTTTGCTATTTGGGGAGCAAAGTAACTGATGATGGTCGAAGTAGATAGGATATAAAATGTAGACTGGCAATGGGAAGGAAAGCATTTCTGAAGAAGAGATTTCTCCCCAAGTCGATTCTGAAAGTATTTGTATGGAGTGTAGCCATGTATGGAAGTGAAACGTGGACAATAAAGAGTTTAGACAAGAAGAGAATAGAAGCTTTTGAAATCTGGTGGTACAGAAGAATACTGAAGATTAGATGGGTAGATCACATAACTAATGAGGAGGTATTGAATAGAATTGGAGAGAAGAGAATTTGGTGGCACAACTTGACTAGAAGAAAGGATCAATTGGTAGGGCATATTCTGAGGCATCAAGGGATCACTAATTTAGTATTGGAGGGCAGTGTGGGAGGGTAAAAATAATAGAGGGAGACCAAGGGATGAGTACACTAAACAGATTCAGAAGGATGTGCGTTGCAGTAGGTACTGGGAGATGAAGCTTGCACAGGATAGAGTAGCAAGGAGAGCTGCATCAAACCAGTCTCTGGACTGTAGACCACAACAACAACAAGTGTTAAACAATTAGGCAATGTGTAGAAACAGTAACAGTGTCTGCTCCATACATACCTGATTATTCTTCAAGAACTGTGTGGTTAGGTTTTACTACTCATAGATGTTCAACAGGAAACTATTGCAGCAGCATGTGGATGTTCACCTGAAAACTATTAATGAGGTGCATGGAAAGTTAAACAATAGTGCAATGGCCATATAAATGTGTGAAAGGGGGGGGGGGGGGGATGGGGGTGCAACAAGTGAAAGTAAAGGACAGTGAAATGCAACTGTGCGTCTGTGGGCTACAGTATTTACAGTAGTCAGTGTCCAAATTATAACCCCATATTTCAGCCAGTAGATCAACACTGAGGGCAACTGAAGAAATAAAAGCAGGTGGAACTGCTACACATTATCCATGAAACTTGATTTTTGAACAGTGACACTGGTCTCATCATATTTCACTTTAAGAACTTAAGGAAAAGATACATTCATACTTATCGTAAAGATGACACATTAAGTTGCAGACAGGCTACCCTGCATAATGCTTCCCAATTCTTCTATAACTTTCATCATATAACTGAGTCTACAATTTTGTTCCTCTTTGTCTGATATACTTTACTTTTTGTTCTCATCAGGTAGATTACTGAGATGTTTCTGCACTTGAATCTCCCTTCTTTGTGCTTACAAGGGGGTCAAAATTACTTAAATGTTGATCTCAGTTGAACTACCTAAAGCAAAATGTCTCCTCACCTGATACTTCCGTATAGTAAAGTTCAATAAAAGTATAAAAATAAGCATTTATGCACTCTGTCCTGTGCAAATAACATGTCAATGCTTTGTAAAATACATCAGCATTTTTTTACTGACTGAGATCCCTTTTCACACTGTCTTTTAGTTTTTGAAACTCTAGTCTCATTTTACTTCCTTTTGATCACTCTTCCATGGGTAAACAACACTCCATGGTGATCAAAACTGCAAAGTCATGCAATCAACACGACCCTGTGAGCTGCAAGATAAAAATAATGGGAACAGCCAACAAAAGGGTGGGCTAATAATGAAGGCTGGGAAATATGTCTTGAACACAATGTGTTTTGAACCATTGACTGTAGTGTATATAATACAATTTGATCTAATTCATGTTTGTCAGCACTAAATTACTGTAGCAAAAGAATATGAAATGACCCATTCTGACTCAACAGCATTAAAGAGCATACCACAGTTGGGATGAAAACACATAAAACTATATTTTGACGTCAGCTGCATTTAATGTTTTGAAACAATGCTCCTCAAATGAGTCAAAGGATGCATCAACAAAAGACAAGGAAATAACAGAAATTTAATCCATGTACTGTATTAACAATACTCTGTGTTTTAGTTTGAATATTTTATACATAAATGCATAAGTCTGTCATGGATTCATCAGGAGTTTTGTCTGGTGTCTGCCTTGGCTCATCAAGTTTGCAAGTACCAGGATAAGAGGTTCAGAAAGCAGGTTTAAGCTGATCGATGGAAATCATAGTTCAGATGCCATTAACACCAACTTTAAATATCTGCTGACCTTGGCTAAGAACTGTATATAGTCCATCAGATGGTGGCTGTAGTGTCATGTGTATCAACAGCCTGACATGAAAATTAAAGGGCATCCAGGTAGAAAAGTGTCAAAATATGGTAGATAAACTTATATTGTCAGACTACACACTGGTGCACAAGAACTTTGCAGTCTTCCTGTATTTGGCCACACAAAATTTCACTCAACCAGCCCTGTCATACTCCAGACAGTGGGGTAGGAGGACAAATCATGCAATGATGAGACTGCCTGATAACTAAAGTTTGTTGTCACATATGGACATGCATTTGATGCAGAAACATCACACTACAGTGTTACATTTGAATGGAGTATTTGGATACAACAAAGCTGTAAATCAGATGGGTGTAAAAGTAAGTTGTGCAGTTTGCTGTGGTGTTGCTGTGCCAAGATGAGGACTTCATAGCCAACTTCATGTTTAATTGGTATCCATGGGAAAGGATGTCCACCAGTGTATTCAATTCCTCACTGACATGGACAATGTGTGTTGTGAATTGCACTATGTAGTCACAGTTAACATGATGATGCTTCATCTGGTCTCTGATGAGAAGTGTAGATGAGAGGCTTGTGATCAGTGACCAGTGTAAACTGTCAGCCTTCAAGCATAAGGCACATGTTCTTAATGGAAGCATAACCTGCATGTAACGTAAACTCATATGTTGACAGATTGTGAAAATCATAGATTGCTACACATTGTAATTAAGAAACAATGAGTTGCAGCAGACAGGCACAACAAAAAGACTCCTATATATTTGAGCTTTTGGGCAAAAGGCCTTCAATTTAAACACACAAACACAAACACACACACACAAACACAAACACAAACACACACACACACACACACACACACACACACACACACACACACACACACACACACACACACACACACACACACACACACACAGCAGGTTAGGGATGGGGGACAGGGTAGAACTGCTAGGTGCAGTCAGTAGGTTTGGGAAGAAGGGTACAGAAGAGGACAAAGCAGAGGAGGAGGAAGAAAACCAGTAGGTGCATTAGTGGGATAGAAAGTTGTGTAGTGCTGGTGTGGGAGCACAGAGGGGAATAAGTGGGTGAAGGACAGGAACTAGCAAAGGTTGGAACCAGGGTGTTACTGAAATGTAGGACAAAATTGCAGGGACAGTTCATATCTGTTAAGTTCAGAAAAAGTGTGTTGGCAGGAAGGATCCAGATGGCACAGGCCCTTAATGCCCTACCCACCTCCATACTCTCCTCTACATGACAAGTGCAATTGTCCTTTTCATAATGTTGTCATTATTCCATGCCGGATTTTCCATGGTTTGAAAGTCATCTGTTGCCCAGTTCTGCTGTGGTAGAGATAATTTCTGACTGAAGAACATCAAAGACTGTCAGTGTTGTTCTATTTCTTTTAAAGTGCACCATCTATTTCAGTTGCAGATGTATCAACATTCAAGATGGAGATATGCTTGCAGAACAGGATGCACTAAAAGTGTAACCTGAGCGGCAGCAGTCTTCATGTTGTAAAAGATGGTTTCTGCTTTGCCTCTTCACTTTAATTTGTCACTTGTTTTTAGTGAACATTGTACTGTAGTGTCCCAAAATTACTGTGCACTAGCTTCGTGTTGCAAGCAATTTAATGTATGGTTTGTTTTGTTGGGTGGTTTAATGGAAGAAAGTGCATGTACTTTGTGTTTGTTATTTTATTTTATTTCATTTTTGTGGATATTTCTGTATAAATGGATTTCATTTATGTCTCAAGTCACTGGATAATGGGGATAAGAGTGGCACTTTGCCAGAGTGAACAGGGCTGTTTGTATGTGGCCACTGATATCAGCATATCAAAGGCTACCACAACAC
This sequence comes from Schistocerca gregaria, assembly GCF_023897955.1. Classification (NCBI taxonomy): domain Eukaryota; kingdom Metazoa; phylum Arthropoda; class Insecta; order Orthoptera; family Acrididae; genus Schistocerca; species Schistocerca gregaria. The sequence goes on along the minus strand of NC_064924.1, from coordinate 532,784,360 downwards.
TGGACAGGCCTTAGTATCCACAGAAATTACAGAAGTTATTATGTAGGGAAAATTTTCATAATTGTTAAGAGAACTTTGACTTCATCAAAGGATAAATGGCTGAGTTATTCTGTCACATGTTTACTGACCGTATATCTCTTGTGTGTAAGTGATATGTAATAAATTATTGTGTGGAATATAGTTGCCACTTTCTCATTGCAATATATAGTAATATTAAAGTCACTTAAGATGATTTGTTTTCAAGCCACTAAGGGTGATTGTACATTTGTTATAATTTGAAGTAGCTAATGAAACTGATCAAGGTGATTCTTTTGAGTTTACATATATTCTCTGTGCCAAATTATCGTTTCTGTTGGTGGAGAAAGCTGAGGGCATAAAGGACCTGTTCTTCCATGCTGCCTGCCCCTGCATTGTCTCTAAAAAGTTTTCCTTCTCCTTATGCTGAAAACATGGAACCTGTACCAGGCTTACTTAAAAACCAACCAAAAATAAATAAATTAATTAAGAAATAAATAAAAAGGAAGAAAGAAAGAAAAAAAACACCATAGCACCAATGACTTATTTTAAGGCTATTGGCCATGATTGTGCACAAAGCAGCAACAATGGTTAGCAAGGCTGAGAAATCCTCACAACTCGTGGACAGTCACAAATTATGCAAAGTTGTTTGTGGGTTACACTCATGTCAAAACTTCGTTATTTTGGTTCAAATAGGACATGGGTAATGAGACAGTGGCAGTGCAGGGAGAGGAGGGGGGGGGGGGGGGAGGGGATCAGATGTGAGTCAGGATATAGGCTGTTCATAAAATGAAACAAAACCAGGCTTAGGTGATTTGTTGAAAGCAATTTTATATCAGTTAGTGGAAATGTGTTGTAAAATGGAATCTAACAGGGATACTTTAAAATCTGATCTGGAATCTGCAATAAGTGACCAATTAGAAGGTCTTAAATACAACAGGGAACAGCAAATAAGTAACCAATTTACACCAATAAAAATCTTTTTAGGTAACAAAATAAATGAAATCAACAGAAAAGTGAGTCTTGTTGATGAAGAGGAACATTAATTTGAGGCAAACAGTAGTATTTTTGTTGTGCATGGAACTTGTGTTAACACATCATCACAAACCATATACTTACACGGCATGGAATATAGTAAAACTTATGACGACACTACAAAACTGTCATGAGAAAAATATATACAAGTCAGTGTGAAATAAAAGCTGAAGTATAGATTGGAAGTGTTTGTAGGACAAGTGATGATTATACTTCCAAGTTCACTAAGATTTACATGAATGAGACTTTGCCTGTAGTAGGTTTTTGTGAGAATTTTGGCTTTAGTAACAATCTGACAAAGTTACAAGTTGGAGTGCAGAAAGGTGTGTGTGAGGTTAGTGTTGCTAGTAACATGTTTTGGTGCAGATGTACAAAAAACTCAATGAAAAGAAAGTTTAGATGTTGTTATTGGCAATATGTAATAAAGATAATCAACAAATGAGTGGTAAAACTGTTATTTTCCATTGAAACACTAGTTGTATTTGAAACAGTTGGAGTATAGGAAATGCCTGCTGAGGAACGTTGATGAACAGTTATATAGGTAAAGATCATATCATAATTAAAAAAGAATCTGACAGTACCAGGAACAATTGCTCTGTGATTGTACATGTTGAACCTGGAAATTTTCTTGATTGTTGGAAGTAAATGTATTTATTACCACATATGTTGAAAACTTTTTGAATACAATATAACAGTTGTTTCATTTTGAATTTTTAGTCTTCCCAAATGGAAAAAGGAACAAACCCTAATATCTGGTACAATGGGATGTACCCTTTGTCATGAATCTCATGATGGTTTGCAGAGTATAGATGTCTGGATTATTTAAGCAGAAGTTTGGAATATTGTATTGTTGCTGTGTTGAAATAGTTAAAGGTAAATGGACGTAAATTACTGCTGTTGGAGGGAACTTACATGCAATTTGGAAAATAATTTTGGTTTTTGTGTAATGGGAAGTCAGACTGGAATTTTATACTGTTTTATTATGCATCTAGTCAGCTGTGATTAATAAGATGAAAACATCTGAAGTATTAGTGGAAAAATGTCAATATGAAATGGAAATATTATTTTTTTGCACCTCCCCCCATGAACCATGGACCTTGCCGTTGGTGGGGAGGCTTGCGTGCCTCAGCGATACAGATGGCCGTACCGTAGGTGCAACCACAACGGAGGGGTATCTGTTGAGAGGCCAGACAAACGTGTGGTTCCTGAAGAGGGGCAGCAGCCTTTTCAGTAGTTGCAGGGGCAACAGTCTGGATGATTGACTGATCTGGCCTTGCAACATTAACCAAAACGGCCTTGCTGTGCTGGTACTGCGAACGGCTGAAAGCAAGGGGAAACTACAGCCGTAATTTTTCCCGAGGACATGCAGCTTTACTGTATGATTAAATGATGATGGCATCCTCTTGGGTAAAATATTCCGGAGGTAAAATAGTCCCCCATTCGGATCTCCGGGCGGGGACTACTCAGGAGGATGTCGTTACCAGGAGAAAGAAAAATGGCGTTCTACGGATCGGAGCGTGGAATGTCAGATCCCTTAATCGGGCAGGTAGGTTAGAAAATTTAAAAAGGGAAATGGATAGGTTAAAGTTAGATATAGTGGGAATTAGTGAAGTTCGGTGGCAGGAGGAACAAGACTTCTGGTCAGGTGACTACAGGGTTATAAGCACAAAATCAAATAGGGGTAATGCAGGAGTAGGTTTAATAATGAATAGGAAAATAGGAATGCGGGTAAGCTACTACAAACAGCATAGTGAACGCATTATTGTGGCCAAGATAGATACGAAGCCCACACCTACTACAGTAGTACAAGTTTATATGCCAACTAGCTCTGCAGATGATGAAGAAATTGAAGAAATGTACGATGAAATAAAAGAAATTATTCAGATAGTGAAGGGAGACGAAAATTTAATAGTAATGGGTGACTGGAATTCGAGTGTAGGAAAAGGGAGAGAAGGAAACATAGTAGGTGAATATGGATTGGGGCTAAGAAATGAAAGAGGAAGCCGCCTAGTAGAATTTTGCACAGAGCACAACTTAATCATAGCTAACACTTGGTTTAAGAATCATGAAAGAAGGTTGTATACGTGGAAGAACCCTGGAGATACTAAAAGGTATCAGATAGATTATATAATGGTAAGACAGAGATTTAGGAACCAGGTTTTAAGTTGTAAGACACTTCCAGGGGCAGATGTGGACTCTGACCACAATCTATTGGTTATGACCTGTAGATTAAAACTGAAGAAACTGCAAAAAGGTGGGAAATTAAGGAGATGGGACCTGGATAAACTGAAAGAACCAGAGGTTGTACAGAGTTTCAGGGAGAGCATAAGGGAACAATTGACAGGAATAGGGGAAAGAAATACAGTAGAAGAAGAATGGGTAGCTCTGAGGGATGTAGTAGTGAAGGCAGCAGAGGATAAACTAGGTACAAAGACGAGGGCTGCTAGAAATCCTTGGGTAACAGAAGAAATATTGAATTTAATTGATGAAAGGAGAAAATATAAAAATGCAGTAAATGAAGCAGGCAAAAAGGAATACAAACGTCTCAAAAATGAGATCGACAGGAAGTGCAAAATGGCTAAACAGGGATGGCTAGAGGACAAATGTAAGGATGTAGAAGCTTATCTCACTAGGGGTAAGATAGATACTGCCTACACGAAAATTAAAGAGACCTTTGGAGAGAAGAGAACCATGTGCATGAATATCAAGAGCTCAGATGGCAGCCCAGTTCTAAGCAAAGAAGGGAAGGCAGAAAGGTGGAAGGAGTATATAGAAGGTTTATATAAGGGCGATGTACTTGAGGACAATATTATGGAAATAGAAGAGGATGTAGATGAAGACGAAATGGGAGATACGATACTGCGTGAAGAGTTTGACAGAGCACTGAAAGACCTGAGTCGAAACAAGGCCCCCGGAGTAGACAACATTCCATTAGAACTACTGACGGCCTTGGGAGAGCCAGTCATGACAAAACTCTACCAGCTGGTGAGCAAGATGTATGAGGCAGGCGAAATACCCTCAGACTTCAAGAAGAATATAATAATTCCAATCCCAAAGAAAGCAGGTGCTGACAGATGTGAAAATTACCGAACTATCAGTTTAATAAGCCACGGCTGCAAAATACTAACGCGAATTCTTTACAGACGAATGGAAAAACTGGTAGATGCAGACCTCGGGGAGGATCAGTTTGGATTCCGTCGAAATGTTGGAACACGTGAGGCAATACTGACCTTACGACTTATCTTAGAAGAAAGATTAAGAAAAGGCAAACCTACGTTTCTAGCATTTGTAGACTTAGAGAAAGCTTTTGACAATGTTGACTGGAATACTCTTTTTCAAATTCTAAAGGCGGCAGGGGTAAAATACAGGGAGCGAAAGGCTATTTATAATTTGTACAGAAACCAGATGGCAGTAATAAGAGTCGAGGGGCATGAAAGGGAAGCAGTGGTTGGGAAAGGAGTGAGACAGGGTTGTAGCCTCTCCCCGATGTTATTCAATCTGTATATTGAGCAAGCAGTAAAGGAAACAAAACAAAAATTTGGAGTAGGTATTAAAATTCATGGAGACGAAGTAAAAACTTTGAGGTTCGCCGATGACATTGTAATTCTGTCAGAGACGGCAAAGGACTTGGAAGAGCAGTTCAACGGAATGGACAGTGTCTTGAAAGGAGGATATAAGATGAACATTAACAAAAGCAAAACGAGGATAATGGAATGTAGTCAAATTAAATCGGGTGATGCTGAGGGAATTAGATTAGGAAATGAGACACTTAAAGTAGTAAAGGAGTTTTGCTATTTAGGAAGTAAAATAACTGATGATGGTCGAAGTAGAGAGGATATAAAATGTAGACTGGCAATGGCAAGGAAAGCATTTCTGAAGAAGAGAAATTTGTTAACATCGAGTATATATTTATGTATCAGGAACTTGTTTCTGAAAGTATTTGTTTGGAGTGTAGCCATGTATGGAAGTGAAACATGGACGATAACTAGTTTGGACAAGAAGAGAATAGAAGCTTTCGAAATGTGGTGCTACAGAAGAATACTGAAGATAAGGTGGATAGATCACGTAAATAATGAGGAGGTATTGAATAGGATTGGGGAGAAGAGAAGTTTGTGGCACAACTTGACTAGAAGAAGGGATCGGTTGGTAGGACATGTTTTGAGGCATCAAGGGATCACAAATTTAGCATTGGAGGGCAGCGTGGAGGGTAAAAATCGTAGAGGGAGACCGAGAGATGAGTACACTAAGCAGATTCAGAAGGATGTAGGTTGCAGTAGGTACTGGGAGATGAAGCAGCTTGCACAGGATAGAGTAGCATGGAGAGCTGCATCAAACCAGTCTCAGGACTGAAGACAACAACAACAACAACATTTTTTTGCAAACTATATCCATTCCCTGACTACACCGATGTCATTGTCAGAAGAAAATTCAGCAAAGAAGGAGGTTTGTCTGATCATAACAGCAAAAGAATTATGAAAACTAAAGGTTGTATGAATACTATGATATGGTTGAAGGATTATTTGCTAAGTGAAATGTTTCTTGGTTAAAGGTATATGCTGTGTTGTTATGGTTGAGGTAGGTGAATTATATTAGGAGCACTTTTCTATTTGGGATACTGTGATCATGTTTGTGGAGTTATGTGGAAGCTATGGAGAAGTATTTTGGGTTATTTATGATATTATGATGATGTTTTTTGGAGATACTGACATTAAGTTTCTGTAACATGTTCTGCAATGTTCAGAATGATTATGATGTGATAAAGACTTACTGATGTTCTGATTTGTGATTTATTTTACTCTAATTTGTGATGAATACATGGTTTTGGAAAATGACTGTGGTGGGTTTATGCTTTCTGTCAAAGTAAAATTTTGTTGTATGTTTATGTCAGTGATTTTTATGACATACTTTCAATGAGTCTCTCATACTTGTGGTAAGTGAATTTCGGTTAATAACTTTATTCTGATGTCATAGTATTGGAATGAGAAAAATTAGTAGGATAATCTATGTATGGTGCTAAATATAATGTTGTAGCTGACTATAAAAAAAAAAAAAACAACTGAGACCAAATTTTGAAAACCATCATATTACGTGCATACCAGTAACTGAATATAGACAAAAAATGGGGAAATTTGGGGAAATTATTCAGTTTAAACAGGATGGGGGATTGTTGAAATTGGAAAAAAATATTAAGAATATTTCATTTTAAACTGAGTGAACCTGGCGGTTACATATTGCACTCCTAATAATACAGTGAGATTATTTGAATTTAAATTTATATTAAAAGCAAAGTAGGAATATTTTGTGCTTTTTTTCAGTATAGCTTTCTACAGCATTTCTCTTTGTATAGGGTAAAGGCTTAAATCAGCTTCTTTAAATTTGAGATTATTTGTAAGTATTTGTTTAACTGAAAACCACATAGTGTCCATAATATTAAAATATATTTCTTATTGTCTTATAAAAAGCTCAAGTCTCATTTGTCAAGATCCTGTTTGTTCCTGGTTGTTTATGTTCAACTTGAGAGGAAGAGAGCAATCAAGTGATATAACCTCAAATCAAATTCTTTACTGTTGTTTATAAGAAGTCCCTGATTTATTTTTCAGCATTCAGGAAGTTACAGAATGATGAAAGTGTTCATATACCAATTGGTAAGGGATGAGAAAGGAAGGATGCGTTTGTGGTAATATTTACTTTTAAGATTTTTTAATTTTTTTTAAATACTTCTTGATTCAGTTGTCAGAAATCAAGAAGTAAAGAAAATAATTGTTACAACATCAAAGGGTATTACAGAGATTTGTGTACAGAAGCCATCTTTCATTCAGGACCTCTTTTAAGTATTAATATCTTGTAAAATAAATATTTCAAAATATACATGAATATGATTCTTGTAAAACTAATGGCCAGGTGCACCAACCTTGGTCAAAAAGCAAGAAAACAAAAGTCCTGTGATCATGGTTGAAAGTAAACTGTGTTTGAAATGTTTCTGGTGGTGCACCACTATTAATCGTTGGTCAGCCACCTATGCACATATATTTTCTGGGCAATCATTGGTGAGTGACATCATTGTCACATGCTCACACATTTTTCAACAAGCAGAGGGTGTTTCTACCTCACTACTAGTCAGTTCGTTTATGTTTGGCAAAATGGAAAACAAAAGAACATCATCAAATTTTTTCTGGTGGTGCACCACTATTAATCGTTGGTCAGCCACCTATGCACATATATTTTCTGGGCAATCATTGGTGAGTGACATCATTGTCACATGCTCACACATTTTTCAACAAGCAGAGGGTGTTTCTACCTCACTACTAGTCAGTTCGTTTATGTTTGGCAAAATGGAAAACAAAAGAACATCATCAAATTTTTTGAGATATGATATGGATATACTAACTGCATTGTTCAATGCAAATGCACCAGTTCTTGAAAATAAAATGACTGATGGCTGCAATATAAAAGAGGAACTGTACAGTTTTTTGTTCCAGTCATTTTTTTTTTATTTTTCTGTTCTGTCACATCTAATATTCATTTCTTATGAAAAATGTAGGTCTTCTTAATTATAACTGTACACTGCATGCAGAAATCTACTTTTCATTGCAAACAAAAAATGGTTAATTACTATTCTTTTATAAAAGATTGTTAATCAAGATTGTATAATTAAATAACTACAAATATATTTTTTCTCTTGTTGTGTATTTTACGCTCCACAAAAATGCCCATAGAACATGCGCCTCTCTTTAAAAATGTGAATCCACTTGCAAGCAAACATGCTACCACAGAGTGACACAGATCGTGGAAGAAAAAGTATTTTATTATATCATATTAAACATGGTTGAAAAACTTTGAAGTTGATTTTCTCAAGAATTTTTGACAGTTGTACTGAACTGTTCTGGGAGAGTTTAGGGTTCAGTGCACAATGCCTTGAATCTGTGTGAGTACATTAAAACATGCTGCTATTTTTAATACCACATGCATATAAAATCTTGATCATCTCAAGAAAACCAGACATAAGCTATGGTCAAATTTAACCATGGTCAGCTCCCTCATTTAACTCTGAGCTTGGTGCACCAAGACTGCGTGTTGAAGGTTAAATGTTAACTTTACTATAGTTAATTTCTATTCAAGGTTAGTATTCTCAGCAGTACCTATTGGGTTGCACTGACCTCGTGGGTAGTAGAATAAAAGTCAGATTTGTAGTGTGTTCTAATGATATTTAGAAATGAATATAAAATAATGCTATTGCTAATTTGTGTACGAGATGACTTCATTTAGAAGGAACAAAATAATTTTACCAGTAAAGATATTTTTCTGGTAACCAGTGAAAATTTATGATTTGAAAATAATTATTTTGCCGTTCAATGTATAAAAATTATGTTTGTACTATGTGAGAGAATTTATGTGTTTGTCATTCAGCTACATTTAGATACAAGGTTTTCTGGACTCCACACTCTTACACACATGAACACTTATGCTCTTCACAAAAGCATGAGAGTCTTCCAGTCTTATCCAAGAAGAAATTTCTGAGAATGTATCTATGGTAGTGAATCATGGACTGTTGGACAACTGGAACAGAACAGAATCAAAAGCATTTGAGATACGGTGCTACAGAAGAAAGTCGAAAATTAGATGGACTGACAAGATAAGGAATGAGGTGGCACTCTTCAAAATCAGCAACGAAAAATAAATATGGAAAACACTGACAAGAAGATGGAACAAGATAGTGCGATGAAGCAAGCTGGGATCTTTTTATTTCCTCTCGTTTTGCCATCTGCCTCCTTAAAATTCATTTTCCATTTCTGACTAATTACATACATGAGTATAATCTGCATTTTCATAAAAGAGAAAGGTTGGCTCTCAGTTTTAAAGAATATACCACCAGACCTAATTTTGTGCTTAGTTTTTTGTATGTAATTAATTTCCTAATTTATTTTGACTGTTCGTAGTTAATATCTTTTGTTACAGGGTGAAATCAGTAATTGTTTCGTGATTTAAATTCTGTTGTTGACTTACAAACAAATATAAATTGTGTAATAATTTATTTGGCTCTATTTGAAAACATATTAGCAACACCAGCTCTTAATTAATTCCAAAGTAATTACCACTTTCATCAAAAGTATTTTTTGTATAACTATATCTGTTAATTTCATCATTTAAACAAATAATTCAGCTTAACCCTCTTGGTATAAGAAAGTGTTAAACAGAACCAATTTTTTGATGTAATCAGTTAATTTATTGAGTTACGATTTAATTGTAACTTCTACTGTTTAAACATCTAACAATGTGTAGTTTCAATACTTATTATTGTGATGATATACAAAGGCCCAATTTTTGGTCCTAACATAGTCAGTCCATGGCCGATTTTCAGGCAAGAAATCCGTCCTGGTTAGGTCAACAACGGTGCATCAACTTATCTGTGGAATAAGTGTAACACAAATAGGTCATGTGTTAAAACAATGACAGTGTCTGTGCAATACATACCATATTATTCTGCAAGAACTGTGAACCGTGTGGTTAGGTTTTACTGCTCATAGATGTTCAACAGTTAACTATTGCAGCAGTATGCTGACGTATGCCTGCAAACTGTTAATGAGGCTGATCAAAATTTGTCAATAGGTTACTGGCCATATAACTGTGTATATGGGGGGTGGGGAGGAGGAGAGAGAGACAATCAATGAGGGAAATGAAACAGGTGAATGTCACAATCGGACATATGTTTAGACATCAGGGAATAACTTCCATGTTTCTAGAGGGACCTGTAGAGTCTAAAAACTTTAGAGAAAGACAAACATTTGATTACATACAACTAATAATTGAGAATATAGGTTGCAAGTAGTACTCTAAGGTGAAGAGGTTGAGACAGGAGGGGAATTCATCGTGGGCTGCATCAAACCAGTCAGAAGACTGATGACTAAGAAAAGAAGCCAGGGTCCATGGATGACACAACAATTGTGACAGAGTGCAATCACCTAACTCCTCTATGTAGAGTAACTTTTCCAGTTGCTTTGTGTCAGATTGAGATAAGTAAGTGATCATGGCATTTATGATGGCATCGTATCTGTCAGATATGGCTAGGCAAATGATAATTGTGTTCAATACAGTATCAAGCTTGTTCGAACAATAGTCTGCCATTTGACTCCCACAGCACAAGTGCAGGTGATATGCAAGACTTTATAAACTAGCCACAATAATAAACTAAGTCTTTGCTTAAAACTTAAAATTTTGCAATTTTGAAATGAGGAAACAGCATTAATTCCCACCATTGCACACACTCTATTGACTTTGAACAAATTTACAACACGAGTTCTCATGCAGCACTGGTATGTATTGATATACAAGTATAAACATTTATGCTGATTTTTATATAAAGGTAACAGACAAAGATGAAAGTGTTCTTCAAAAACATTACTTAACAGACCCCTGTACAATATTTTATTTGAAGTTAAAATCTTCTGGGTTATTAGGCCGCGTCATGTTTCTTCTAAAATATTCAGAAGATTTTAACTTCAGTGACAACGGCCACAAAAGCCCACAGATTTACAATATGTTATTTGTTTCTGAGAGATGGTATTGATTTATAATGGAGAAAAATGAGCGGTTCACATATAAAAATAAAATGTAAAACTGTTACCAGATGTCAATCAGTTTGGAAACGAGACAGCAGTATTTAGATGAAAAAATCAAGAAAACTAATGAAGAATCAAACACTGAACAAATGAAATATACCATAACAAAATTAATATAATTTCTGTCACAAAAATGGAAATATTCCAGACTTTCATAATCATACTTAATTTCATCAGGAGTTATGTGGGCTAACAGAAACTCGCTTTTAAGTTGTGAAAACTGTGGAATGGGGTTTTCATGCCAGAAGGGTAGAGGTTTACCTGTTATGTGGCTCATGACAGTGTTCACAGCCACGTCAATAGTCAGCACTGGATTACACTTTACAGATAATTAAGAGCCAGTGTGCAGAAGATGCATAATGCAAGGTGGTTGTCTTGTATTTACTCTGTAATGTTACACTGCTGAAAGTAGTGGCAGTCGCCAAAAAGTTTGTGTTTTAGTATCAATACTTCATTAACAGCATTTATATGTACACACATGAAAGTGAATGAGACAACAACAGAACACAGATCAAAGGAAGTCAACAGATAAAAAATGAAACTGTGGTGACTGTTGACTGCTAGAAACTTTATATTTTAGTATGACTTGTAGTCTCTTTGACTGAGGATCTTCTATACATTTACTTCTTTCGAATGTTCACACTTTGAGTAGATGTGCTACAAAGTACATTGTGTTGGTGACTATTATTCCTTTGCCACACAATTGAAGAAACTGAATTACCACATTTGTGATGCTAGACCTGTTTTCATATTTTCATTCATTAGTCCAGTGACTGTGCTTTCTTTGCACTCTATGATCAATTATCCATACACTGTATGACTCAACATACCCTCTGTTCTCTCATTCATTTCACTTGTGGACTGTGAGTCTCAATTGCAGCATCTGCTTAACAAAAACTTTATTTACTTCTGATGCACTGCCCCAGCAGATAATTTCAAAACACAACAGGAAGTAAAAACACGCAAAATAAGAATTTTATACATGATTTATCAAATGGCCTTTGAGGTGAGTAGTCATAAGATAACTGACGGGGCCATTGATTGCGTATTAATCAGTTACAGATTTATTAAGTATAAAATGTTTTGGTTTTTACTTTCCTTTACATTATAACAACTCACACACAAAAATACCAATTTAAAATATGAGCAAGAAATGCATAATTTTTGTCCTGACACTACTTAGCCATCTCGTGCAGAAACTCTGGTAATCAGGTTTGTTCTATGACTACGTTCTCCATAGCAGTGCGCTTGTTGTACAGGAAAGGGGGAAGGTGTATGCATGCTGCATATATGACGTTCGATAAGATGCACATGTCACCCGATTTGTGCCCATTGGTGAGTACTGTAGAGAACTTCGCCATCATTGGTTATATGTGTGTTTGGCCAGTTCAGGTGGCAGCTGAGGATCCTCATTCCACTATCATGGTAAACTTTAAGTATACTTCAATGATGATCATGAAGTACAACAGTAGAACATTTTTCATCACAGGGAATGAATGTCATATAGTAGAGGTGTTGAGTCACAGACAGGAACAACAAAAAGACTGCTTTACACCAAAAGGCCTCCTCCTAAAGTAGAAAAGACACACACATTCACACAAACACGATTCAGACAAGCATGATCACTGTCTCTGGCCACTGAGGCCAGACTGCAAACAACTGTGTCTGATAAGAGGAGCAATCTGTGGTTGGTGAGAGTAAGGAGGAAGCTGGGGCAGGAAAGGGGAGGGATAGCAGGGTAGGGATGGTGGAGGGTGTAGTGCTGCATGTAGAAGCATCCAGGGTTGTGGTAGGGCTGCTAGGTGCTGACCTCACCGCATCATTGTATGCTCCCACAAGGAGCACCATGCCCTCCCGTACTCATACTCTGCTATCCCTCCCTTCCCAGCCCCAGCCTCCTGCTTACCCTCACCAACCACAGGTTGTTTCTTGAATCAGGCACAGTTGCTGAGCCTCAGTGCCCAGAGACAATGGTCATGTATGTGCGAGTTGTGCTTGTACGAACATGTGTGTTTTCTACTTTAGAAGATGGCATTCTTTGCTGAAAGCTCATATTTATATTAGTCTTTTTGTTGTGCCTGTCTACGACTCAGTGTCTCCTGTACATGGTGAGTAGCAATCTATCTTCTTCACAATACTGTCATCAACCAATCCTAGATTATTCAGGGAATGAATATCATAAGTTAACCAACTCACGATGGAAACCTGTCACTTCAGTCCTCCTTAATAAAAGTGGGATTGAAAACAGACATGGAAACAGTTAAGGAGTTAGCCTGCATAAATGAAAGCTTCAAAAGAACGGACACTTTTTTAAACAGCTGATACACTTTAAAAAAGTAACAGTAAACATATTCAATGTGTTTCTTTTATATATATAATACTGTAAATTACATAAACAAGCAAAAGAATACTCTTGAAATATAATTACATTGTATGTTACTTAATTTTCTAAATTTTATCATCTCATTGTTTATTAGTGACAGAAAATTCTGCTTTCTTCAAGATAAGCATAGTCCACGATTGATTCCCACACATATATCCCTGTTGTGGTCTTTCAAAACTAAAAAATAAACAGGGCTCATCTAATATATTAGTTTATTATCAGAGAAAAACTTACAAATTGAGATGTATATATCACTGGTATAAATATATAGAGAGTACTTAAAACTGCTTATCTCTCTTCTGCAAGTCTTGGATAGATTTCTTTCTGTGATGAAGTAATTTTAAGCCATTTAATAGAACATTATAAAGATGAAGGCTAGTAGAAATCCTTGGGCGACAAAAGATATATTGAATTTAATTTATGAAAGGAGAAAATATAAAAATGCAGTAAATGAAGCAGGCAAAAACGAATACAGACGTCTCAAAAATGAGATCGACAGGAAGTGCAAAATGGCTAAGCAGGGATGGCTAGAGGACAAATGTAAGGATGTAGAGGATTATGTCACATGGGGTAAGATAGATAGTGCCTAAAGGAAAATTAAAGAGACCTTTGGAGATAAGAGAACCAGTTGTATGAACATCAAGAGCTCAGATGAAAACCCAGTTTTAAGCAAAGAAGGGAAAGCAGAAAGGTGGAAGGAGAATATAGAGGGTCTATACAAGGGCGATGTACTTGAGGACAATATTATGGAAATGGAAGAGGATGTAGATGAAGATGAAATGGGAGATACGATACTGCATGAAGAGTTTGACAGAGCACTGAAAGACCTGAGTCGAAACAAGGCCCCTGGAGTAGACAACATTCCATTGGAACTACTGACGGCCTTGGGAGAGCCAGTCCTGACAAAACTCTACCATCTGGTGAGCAAGATGTATGAGACAGGTGAAATACCCTCAGACTTCAAGAAGAATATAATAATTCCAATCCCAAAGAAAGAAGGTGTTGACAGATGTGAAAATTACCGAACTATCAGTTTAATAAGTCACAGCTGCAAAATACTAACGCGAATTCTTTACAGACGAATGGAAAAACTAGTAGAAGCCGACCTCGGGGAAGATCAGTTTGGATTCCGTAGAAATGTTGGAACACGTGAGGCAATACTGTCCCTACAACTTATCTTAGAAGCTAGATTAAGGAAGGGCAAACCTACGTTTCTAGCATTTGTAGACTTAGAGAAAGCTTTTGACAATGTTGATTGGAATACTCTCTTTCAAATTCTGAAGGTAGCAGGGGTAAAATACAGGGAGCAAATGGCTATTTACAAGTACAGCAGTAGAACATTTTGCATCACAGGGAATGAATGTCATATAGTAGAGGTGTTGAGCCACAGACAGGGACAACAAAAAGACTGCTTTACACCAGAAACCAGGTGACAGTTATAAGAGTCGAGGGACATGAAAGGGAAGCAGTGGTTGGGAAGGAGTGAGACAGGGTTGCAGTCTCTCCCCGATGTTATTCAGTCTGTATATTGAGCAAGCAATGAAGGAAACAAAAGAAAAATTTGGAGTAGGTATTAAAAATCCATGGAGAAGAAATAAAAACTTTGAGGTTCGCCGATGACATCATAATTCTGTCAGAGACAGCAAAGGACTTGTAAGAGCAGTTGAACGGAATGGTTAGTGTCTTGAAAGGAGGATATAAGATGAACATCAACAAAAGCAAAACGAGGATAATGGAATGTAGTCGAATAAAGTCAGGTGATTCTGAGGGAATTAGATTAGGAAATGAGACAATTAAAGTAGTAAAGGAGTTTTGCTATTTGGGGAGCAAAATAACTGATGATGGTCGAAGTAGAGAGGATATAAAATGTGGACTGGCAATGGCAAGGAAAGCGTTGCTGAAGAAGAGAAATTTGTTAACTTCGAGTATAGATTTAAGTGTGAGGAAGTCATTTCTGAAAGTATTTGTATGGAGTGTAGCCATGTATGGAAGTGAAACATGGACGATAACTAGTTTGGACAAGAAGAGAATAGAAGCTTTCAAAATGTGGTGCTACAGAAGAATGCTGAAGATTAGGTGGGTAGATCACATAACTAATGAGGAAGTATTGAATAGGATTGGAGAGAAGAGAAGTTTGTGGCACAACTTGACCAGAAGAAGGGGTCGGTTGGTAGGACATGTTCTGAGGCATCAAGGGATCACCAATTTAGTATTAGAGGGCAGCGTGGAGGGTAAAAATCGTAGAAGGAGACCAAGAGATGACTACACTAAGCAGATTCAGAAGGATGTAGGTTGCAGTAGGTACTGGGAGATGAAGAAGCTTGCTCAAGATAGAGTAGCATGGAGAGCTGCATCCAACCAGTCTCAGGACTGAAGACCACAACAACAACAACAACAACAACAACTTATAACGGTTCTGAACTTCTAAGAGATATGCTAGTAATCTTAAATTCATGGAGTTCAACATACAAAACAAATTGTAACGAATACACATAAATTCTATTGCCTTGTTATGCACTGTTTCTATAACATGACTACTGTGACTCTCTCCTATATATCTTCACTGATAACTTTAACAAATAGGCTGAAGTCATCAGCAACAGTACTGTATCCACTGCTGATATATGGCTTGACATGTCATTCATAAATACTAAGGACAGCAGTAGTCCCAGTATAGAGCCCTGTGGCACTCCATACCTGACTCTCTGGTATGCGAATAGGTAAACTTCACATGAATATTGTATCTCTACTATTTGATACCTGTTAGAAAGACAGGATTTGAACCCGTCATAGGCTACTTCTACAAATCCTGTAGAATATATAGTTTCCTGAGCAATAAACTGTGGTCAATAAGATCAAACTGCATAGATATATCTAAAAATAAGTCACAATTTAATTCATTTTTTCAATAGAATCCATGGTCACTTTTAAAAATTTATAGACTAATGTGTCAGTTGACCTAATTTTCCTAAAACCATTTTGTCCATTAGCTAATATTTGATATTTGTTAAGAAAATGAGACAGTTTTCATGCAGAACTCGTTCAGTTACTTTGGAAAATTGACATAACGATGATATAGGTCGGTAATTGATAACATCAGACTGGTCACTTTTCTTGTGAATTGGCTTGACAACTGAATTTGTTAGTTTCTCTGGGAAGATTCTTGTGCTAAATGATACATTAATGTCAGCTAGTTGGGAATCACTGTACTTTATTAATTTGTCTGGTGTCACATCATTATCAAAAGACACTTTATTTTTTAATATATTTATAGCATTTTGGACCACTAATGCAGTAACAAGCTATAGAAACATGATTAGATTAGATATTAAATTTCCTTTGCATCTAACCCTGTTATGACATATACGCATGTAGCACCTCCTTTGCTGTTAATTCTACAAAACTTACTTATCATTTCAAACTCATGAAGACTGCAGTACATGAAGTGTTGACCTCAGGTGTCAGGCTGCCACATTTACAGGCTTATATAAATTTTGTAAAAACTTTATTTCAATTCTCTGGTCATTTAGAATTCAGTTTATTATATCTAATTCATATTCTGTCATTAATTTCATTCCACTGTAGCAAGCATACATATATCTCTGTGCTGGTTTGGCTGTTACTAACTGATACTTGAACATAATATCAATAATTCTCATTTTGTAATTGCAGGGTAGTTTTTGTAAGGATTGAAATCAGCTTTCCATTTGTATTTATGTAATAAACTCACAGAAATGTTATAAATATTTTCCAACTAATAATCTTCATGTTATAAGTAACTCTATAAAAAACATTTTATAAATTTAAATACTAAAAGCTGAAAGCCATGTAACATTTATGTTGCAATGTGAGAGGAATGAATTAATGTGTAACTGAATGATGGCAGTATGTGTACACTAGCAAAATTTTGATTGTAATCGATAAATTTTCTGATTCTAATCATGGATGACATAGATAGTGATTGTTACAAAACACACACACACACACACACACACACACAAAAAGGCTTCAACTATTACAGGCTTTCAGAGCTAGTGGCTCCTTCTGACAGAAGAGTTGAAGGGGAAGGAACAGGGTGAAGGAAAAGGATTGCAGAGTTTAGGGAAAGGTGTAGAGCTTACGAAAGTCACCTAGAACCCTGGGTCAGAGGAGACTTACTGGACAGGATGAGAAGGAAAGACTGATTGTTGAGTACTACATTGGATGAGATTTTAAAACCTGAGAGATTAAAGGTGGAAGACAGGATAATATGTAAGACAGAGATTACTACTAAAACATTGTGCATGAATTAATAAGAGTGAAAAGCTAAGTGCATTGTATGTAATAGAGATGGGAGGGTGAAAAATAGACAAATCAGAAAATGAAAGATGAAGGAAACTAAAATGATCCCAGGACAGCTCCCTCCAAGCAACCCACGGGATCCAAAAGCCTTCAGCCCCTGGTTTGGTTCAGATACATTGATGACATCTTTGCCATACATGGACTCATGGTGAGGCTGACCTGTTAAAATTCCTGGAATCTCTAAATACCTTTTCCCAATTAAACTTCACATGCTCCTATTCAAAATTCCATGCCGCTTTCCTTGATGTTGATCTCATCCTTGCCAAAGACCATCTAAACACTTCCATCCACATCAAATCTGCCAACAAGCAACAGTACTTCCATTTTGACAATTGTCAACCTTTCCATGTCAAACGTTCCCTCCCTTGCAGCCTTGTCATTCAAGACAAACATATTTGTTCGGATACAGACTCTATACAGCAATACACCACCACTCTTGCTTCAGCCTTCACTGACCATAATTATCCCAACAGATTAGTTCAAAAGCAGATTTCCCAGGTCATCACATCCAATACTAGTATTGCTGATCCCTCCAAAAAACAACTTTGGAGCACACCACTTGTCACCCATTATTATCCTGGTCTTGAATGTATCAATGACTTCCTAAAATCATTCCGTGTAATGAGATCCAGTCTGTCTGAGATTTTGCCTCACACCTAGAATAGAATTTTGTTGCCCTCCCATTCTCCGCAGCTTCCTTGTCAGACCCTACGCTCCTTATGCACCCATCTCCCTACACTATGGCTCCTACCCCTTTGACCATCCCCAGTGCAAGACTTGCCTTATGCACCCTCCTACCACCACCTATTCCAGTCCTGTAACTGGTAAAACATATACTATCAAACAGAGAGCCACCTGAAAAAGGACACATGTCATATACCAGCTGTTATGTACATACTGTTTGGTCTTTTACATCCGCATGACTTCCGCCCAGTTATCCATCAGGATGAGTGGGCATAGGCAGAGGGTGTATACAGGCTTAACACAATATCCTGTTGCAGAGCATGCTGTACAACAGGACAGACATGAACCCAGTACCTGTTTCACCACATGCACCATCTGGATTCTACCCCCCACACCACTTTCTTGGAACTCTGCAGATGGGAACTAGCACTACAAAATGTCCTTGTTTCTCACCGTCCACCTGGCCTTAATGTACATCAGTTTCTTCCATCTCAACATTTATTCACAGTAACTACTCCTCCCTTCACTCCATTTAAATTTCCTTTGCCTATTTTTTGCCATCTCCCCTCCCATTTCTGTTACATACAGTGCACTTATCTTTTCACTCTTATTAACTCATGCACAATGTTTTAGTAGTAATCTCTGTCTTACTTATTACCCAGTCTTCTGCTTGTAAGTTCTCAGGTTTTCAAATCTCATCCAGTGCAGTCCCCAACAATCCGTCTTTCCTTCTCATCCTGTCTGGTAAGTCTCCCATGACCCGTTTGTGCATGCATCCCCCTGCTGCCACTTGGTGAATGGATTTTTTATCCATCTGTTTATATTATATTATCAATAAGTGATAATTTTCATTGTTAATGTACATACACTCCTGGAAATGGAAAAAAGAACACGTTGACACCAGTGTGTCAGACCCACCTTGTGCACCGCCGTCGTCAGTGTCAGCCAGTTTGCCGTACATACGGAGCTCCATCGCAGTCTTTAACACTGGTAGCATGTCGCGACAGTGTGGACGTGAACCGTATGTGCAGTTGACGGACTTTGAGCGAGGGCGTATAGTGGGCATGCGGGAGGCCGGGTGGACGTACCGCCGAATTGCTCAACACGTGGGGCGTGAGGTCTCCACAGTACATCGATGTTGTCACCAGTGGTCGACGGAAGGTGCACGTGCCCTTCAACCTGGGACCAGACCGCAGCGACGCACGGATGCACGCCAAGACCATAGGATCCTACGCAGTGCCGTAGGGGACTGCACCGCCACTTCCCAGCAAATTAGGGACACTGTTGCTCCTGGGGTATCGGCGAGGACCATTCGCAACCGTCTCCATGAAGCTGGGCTACGGTCCCGCACACCGTTAGGCCGTCTTCCACTCACGCCCCAACATCGTGCAGCCCGCCTCCAGTGGTGTCGCGACAGGCGTGAATAGAGGGATGAATGGAGACGTGTCGTCTTCAGTGATGAGAGTCGCTTCTGCCTTGGTGCCAATGATGGTCGTATGCATGTTTGGCGCCGTGCAGGTGAGCGCCACAATCAGGACTGCATACGACCGAGGCACACAGGGCCAACACCCAGCATCATGGTGTGGGGAGCGATCTCCTACACTGGCCGTACACCTCTGGTGATCGTCGAGGGGACACTGAATAGTGCACGGTACATCCAAACCGTCATCGAACCCATCGTTCTACCATTCCTAGACCGGCAAGGGAAATTGCTGTTCCAACAGGACAATGCACGTCCGCATGTATCCCGTGCCACCCAACGTGCTCTAGAAGGTGTAAGTCAACTACCCTGGCCAGCAAGATCTCTGGATCTGTCCCCCATTGAGCATGTTTGGGACTGGATGAAGTGTCGTATCACGTGGTCTGCACATCCAGCAGGAACGCTCGTCCAACTGAGGCGCCAGGTGGAAACGGCATGGCAAGTTGTTCCACAGGACTACATCCAGCATCTCTACGATCTTCTCCATGGGAGAATAGCAGCCTGCATTGCTGCGAAAGGTGGATATACACTGTACTAGTGCTGACATTGTGCATGCTCTGTTGCCTGTGTCTATGTGCCTGTGGTTCTGTCAGTGCGATCATGGGATGTATCTGACCCCAGGAATGTGTCAATAAAGTTTCCCCTTCCTGGGACAATGAATTCACAGTGTTCTAATTTCAATTTCCTGGAGTGTATAAATAGGGGTGAATTGGCCATAAGGGTGCCAGTTTTCTGACAGGTTTTATGAGCCAGTTTTGTTAGATGTCCAAACATGTAATTTTAAAAGAGAACATTGTGTCAGTCTGAAAGTCTTGAAATTTCTCTTAGCAATACAAAATCAATAGCTACAAATTCAGCAAGTGGTATCAAATTTTGGTGGAACAGATACCTCACAAATTCTTTTACAGGTACTGCAGGATCTGAGATTGCTGAGAAATGAAGATGAGTATTTGCTAATTATTTGTTATGCTCTTGGTATATTTCAGTTGTGGTGGAGGATCCTGGGATTACAGCTGCACAGTTAGTGAGGTTCTGCTAACAGAATTTTGAGTCTCAGGTTTACTTATGCAATAATGGACGCTGATAAAATCAACAATTTAAGAGAAAGCATTGGCTTGAAATCTAAAATGAACTATATATGTTACTGTAGAAACAGGAGATCAAAAAGATGATAACTGAAAAGTGGACACAAAGAAGGAAATGCTATTTATGGCATGGACTGCAGTGTCACGGACAATAGAGATAATTACTTTGATTATTTATTCTCTTTTCAGTGAGCTAGAAATTCCCTGTGAAGACTAGAATTTTAGTGTGAGTATGGAAATTTTCATTGAAAGTGTTTAGAACTTTTTTGTTTATCAATATGTTTAGTAATAGTAACCAAGATAGTGTCCCAGTTGAAAATCAGGAACAGGTAGTAGACAATATCGTGACTTTAAATAATAATATTACCAATAATGAAAGTGAAATTGAAGTAAATAGTGAGACAGCACAGAACCAGATTCATGACATTCAGGCACCAGAAAGTGTTAGTATGAGTAATTGTTCAGCATTCCGTGGTTTTGACAAAACAAGTTCAAATAGTGGAGTTTTAGAATTATTGTCAAGGTTACTATCTGAAACCATTAATACCTTAATGAGTACCTTAGGTAGCAAAATTTCTGAAACAAACACTACCTTGACACATGTCAAAACACTATTGGCAAATAGTAATACCAGAATGACATAAACAAAGAGAAAATCACAGGGCTAAAAAATGAGGTAGAATCAGATTGGCAACAGGGTGGTGCAGAGTTGGGTCTGTGGAAACCAAAGTTGGTAGTCTTGGAACAGAACTCAAACATAATTCCAAACTTATTGAGAAAAATGGTAATAGATACTTTTGATGTCATGAAAAATTCAATGAATAAGAACAAGTCAAACTTAGAATTTCAAATAAAAAATTAGATGCTTATTTAATAACAGAGTATTGGAGCAAGACTCCAAATCACTAATGTACAAAAACATGTAATTATCTGCATAGATGCATGTAGTAGCAAAATGAATAATATGAAAAAGGAAATTTACTGAGCTGCAGGAAAATTTTGCAGCTAAAAGCTTTAGAAATAATTATGCTGGCTTGTGAGGGTAACACCTCAATAAACAGTTTCCAGGTGACAGTAAAATTCGTCCCATTGATTTTTTACATGACAATGTATGGACAACTTAGTAAGTGGTATTACTGGTAATCTAAGAATCAAATTTGTCAAGATGTTTTTGGATGGGAGACGCTATCATGTGCAAATCAAAATATTAATACTGAAATATCTTATGATGAATTTAAGAGGTATTTCTTAAATAAATTTTGGCTTGCAACAGAGCTAGCAAGAATAAAGAGTGAATTTTTGAACGGGCCAGTTTATGGAGAGGAGCAGGAAAGCATAAAAGTATTTTGTGAAGAACAGCTTAGGAGATTAATTCATTTAAACAAACCATTTGATGAACTCACCCAGGTTGACACTTTGAAAAGGATACTTCCAAGTAAAGTGCGGTACGGACTTGTGTATGGATTGGCTAATTGTGTAGAGGAATTCCAAAAATACACTCCTGGAAATGGAAAAAAGAACGCATTGACACCGGTATGTCAGACCCACCATACTTGCTCCGGACACTGCGAGAGGGCTGTACAAGCAATGATCACACGCACGGCACAGCAGACACACCAGGAACCGCGGTGTTGGCCGTCGAATGGCGCTAGCTGTGCAGCATTTGTGCACCGCCGCCGTCAGTGTCAGCCAGTTTGCCGTGGCATACGGAGCTCCATCGCAGTCTTTAACACTGTTAGCATGCCGCGACAGTGTGGACGTGAACCGTATGTGCAGTTGACGGACTTTGAGCGAGGTCGTATAGTGGGCATGCGGGAGGCCGGGTGGACGTACCGCCGAATTGCTCAACACGTGGGGCGTGAGGTCTCCACAGTACATCGATGTTGTCGCCAGTGGTCGACGGAAGGTGCACGTGCCCTTCAACCTGGGACCAGACCGCAGCGACGCACGGATGCACGCCAAGACCATAGGATCCTACGCAGTGCCGTAGGGGACTGCACCGCCACTTCCCAGCAAATTAGGGACACTGTTGCTCCTGGGGTATCGGCGAGGACCATTCGCAACCGTCTCCATGAAGCTGGGCTACGGTCCCGCACACCGTTAGGCCGTCTTCCACTCACGCCCCAACATCGTGCAGCCCGCCTCCAGTGGTGTCGCGACAGGCGTGAATAGAGGGATGAATGGAGACGTGTCGTCTTCAGTGATGAGAGTCGCTTCTGCCTTGGTGCCAATGATGGTCGTATGCATGTTTGGCGCCGTGCAGGTGAGCGCCACAATCAGGACTGCATACGACCGAGGCACACAGGGCCAACACCCAGCATCATGGTGTGGGGAGCGATCTCCTACACTGGCCGTACACCTCTGGTGATCGTCGAGGGGACACTGAATAGTGCACGGTACATCCAAACCGTCATCGAACCCATCGTTCTACCATTCCTAGACCGGCAAGGGAAATTGCTGTTCCAACAGGACAATGCACGTCCGCATGTATCCCGTGCCACCCAACGTGCTCTAGAAGGTGTAAGTCAACTACCCTGGCCAGCAAGATCTCTGGATCTGTCCCCCATTGAGCATGTTTGGGACTGGATGAAGTGTCGTATCACGTGGTCTGCACGTCCAGCACGAACGCTGGTCCAACTGAGGCGCCAGGTGGAAACGGCATGGCAAGTTGTTCCACAGGACTACATCCAGCATCTCTACGATCTTCTCCATGGGAGAATAGCAGCCTGCATTGCTGCGAAAGGTGGATATACACTGTACTAGTGCTGACATTGTGCATGCTCTGTTGCCTGTGTCTATGTGCCTGTGGTTCTGTCAGTGCGATCATGGGATGTATCTGACCCCAGGAATGTGTCAATAAAGTTTCCCCTTCCTGGGACAATGAATTCACGGTGTTCTTATTTCAATTTCCAGGAGTGTAGTTTGACAAACTCGACAGAGCCTTAGAACAAAGTTGAAATCAAGACAATAATAGATTATCAACCAAACAGATGAAATCAGAGTAATAATTGGGATAATCATGTAAAGAGAGATGGGAATAACTTCAAAAACAATTTTTGTGGGGGAGACATAGAAGGAATACTGAATGGAGTGACAAAGATAAGAATAGAAACAGAGAAATAGATAGGAGGAATAGACTATGAGAGAGAGAGAGAATAGGGATCACAACTTGAGAGAAAACAACAGGGGAAATGATCAGAAAAACTGAAGGATCCCTCAACAGGTGCCTGTCAGTTCGGGACAAGAAAAAATCATTGGAATCAGGAAAAACACTATAGGACCAGAGACAGCAATACAAAATCTCACAGATTTGATAGTAAGGGATCTCCCCAGGTGGGTATATTACATTTTGATAGAAAATTTTCGAGAACAATGAAGATTGCACAAGGGATTTATAAACTGAGGAAAGGTATGAATGTAAGCTGAATGCAGAAACTTTTCAACTGTAGTAAGAATGTGGGTTGTGAAAGTGTTAATGATGATGACAGCGCTGATTTTTATGGAATAAATAATCTGATAAGTAATTAAGGTATGGGAATTGCAAATGAATCTGTTTGTTCTGATGATGAAACTAGTGAGTCTGGTGATCTTGTGACAAAAGGGGAAACAGAGAGTATTAATTGTAATACTAGGCCGATCAGAGTGATAGTGATTATGTTATTTGTGAGGCTGAGGAGGTTGATGATGATCCTGTGATTTGTAAAAGTAATACTGAGAGATATTGTGATGTTGTAAGTGATAATATCGTAGATGACATTGATGATGATTTGAGAAGTGAGATTATTTTTAATGATGAGTTAGATGGGATGATTTATGTGGAGGTTAGAGGTGATGTTCTGAAGGGAGATAATAGTGTGTAAGTAAGGATGATGATTCACTGGGGAGTGATGCATGTGATAGTGTGGCACCAGAGAAACAGTTTGTGGGTGGAAGTCAGAAAAACAGGGAGCAGTGACAGTAAAGAGAAGGAAAGGTTGACTTTTATTGATGATAAGAGCTTAAAAGTTTTGTGGGGTCATTACAGATATATGTACTAATGTTAATGTTGTTGCGGAAATACAGGGGGATTTGCAGGGAACTACATCCAGTCTGGTGCAAAGAGAAAAATGAGAGTAATTTTGAGAGACCTAAAATACCTGTAGGGGTTTTTCTACCAGTTTCTGATAATGAATGCAATAACAATCAGAGAGATCATGTAAAAATTGCTTTAACAAACAAAAATCATGACCCTTTCCTGCATCGATATTTATGAAAGTATATGATTTCTGCAAGCACTTGAGCAATTTTCTCTGTAAAAACAGTCAATTTCACAATTACAAAATGAGAAATAGAGATGATTTGCATTGAAAAATTCGCACAAATGCCATGTATCAAAAAAGTGCTCTTTATCAGCCTAAAATTCTGTTTAGTAAACTACCACAGGAAATAAAAGGAATAACAAAATTTCACATATTCAAAAAAGAGCTCCAAGAAATGCTAATTAGCAAGTGTTTTTATAGTATCAAGGAACACTTCAATCATCAGCATGCAAAATACAGCAGCTTTTTTCCCTCATCATAGTGACCGTAGTGCTCATCTGAGAAATAAATTGTATTCATTTACTAGTCTAATTTCATATATTATGGCTGTTGTTAAGTACATGGGCTCATGTTATACATAAGAATATTTTATCAGCCAAAATATAATGCTAAGTCTTTCATGTCCTGCCAAGGCCTTGCCACAATTGTAACACTGCTTCCCATCTGATCGCCGAAGTTATGTGCTGTTGGGCTGGGTTAGCGCTTGGATCGGTGACCAACCACCAACCAGTCTCCCGAGCGCTGTTGGAAAGCAGGATTCACTCAGCCCTTGTGTAGCAAACTGAGGAGCTACTTGATTGAGAAGTAGCGGCTCCAGTCTAGGAAACTGACATGCAGGCGGGAGAGTGGTGTGCTGACAACTTGTCCCTCCATATCCACTTCCAGTGACACCTATGGACTGACAAAGACAAGCGGCTGGTCAGTACTACTGGGTCTGCCAGGGCCTCTTGTCCGATAGTGATAGATCCTATATCATTTTAGAATGATGAGATACAATGATGCAAAATAAAAAAATAAAATGTCACATTTATCTAACAATCACATAGCAGTACGTTTCAACGAACATTGAGTACATGTATGCAGAAAATTTATCAGAGCCTGTAATGTAAAATAGGTGAATAAATAAAATAAAATGCATAGTTGGTCCCAAGCCTGGCTGAAAAAGGAGGAATAACACTACAGTAAAACACCAGGTGTCATCTTGTTGCGGATGATGGCACCAGTCTAAGAATGTAGACAAGACTAAGGCTTCAGTACTGAATTCGGAGAATAATCTCAATGGCAGAGAGTCTATCTTACAAAACAAAATTAAAATCCAGATACATTTATTCCTCCATTGGCCAGTTTTCTAGACCTCACCTGGCCTCATGTTATAAGCGGCTGTTTTTCTTAATTCTACGGCTCATAACCTCAATCTTAACTTGTGGAATGCAGAAATGAATTCCTCAGATACTTTCAGTACAATAAATAAAGTCAAGCAGCCTCACTTTAGAACAGCTTTAATTGTGAACAAGAAGTTCATTGACTGTGTGAAGGAATTTACATGTGATTCTGAAAGGATTGTGGTGGCCCATACTGCAGAAATAACGCAGAACTGCGACATGGCATTTGCACAGCCTGTGCACGCACCTTTCCTGTTATGCCAAATTTTGGCAACGGTGCATCATGCACCGGCCTACAGAGGACAAAGCAGGTGGGCAGTGTGAGCTGGTCAATGCAACACGACACACGTCTTCGAACTTTCTCGCCATGGAGTGAGTTAATGCAACTGCCCATGAATGCATGTACGAAGTCTTGTGCATTTGTTCATTTCATGGCATGTATCCATTCATTTCACGGTCTGGAAAAGTCATGACACTCCCCGGGTCACACCAAAAACTGAACTTTTGGAGATGTGGCCTTTGCTCATCACCAGTGTTTATACCCTCCAGGACTGCTGATCAAGCCATACCACCAGTGCAATATGCCTGTACGTTAATGGTATACGCTGTTTATACCACCTTGTAAGGTATGGAAAAATAAAGATGTGCCACTGGCAAAAATGACTCTCATCATTGCCCATCAACAAGCTTCTCCCTTGAGCATAGTGCAGGGACGTTGTAGTAAAGCCAGTTCACTGCATGTTTATGACTGCAAGTGGTAATAACCACATCCCACTTCACTGGTGACACCAATGTGATCTGAAGCTAACACATTGTGATGAGGGTTCATTGGTACAAGTGACTTGGAACAGTTCTAATGGTACTCCATGGACAGTGGAGCAGCTGGTGAGTGACTTCTGCTGGTATAATGCACACTTCGGCAATAAAGTGATGACATGTCATTCCCCATGAACATACCCAAACCCCAACTGCAATCGGACCTAGACATGGCTGCAATTCAGTATTGAGACATCTCTTCATAGCAGAAGGGGCAGGTGGTGAAAAGTTCCTTGCTGACGCGGGTTCAGACCTTTTGATATTCCCCTGCTCTGTGTTAGGAGAATTCAGGTACCCGAGGAATTTGCCCTCACTAAGGGGAACGATTCGGCCATTAAAATTCACGGCACACATAACTGTAATTTTGACCTTGGATTACACTGCACATTCTTGTGCACATATACTGTGTCCAACATAAATGAGCCGATCCTGAGTGTGGACTCTGCCACTATAGGCTGGTAACTGACATTGAAAACAGCCAGCCCATTGAAGTGGCAAAAAACTTAAAGAGAGTGGGACAGTGCTGGCAAGCCACATTCTTCAGTGTAAAACCTGTGAAGAACCCTGGACCTTACACTGACATCCTCAAAAAAATCCATGACCTCACCCACCCGGCTGGCACACTAAGGGATAATAAACATTCAGTGATGCACCACATAATAACCACTTGCAGCCATCCCATATCCTGCCACTCACATTGACCTGTGGCTGTATACTTGCAATAGCAAAGGCAGAAATCGAGGCCATGCTGCAGCAAGGCATTGCTCAACCATCAAACAGCATGTGGCCATCGACTAGAGATTTGGATCCAAAAGGAGAAAATTTGGGTGCCTGTGTGGGGACTATTGCACCCTTAATTCCAGAACAGCGCCAGGCCAATACCCGGTCCCACATTCAAGACTTTAGCCATGCCTTGGCAGGCTGTGTGGTATTTAGCATGATCGATAGCACAAAGGCCTACACCCAAATTTTGGTGGTGCTTGCACACATTGAGATAACAGTTGTCATAACGTCCTTTGAGTTTTTCGAAAACCTGTTTATGGTGTTTTTGATACCTCAGAATTAGGTTTGGCAACCCTTAAAGGAAAAACATGGAATGTGAACCCACATATTTTGTTATTTGTTGTTTTGTGTAACGGACTTCGTTACTTACTGACAACATTAACTTAAAATTTAAAAACTTAATAAAGGAATCAGAATTCTGACCAAACTTTGAACCAGCTCAAACCATTTAAAAAAACTTGAACAACTGTGCCATTAAGAGCAGGAAATGAAAATCTGAACTGCAGAGCTCCCAAAAAAAAAAAAAAAACAAGAAAAGTCACACCAACTAGGTGTGGCTGCAGCACATCAACTGAGTGTGGGTGCAAGTAGGTTCAACAAACAATTTATCAGCCAAATGAATGACAATAACAGTTGTTAAATGTACTAACAAACTACGAGCTTAGGTAACCATTACACAATCAGACAACATTCATCCAAATATGGAAAAGATCACAACACGTGCCACTGATTGCAGCTGTCGGAAGGCCACTCAGGTATACATAAACCTTAATAAGTAAATCTCTCAAGCTATAAAAAATACAGTTCCTTAGACAGACCGACTGGGAAGATATAAAATTTAAACATAATGGCCCGCCCGCCTGTATATTGCAACAAAACATTAACCACAACCCTTAATAAATAAACAATTGCCCAAACTTCACAATAAGTTGAGGTACATGCAATTGAACTGGTACACACTATCAGGAACTTTGATCCAATCTTTAATAACTGTACAATTGCCCAACATTCCAAGTAAGCCAAAAACTACAGCAGATGGTTATCATACCCAACAAGGAACAAGCAGCCAAATTTAACAGCAAGAATAGTAGCTAGTGACTGTGGATCAAGGTAAGGTTTGGGAGTTTATATTAATAACTAAAATATCTTAAACATAATGCTCTGGGAAGCACTAATAAGGATGCCAGCTTTAGAAAAATACCTTAATCTACTGAACTCTCTCAATTCGCCAAACAGATCTAACAACTGGTACCCTCATAACCAGCAATACTCCACCATGAATCGCTTGAAACACTCAAGTTCACTTAACTTGAGCCACCATGACATGACCAGTAGGGTCTGCAGACTGCCGATCAACACAGACACAGTACGACGATGGGAGTGCCACCGCACCAATAACAAACACGCCTATGCTCTGGGCCCAGGGAACAAGAAGAAGTTTTTTGCCACCAAAGCTGCCCTGCCAACACACAAGAAAAGGGAACAGCAACCACAATTTATCCCCTACATGAAACCTATGAGACACAATACTCATATGCTTGCATGAGACATGGCCTAGAACACAGATTACAATTATTAACACTGATCGATGGTGATGCACTCAAACACTGGTAGGTGTGTTAATATAACAGGTCCAATTCCATATAACTCCGGCATGGCCTTAGAATATTAAGTATTCAAAATAAGAAAATAACACTTAACTCAACTTAGGTGAGAAGGAGCCACGACTTGTAGAATTGAAGCCAGTGTTATTGCCTCCAACCACACATGCTGGAAACTGTATGTTTGCAGAGAAAGCCTGGAACTTAACGACCAGGTTGAACAAGACGTCTGTCTGCCTTCACACCATTCACCACTCCCAACTCTTAAGCGAGCCAGGCAGGCTTTCCACTAACCAATTTAACCTTATGGCATTCCTTGATACCTGTACTGGACGGCCAGGGTCCCCCAAAAGCCACAACTTACCAGCCACTTTCCCCTCCTCCAAATGACCTCTCCAGGTCCCACCAAACCTACAACACACACCTCAACCAAAGACCTTAGCTTGTGACACACAATCGAATCGATATTGGCAACCTAAGTAGTTACTGGTCCCAGTGAAGTGCCATACCGCCAATATTAGAGCCACTATGGCTTAACCTCTGCCCCTTAAACCAATTATTCCCCCCTTGAGAAAAGGAGGGGTGTTAAATATCTAGCTTACCTCGACTAAGGTGCCCTCTGAGGATCTTGGGTGTGGCTCAAGCCTTGGCCAGAAACTTAACCGGCTCCAAAACCTTAACAATGAAACATGGACCATTGAAGTGGGGGGTGAACTTACCGAGTCTAACACTATCCTGAGCTTGCCTGATGTCATTTCTAACAAAGATCTTATCCCCCTACCTTGCTCTGAAAGGGACATCTATCCTTGTAATAGTGCCCTGCCTGTCAGTGAGGAGCCAATTTTATATCATTCCTAGCTTATTGCCAATTTTGCTTAAGGGTATCAGGATTGATAGATGTGGGCAGAAGAGTATTAATATTCCACAAGTTAGACAGTGAAGAGTTGAGGGGTACTATTGGTGGCAGGGGTGGCCTTTGAAGCTTTGTGTTGAGTGGAATCAAATGCGAAGTTGAGCCAGGGGAGGGTAGTGTTACAATTACTTAGAGACTTATCATGATATATAATTAAGGCCGACTTAAGATTATGGTTCACTCTTTTAGTGACAGATGCCTGTGGATAATATGGTGTGGTAGTGATGTGCTTAACGGCATTTCTTAGTTTGAGGAGGGATCCCACAAAATCTATAAAGATTTTATCCATGGGGTACTGTTCGTGCTCAGACTGTAATAATCCTCTCGCTATGTTGTTATTGGGTTTGCCTCTTCTACAAGAGTTGCTCTCGCCACCCAAATGCTGGTTATCCCTGTACAATGAAACTTCCTGGCAAATTAAAACTGTGTGCTGGACCAAGACTTGAACTTGGGACCTTTGCCTTTCGAGGGCAAGTGCTCTACCAACTGAGCTACCCAAGCACGACTCACGACCCATCCTCACAGCTTTACTTCTGCCAGTACCTTGTCTCCTACCTTCCAAACTTTACAGAAGCTCTCCTGCGAACCGCAGTTTTAATCTGCCAGGAAGTTTCATATCAGCACACACTCTGCTGCAGAGTGAAAATCTCATTCCGGAAACATCCCTCAGGCTGTGGCTAAGTCATGTCCCCGCAATATCCTTTCTTTCAGGAGTGCTAGTTCTGCAAGGTTTGCAGGAGAGCTTCTGTAAAGTTTGGAAGGTAGGAGATGATGTACTGGCAGAAGTAAAGCTGTGAGGGCGGGTCGTGAGTCGTGCTTGGGTAGCTCAGTTGGTAAAGCATTTGCCCGCGAAAGGCAAAGGTCCCGAGTTCGAGTCTCAGTCCGGCACACAGTTTTAATCTGCCACGAAGTTTCATTTCAGCACACACTCCGCTGCAGAGTGCAAATTTCATTCTGAAAACATCCCTGTACAATGATGTGATCTTGTATCTTTGCAAAGGTCTTGCACAGGCCTAAATATCCAACCACCAACAAACTGTGGAAAGATGGAGGGGACTAACTCAAGAGGCAAGCAAATCCTGAATTGCCCAGGTACTCCCACTTGTTTACACAATACACCATTCTTCAATGAAAATCTCTTAATACCTGATTTTTGGTCTCTAAATCAAACTTCCTATGTTCCAGATAAAACTAGAACTTTTCTGGGGTGAAGAAACAGCCAGTGTCTCAAAGTCATACACAGAATAGTTCAACTCAGAGACAGCTGACCTTCTTGATGCAAAAGCTAAAGGGCATCTTTGACCCTGGTCGCTATGGAGGAGAATTGCGGCAGTCCCTGCACTGGAACATAAGTTTTAACAACATATCTCTTGACATCTCGTGGAAATCGGGTTTTCTGCCGGATATCAGCGTCTTCCAAACACGATATTTCGACATCATTACTTGACGTCTTCATCAGGTGTTCCCTGAGACTGGCTGCTTGCTGGACTGGGTCGCATATTTATGCCTGCCCGGTGCATGGTGTTCTGTTTGCCATTCCCTAGTCGGTCCACGCCCACTAGCCACGCTGTCCTGCCGGCCGGGAAAGTCTAAGAAATTACAACATATCTGTTGCTGAAACTGAGCATAGCCAACACCAGGAAATTTGTGATAGTAGTCTTAATAGCTTCAAAAGCACTCTGTTGGCTTTCACCCCATACAAAATTTTCCCCTTTCTTGAGCAAATTATTAAGAGGGGCAGCAAACTGAGCAAAAATGAGGTTGAACCTAAGGATATAATTAGCCATTCCAATAAATCTGACTACCTCTTTCTTAGTCATCTGTTGAAGGAACCCCTCCAAATCTTTTGTTTGCTCTTGGTCAATACTGATACCATTCCCAGAAACCAGTTGACCTAAAAAAGAAACCTGACGTCAAACAAGGGTAATCTTAGAAGGCTTGACAGTTAGCCCAGCATTGTGAAACTTCTCCAACACCTTTTTAAGATGGACGAGGTGATCCTCAAATGAGCCCCTGTAAATGACCACATCAGCAAGGTAATTAAATACACAGACAAACTTCAAATCCCCCAAGATGTGATCCAACAAACGAGAGAGAACAATGGTTCCAGTGGCCAAACCAAAGGGCACCCTGTTGAACTCATATAGGTTCCAGTTGGTGCAAGAAGCTACAATGTGCCTAGATTTGATAAGAGGCTTGATTCAAATCAAGCACAGTGAACCAGTTAGCCCCAGACAGCCATGTAAA
Organism: Schistocerca gregaria; assembly: GCF_023897955.1. Taxonomy (NCBI): domain Eukaryota; kingdom Metazoa; phylum Arthropoda; class Insecta; order Orthoptera; family Acrididae; genus Schistocerca; species Schistocerca gregaria. The sequence goes on along the minus strand of NC_064924.1, from coordinate 532,751,899 downwards.
ACAGTCGTGAAGATCAGGTAAGGGGACTGACTCTAAAACAACCTTTTTATTCAGCAGCCTATAATCCACGACCAACCTATAGTCCTGACTTTGAGCCTAAGGTGTAAGGACTTTGAGCCTAAGGCACAAGAATAAGTAGAAGGCCAGATTACCCTATCCTGCAACATATTAGTTAATTATGCTTCAAGATTTTCATTTCAGGGGGTGAAAGCCAATAGGGAGACTGCTGAACCAGAATATCATCAATCAGGTGTATCTCATACTGGATCACACTAGTTACTCCCAGCTTATTAGATAAAACATCAGGAAACTCCCTCAACAAGCCCAACATATGCTTAGCCTACTCCTACTGTGATGCAGAAAGCTGGGATATTTTTACTTCCCCTCTTTGTTTTGCCAAATGCCTCCTTAAAATTCGTTTTTCCAGTTTTAACTAATTACCCTTAACAGACGTGAATATAATCTGCATTTCCATGAAAGAGAAAGGTTGAATTTATTTTGACTATTCCTAGTTAGTATTCTTTGTTATTGGGTGAAACTAGTAATTGTTTTGAAACTTAAATTCTATTATTGAAGTATAAACAAATATAAATTATGTAATAATTGTAAACATTTGAAAGACAAGATGCTAGTAATCTTAAAGTATCTATTTGTCTCTAGTTGGAAATACGTTAGCAAAATCGGCCCTTCATTAATTCCAAAGTAATTAACAAATTTGTCAAAAGTATTGTTTGCATACTTATATTCTTTAATTTCATGATTTAAACAAATAATTTTGCCTGACTTTTGTAGTAGAAGACACTGTTAAAAAGAACAATTTTTCAATGTATTCAGTTAATTTAATGAGTTAAATTTTAACTGTAATTTCTGTAAATTTAAGTTCGAACAATGTGTAGTTTCAGGGCCTGTTATTGTTATGATATATAAACGCCTGATTTTTGGTCACGAGACAGTCAGTCCATGGCCGAGTTTCAGATAAGGAACCTTTATTGTTTAGATCAACAATAATGCATCCATAAAATAAGTGTTACACAATCAGGCCCTGTGTTAAAACAATGACAGTGACTGTTTGCATGTTTACCTTTCTATTCTTCAAGAACTGTGAACTTTGTGGTTATGTTTTTACTGCTCATAGATACACTACAGTAAACTACTGTAGCAGTATGTGGATGTTTGCCTGAAAACTATTAACGAGGCTTATCGAAAGTTAAACGATAGTACACCGGCCATATTAAATGTGTATATGGGGTTGTTAAAAGAGAAAGTAAACAACTGTGAAATGCAAATGTGCATCTGTCAGCTACATCATTCAAAGTAAGTCAGTGTTTACCTCCAAACCCCTTTTTCAGCCAGTGTAGCAACTCAGTACATCGACACCACGGACAATTAACAAATAAAGAAATAAAGAAGGTGAACTGCTACACTACAAAAGATGAGCCATATCAAATTCCACAGTCTTGCAACTTATTGAATTAGTCACACTTGGACAACGACAAAAACAGAGGGCTATCTCCTTGGCTGGCAAAAATTTAAAGAAGAAGGCGTGACTAGCAAAATCATAGATCAATCCTGTTCCTTGAATAAAATCACAGATGTGCAACAGATTAACTTCTAGGTTCTTTACAACCAGGCAAGCAACCAGCCAGGAGAAATTGCAAATGGACAAGCTACTGCACACCTCCACAATCAGAGGCAACTCTTGCCCATTTTCCACTTGACATCTCTGAGGGCAGAGGCACATGCGAGATAATTTACACAAATGGTCAAACTCCAAATAACACTTATAGTCAAGTAACAAGACAGAACTACCGGAGTCCAATAATATGCACAGAGATTCCTGTCTGACACAGGCACGAACGTAAGGGAGGGATCATCTTGTTGTAGCATGAATATGTGCACATAACGCAGTTGGCCTTCTCCAGCACTTACGAAACCTCCCACCTCATGGTGCCAGCTGTTATGCCTTGTGACCATCACAACTGGACACTCACACACGAGATGATCATGAGTTCCACAATGAAAACAATGCTTGCACTCATGTGAATCAAGTTTGAAAGAGGTTTGTCACCCCTGGAAACTGAAAACACTGCTACCAAACCCACACCTACACTATGCTACTCCTCAGTGAAAGTGAGGGACTCAATAGAATCTACAATTTATTACAATTCATCAAAATAGGTGGGATGGTGAGCAAGCACCTAATGTGATCAATCCTCAGGCCACATGCCCTCTAAGAAATGCTGTGAGACTTGATAATGGACATACCAAGGGCTAGCACGGCTGTGTGCATTCACTCCACATATTGGCTCAACATCTCCAAGGACCGCTGTATCTGCCAATAATACTTTCATTCAAGGCCATTGAAAATAGGTGCCAACAACTTTCTGCCCATAATAAAAGCTTTGAGCTGTCCTATAGAACCCTGGTGTCTCACAATTTCTGAGATCAAAGAACTCAATGTCCCTTTTGGTAAAGGATAAACCAATGATAGATCACGTGGTGCAGTATGCATAAAGCATCAGAATGAAACTCAAACTGTACAATCAGCCACAAAACTTGCTCCACTTGATTTAAACTATTCACAGACTATTCAGAAATACCAGACAGGAAACAAATAATAAGATTGGGTACCTTAGAAAAGTGATCGGAAAGCAGACTACCTAGACTTTGGGCCTCAGAGTACTTATCATCCTCGCTTTTCTAAACTTAGGGTTCTGTCCTTACCTGCAAGTCCCTCGTCAGATCAATCAACTGTTTTACTAACAGGGATAAACCAAGAACCTTCAGTTTCTCGTGACTGTTGAGCTCAACTGACTTAAATCCAACAAGTGATTCCCTAAATGTGCTTGACTCCTAGTGACCAGCCTAGTTGGTTGGCTATCCTCCAGAGAGGAAAGATTTGACTGTACATCATCTAATGCAGCTGAAATGTTATGAAAGAGGCACCTGCCTTCACAACAATATCTGCTGAAAGTCTAAACAGCCTGTCCATTGTTGCACGCAACCTGGTCGCCAATTCTGGGAAACTACCTTCAGCTGAAAGTTGACATATTTGCAGTCATACTGCAAATACTCCTTTTTCAGACTGAAATTCCAGGACACCCTCTGGAATTCATGTTAAGTAATGGCTCCCTAAAAAAAATGAAACAACATATGAGTACAATACCTTGAAAAGGAGAAATATATTACCACTATAATCACAATAAACAACGAATGATGTGAAAGGGTAGGCAACTCTAAGCCCCCCACCCCACCACACAGAACATAACCATGTTGTGCTATCAACTAATACCTCACAACTAGGGTGGGGTAGCCTTAAGGGAAAAACATGGAAGGTGGAACCACACATTTAGCCATTTGTTGTTTTGTCTAATAGACTTTATTAATTAATGACAACATTAACATTACAATTTAAAAACGTATTAAATGAATCAGAAATCTGACCAAAATTTGAACAAGCTGGAACCATTTAAACATAGCTTTAACAATTGTACCATTAAGAGCAGGACATTAAAATCAGAAGTAACAAGAAAAGTTACATTAACTGAGCATGGCTGCAAGCAGGTTCGACATACAATTTTATCAACAAAATGAATTACAATAACAGTTGTTAAATGTACTAACAAATGGCAAGCTTAGGTAACCATTACACAATCAGACAACATTCATCCAAATATGAAAATTATCACAAGGTACATCACTGGTTGTAGCTGTTGGAAGGGCGCTTAACTACACATAACGCTAAATACGAAAATTCCTTAAGCAATAAAATCCACAGTCCCTTAGACAGACCAACAGGCAAGGTATAAAATTTAAAAATAAATGCCCACCCGTATAATGCAACCAAATATTAACAACAACCCTTAATAAACATACAATTGCCCAACATTTATGATAAGTTGAAGTACATCTAATTGAAATGTACTTCAACTGGTACACACCATCAGAAACTTTGGCTCAAACTTAAATGACAATACAATTGCCCAAAATCCCAAGTAGACAGAGAGCTACAGCAGATGGCTATCACAGCCAAAGAGGAACAAGCAGCCAAATTTCACACCAAGAGTAGAAGCTAATGACTGTGGATCAATGTAAGGTTTGGGAGTTTGAATTGATAACTAACAGGCTTAAACTTAATGCACTGGGAAGAAGTAAGAAGAGTGCCATCTTTAGAACGCAAGTTACAGAGGTATAATGAGGAAGTACGTCAGCTTGACAAACAGGCTTTAACCTCCTGGGCTCTCTCAACTAACCAAATGGATCTAACAACTGGTTTTATATAAATGGTGACACTCTAGTGTGGCATGCATGAAACAATCAACTTAACTTAACTTAACTTGAGCCTCTGTGACACAACTAGTAGGAGCGGCAGACTGCCAGTTAAGTGTTCAAATGTGTGTGAATTCCTAAGGGAGCAAACTACTGAGGTCACATCAGTCCCTACACTTACACACTACTTAAACTAACAAAAACTAACTTATGCTAAGAACAACATACACACCCATGCCAGAGGGAGGACTCGAACCTCCGACAGAAGGGGCTGCTCAATCCGTGATGTGGATCCTCAAACCGCATGGCCACTCTGCGTGGCACTGCCAGTCACTACACCAACAAACACACACGCCTCTGTTCTGGTCCGAGGAAACAAGAATGTGTCATTTGCGGCCAAAGCTGCCCTGCCAATGCACGTGAAAAGGGAACAGCAATCCGTGCAAATAAAGCTTCAGCAGGAAAGGCCATTATGCTAAAAATATGTATATATTAATGGCAATGCAGGTACCTAAATGATTAAACTTAACTCTTCTTAAAAGTTGCTAGTAATCATGAGTAATGATATCAGTACCTGCTAATAACACAAACATACATATGTACCATCTTGCCTCCCATACAGATCCAGCCACAATTTGTTCCCTTCACAAAACTTATGACAGGGAATACTCTTACACTTGCATGACATGTGGCCTAGGACACAAATTACAATTAGTAACACTGACTGATAGTGATGGACTCATTCTTTGAGACCTGTACCAGAAAGCTAGAGTCCCCAAAAAACCAAACTTGCCAGCCACATGCCCCTCCCCAAACTGACCCCTCCAGGCCCTGCCAAAGCAACATGCACCTCAACCAAAGACCTTAGCTCATGATACACAATTGAATTGATATGGGTGACCTAAGTAGTTAGTGGCACCATTGAAATGCCATACTGCCAATATTAGATCCACCATGGCTCAATTTGATCATCAGAATTCTGTCCAGACCTAGCAGTGGTTCCTGGATGGCATCTTTCAAGGCCTGCCATTTTGTCTCTCTTACCTTCATGGCATCTTGGTGTACTCCAAGTTGCCCGAGGCCCACTGCTGTCACCTAATGACTGTCTTTCAGTGCCTCAGTGAATCAATTCAGTGAAATGTGGATTTGGTGTGATGGAAACTGAGTGCTTTGGCCATTTAATTACCCCCACTGGATCATCACCAGTACCAGAGAAAGTGGAAATGATTATGAACATGCTGTGTCCGCAGATGCACAAAGAATTACACCAGTACCTTGGCGTGTTGAATTTGTATTGCTGCCATGCAAGAGCCCATGACTAAATCACTACACTGTTCCAAGTCAATAGGAAAGACCCTTGTGTATTGAATGGACACACTGGAGCAGAGCTTCACGGACTAAACATAAAATCTCACAGAAGTGATGGTGCCGGTGCACCCAGTACAATCACAAACTAATTATTCATGCATTTCAGATCCATCACTAACTGTTCACCACACCAACTCTAACAATTAGAGTACAAGTAGCAATTTACTGCTGACATCTGCCATACTTCAGTGGTAGACAGTCTAGCTGTTCACTGTTTGCCCTGAGCATGTGCTGTTATTCACTTCATGTGAACTTTTAGGTCATTGCTCAAGTACAGGAGAGTAATGAAGAACTGCACAGTTCCTGCCACAAAACCTGCAGCTGCCTGCAACTTGAGCTGGTGCCTGTCCCCGGCTCTACATGGTAGATTTATTGTGACATTTCAACTGGCTTGCACCAACCATTCCTTCTGGAGAAATTCTGGCACATTGCCTTCAATTGTGTCCACTGGCTGTCACACCCCAGCATGAACACCACAGTGGTGCTCATGGCTGTGCATTTCATCTGGTCCGGGTTTCTGAAGGACTGCTGCAAATGGGCATGCACTTGTACGGCACGTCAGTGTGCCAAAGTTGGGAGGCACATCCATGCAACAACTGTTGGCACTTTCCCCAATGTGACATGTTGATTTTTGCACATCCTTGTGGACCTTGTCAGTCTGCTCCCTCTTTCTCAAGGCAAGCAGTATCTCCTACCTATGATGAATTGCTTCTCTTACTGGTCAGAGGCAACGCCCGTAGTGGACACAACCGCCTAGACTGTCATCACCCCCTTCATCGACACCTGGGTGGCACCCTTCGGATGTCCCAGTCACTTGACAACCGACCATGTCGCCAGTTTGACTGATCATTGTTCATGCACATTCCCACACTGTGTGGCATCTGATTAAAAAGGATAATGAGCTATCATCTGGCACCAAATGGAATCGTTGAATGGCTCCACAGGACTCAGAAAGCTGCCTTAATTTGCCACAACACCTCACTGATAGAGGCACTCCCACTGGTGCTACTGGTCCTGTTAGTAACACCAAAGGAGGTTGCATTTCACCTGCTGACCTCATTTATGGACAGCCTCTGACAGTCCTGGGTGATTTTGTAGAAGAAGTACCACCCTCACACAACACCACAGCACCCACTTTGGCAGAGCGTCTGCACACTCATATGGCTAGCCTCCGAGAACACACACAGATACAGCGTGGCACTGGGAAGGTATTTGTGCATGTTGCCCAACAGCACTCCATGCACAACATGTTGCATACGAATGTGGCAGAGCCACATCTGCGGCTGCCCTACTACAGACCGCACCATGTGATTGCTTGAGGAGAAAAAAGCCTGGACTCTCAATTGACTGAGTCAAACTGGCTTACATCTTGCCTGCTCCAGCAGCCATGCACTTTTTTGGGACAGCGGAAGATCTGCTGTCCTCACTCCACCATGTGTGCCTCCCACCACCTCACCTGGGCAGCCGGCTCTGCTGATCAGACTGCACTCACCGCAGGAGCACCAATCAGTCCCACCACAGCACCTTGTCTCCAGCTGGTCATGCCTTCAGCTAGTAGCTCAAGTCAAGCTCTGGACAACACCTCCCATGTCCTTCATAGCTCCTGGCCTGGACCCACGTTTCCCTGTGACTCCCCCACATCGGATGATGAGACTGGATTGACATTGGCACCAGTTACCATATTCGTATTTCCAGTGAGATCCGTACAGAGCCCTCTGTGTTGCCAGGCTTTCGATAGCAGCTCCAGGACCCACGTTTGAGTCACAACACTATACTTGTGTATACTCTCCAGACCTCCATTATCTCGAGTGCTGAGGCCAGATCGAACACTGTGCCATGCTTCTGTGGTCGAGTGAGTTAGCAAACTTGTGAGACAATGCATGAACACTTGGACTTGTCATTCTAGATGATACTCTGAACAACGTAAATGGTGAACTTTCTCCTATTGTAATGCATTAGCTGTAGCAATAGTGAACACTCCATGTTGTTACTAAGATATCAGTATGTCAGCCACATGCCTATTCTGTGCATTGCTATGGACAGTTCATAGCCCCACCTGCTGCTGATTCTGTTACTAGCCAAGCATGAGAGGACACATTCACCACACACTCGCCAGACCGGTGTGTTGACGTCACGGTCTGCCGCCCTTCCATCACTGCCCAACCCATCGCCACCGCACCTGTACTGTCACCATGCACCATTTAAACACACATGCACCACAGACCAATCACCATGTCTTTTTACAGCTACAGAGCTCCGCTCTCCGATGGGGTCTGCATGGTGGCTGCACCACAGAAAAGTGTGAAGGTCAGAACTGTGGCACAGCCGAAACAAGCAAACGGTGCCTGACATTCGCATGGTCCACAAACACAGCATTACCATTATGCCAAATTCCGGCAACAATGTGTACACATTGCCCTGCATGGATCAAAACAAGGTAGGCAGTGCGAGCTGGTCAACACAATGCAACACAGTTCTCTGATCTTTCTCCCCACAGATTACATGGGTCAAGTTAACACGACTACCCACAAACATTTATATAAAGCCATGGCATTCAATCATTTCATAATGTGCAGCCCTTCATTTTGCAGTGCTTTTTCTGCCATCCGCAAAATCACAACATTCCATAGGTCTCTCCAAAAACTGAACTTTCAGAGATGCAGCCTTTGTCTCATGCGGTCCATGTGGCCATGCCATGTCTCATCATCAAATAGTATGCCCTCCAGGATTGGTGATCAAGCCATATCACCAATGCAATATGCCTGTATTGTTGGTCAGTAATGATAAATGCTGTTTCTGCCATTTTGCAAGGTATGGAAATATAAATGTGTGTCACAGACAAAAATGACTCTTGTTATTTCCTGTCACCAAGCCTCTCCCTTTAGCATAGTGCATGGGCACGGCACTAAAGCCAGTTCACTGCACATTTATGACTGTAAGCAGTGATAGCCACTTCCCTGCTCCAGAATTTCTCGACTAATAATAAAATTTTCCTAATCGCTTCAGGCAAATGCCGCGATGGTTCCTATGAAAGGTCATGGCCAACTTCCTTCCCTAATCCGATGAAACAAATGGCCTCACTGTTTGGTCTCATTCCCCAAATCAACACAACAATCAGCACACAATAATAAGATGTGCAAAAAAATGTATACATACTTACTGCACTTTGTAGCATTATTTATTCTGAAACAATACATAATTCGGATTTCATGTTTTGTATTATTATCAACATTGACTACAAGTATTGTGAGTAATTACATGACGTCTTTTAGAGCAGAAAAAAGTTTGTACAGTTGGATGTGTTCATTAGTTTTAATCAATTTAACAGATTATATTTTCTCACCGCAGAAAGTATTATGTGAATTTCTTGCAAATATGTTGCATTCTTATGGCTTAATAAATGAATTTCCCACAACCATTACAATTTCTCAACATTCTTGATTTATTTGTAACTTCATAACCTTTTGTTAACAAACTTTGATTAATAACTGTGTCAAACAGAGCAAACTCTTGACTGAATTGTATTGATTAACTGACTGACCAACAACCAAATATGTGGTAGCACCCATGGTTACTAATATAATATTATGACAATGTAAACAATTTTAAGTATAGTTAGAATTTTTGTTACATAACTGCAATGGAAAAAGTTAATGCAAGTAATTTCACATGTGACATCATGGTCAGAAGAAAAGAAAGACATGGCTTCAAGAAATTTTTTCATGAAATATAAGGTCTGTGAGTGTCAAAAACCACATTATAAGTGCCTTCAAAAATTAATATTACAATATGCATAATGTTACTTAAGAGCTTAATTATTTAGATTACTACCATTTACAGAGGCGTCAATGCTAAAGTTGCATTATTTGGTGCCTCCAACTATGTTATCAACCATGGTTAAGATATCTGTGTACTAAACTGTTCACTGTTTCAGTAATTTCAGTAACTGATCACACAATGCAGTATTTTTCTATATTTTCTATTCATTAATTTTATATGAGAATGATTTGCATCACAAACTAGTAAATATGCTATTACATATTAATAAAAATTTTGTGATTTTGACAATGACACATTGTACTTACTGTCATAAAGCAAATAATTCATAATTTTTTCATACAGCCTTAAATAATGAAAAACAAAAATGAAATGTACTCAGACACAAACAATATGCAGTATCGTGTTCATCATCAGTCAGATATTTCACGTAATACAGTAAGTGAATCACAGTCTGTTGCATATCCTGTGCAAGCCACTTTGTCTACACAGCCAATTCATCTTTACATAAGCAGCCACTTCATCTCTGTATAATCACCACACTCTACATCCATTTCAACCTCCTTACTGTAGTGAAGCCTTGGTCTCCCTCTACAATTTTTACCTCGCACGCTCCCCTCCAGTACCAAATTGACAATTCCTTGATTTCACAGAATGTGTCCCATTAAATAATTCCTTCTTTTAGTTAATTTGTGCCTTAAATTTCTTTTCTCCTCAATTCAATTTGTACCTCCTTCCATTTAATTTGTTCACTATCCCATAAGACAGCTTTCAAGCTGCATAAGGCATCATCCACAATTACACACATATATGTTATGCATTTTGAAATACAAGTTGTTTGCACAGTATGCAATACAAATTTTATAATTTTTTAATTATTAAATTTAATTACACTACCTATACAAAGCTGTTCTACACATACTCTTAAGAATAATAAAGAACACTCTGTTTGTTTATAATTAAATTAATATATAATAAGGATACCAGAAATTTAGTTATATTGGGTTGGTGCATAAGTTTGTAGCATTTTTCTGTAAGTTTAATAAGCACAACAGATACATATAACAGAGACTTTAATCATCAATAATATATTCTGCTTCACTATTTACAACAGTCTGCCAATGCTGGAACTGTAGAAATCACAACATTTTGAGGTGAAGAAATCATTGAGCCATGTTTGGGATGCATTTTCATTTCAAAAGGACGTCCCTTGAAGGTTGCTAGATTGAGAGCAGAAAAGGTGAAAATCTCATGGCACAAGATCAGGTGGCTAAGGTGGGAGTGGAATGACTCCCCAACTCAACTCCTGTCTAGTGTTTATATCAGTCTTTCAGAATGTGGGCAAGCGTTATTGTGGAGTGCATCACTTGACACAATCTTTCTCATCATTGTTCTTGGACTGCCCCACCAAGGCAGCTCAGTTGTTGACAATAAATGTTAACAGTGTTAGTTACACCCTGGGGAAGCAGTTTGGAGTACACCACAACATCACTGTTCCACCAGATGTATAACATTATCTTTTATGTCTGTGTGCAGGTCTTTTTTATGGGGAGTTGCAGTTTTGTTTGGGCTCAATCATTTCTTTCTTTTCTTTATGTTAGCTTAAAGACATGATTTCTTGTCACAAGTAATGACACATGACAGGAATGGTCAGTGTTATTTGTGCACCACTTGTTGATAAGCAAGCAAGATACACCTATGGCCACCAAATGATTTTTGGCTTGGAGCATATGGTACCCACACACACCATTTTTGAACCTTTCCCATTGCATGTAAATGTCACATTATGGTGGAATGATCACAGTTCATCACATTTTCCAGTAGGAGTATATTGACATGGATCATTGTGGATTAAAGCATTTAAATGATCTTTCTAAATGTAGAGCCTCACTAATGTCAAAACAACCCTCCTTAAAATGAGAAAATCATTTTCTTACTGTGCTCTGTCCAGTGGTATCATCCTCACACATGGCGCAAATTTTTCTGGCTGTGTCTGCTGCTGTCATCCCTCTATTGAATTAAGACAGAAGAATATGTCAGAAATGTTCTGCTTTCTCCACTCGGAACTCCATTTTCTAGCCTCCACAGCTCCACTCACTATCTCCAGATGACAAAATAACAATATTCAAGCTCAAATAGCAGCATTGAACTACAAATAAAAATGAAAAATGATAAATAAACCCATAGCAACTGGAATACCAACATGCAAAACAAAATCACTATGAACATATGCACCAATATAATCAATAAATTGTTTGACACTTACATCACTATATTTTACAAATTCATCAACAGTGTATAAAGCTTCTTCTTCCAACCAGGATTCTATAACGTTTCTGAAATTATTATTATTTAAGTGCCTCATTCCACTTGGTAATTTGCTAAAAACAGACCTTCCTGTGTGCAGAAAGTTTTTTTGAATTTTTGTAAGTCTAGTCCAGAGAATATTCAAAGAATTCCTGTTCCTAGTTCTGTAATAGTGAATGTTTGATCTTGTATCATAGTTATCCCAACTGTCTTTCTGCGCACAAGGTGTGAAATATGTACAGACTTGAGGCAGTCATTATTTTGCTATTTACAAAGTACATTTTGCTTGGAGTGCTGGGTCCTAGACCATATATGCATCTAATAGCCTTTTTTCCAAAGAAAAACTCTCCTGGCTGTAGTAGAGTTATCCCACATCATCAGATCATAGTTCATGTGTGTGTGGAAAAAGGCATATTATGCAAGGAGTAGTTGTTGTACACCAACACAGTTTTTTTTTAATTTCCTGAATAGGTGCAACACTTGGGAGAGTTTGCTGCATGAATTACCTGTGTGTCAGGTTAACTTCGTGTCAGGTTAACTTACATTCAGAAAACTGCTGCACTCAGCAACTGTTATATTGACTTTACCTGTGTGTGTTAATACTAAACTCTTAGTTTTGCTGCTTTCTAATTTCTTGTCTGTCGCCTTAAACCAGCAAGATGCCTTGTCCATTGAAAGTTTATGTATTTCTTCTATAGTAATTTTGTAAGTATGGGAAGTAATAAATGAGGTATCATCATTAATTATATTAGCTACCCATCCAATATTCTTCATTCTTCTATCTCACCACATTTCAAAAGCTTCTTTTGCCTAAACTTCTTTCCATTAATGCTCCACTTCTGTAGAAGGTACACCTCAATCAGATAATTTCTGAAAAGATTTCCTGACAATTAAATTTATATTCGGTCTTAACAAATTTCTCTTCTTCAAAAATGCTTTTGCAGGTATTGCCAGTCTGCATTTTATGCCCTATCAGCAGTTATTTTAATGTCTAAATAGTAAAACTCATCTACAGCTTTTAATGCTTCATTTCCTAATCTAATTCCCTCAGCATCATCTGATGTAGCCTAATTCGAGCACTTTCCATCACCCTTGTTTTGCTTTTGTTGATGTTCATCTCATATTTCCTTTTCAAGAAACTTGGAATATACTTTCCTGCAAAATAATTACTTGTTTCACTATTCACACCACAGTCCCTGTGCTCAATAATATCCAAAACAGACATGATTAAAATACTGTTTGTTATCTGCAATCTGCAAATGCAGAAGTCTATGATTTATATAATGCTTACCTGTGAGAAACTCATTTATGACTGAATACCCCATTTTCACCATTATTCAGATACCTTTTGAGCCAGAATATATTTTCTGTGTTGGTTTTATAGAAATATACTATTTGTTTCTTGAAACACATCACAACTACTTGTTTTATCTAGTTTTCATTGTGAGCTCATGGAATATTTTCTCAAACACTTAGGGTAAACCACAACATAATTTCTCTTTGTCAGAGTCTAAAAATCCTATGTTCATTAATAACACCCACTGTGGCAAAAAATCAACTGTACTACAGTTTAAGACAAAAAACATGATGAACCAGAAATGAGTTATTCAAATTGGTAACAATCTGGTATTCTTACAGGTATTGACAGAGAATGCAAAATTGTAAACTAAGGTCGCCAATGGATGACTGTGTGTTGCTAGAATGCAATATCACCATGTAGCTGGCAGCTGGCAAGGAAAGTTAACAGGGAACATGTAGACATGTAGATACCAGGGCATAAAGTCTTTGTGAATTATAATTGAACAGTAATCATGCCTTGTAGACAGGAATGTGAACAATATTGCAGATATCAGCATTTGAGAGAGAAAACATAGTTGAGTTCAAAGAAGCCAGGTGGAGTAATCAACATATAGCTCAACAATTGAATAGAAGACATGGCACTATTCCATGATGTTGGCAGACTGGGTGAACCATGGCCAAACACAGTGTCAAGAGGAAAGCGTTCATAATAGACAGAAAACAGAAAGTGATGACTGAGCACTCACCAAAGAGGCACTCAGAGTCCCAGATGCATCTTTATTATTGAATTGACATGCAACTGGTGCTTCAGTGACAACAAGGACCATTAACAGGTGGCTCGCAGAAAGTGATCTGAGCTCAAAGAGCTCTTTGTGCTGACTACTACTGACTCAACACACCAACAAGTCCATTGGCAAAGGTGTCGGGCACATCCAGAATGGAATCTCATTGAGTGGAGTAGAATTGCCTTGAGTGATGAGTCCCTCTTCGAACTGAGTGCCAGCAAAGTCACGTTATTTATTTATTTATTTATTTACATGTCAAGTTCTGTAGGACCAAATCAAGGAGCAAATCACCAAGGTCGTGGACCATGTCAGTACATGAAGTTACAACATAAAAGTAATAGCAGAGAAAAATAAAATTTTTATGAACCGAAAAAAAGTTAATCCATAAGTTTAAGTAAACGCAGTCAACAATACAACAAGAATCAGCTTAATTTTTCAAGGAACTGCTCAACAGAATACAAGGAGTGACTTCAGTTTTGGTTTGAACGTGTGTGGGTTCCTGATAAGATTTTTGAATTTGAGTGGTAGCTTATTGAAAATGCATGCAGCAGTAGGCTGCACACCTTTCTGCACAAGACTTAAGGAAGTCCTATCTAAATGCAGGTTTGATTTCTGCCTAATATTAACTGAGTGAAAGCTGCTTATTCTTGGGAATAAGCTAATATTGTTAACAAGAAATGACAGTAAGGAATATATATTTTTAGAGGCCAATGTCAAAGCCAGCCGGGGTGGCTGAGCGGTTCTAGGTGCTACAGCCTGGAACCGCAAACCGCTATGGTCACAGGTTCAAATCTTGCCTCAGGCATGGATGTGTGTGATGTCCTTACGTTAGGTATGTTTAAGTAGTTCTAAGTTCTAGGGGACTGATGACCTCAGAAGTTAAGTCCCATAGTGCTCAGAGTCATTTGAACCAACGTCAAAATACCCAGACTTGTGAACAAGGGTTGACAAGAGGTTCATGAACTTACACCACTTATTGCCCGAACCACCCGTTTCTGAGCAAAAAATATCCTTTTAGAATGGGAAGAGTTACCCCAAAACATAATACCACATGACATAAGCAAATGAAAATAAGCAATATAGATTAATTTTTGCGTCAAACGGACACTCACTTCAGATACCGTTCAAATAGTAAAAATGGGAGCATGAAGTCTTTGAACAAGATCCTGAATGTCAGGTTTTGTTGAATTGTCTGTTAGAAACTGTAAAAAGTGAGTCTTACTGTGATTTAGTATTAATTTATTTTCTACAAGCCATGAAATTAGGTCATGAACTGCACATTTTGAAACAGAGCCAATGTTGCATACAACATACTTTACTGCCAAGCTAGTGTCATCAGCAAACAGAAATATTTTAGAGTTACTCATAATACCAGAGGGCATATCATTGATAAAAATAAGGAACAGGAGAGCCCCTGACACTGATCTCTGGGGGACCCTCCACTTGACCATACCCCATTCATACCCCACATCACAGCCATTCTCAACATTGTGAATAGTGACCTTTTGCTGTCTGTTGCTAAAGTAAGAGGTGAACCAATTGTGAGCTACTCCCTGTATTCCGTAATGGCCCAACTTCTGGAGAAATATTTTGTGAGCAACACAAATCAAATGCCTTAGTTAAATCAAAAACTATGCCTAGCATTCAAAACTTTTTTTAACCCAACTAGTACCATCAGAGAAAACAGAATATAGCATTTTCAGTTGTTGAATGACTTCTAAAGCCGAACTGTAAATCTGATAGCAAATCATGTGATATAAAATGAAAACACTGATGGCATAGAAATAGGTCTAAAATTATCTACATTATCTCTTTCTCCTTTTTTATAAAGCAGCTTTACTACTGAGTGCTTTAGTCATTCAGGAAACTGACCATTCCTAAAGGAAAAATTACAAATATGGCTAAATACAGGGATAACATGTGCAGCACAGTACTTTAATATTCTGCTAGGCACTCCATCATAACCATGAGAGTCCTTAGTCTTCAGTGATTTGATTATTGACTCAATCTCCCCCCTGTCTGTATCACAGAGGAGTATTTCAGACATCAATCTTGGAAAAGCATTTGCCACGAAAGGTAAATGATTCCCTGTAGAAAGGAAATTCAACAGCAATGCTCAGAAAATTATTGTTAAATACTGATTTATCAGTAACAGAAATATTTTTACTATGAACTGACTTTATATCGTTGACATTGTGCTGCTGACCAGACAATTCCTACGCAAGTGACCCTATGGTTTTAATTTTATCCTGTGAATTAGCTATTCTATTTTCATACCACATACTCTTTGCCTTCCTAATAACATTTTAAGTATTTTAAAATACTGTTTGTAATGTGCTAACGTAGCTTCATTGTGACTACTTCTAACATTTTGATACAATTTCTGCTTTGTTCTACAAGATATCCTTATCCCACTAGTCAGCCACCCAGGCTGCCTATTACTGCTAGTAACTCATTTAGAAAGTTGTAATGGAAAGCAACTCTCAAAGAGCATGAACAATGTGTTAAGGAAAGTATTGTATTTATCATCTATGTTTTCGGCACTATAAACATCCTGCAATTCTTGTTCTTTGTCAAGGTTTAAAACACTCTCTATTGCTGTTGGATTAACTTTCCTACATAGTTTGTAATTAAATATGACACTGGTTTGAGTACAAAAGCCTTTTAGTGTTAAAATTTCTGCATCATAGTCTGAAAGGCCATTCACCCTTTTACTAACAGAATGCCCATCTAGTAATGAAGAATTAATAAAAAATATTGCTTATGGCTCTGCTACTGTTCCCCTGCACTTTAGCTGGAAGAAACACAGTCTGCATCAGGTCATATGAATTTAGAAGATCTACCAACATCCTTTTTCTTGCTCCATCATATACAAAATTTATATTGAAGTAACCACATATAACTAATTTTTGGTACTTCCTACAAAGTGAATCAAGAACCCTCTCTAGCTTGAGCAGAAATGCTCTGAAGTCAGAGTTAGAGGACCTATAAACAACAACAATTAGAAGTTTAGTTTCATGGAATTCAACTGCCCCTGTACAGCATTCAAATATCTGTTCAGTGCAGCGCTGTGATACGTCTATGGACTCAAATTGAATACTGTTTTTTATGTACATAGCCACTCCCCCACCCTGCAAGGAACTCCTTGAAAAACCATCTAGAGACAGTCTGGGCAGTGATGTGACACCAACCTGACTGTCACCTATCACAGGCCTGACAGCCAGGAGTGACAGACCAGGATGCCACTTCATCTTATAGGAGGATCGCTTTGGTTGTCATCCCCAGCACCCTCATGGCATAGCGGTACATCAGTGATATTCTATTCTCTGCTTTTTTGCCCATCATGGGAAGCCATCCTGGACCTACATTTCTGCAAGAAAATGTCCAGCCACACACTGCAAGAGTTTCTGCTGGTTGTCTTTGCACTTGCCAAACTCTACCTAGGCCAGCAAGGTCACTGCTTCTCTCCCCAGTTCAGAATGTTTAGAGCATTACAGGTATAGCCTCCAACCAGTTCAGGATTTTGACAATCTAACACACCAATAGCACAGAAGTTGACACAATATCCCTCAGGAGGACATCCAACAACACTGTTAATTAGAGCCAAGCTAAATAGCTGCTTGCATAGAGGCCAGAGGAAGACCAACACATTATTGATATGCTCAATTTTTTCTGAAGTTGTAATCATTTGTTTGTACATATACATCACATCTACTGATCCCATCCCATTCAGATAATTCCTTTGCGGTGCAACTTTTTTTGCCTCATAATGTATTTCATCATATAGTGTTGATTCATAATTGTGGCAGAAACAATAAGTAGTTTGCTAATGTTTGCGTGCTCACCTCATGCAGTGACATATTTCATGATGCACTACGTCTCAGGTTTGCTTTGTTTCTGGACAACTACAGTCTCACAGAGATACATTATTCATATTGGTTTAGCGTAGCTCTATGTACTAAATGCAGAAAAAAGGGAAAAAAATCATATCATTTATGATTAGATAACAGTACATGTACCATTTATGCTGTTGCTTCTATTATAATTAATTAAAAGTGTGTTTCTGCCCTGTCCATACTACCAAGATTCTACATGCTTTGTTCTAATATTCATAAGAATGCTTTTAAATAATGTTCTTTGTTCATTAAGGGGTGGTATGTTCAGACAGTATGTGTAAGAATGGAGTAAGAACTTATAAATCACACTAGGGACTGCTACACACATCAACTACTGTTGTCGCATGCATTAGCTGTGTTCACGCCAACCAGAGATTCATTTGTTAAATGAGTTGAGTGACTGTGTTATGACAAATAAATGGTGTCAACCACTAAGTTTGTGTCTGCCGCACGAATAGCTGTGTTAATGTTTATTACTTGCACCTTGGAGTTGTAACTCATTTACTTTATATTTACTCTGTTCTTTTCCTGCTGTATATTGGCAAGTCACCTGTAGTAACTGATTTTTTCCCTTCTTTAATTTCACATTAATATAACTGTTGAAGCCTATTGTCAGCATGTGACTGAATGTTTATTAAATACGGGTTGCACTACATTATCTAATATTCCTGTTGGTGGTCAGCCCTGAGAAGAATGGTCCCAAAATAATGTTGATTACAGGATAGATCTGCTTGCAGTATCATGACTAGATATTCATCTCCCACCATTTTAGTTGCATAATCCAGTTCTCTGGTTTTTCCAAGTCAAGGCCAGCTTTTGCTGTGCCAGAGTAAAAGTGGATGCGACTAAAATTGCTTTTATATTGAGTCAGCTCAATCAACACTACACATCTGAAGCTCAGCATATACTCACATCTCCACTGGGACAGAACATCTATGAAAAATTAAGACCAAGCTTATTCATAGAGTTGCAGTTTCTCAGGAAAGCCATATCAAAACAGGTGCTGACTCAGGAAGACAAAAGCAACAGAGAACTTTCCCAGTACTTGCACCACCTCCACAGTAATGTGGACATTGGAACAGTGCCTGACAATCTCCTGTGCACTCTATGGAGCAGTTGTCTCTCACTGCAATTAAAGGTAATCATAATGTCACAGGCAGTGATGTCTCTGGACGGTGTTGCGGAACTAGCTGGCCACATCCAAGATGCCATTGCTCCAAACCAACAGGTTAGTCCTATGACAATGTCTGGTAGTGGCACATCCATGACTCATCTTCTCTCACACACAGATTATGATGATCTGTCTGCCAAAGTTGATGCACTGAGCATCAGACTGGTGCACTGATGTCGCAAGGAGGTCCTGGTTGCTACATAGGATGTAACTGCAAATGATCTAGGAGCCATTCCTTGAATCGCTCTGTATCAGACATTGATCTGCCAACTTTCTGGTACCTCAGAAGAGTCAGACATCAGGTTAAAAGTGCACTGGCCCCTGTGCTTACTCAAATACAAATGGCAGTCACTCCTAGATGCCACCAACAGCCCAAATACATTCCAGCGCCTATTCATTACCAACAGGCCAGAAGTATTTAATAGACACAGCATCCGACCTTAGTATCCTGTCCAGAGCATCCCTGTGCTGATGAAGACTGCACAATTCCGCAATTGCAATGTATGACATGTGGTGTGAAGAGCTGAATTTGGGACTCTGCTGTCAATTCACATAGTATTTTACTGTAGCAGGTGTGGCTGAAGCAATTAGAGGTGCTGATTTCCTAGCTCACTACCAGCTCCTGCTGGACAAAGCAAATGCCTACCTAGTGGACTATATTACCACCATTTGTCTAGCAGGCTGAGAAGATTGGCTCCAGGATTCCTTACCATTGCTAAAGCAGAATTTGACACAGTGTTGTGAGAAGCCATCATCCAATCTTCCAGCAGCCCATGAGTGTCTGCACTCCATTTAGTATCCGAAAAGGGAGGAGGCTAGCATCTCTGTGGTGATTATGGAGTGTTCACTCATGAACTGCACCTGATTGCTACCTAATTCCACTATTAACCGTGTACTGAAAGGAGGTACTAAATTCACTGTTATAGACTGCTCAAAGCTGTGTACCCAGATTCCTGTGACAACAGAGGACATTCTGGAGACCACAATTATTATGCCGTTGGGTGGGTTCAGTCTATGTGATGCTGCACAAACCTGGCAGTGGTTTATTGACCAAACAAGTCTAGCACAAGCAGCACTGCTGTCACACCTCAACCTTGAAGTTTCAGTGGCATTAGTGGTGAATGTCAATCAGTCAGCCATTGGTGTAACCATCCAACAATGGATGGGCAACAGTTGGGAGCTGCTGCCTAATTTTTCACACAAGCTATCACCTTCCCAGGGAAGATGCAGCACATACCATCGGGAACTTTTAGACATATATGAAGCAATCAAATACTTCCAATTGCAGGCTGAGGCAAGAGAGTTTGTTATATTCACCAACTATAAGACCTTAACATCAGCTTTCAAGGAAAACAGCAACATTTGCTCTTGGTGGCACTACAGTCAATTGAAGTTCGTTAGTCAATTCTGTACAGACATTTGCCAAATATAATGCATCACTAATGTGGTTGTGGACTGTCTCTCTAGAATCGCCAGTGTCTCAAAGCCTGTGGTGAACATGATGGAATTTGCCAAGGAGCAAAAAGAAGCGACTGAGCTGTGCCCCTTATTCCATGATGACACTGTGGCACTTAACTTACAGCTAGTGGACTTCCCTGGTGAGGACATGAAATTTTATTGTGAGGTATCACATGGCAGATCATGCCCTTTTGTCCCCATTACATTTCATAGGCCAGTGTTCAAGGCCTTACATAATCTCTGTTAGCCTAGAGTCTAATCAATATTCAAGCTAGTATCTCAGTGGTTTGTGTGGCCAGGGATAGGAAGAGACTGATGCACGTGTACAATAACTTGCCAGTGTTGCCAATTTGCAAACACAGTTGCCACATTCATTCCCAAATTGGGGAGTGTTTCTGGATATTTCTTCTTGCTTCACCCAAGTTCATCTTGAGACGACGGGACCACTTCCTCTGTGGGACGTCCAGCGTTACATATTCACATTCACTGATAGATATATGTGCTGGCTTGATAGCTACAGGCGACATCTCTGTAGAGACACTTGCCACCATATCCACGCCGACTGTAGTGGCCGAACGGTTCTAGGTGCTACAGTTTGAAACCACACGGCTGCTACGGTCGCAGGTTCGAATCCTGCCTCGGGCATGGTTGTGTGTGATGTCCTTAGGTTAGTTAGGTTTAAGTAGTTATAAGTTCTAGGGGACTGATGACCAAAGATGTTAAGTCCCATAGTACTCAGAGCCATTTTTGAACCATATCCACATCAACATGATTAGTGAGGTCCACCTGTCTGCTCCATATCACTACTGATAGATGCTGACAGTTTGAGTCAGACTTATTCATGCAGTTAGCAAAGTTGTGTGGCTATATCCATCACAAGACAACCAGTTATTGTCTGGCCAGAAAAGACATGATGGAATGTTGGCATCAGACACTAAAGACTATGCTACTGTGCCATGAGACATCATGGACATCTGCACTGCACATAGTTTTCCTGGGCCTATGAGCCATGCATAAGCCAGATATAGAGTCCTCAGCAGCAGATTTGGTTTATGGCATGACTTTGTGCCAGCCAAGGAAGTTAGTTGATACCAGCCAGTTGTCAAAAATGGACAACTAACTAGTGTTCCTCGGCAAGTTATGGGAACATGTACAAGTAGTAATAGTAGCAGTTGCTTTATTCATCTGTAGATATCTTTTTACAAGGATATAGAACATGTCAGAGTATTTACAAGTTTAGACCAATTTAAAATAAGCTAATTCATATTCACATACATTTACAGACTTCTGGTTAGAGACAATCATTAGAGTTACTCCTGCTATACAATACTCTTTTTTACAAATAACTTGTTAAATAATTTAATGCCACACTGTTCACTCATATCTCACTATCTATATAAACATTGTTTCATAACACTTCACTCACTACACAAATAGACACACACACGTGTGATCTCTCAGAAATTTTCTGTACTACAACTTCCCATTTGCTATCCTGAAAAACTGAGTCAGCATTCTTCTACAATGAGTGAGATGCTGAGCTCAGAAAGAGTAAGAGGTGTTAGTATTGTGCTATGCATAGTTTGGGAATAAGTTTTTCTAGAAAAGGAAAAAAGAAGGGGAAAAACGTAGTGTGGAGGTGTTATGTGAAATGTTTGATGTTTTATAATCATTATTATTATTTTTTTGTACAACATTTTTTTTTACCGAACTCCTACTCTGTTTTATCTGAGAAATCCTTCAATGTATAAAATGTATTGCATAACAGGTACTGTTTAGCTGCCTTTTTAAATAAGTGTTTTTTTGCACTTTCTTTAATCTCTTCTGGTAATTTATTGTACAGTTCCTTGGTAGAAAATGCTGTTTTGAGTTTTATGTTTATTTTTTCTTGGTAAATGTAAGTTGAGTCTAGCTCTTGTTCTGTGGTCATGGACAGAGATGTTTGTGCAGTAATTACCAATGTTATTTTTGGTGTTTACAAGCGACTGATAAATGCATTCACACAGAGCAGTTAAAATTTCCAGTGCTTTTAACAGATTTTTACAATGAGCTCAACTACTATTTTTGGTTATTATTCTTACAGCTCTTTTATGGAGTTTGGAAACTATGTTCACATTTTGTGCATTTGTTCCCCAAAAAAGAATGCCACAGCTAAGAATTGCGTGTACATATGAATAGTATGTAACTAAAAGACACTGCATGTTACACACTGATGATAGGGTTCTAAGGGAATAACATGCTGATGACCCTCTGTTTGCAAGTTCCGTTGTGTGTTCACACCACTTCAACTGAGAATCAATATTCATTCCTAGAAATTTTGCATTTGTTACAGAGTTTATAGAGGTGCCATCTACATTTAATTTAACATTGACATTTTCCCTCGTCAAACTAAAATTCATGGCATTAATTTTCTTTATGTTCAAAGTTATTTTATTGGTTACTGACCAATCATAAACTCCCCTGAGAGTTTCATTTGCTTTCTCTGCAAGGAGTTCTCTTCTTTTCTCAGTGACTATAATATTGTTGTCATCAGCAAAGAGAATTTTTTCACCACATCAAACCTACAAAGTCCTCCAGGCATGGTTGTCTAACATGTTTTGTGCACAATAACTGTGACAGCTGCGCACACACCATGTTATGTACAGACTGTGTCAAGCCACCACTGCAAAGTGTTCATCAGAGGCAAGTGTAATGCCAGAAGTGCTTGTCTTCTCGCAGATCTTTGTTGCTTCTCTGACAAAAGCACCTCAAAGCTCTTTCCATTTTTTTCACCACTTCTTGTTGTGCTGATAGGTAATTTATCCCATCTTATTTGTACATAGCCATTCTCCTTTTTCACCTTTTCTAGGGCCTAGCTCTTTATCTACTGTTTTCTTTGCAGGCTTACCTTGCTAACTCCAGTGTTTGAAAAGGTTGCTACTATTAGTCTAAGACTGCCAAGTTTTCACTGGGGACAGCTTTTACTCCTGTAACCAAACCACTTGTTCCATCATTTGTTATGACATAATCTAGCAGAGACCCCCACTTCCATTGTAAATGTATCTTAATATTTTTTAGCTGTCTCTCTTTTTGAACCCAAGGAATTTTGTGTACAGAGGAATAGTTCTTCTCCCTCTATATTTCTATTTCTATGCCTGGCTGTGTTAACATTATTTATTTAAAACAGGCTACAAAATGTATAATATTTACAAAACATGGTTCCTCACAGATACACCATTAAACAAACACACGATAGGTTCAGTCTTGTGACAAAAATGAGCACCCTAGGTTCTACTGTCCAAAAATTCAATTGTACATATATGACAAAGATATGAGAAGTTTGCATTACACAGATATTACAATACATTTCATTTTTCTTTTAACTACCTCCAAAGGAAAATAAAAGGTGAGTACTGAATTTCACATGGATTTAATCTTCTGCACTCGAATTCTTTCATGCAGCAACACAAGTTGAACCCTTTTCAGTGCCTTGATTTGTAGATCAGCTAAGTGAGCAGTCCCGTCAATGTGTTCTAATTTAAGACGCCATTCAAGAATCTTTTCCTGATGTAGAAGTGACAGACTTCTATTTGCTTTGATTTTTTATGATATGTTGGGTTCTTGGACAGTTTTACTGTACTTGCATTGTCAAGATTCAGTGTGGGAGGTTTCACTTGTTTGGAAGTTCCAGTCAATTCATACAACAACCTTTTCAACCATATCAGCTCCTTTGCTCCTTCACTGGCAGATATTATTTCTGCTTCCATAGTAGATGCTGCCCCTGACTTTTGTAATTGACTGGTCCATGATATAACCCCTTGACTGATAGTTGAAAAGACACCTGTCATTGAACATCTCGTGTCCTTGTCACCAGCATAATCAGCATCACTGTAGACTTTCAACCTCTCTTTGTCGTTGTACTTAATACCATAGTCCATTGTATTCTTCAAGTACCTAAAAATTTGTTTTATTTGATTCCAGTCTTGAAATTTCGGATCTTTCATCACTCTAGCTGTTTTCTTTATTGCAAAATCAATGTCCAAACATGAGACTGTAGTCAAATACATGAGACAACCCACGCCTCTCGATACAGAACTTTGGCTGTGAGCTTCTCTTTGACATTATCTTCTTTGTGTCCAAATGGAGAAGAAACTCCATTAAAATCAGCCATTCCATATCTTTTCAGAATTTACTTTTTGCAGTCTTCTTGGTTCATGGCTATTGACCCATCTTCGTTCTGCTGTATCTTTGTACCCCAAAAGTTGTTGAGACCCTCCAGTTAAACATTTTTGTGAACTCTCCAATATCTGCTCTATTGCTGCCCACAATTAAACATCATAAACATAGATTGCAACATATAGACAGTTCTTGTTGCTCCAATGGCAGAAGAGACCCGGATCAGCATCACTGTTTTTTAATCCAGCCTTCATCATGAAGTCTAGGAAACATATGTTCCAACAACGTGGTGTCTGTTTGAGACTGTACAGACTTTTCTTCAGCAAACAAACACACCCAGTACCATCTTCAAAACCTTCAGGTTGTTCCATGTATACACCTTCTTTGAGTACACTATTTATAAAAGTTGTTTTGACATCAAACCGGTCGAGATTCAATTTCCCTGGAGCGGCCACTGCCAACAGAGTTCAAATTGTATCATAAGGCATGATGTGACAACACTCACCTGCTTTATCTCTTTGTTGATTTGTCCTCAATGTCAATGTAATGGCATCTACACTGGCTGAAAAATGGGTTGTAGAAGTACAACTACTCTCTACTGTAAATGATGTAGCCGACAGATACGCAGTTGAGTTTCACAGTCTTTTAATCTCACTGTTCACAATCCCTAATATTACTCAAGGTTGAAAATCCACTTCAGTTGTAAATTTCATTTATTATCATGACCGGTTTCAGGCTCTCATAAGCCTATCCTCAGGTGTCGTGATAATAAAAGAAATTTACAACTGAAGTAGATTTTCAACCTCTAGTAACATGCTCAGTTGCAGATGTTCTTCCAACAGTATTGTTTGTCCCCAATATTACACAGTTATATGGCTAGTGCACTACTGTTTAAATTTTGATAAGCCTCATTAATAGTTTTCCGGCATACATACACACACTGCTACTCTAGTTTACTATTGTACATCTATGAGCAGTAAAAACATAACTACAAAGTCCACAGTTCTTGAAGAATAGGAAAGTACATGTGGAGCAGACACTATCATTGTTTTTACACATGGTCTAATTGTTTAACACTTATTCCACAGTTAAGATGAAGCATTGTTGTTGTTGTTCTAACCAACACAGGTTTCTCATCTGAAACTCGGCTGTGGACTGACTGTCTCATGATCAAAAATTGAGCCCTTATATATCCTCATAATAATAGGTACTGAAACTACACATTGTTCAAAGTTAAATTTATAGAAATTACAATTAAAACCTAACTCATTAAATTAACTTAATACATTGAAAAATTCCAACTTTTTAACAGTTTCTTCTACTACAAGAGTTAAGTCGAATTATTTGTTTAAATTGTTAAATTAACAAATATTGTTATGCGAATAATACTTTTGACAAAACTGTTAAATACTTTGGAATTAATTAAGGGCTGTCTTTGTTAACATGTTTCTGACTAGAGCCAAATAGATACTTTAAGAATACTAGCATTTTATCTTCCAAATGTTTACGGTTATTACAGAATTTATGTTTGTTTATATGTAAATAAGAGAATTTAAGTTACAAACAATTACTGATTTTTGCCTTATAATAAAAGATACTAACAAGGAATAGTTGAAATAAATTAGAAAATTGATTACATATCTAAAACTAAGCACAAAATTAGATCTGGTGTTATATTCTATAAAACTGAGGGACAATCTTTCTCTTTTGTGAAAAATCCATTTATACTCAAGTATGTTAATGGTAATTAGTTAAAAGTGAAAAAATGAATTTTGAGGAGGCAGATGGCAAAACAAGATGAGACGTAAAAAATATCCCAGCTTGCTTCATCACAATGACAGGGCTGAACATTTCTTCATTGTCAATTCTCTGTCTTCGTACATGTCCTTTGGCCGCAAGTGAACCCTTAAAGCAAACTTTCCCATTTCCTGTAGTTTTCTTCAATAAGACCCACTGATTTTACAAAACCATAAACCACTTGGATGTTCAACTATGTGAGGCAGAAAGTGAAAAGGGACCTCTTGTCGGAAGTGCAAAATTTTCAGTGCAAGCAAAAACATTCAATAATGTGTAAAGTATCGATTTTAGTTTGTTTGTATACTATAATAGTTTACTTCATTCTGTACATGCTTGTATTGATTTGAAACTTGTTTGAATGCAACAAGAGTCAATTATATCATTAAAAGAAATAGATGTCAGTCTTTGGAAAAGGGACCTCTTGTCGTTATGGGGAAATAACATTGGTTCGACAAAAGGTCCCTTTTCTAAATATCCCAGCTATACATGCAGTACTTCACAAAATAGCATCTTTTAAATTTTAGAAGCATTTTAAGGAGCTCAGATTAATTTCGTATAAAAGAAAACTGTTTTGTGATTTCAATAATGCCAAACAACACATGTGGTTCTATTTTTGCAAATGCCTACACATGTTGCCAACGTATAGTTGGTAGCCCTTACAGAACAGTTGACAGCTGACGTTACAAATTTGTATTTACAACTTGCCTAGTTTAAAGTACACAATGTGTGAAGATAGAATTGTGAAAGCACTAAATGATATTGCTGTTGCTGGTGATTTATGTGATGAAGATTATGAAGTATTTCAAGATTATTTTTCTGAAAGAATGCCAAGTAGTGAGGAATCAAGTGATGAGGAACTGGAACCTCAAGGTGATGAGTCAGTTAACCTATCTGATATTCCTTTGTTACAAGACATTCCGAAGTTTAATGAAGCCTTAGGTAACAATGATGATGTTATTGATAATGTTACAATTGAAATAGAACGAAATGTTAATAGTGATCAAGTTGTAGATGAGAATGATGGTGCTGAAGACTTTGACCTGTCGTAATTGATGACTGCATAAATTTAATTGACTCTTTTGATGCTGACAGAGACCATGCTCTGGTTTCAGAGTATTTAAAAGTGGGTTGTGAGTGCAAAGAAGAATGTTGCAATTATTATTCAGTTGAATATTTGGAAATGTGTCATGAATGTGCTGAGATTGATCATTATGAGAACAATGTCAACACATTAGATCAAGTAATTGTAGGCCAATTGCAGTGTGCAACTTCAGATTCTTCTTTGACAGCTCGTAAACATAAAGTACAAATTGAGAGGAAACAACCACAAAGTAAATACTTAGTAAAATGTCGGCATGTTTGTAAAAACACTTACATGTTTTCCAACAATATTAAAATTAAAAGACTCAAGCGCCTAACAAAAATGTATAATGATACAGGATTGACTGTCAAATCTCATGGTAATGCAAGAAAATTTCATAAGAATGTGACTTCTTTTTCTGATTCAGAGTTTGTTGTAAGGTTTTTACACAATTACGCAGAAGGACATGCCATAATTTTACCAGGCAGAAGTAGCACTCATTATAATGCAAGTTTCAAACTTCTACCTTCAAGCAATAATAAAGCCAAAATTTTTGAAACTTACATGGCTTCCTTTACAAATGACATGCCCATAAAACCAGTATCAAGTAGAGTGTTTTGTAATATTTGGAAGGAGATACGCCCAGAAATACACTCCTGGAAATTGAAATAAGAACACCGTGAATTCATTGTCTCAGGAAGGGGAAATTTTATTGACACATTCCTGGGGCAGATACATCACATGATCACACTGACAGAACCACAGGCACATAGACACAGGCAACAGAGCATGCACAATGTCGGCACTAGTACAGTGTATATCCACCTTTCACAGCAACGCAGGCTGCTATTCTCCCATGGAGACGATCGTAGAGATGCTGGATGTAGTCCTGTGGAATGGCTTGCCATGCCATTTCCACCTGGCGCCTCAGTTGGACCAGCGTTCGTGCTGGACGTGCAGACCACGTGAGACGACGCTTCATCCAGTCCCAAACATGCTCAATGGGGGACAGATCCAGAGATCTTGCTGGCCAGGGTAGTTGACTTACACCTTCTAGAGCACGTTGGGTGGCACGGGATACATGCGGACGTGCATTGTCCTGTTGGAACAGCAATTTCCCTTGCCGGTCTAGGAATGGTAGAACGATGGGTTCGATGACGGTTTGGATGTACCGTGCACTATTCAGTGTCCCCTCGACGATCACCAGAGGTGTATGGCCAGTATAGGAGATCGCTCCCCACACCATGATGCCGGGTGTTGGCCCTGTGTGCCTCGGTCGTATGCAGTCCTGATTGTGGCGCTCACCTGCACGGTGCCAAACACGCATACGACCATCATTGGCACCAAGGCAGAAGCGACTCTCATTGCTGAAGATGACACGTCTCCATTCGTCCCTCCATTCATGCCTGTCGCGACACCACTGGAGGCGGGCTACATGATGTTGGGGCGTGAGCGGAAGATGGCCTAACGGTGTGCGGGACCGTAGCCCAGCTTCATGGAGACGGTTGCGAATGGTCCTCGCCGATACCCCAGGGGCAACAGTGTCCCTAATTTGCTGAGAAGTGGCGGTGCAGTCCCCTACGGCACTGAGTAGGATCCTACGGTGTTGGCGTGCATCCGTGCGTCGCTGCGGTCTGGTCCCAGGCCGACGGGCACGTGCACCTTCCGCCGACCACTGGTGACAACATCGATGTACTGTGGAGACCTCACGCCCCACGTGTTGAGCAATTCGGCGGTACGTCCACCCGGCCTCCCGCATGCCCACTATACGTCCTCGCTCAAAGTCCGTCAACTGCACATACGGTTCACGTCCACGCTGTCGCGGCATGCTAACAGTGTTAAAGACTGCGATGGAGCTCCGTATGCCACGGCAAACTGGCTGACACTGGCGGCGGCGGTGCACAAATGCTGCGCAGCTAGCGCCATTCGACGGCCAACACAGCGGTTCCTGGTGTGTCCGCTGTGCCGTGCGTGTGATCATTGCTTGTACAGCCCTCTCGCAGTGTCCGGAGCAAGTATGGTGGGTCTGACACACTGGTGTCAATGTGTTCTTTTTTCCATTTCCAGGAGTGTAGTTGTCATGAAGCCCATATCAGATCTTTGTGCATTTTGCCAAAGGCATTTCACTTCAGGAACTGCAATGGCTTCAGCACCTGAATAAACTAAAATGGAAACTATTGAAAAAATGTGGTCCAATCTACAACTTGTTGCAAAAGAAAGAGAGTTTTATAAGGAAGCTATCAAAAAGACTAAGGAAAATTTTGAAGATGATGATAAAAGTTGTGTACACTACAGTTTTGACATGGCCCAGCCGGTTCATATACCCAGTAACCCATTGCAGCCTGGACCTATTTATTTCTTGGTACCATTCAGAATAGGAATATTTGGGGTTATGTGTGAGACTGTGAACAAACAAGTGAACTATCAACTCCAAGAAAGTGTAGGAACAACAAAGGGATCCAACGTTGGTGTCAGTATTTTTCACAACTACTTGGAAAACTACAGTCATGGAGAAGACACAATGTTCATTCATGCTGACAATTGTGTAGGTCAGAACAAGAACAATATCTTATTAGGATATCTTGCTTGGAGAATCAGTAATAACGAAAATAAGAGAATTGTTTTGTCGTTCATGCCAGTAGGCCACACGAAATTTGCATGTGACTGGGCATTTTGGCTTTTAAAGAAAAGATTTAGGGTCACCTATATCTCTTCCATACAAGAATTCGTCGATTGCATTGAGAAATCTACACCTACAACACATGTTAACTCAACTGCTGCTGTTGGAAATGAAATAGGTGAAGTTGCTGTGAATACATATGACTGGTTAAATTTCTTGAAGGATAGTAATGCTAACAAAGTACCTCACATAGCTAAATACAACCACTCTGAGTTAAACATTAGCTACAAAGGTAGAGTACATTGCAGTTGGACATTGATGGAAATGAATTTGTGTACCGAATCTTACTCAGTGACAATGGACTCACTGGGTTTCCTGCTGCAGTAACTCCTCCTTGCAAGACAACGAAAAGAGTACCTTTTTGAAAACATCAGGGCCTATAGCAAAGAGAACTGCAAAAACATTCTGTGTCCCAAAGTAGGCTCAGAACGTGAACCAGAAGCTCAAGTGAGCGACAGTGAAGATTCTGTAGAAGAACCTGACCAAACAAATATTCCAGGACCAAAGAAGTGGCGACAGAAAATCAAGTCCTTAGGCAACTACAAAATATGGGATCTCAGTAATCTATTTTGGAGGATTTGTGAATTCCAATTTCTTATTGTTCTGGTCCCATTAATTGCTCCAGAATCAAAATTTGATCCAAAATAATGCCATAACATAGTGTAAAAATATAAATATTATGCCAAAAAAATAAGCACAGGGCTTGCTATATTTTTCTCAACAAGGGGCCAATTTATTTGGTTTCAAATGCATTTACAATCTGATGTGATATAGGTCTGAGGGAGTAATCCACTCATTGTGAAGTGTTAATTTCAAAAACTCGAAACCACTTCACAAAGGACATTTTAAGTGCAATATATATGCAGCATTTGTTTTTTAAATATGTAAAGTTAAGCAATGATAATGAAGTGAAACTTTAAAAGCCCAAACCTCAAAATACCTCTTTTATCTCATAAATATTCAACCTGCCATTACTTCCTCCAATTTAGAGATAGAAATAAAATTTTTTTACAGGTTGTTCAGAATTTAGTGCTGAATGTAAAAACTACAAAAAAATCAAATTCCTAAATTTTCGACAAGACATCCCTTTTCGCTTTCTGCCTCACATATTGAGATATTATTCTCTTTAAGGGAATTTAATTCTTCATGAATGGCCTCCAGCCACTGATTTTTATTGCTAGACTGCAAAACTTCTGCATATGAGCTTGGATCCTTGACACTGGTGATAGGATTTCCAGCCATCTGCACATAATGTCCACTGGTCATCCATTGTGGTTTTTTCTTCTTGTGTATGCTTCTTCATTTCTCACTCAAAACTTGGCTTCCTCCAGAACTTGATACCATACCCAAATCTTCTTTCCTCTTATTACTTCCTCCAAACTTGACTTTGTGTACTAGTCTACTTCCACTTCACTTACTCTTTCTGTTCTCTTGTCATGGCTGACAGCTTCTGATTCTGTTTCTCATCAAAAGTCTGATTACGCTTACTCTGTACAACAATGTCTTCTCGAGTAACATCAAATTCAACAGCACTGGTGTGCAGATAGCATAGAACTTCAGGCTTGAATTTTACATCATGACTTAGTACAACTTTTCTTTGAGATGAAATCCAGACCCTAAAGCCATATCTGTCATTTACGTACTCCACTATATGTCCAAGAATAGCTTTGTCATCAAATTTTGAACAAAAATCCTTCTTCACATGCACATAACATTCTGTTCCAAAGATTCTCAGATGATCAAAGTTGCCTATTGGTCATCCATACTACAGTTCATAAGGAGGTTTGTTTTCAGTAGAGGACTTCTCAGTGTTATTTAAAAGATGAGCAGCAGTACTGCATGCTTCTGGCCACAATTCCTTTGGAAATTTACTGGGTTTCAACATAGAATGTGCACACTCCACAATAGTGTGCTTTTCTCTTTCTGCAACACCATTTTGCTGTGGTGTGCAAGATGGAGTGATGCAATGCTCTATGACTCTGTTTGCCAGCAATTCTGAGACTTTCTTGTTATCAAAATCTCTTCCTCCATCACACCTGAACTGTTTGACAACACGACCATTTTTCTTAGCTTCATTCAAGAACTATTTCAGGATTGTGCTGACTTCACTGTCCTGCTTAAGAAATAAAATTTTATGGAACTTGCTAAAATCATCTTTGAAACATACATAATAGCAAGCTTTTTCAAGAGACTCTGTAGACATCGGTCCATTTATCTCAGCATGGATTTGTTCACCTGTAACCATTGGTTGATTCATTCTGTTCCTGAATGGCAGTCTATGCATTTTTTTGAGTGTACATCCATCACAAAATTCTTCTTTACACCCAACCACATTGATTTCATCTGCTTTTCAAGATAAATTTCACGTGTTGTTTGTGTTGATGTCCAAATCTCTCATGGTAAACTTGCAGCATATGTGATGATGTAACAAAATTTACTTGAGCTGGCTCTACTGGTTTAATGAGATCTATGTCAAGTACATAGAGACCATTGCTGACATGATGAGTCATCATTGTTTGCCAAGTCACTTTGTCTTCAATTTCAACACTTTTGTCATCAACTCCAGTGCAAAAACCTCTTTGCACAGCTGCTTTGACAGAGAACAAGTGAGCACATGCTTCATGAATGTAAAATAAATCTTTCAACTTACCGATTTTCTGGTATAATTCAAATGCATTTGAATTTTCGGAATTACCTGTCCATGAGCCAACATACTTACACGTCTTTTCCCAATATAAATCTTTTCAAGGATGGCAAATTTTGTATATGATAAAAAATATTGTTTATTTGCAGTGGTGTGATTTTTGACACCACTTTCACAGAGCCAACTGTCAATTCCAACACAGTTTTCGACTGAAGCTCTAAAAAAATGTGACAAAAATGCAACATTCTTTTCATATTCTTTTCAGAATGATTGATGCAAATGTTATTTGTCTTTTTCTTTGGACGCACTGCTGCCCAGAGGCCTACCTTCCTCTATTTGTGACAAGGAAATCTTCATTTTGTGCATTCAATATTCTTTTTCAATTTTTCACTTTGAGTTTTTCCACTTATATTTTGTAATCACCAACAGCAGCTGTCATTTTCATTGAACACGCAAATAATGGGCAAATTCATGTTATTTTAGTCATGAGCAAAACCAATTACTTCACAGCTGTTCACACATGGTCTGGCCCATAACCTGTTAAGATTATTTATTTAAAACAGACTGCAAAGTGCATAAGATGTACAAGATTTGTTCTTCATCCATTTTTCAGTGTAATGAGCTTCTGTAGAACACAAATTCTGATATTTACTTTTTACAAAAGGCTCATAAGGTCCATTTAACCAGTATGTAACTTTAGTTGTAATGCATCAAAATCAAGTTCACTGAAATAATAATTCAGAAAATCAACACCCATATTATATCAGCACTCAGATGAGTAATAATTATGAATGATGTTCAGTCCTGTTGTTATTAAATTTCAAAGGCAGAAGTACCTCACACTGAATAGCACTGGACAGTCTATAAGCCACTTCCAAAAATTTTACACCAGACACAGGCATTAGAAGCATTCCTCCTCTACTTGGAGAGGTGTCAAAATACTCTTGAGTCACAGCAAATTTCTGAGCTACTGTGTATTAATATTTTGGCATCAGCCTTGCCTACTTGTGTACATACAACAGATTTGGTATTACTTATAGTTGGCATAAAAACCTCTTAGTGCAACAAATCTTCAGTAATAGCTCTATGATTAAAATTTTTGTAACCAGGGCACTTTGTATTTTGTGCTTTCACCAGGGGTAAACAATGGAACTGCTTAAGCAGCCTGTCATGAAGCAATGGGTCACATTGGTGCAGTGCCTTACACCATTCTTCACATGCACCTAAAAGGAAAGTAGCATTATC
This sequence comes from Schistocerca gregaria, assembly GCF_023897955.1. Classification (NCBI taxonomy): domain Eukaryota; kingdom Metazoa; phylum Arthropoda; class Insecta; order Orthoptera; family Acrididae; genus Schistocerca; species Schistocerca gregaria. Next base: position 532,717,967 of record NC_064924.1, on the reverse strand, counting down.
ATTGCACCTAAAGGGCAGTTACAGTTTGGTTTTCCCAGTGAATGTGAATCTCCTTGTGCTCTTTTTCGTTATATGACATTTCTACACATTTCAGGTATTTTGGCTTTTTAAGTTCCGAGCTATGCCCCATAGGTGTGTTCTCAACCATGTCTCATTCTAATTTATTTTTTAGATCCCAGATATCCTATATTCATTAACTGAAAGTTCTACCACTTATCTCCTGTCCTACTGAGCAGAGTTCCCATTCTATAAATAGCATTGCAATACCAAAAACACCATCTGTGTTTATTTAATAGAAAGTGGCATGTTTGCTGGATCTACAATTATGACATCACCTTGTACTGAGTGTCGCTGTTCATCTCATGATGCACCCACCTCATCATGTCAAGGTTAAACATGGAGCCACTAATACCATTGTGGTTAGAGCTGCCCTCCAAGTCATCATCCTGGGCAGGAAATGGATTGCTAATATCCTTTTATGCCCACATCTGCACTTCAAGATTTAACATGGTGTGTCCACTTCTCCCTTCCTTCTCCTTTGCATGAACATATTTTCTCTCATCTTTTAAATTTAAAACAAACCTTTGATCTTAAAATGGATTGCCTCTTCTCAGTTCCATAGTAATACACTATTTTGTTTAAGGCTAGATCCTCATTCAAAATTCAATTTTTCTTTTATTGCATTTTTTGAAAGGTATATGTGTCCAGAATGTTCGAACATAAAGATTTTTCAATCTGGGCAGTACAAAAGTTTTCACAGCATAATTTTTGAAGCAGTGTGAAAGCCACTGTGGGATGTTCTCAGAGATGCCTGGATCAGGCACCTATTCAATGAAAAAGCTGACAGATAAAGCATGCAGGTTGCCGAATTCAGCATATTCAGCTCAGCTCATCTAAAATTACAAGGGAATTGCTCTTCAGCAAACAATTCGAGTTAGAGGAAGGCTTGATACATGGTCCAGGAATTGCAGACTAAACGTAAGTAATGAAAACACCTTTTTTGTCAAGTTCTGTTAAAACTGCTCAGAACATAATTTTTGATCCATCATACTGGATTAGCCATTTTGAATTTTGAAAATATAACTTCAGATCTGTGTTCATTGACACCAAAAATATGTAATATCATGTAGCTCTTATGCAAATTGAACTAACAATACGTATAAAAGTTTTCCCTGTACTTTAAAAAGGTTTTTCTTGAGAAATAGTTTTTCAAAACTGAGTGCAGCCTAAGATAAAAATGGTTCAACCTACTAACTTCTACCACTGATCCCCAAAAAGTTAACACTTTTCTTGGGAGTTCATACTCATAAATATGAAATCTGTTAATGTTATGAAATTTGTTAATGTTAACCTGTTAACTGTTTTTTGTAAAGCCATAAAAACTGAAACAAACCAAAAATTGAACTCAAAGTTCAAGTTATCACCATATTGTTAAATTTAAGGTTATTTCATTATGCTCAGGTATAAGCTTCCATGAATTTAACGTAATATTGACTATTTCAGATAACTCCTGAGGGGCTACACTGCACACAGTCTGCATACTTCAAACTTGCAGGCCCTTAATCAAACTGTAATTACAGGCAGCAGTTTGTTTCTTTTTTTAACTGAAAATTTAAAATAAAGTTCAAAGTATGATCAATCATAATCCCCAAACAAATCTTTTGTATGTCTTTTACTGTCTTTAAAAAAATCCAAGCTTTGCCTATTGTTTACTCATTTGAATGAGAACCTGGCCTTAACTGCACAGGTGGGATACAATGATTGGCATATTCTGACATTGCACAATAGTGTCCACTACATTGTGTGACACTGGATTTTGATCACCTGCCTTGACTGGACATCTATTCATGTAGAAATTTGTCATAAAACTCTTTAATCTCCATGCTGGTCCATGCAATTTCATTCATTCACTTAACTGCAACCTCTTTCAGATGTCCAACAAATGAGTCTGATCCTGGGCTGACCAAAGCACTGGAAACATGTTCATGAACTCTTGTATGAACAATTTTGGTTGTACAATCCCTTACAGATCAAAATCACTGAAGTTATGACATTAAATAAAGGCAGCATCTGCTGAAGTAACCGAAGAAGGTTGTGCTATCTGCTGTGACAACTGTTGAATTTCTTGGTCAGTTTTAATCAGTTTTTTTATTGTCAACAACAGACTTGAACTCGGGTCCTTTGCCTTTCGCAGGTAAGTGCTGTACCAACTGAGCTACCCAAGCACGGCTCACGACCCAACCTCACAGCTTTACTTCTGCCAGTACCTCATTTCCTACCTTCCAAACTTTACAGAAGCTCCCCTGCGAACCACAGTTTTAATCTGCCAGGAAGTTTCATATCAGTGCACACTCTGCTGCAGAGTGAAAATCTCATTCTGGAAATATCCCTCAGGCTGTGGGTAAGCCACGTCTCCGCAATATCCTTTCTTTCAGGAGTGCTAGTTCTGCAAGGTTCGCAGGAGAGCTTCTGTAAAGTTAGGAAGGTAGGAGATGAGGTACTGGCAGAAGTAAAGCTGTGAGGGCAGGTCATGAGTCGTGCTTGGGTAGCTCAGTTGGTAGAGCACTTGCCCGCAAAAGGCAAAGGTCTCGAGTTCGAGTCTCAGTCCGGCACACAGTTTTAATCTGCCACGAAGTTTCATTTCAGCACACACTCCGCTGCAGAGTGAAAATCTCATTCTGAAAACATCCCTGTACAATGATGGCTCAGTGATGTGATCTTGTATCTTTGCAAAGGTCTTGCACAGGCCTAAATATCCAACCACCAACAAACTGTGGAAAGATGGAGGGGACTAACTCAAGAGGCAAGCAAATCCTGAATTGCCTGGGTACTCCCACTTGTTTACACAATACACCATTCTTCAATGAAAATCTCTTAGCACCTGATTTTTGGTCTCTAAATCAAATTTCCTATGTTCCAGATAAAACTAGAACTTTTCTAGGGTGAAGAAAATGCCAGTGTCTCATACTCATACACAGAATAGTTCAACTCAGAACTAGCTGACCTTCTTGATGCAAAAGGGGCATCTTTGACCCTGGTTGCCATGGAGGAGAATTGCGGCAGTCCTTGCAGTGGACACATAAGTTTGAACAACATATCTCTTGCTGAAACTGAGCATAGCCAACACCAGGGGATTTGCGATAGTGCTCTTAATAGCTTCAAAAGCACTGTGTTGGCTTTCACCCCATACAAAATTTTCCCCTTTCTTGAGCAAATTATTAAAAGGGGCAGCAAACTGAGCAAAAATGAGGTTGAACCTAAAGATATAATTGGCCGTTCCAATAAATCTGACTACCTCTTTCTTAGTCATCTGTTGAAGGAACCCCTCCAAATCTTTCATTCGCTCTTGGTCAATACTGATACCATTCCCAGAAACCAGATGACCTAGAAAAGAAACCTGACGTCAAACAAGGGTAATCTTAGATGGCTTGACAGTTAGCCCAGAATTGTGAAACTTCTCCAACATCTTTTTAAGATGCATGAGGTGATCCTCAAATGAGCCCCTGTAAATGACCACATCAGCAAGGTAATTAAATACACAGACAAACTTCAAATCCCCCAAGATGTGATCCAACAAACGAGAGAGAACAATGGTTCCAGGGGCCAAACCAAAGGGCACCCTGTTGAACTCATATAGGTTCCAGTTGGTGCAAGAAGCTGCAATGTGCCTAGATTTGATAAGAGGCTTGATTCAAATCAAGCACAGTGAACCAGTTAGCCCCAGACAGCCATGTAAAACAGTCGTGAAGATCAGGTAAGGGGACTGACTCTAAAACAAACTTTTTATTCAGCAGCCTATAATCCATGACCAACCTATAGTCCTGACCTTGAGCCTAAGGTGTAAGGACTTTGAGCCTAAGGCACAAGGATAAGTAGAAGGCCAGATTACCCTATCCTGCAACATATTAGTTAATTATGCTTCAAGATTTTCATTTCAGGGGGTGAAAGCCAATAGGGAGACTGCTGAACCAGAATGTCATCAATCAGGTGTATCTCATACTGGATCACACTAGTTACTCCCAGCTTATTAGATAAAACATCAGGAAACTCCCCCAACAAGCCCAACATATGCTTAGCCTACTCCTACTGTGATGAAGAAAGCTGGGATATTTTTACTTCCCCTCTTGTTTTGCCAAATGCCTCCTTAAAATTCGTTTTTTCAGTTTAAACTAATTACCCTTAACAGACGTGAATATAATCTGCATTTCCATGAAACAGAAAGGTTGAATTTATTTTGACTATTCCTAGTTAGTTTTCTTTGTTATTGGGTGAAATTATTAATTGTTTTGTAACTTAAATTCTATTATTGAAGTATAAACAAATATAAATTCTGTAATAATTGTAAACATTTGGAAGACAAGATGCTAGTAATCTTAAAGTATCTATTTGGCTCTAGTTGGAAATATGTTAGCAAAATCGGCCCTTTATTAATTCCAAAGTAATTAACAAATTTGTCAAAAGTATTGTTTGCATACTTATATTCTTTAATTTCATGATTTAAACAAATAATTTTGCCTGACTTTTGTAGTAGAAGACACTGTTAAAAAGAACAATTTTTTGATGTATTCAGTTAATTTAATGAGTTAAGTTTTAACTGTAATTTCTGTAAATTTAAGTTCGAACAGTGTGTAGTTTCAGGGCCTGTTATTGTGATGATATATAAGGGTCTGGTTTTAGGTCACGAGACAGTCAGTCCATGGCTGAGTTTCAGGTAAGGAACCTTTATTGTTTAGATCAACAATAATGCATCCGTAAAATAAGTGTTACACAATCAGACCCTGTGTAAAAACAATGACAGTGACTGTTTGCATGTTTACCTTTCTATTCTTCAAGAACTGTGAACTTTGTGGTTTTTTTTTATTGCTCATAGATACTCAGCAGTAAACTACTGTAGCAGTATGTGGATGTTTGCCTGAAAACTATTAACGAGGCTTATCGAAAGTTGAACGATAGTACACCGGCCATATTAAATGTGTATATGGGGTTGTTAAAAGAGAAAGTAAACAACTGTGAAATGCAAATGTGCATCTGTCAGCTACATCATTCAAAGTAGTCAGTGTTTACCTCCAAACCCCTTTTTCAGCCAGTGTAGCAACTCAGTACATCGACACCGAGGACAATTAACAAATAAAGAAATAAAGAAGGTGAACTGCTACACTATGATAGATGAGTCATATCAAATTCCACACTCTTGCAGCTTATTGAATTAGTCACACTTGGACAATGAGAAAAACAGAGGGCTATCTCCTTGGCTGGCAAAAATTTAAAGAAGAAGGCGTGACTAGCAAAATCATAGATCAATCCTGTTCCTTGAATAAAATCACAGATGTGCAACAGATTAACTTCTAGGTTCTTTACAACCAGGCGAGTAACCAGCCAGGAGAAATTGCAAATGGACAAGCTACTGCACACCTCCCCAATCAGAGGTAACTCTTGCCCATTTTCCACATGACAAATGGTTCAAATGGCTCTGAGCACTATGGGACTCAACTGCTGTGGTCATCAGTCCCCTAGAACTTAGAACTAATTAAACCTAACTAACCTAAGGACATCACAAACATCCATGCCCGAGGCAGGATTCGAACCTGCGACCGTAGCAGTCGCACGGTTCCTGACTGCGCGCCTAGAACCGCGAGACCACCGCGGCCGGCTCCACATGACATCTCTGAGGGCAGAGGCACATGTGAGATAATTTACACAAATGGCCAAACTCCAAATAACGCTTATAGTCAAGTAACAAGACAGAACTACCAGAGTCTAGTAATATGCACAGAGATTCCTGTCTGACACAGGCACAAACATAAGGGAGGGATCATCTTGTTGTAGCATGTCTAGAATGTTGTACTATTTGCTGCAACAACTGTTGAATTTCTTGGTCAGTTTTAATCAGTTTTTTTATTGTCTACAACAGTATTATTCACCAACTGTACACTTTGTATGACTTGCACATTTTTCGCTACAGGTCAAGCATACAATTCATCTCATCTATATGGTTCTACAACTATCAAGCTGTTCTTGCATAATATTAACCCTTACACTACATAACTCTTTATACATGAATTCTTCGGTTGCTACTTGCTTGACCTCTATCTGTTTGGTGATGGTGTGTTAAATGTTTTCATTCATTACCAATTTTTTCTCAAATTTCAGCTCACATTCTTATGCAAAAGTTTCCAAAGTGTGTTCTCTGAACTACGTTCCAAATTGAAATCAGACCTAACAACTTTAAATTTGGAATTTACATTTCTCTCCAGTTGAAGACCTACTCTGTAGTTGGAAAACTATTTTCTGTTTCCTGTTGCACTTCCTATTTCAATTTGGAGATTTCAGTTGAAACATATGTTTGTAAAGTGGCATTTTCATTTATAATCACAAGTTTTACATTTTCATTTAGATTCATAATGTTAGTTTTTATATTCATGCAAAAACCATCATTTTCCTTTTTGAATTCTGACTTAAAACATTGAATGCATCTATTAAAGACCATGTCAAAAAATTCTGGCCATCAAGTTTAACAACCAGAGACAGTGTCTCTAATAAGGATTCTGTCATTACATGAGTATCATCAGTACCAACACATACTTAATCACTGACCTCAAGTACAATTAGTTCCATTTTCAATTAAGCTACATGTATCACACAAGGCCATCCTTCAGCCACGTTTCAGTCAATTTGAATATGAGTGAAATAGATGTCAGGATTGAAAACTTCCATACTACTGATCTCAGCTTTAATTCTGTCAAGTTCAATATTACCCTTAGCATCACCAGTTGACATAGAAGCTATTTGTTCTCTATTCTCTGCCATTCATTCGGAATTTTACCGGGGCCCCAGCAGTTGTGAAATTACATAACTATGTAGGCTTCCATGGCGTGTCATGATGATTAAAACTCTTCTGGGTGTTTGTTCCATAAAAATTCTTTTATTATAAACTTAAAACCAACATTTGGACCATATTACAACAACCTTCCTCAGGGTAAGGCCCCAAAAGAAGGCCACTATAATATAGTCAAAATATTACTTTCAAGTTTATAAAGAAAGTATTTTATACAGTGACATGGTATAACATCCAGAAGAATTCTAATCATTATGAGTGTGAATTTTTTTTTAAATCTTTGGTGGAGTTATTTGATGTGACTCTCTGTGATGCACTGACAGCAGCTGTGGGCAAGTGTTTCAGGGTGCAGCATTTGAATGTTGATTTGTCAGCCTCCTGGTGCTCCACTCGATTGCAGAACCTGCTGCATCTCTTTGTGCAGTCAATGTATTTACAATGGCCAGGAATAGTTCCATCCTAGCCAACTTTCTGCAACCTGTACTCCTGTCTCAGCTATCAGCGTTATCTCCATGAGGTGCTGCATAGTAGCAGAACGCACACTTACAGCTTTTAAGGACCAGCTACCATTTGACTTGTATATTCTCAGTGCCTCTTAAAAAACTCTGTTATACGGAAAAGAATACAAAACTCATTGCCCTTTGATGTTCCCTTCTACAGATTTATAATGTTTCCCAGCACTACAATGCACCAGATTGTTACTTAGTCATATATCTCTGAATATTGATGCACTGAATTTGGCAATTAGGTGAAAAGCACAACACCTGCAATATCTAAATGAAACTGGTGCAGTGGTGGCTGGCTGAGCTACATGTTCATACCATCAATCAGCTAACCTACTTGCTTCACAGGGCAAGTCCACACTAGTCCGTGATGTAACTACCTGCAGAACTCACTTGCTTTACCTTCACACCACAAGCTCTGATGCTGTGCTTCTACCAGTGGCACACCTTTACACTTTGAATGGGATGACTGCCCAGGGAAGAGATTGGTTGGCCAGCAAATAAGTAACCAGCTATGTCTGGTAAAAACAGACTATATTGCTGAGGCTTGTGTCCTCCAATGAAGTTGCCATACATAATGATTACATTCCAAATAAAAAAGATATGTTCTTCCCACTAGAATTCATGGATCCTTCATGGGAGCCACTAATCCCAAATACTCGTCTTCCCACTGTACTCTCCATGAGCTTGCAACACCAGTGGGAGGTAAAATAACAGGTGGGCACTACCCGCATACATTCAATGGAGCCTGTGCCAAAATTTGCTGCTAAGTGGAAGTTTATAAATGAAATGCCAGGGTATTTAAGATACTGCTTGGTACCATTCACCACAAGATTTTCCATGTAATTATTTTTCTCCATTCAGTCACAGCCATATAGCCATCTGTGTTTTTACACAATACTGAGAATATACGAGGGTCGGTCAAAAAGTAATGCCTCCCATTTTTTTCTACTTAAAAAAATTAAGTTAAGTGAAAAATTTGAATTTGGCGCCATTCCTCAAACCTTCTTCTGCAATCCACTGCAGTAGTAACTTTCTGTGTCAACAGGTGGCAGCACAGCAGAAGTTTGTAAGATGGCCGACATCGATGTTCGTTTGAGACAGCGTTGTGTGATTGAATTCTTGAATGCAGAAGGTGAAACGCCCATACGCATTCATGAAAGACTGAAGAAGGTGTATGGTGTTGTGACAGTGGATGTCAGCACTGTTAGACGATGGGTTCGTCGTTGTAAGGAAGCTGAAGGGCAAACACCGTTGACTGACGAAAAGCGGAGCGGCAGGCCGGTGAGTGCAGTGACTCCACACAACATTCAGCAAGTTGATGACATCATTCGTGGTGACCGTCGGGTGACTGCAGATGAAGTGTGTCGCATTATTTCTCTTAGTAAAGGCAGTGTGATCACGATTATTAAACAATTGGGGTACTCAAAAGTTTGTGCACGGTGGGTTCCAAGAATGTTAACCGATCAGAATAAAGAGGCAAGGAAAACAATAGCCTCCCAACACTTGCAGCGCTTCCGTTTGGAGGGAGATGAGTTTCTGAAAAAAATTGTGACCGGGGACGAAAAATGGGTGCATTTTTTTGAACCCGAATCAAAGAGGCAGTCAATGGAGTGGCGTCACACAAGCTCGCCGAGGAAGAAAAAATTCAAAACTGTGCTATCGGCAGGGAAAGTTATGGCAACAGTTTTCTGGGATACAGAGGGTGTGATTCTGGTTGATTTTTTGGAGCAGGGATGCACAATAAATTCTGTTCAATACGTCACAACCCTCAAAAACTTAAAGCACGTCTTCAGCGAGTTCGCCCAACAAAATCAATGGCAGATGTTCTTCTTTTGCATGACAATGCAAGACCACACACCAGTCGTCACACCTCTGACGAGATTGTCAAAATTGGATGGGAAGTTTTGCCTCATCCCCCATACAGCCCTGACCTGGCACCATCAGACTTCCATCTGTTCGGGCCACTAAAAGAAGCTCATCGTGGGATTCATTTTGAAGATGAGGAGGCCATCAAAACATCCGTGCGTCAATGGCTTAGGAAGCACAGCTGTGATTTTTACCGTGCTGGGATACATGCCCTTGTTCAAAGATGGACCAAAACTGTAGAGATGGGCGGAGATTACATTGAAAAATGACAAAATGATCCTCAATGTTGTGGTTTTCAACCTATGTAATTGCATTTAAATTTCCTGACAATTAAACGTAGAAAAAAAAATAGGAGGCATTACTTTTTGACTGACCCTCGTACATAGATAGACAGTGAGCACAGCATTACTTGCCAGTGCAGTTGAGAGACATAATGCAGTAGAATAGCATAAGATTTTTTATCTTAGATAACCACATCTAAGTTTTTAGTTATTGTCGCCAATTACAAAAAAAAAAAAAAAAATGTATACCAATCAATGTCACTTCTATACAATTATGCATGATTTTACTTTGCAACATCAGACAAACTACAAAGGCAATTTTTGGCACCAGATAGGACTGAATGCCTCCTGGAAAAATGATCTGTTTTCAGCTAATCCCCAAGAGGATCTCCTCCTGTGATATGAGATGTGCCACTTTTCAGAACATCCATAATTGAACCTCTGTCATTATCTCCAATGGCGAATAACACTTCTACTCACCCAGAGTGATTGTTGTGAAAATTTTGGGGTGTACCTTTTCATTGCAAACTGTATTTTTACTGATGGACTGTTTTGTTTCTTCCACCCTTCATGGACAGGAATGAGTCCAGTCTACTGTTGCGTAGGGATGTCTCTCCCATGAAACTGCATCTTGCTTTTTAGTTTCAATAGAATTATTCCTGTACCAATCTCCTTGAACATTCACAACAATTCTTTTGCCCCTCTCAGATCCCAGCTTCCATCCACTTTTAGCATCCTAGTGTCTCTTCTAACCATTTCACATCATCCTGTGCAACAATGGTCAAACACAGCTGGCTTGTATGTCTCTGAATCCTGCTGCTCTGCTCAACTAAGAGTCTCTAGTTGGTCGATGAATTGTGTTAATGAACAGCAAACTTCCAACCACATATTTTGAAATTTATTATACAACAAGTTATTCTTTTCCTCATCCTAAATTACATACGATTGTGATTGTAAATGAACATGAATGAGAAAATAACATGTCACTGCCATGTCTCAAGCTGGTAGTAAAGCAGCAATGCCAGAAAACATACAGTTTGATAATTTGTTTACTTAAGTTTGGGTGTTTCTCAAATCACTTCCAAAACAAAACTCTTGTGTCATTTGCAAGTAAATTATTCTTTTATTTAGTAGCTTCATTGATTTCAGCTAAATATTTTAAATCTTGACATACCTATAACTCTCACAACCCATTTCAGATTCAAATAGTCAAAATAGGATTAGATCAGGGTTATTCACAACAATCAAGACATTGAAGAAACTGATTCCTCAGATTCTTAGAATTTATTTTAGATAAAAATGAAGCTATCCTGCACTTATTGAGTTCACAGCTTCCCATTTGCAATGCAAATATTAACAGTTGCAGCTGGCACATGGGGTGTATATTTCTTGCTTTCCTGCTATTTCTATTTTGTAAGATTTGTGGTTGGTCTTGTACCAGCACTAGTGGGAAGTTGCAACCCTGGCCAATATAAGAAGGCAATATTTTGATGACCCCAATACACCACCAGTTGAAAGTAGTATTACCTTTATTCTCTCTTCTCTGAGTCTGGATCCTTCCGTGCCACGTCTCTGTCAACCCAACTGTGGTTAAGATCCCTGGAATGCTTCTGCAAGTTCTCTCTAATGCACAACTAAATAAATAGTCGCACTTATCACAAACAGGGGTATCTTTTGCCCAACATTGTCATTATTATTTTTCACAACACAAAGAACAATCGCTATGGTAATGCCTGTCTTGTGTACATTCAAAACGTCCATATGTGCATACTGTAGGATTTGAGAGAAAAACAAGAAAAGCAATTACCACCCTTCAATAATTCATTATGCCCTTGTTGGTGCATCATTTACTCCATGGCTCTCAGATTCAGGCACTTGCTGCCCCATGGCACAAATGACTCCCAGACTTCCAGTGGTTGTAATACCATTTTTACTGGTCCCCTTCTCGGCAGCTCCACATTCACAGCATACAAGGAAGGAAAGCACACAGTTTCCCTTTTCCACTACATTTATCCTTATTCAATTTATTCATGAACATCTCTTGTTGATGGCTTTCCAATGGCGTGTTGGGATGTTTACAAATATCCTGAAACACTACACATGGACACACCAAATGTACCACATAGTAGTTACTCTGAAACTATGCTGCATATGTACAGATGGTGGTTGCATTGCATACACAAAGTACAAAGGGGAAGTGTATTGGTAGAACTGCATTTGTGCTCAGGTGATTCATGTAAAAGGATTTCCGACATTATTATGGCAGCACAATGAAAATTAATAGACTTTGAACACAGAATGTTAGTTGGAGCTAGACACATCAGACATTCCATTTCAGAAATTGTTAGGGAATTCAATCTTTTGAGATCCACAGTGTGAAGAGCATGCTTAGAATATCACATTTCAGGCATTACCTCTCACCGTGGACAACACAGTTACTGACAGCCTTCACTTAAAGGCCAAGAACAGTGGCTTTAGTGTAGAGTTATCAGTACTAACAGGCAAGCAACATTGCATGAAATAAATGCAGAAGTCAATGGGGGATGTACAACAAACATATACGTTTGGGTAGTGTGGCGAAATTTGGTGTTAATGGGGTGTGGCAGCAGACAACTGGCTCGAGTGCCTTTGCTAACAGCATGCTTCTCCTGAGCTTGTGACCATAGCAGTTGGAACCTAGATGACTGGATAACCTAGCCTGGTCAGATGAGTCCCAATTCAGTGGTAAGAGTTGATGGTAGAGTTCAAGAGTGGTGCAAACTCCATGAAGCCATGAACCCAAGTTGTCAACAAGGCACTATGCAAGCTGATAGTGGTTGCATAATGGTTTGTTCTGTGTTTACATGGAATGGACTGGATCCTCTGGGCATTCGGATGCTTGGAGACCATTTGCAGCCATTCATAGATGTCGTGTTCCCAAGCAACAATGGATGTTTTATGGGTGATAATGCGCAATTTCACGCAGCTACAATTTTTCACAGTTGGTTTGAAGAACATTTTGGACAATTCGTGCAAATGGTTTGGTCACCTGGGTTGCTCAGCTTGAATCTCACTGAACATTTGTGGGCACAATCAAAAGTTTCATGCACAAAACACTGCACTGGTAACACTCTGCAGTTATGGACAGCTATAGAGAGAGCATGCTTCCAATGACTTGTTGAGTCCATGTCAAGTTGCTGCACAATATCATGCAAAAGGAGATCTGACACAATATTAGAAGGTATCCCAAGACTTTTTACACCTCAATGTGTTATTAGGTATGGTATTGTTTTTTAGGAAAACTTGTCTAATGCAATGTGGGCACTAAAGGTGAAGAAAAACAATTATTAAGAATATGTGCACCATACATTGTAGAGCACCATGTGGACTATTATTTAATAAGTTATTAATACTATCTCTTCTTGGTCCTATATGCACTATTTGATCAAAAGTATCCTGACATCTTGCTGAAAATGACTTACAAGTTCATGGCACCCTCTATCGGTAAGGCTGGAATTCACTATGGTGTTGGTCCACCCTTAGCCTTGATGACAGCTTCCACTCTTGCAGGCATACATTCAATCAGGTGCTGGAAGGTTTCTTGGGGAATGGCAGCCCATTCTTTATGGAGTTCTGTACTGAGAAGAGGTACTGCTGTCAGTCGTTGAGGCCTAGCATGAAATCAGCTTTCCAAAACATCCCAAAGGTGTTCTATAGGATTCAGGTCAGAACTCTGTGCAGGCCAGTCCATTACAGGGATGTTATTGTCATGTAACCACTCTGTCACAGGCCGTGCATCATGAACAGGTGCTCGATCATGTTGAAAGATGCAGTAAGTAACAAAGTAATAGGCGACGGAAATATTTATTATGGTAGGCCACCATAAGAAACATTACACAGTATGTGGAGCTATGAACATAGTTTATTGTGTTCTTATCCAAAGAGTTACAGCAAAAAGATACAATTTTTAAATGGAACAATAGTTGTTTCTATCATGCACTGGAATCAGTAACACCAGCTGTGTATACATCAATTTAAATTACATTCCTATTGCTCTTAGTTTGGGAGCTACAACCCTTTTAAGTTTCAGGGACAGACACCACATGCTGTACATAATACATGGCTGTGTGGTGGGTGGTAAGCTGATTTAAATGAGATGTTCAAATGTGTGTCCATGTTCCTGAATGCACAAAGCAACATGCCTTCCAAAGGATCTGCAGACCAGATGTAACATGGCTGGTGTCACAGAGCAACATGCGTCCTCGATGCGCCATTTTAGATCATATGGGGATGTGGGCTCAGTGACATAAACACGATCCTTTATATATCCCCACAAAAAGAAATCTGATGGTGTTAAATCGGGCAACCTTGCAGACCATAAATGAGGACCATGGTGCCCCAACCACCTTCCTGCAAACCTGTTGTTTAGTTCTTCCACAACAGCATACACAGAATGGGCTGGATGACCATCGCGCTGCATCCACATATGGAGTCTTGTGCGTAGACTCACATGTTCAAGGAGACCACCCAAACTCTCGACTATAAATGCGTGATATAACTCACTGTCAGTGTACCTGGGAAGTAGTGTGGACTGATGTTTTCATCCCCAAGGATTCCACACTATACATTAATAGACCATCTACGTTGACGGTTGACAGGTCATACCCAAGGGGATTTTCTGCGGCCCAGTAGTGCATGTTATGGCGATTCACTGCACCATGATTTTTGAACGTAGACTCCCCCCATGAACCATGGACCTTGCCATTGGTGGGGAGGCTTGCGTGCCTCAGCGATACAGATGGCTGTACCGTAGGTGCAACCACAACGGAGGGGTATCTGTTGAGAGGCCAGACAAACACTTGGTTCCTGAAGAGGGGCAGCAGCCTTTTCAGTAGTTGCAGGGGCAACAGTCTGGATGATTGACTGATCTGGCCTTGCAACATTAACCAAAACGGCCTTGCTGTGCTGGTACTGTGAACGGCTGAGAGCAAGGGGAAACTACAGCCGTAATTTTTCCCAAGGACATGCAGCTTTACTGTATGATTAAATGATGATGGCGTCCTCTTGGGTAAAATATTCCGGAACTAAAATAGTTCCCCATTCGGATCTCCGGGCAGGGACTACTCAAGAGGATGTCATTATCAGTAGAAAGAAAACTGGCGTTCTAAGGATCAGAGCGTGGAATGTCAGATCCCTTAATCGGGCAGGTAGGTTAGAAAGTTTCAAAAGGGAAATGTTAGGTTAAACTTATATATAGTGGGAATTAGTGAAGTTCGGTGGCAGGAGGAACAAGACTTCTGGTCCGGTGACTACAGAGTTATAAACACAAAATCAAATAGGGGTAATGCAGGAGTAGGTTTAATAATGAATAGGAAAATAGAAATGCGGGTAAGCTACTACAAACAGCATAATGAACGCATTATTGTGGCCAAGATAGATACGAAGCCCACACCTAATACAGTAGTACAAGTTTATATCCCAACTAGCTGTGCAGATGACGAAGAAATTGAAGAAATGTATGATGAAATAAAAGAAATTATTCAGATAGTGAAGGGAGATGACAATTTAATAGTAATGGGTGACTGGAATTCGAGTGTAGGAAAAGGGAGAGAAGGAAACATAGTAGGTGAATATGGACTGGGGCTAAGAAATGAAAGAGGAAGCCGAATATGCACAGAGCACAACTTAATCATAGCTAACACTTGGTTTAAGAATCATGAATGAAGGTTGTATACATGGAAGAACCCTGGAGATACTAAAAGGTATCAGATAGATTATATAATGGCAAGACAGAGATTTAGGAACCAGGTTTTAAGTTGTAAGACATTTCCAGGGGCAGATGTGGACTCTGACCACAATCTATTGGTTATGACCTGTAGATTAAAACTGAAGAAACTGCAAAAATGTGGGAAATTAAGGAGATGGGACCTGGATAAACTGAAAGAACCAGAGGTTGTACAGAGTTTCAGGGAGAGCATAAGGGAACAATTGACAGGAATAGGGGAAAGAAATACAGTAGAAGAAGAATGGGTAGCTTTGAGGGATGAAGTAGTGAAGGCAGCAGAGGATAAAGTAGGTAAAAAGACGAGGGCTGCTAGAAATCCTTGGGTAACAGAAGAAATATTGAATTTAATTGATGAAAGGAGAAAATATAAAAATGCAGTAAATGAAGCAGGCGAAAAGGAATACAAACGTCTCAAAAATGAGATCGACAGGAAGTGCAAAATGGCTAAGCAGAGATGGATAGAGGACAAATGTAAGGATGTAGAAGCTTATCTCACTAGGGGTAAGATAGATACTGCCTACAGAAATATTAAAGAGACCTTTGTAGAGAAGAGAACCACGTGTATGAATATCAAGAGCTCAGATGGCAACCGAGTTCTAAGCAAAGAAGGCAAGGCAGAAAGGTGGAAGGAGTATATAGAAGGTTTATACAAGGGCGATGTACTTGAGGTCAATATTATGGAAATGCAAGAGGATGTAGATGAAGACGAAATGGGAGTTACGATACTGCATGAAGAGTTTGACAGAGCACTGAAAGACCTGAGTCGAAACAAGGCCCCCGGAGTAGACAACATTCCATTAGAACTACTGACGGCCTTGGGAGAGCCAGTCATGACAAAACTCTACCAGCTGGTGAGCAAGATGTATGAGACAGGCGAAATACCCTCAGACTTCAAGAAGAATATAATAATTCCAATCCCAAAGAAAGCAGGTGCTGACAGATGTGAAAATTACCGAACTATCAGTTTAATAAGTCACAGCTGCAAAATACTAACGAATTCTTTACAGATGAATGGAAAAACTGGTAGATGCGGACCTCGGGGAGGATCAGTTTGGATTCTGTAGAAATGGTGGAACACGTGAGGCAATACTAACCTTTCAACTTATCTTAGAAGAAAGATTAAGAAAAGGCAAAGCAACGTTTCTAGCATTTGTAGACTTCGAGAAAGCTTTTCACAATGTTGACTGGAATACTCTCTTTCAAATTCTAAAGGTGGCAGGGGTAAAATACAGGGAGCGAAAGGCTATTTACAATTTGTACAGAAACCAGATGGCAGTCATAAGAGTCGAGGGGCATGAAAGGGAAGCAGTGGTTGGGAAAGGAGTGAGACAGGGTTGTAGCCTCTCCCCGATGTTATTCAATCTGTATATTGAGGAAGCAGTAAGGGAAACAAAAGAAAAATTTGGAGTAGGTATTAAAATTCATGGAGAAGAAGTAAAAACTTTGAGGTTCGCCGATGACATTGTAATTCTGTCAGAGACGGCAAAGGACTTGGAAGAGCAGTTGAACGGAATGGACAGTATCTTGAAAGGAGGATATAAGATTAACATCAACAAAAGCAAAACGAGGATAATGGAATGTAGTCAAATTAAATCGGGTGATGCTGAGGGAATTAGATTAGGAAATGAGACACTTAAAGTAGTAAAGGAGTTTTGCTATTTAGGAAGTAAAATAACTGATGATGGTCGAAGTAGAGAGGATATAAAATGTAGACTGGCAATGGCAAGGAAAGCGTTTCTGAAGAAGAGAAATTTGTTAACATCGAGCATAGATTTATGTATCAGGAACTTGTTTCTGAAAGTATTTGTTTGGAGTGTAGCCATGTATGGAAGTGAAACATGGACGATAACTAGTTTGGGCAAGAAGAGAATAGAAGCTTTCGAAATGTGGTGCTACAGAAGAATACTGAAGATAAGATGGGTAGATTACGTAACTAATGAGGAGGTATTGAATAGGATTGGGGAGAAGAGAAGTTTGTGGCACAACTTGACTAGAAGAAGGGATCGATTGGTAGGACATGTTTTGAGGCATCAAGGGATCACAAATTTAGCATTGGAGGGCAGCGTTGAGGGTAAAAATCGTAGAGGGAGACCGAGAGATGAGCACACTAAGCAGATTCAGAAGGATGTAGGTTGCAGTAGGTACAGGGAGATGAAGAAGTTTGCACAGGATAGAGTAGCATGGAGAGGTGCATCAAACCAGTCTCAGGACTGAAGACAACAACAACAGACTCATCAGAGAACATGACACCTTGTAAAGACTCCAGCATGAAATTACGCATGGCCCATTCAGAGAATGCAGACAGGCAGAACGGGTGAAACCTGTGGCCATGTACTAAACGCCACACAGATGTGAGACTGACACCAGCCACTGCAGCAATGGCTCATAAGCTAACATGAGGATCATGGTGTACTGCAGCTAAAACAAACACCTTTGTCTCTTCACTACTTGCAGTTCTTTGTCTGTTACTGCAGCGCATTACCAAGCTGCCTGTTTCCCGAAGTCACTGTTTGGCACATAAGAACATAATGGCTGCCGGAGCTATTCGCGTAGGATATCTCATGGAGTACACCATCCTGCTTCAGTGGCACCATGTCGGCACTTGCCGAGCATCAGCAATATGTCAACGTACTCGATGTTCGTGTATGCCTTCTTCATCTGGTGTCAGTAACTGTGGTATATTGAGCCCCGGTTGTTTGTGTGGCTTGAACTGTTGGGTATACAGCCATGTGCAGTGACAGTCAGCAGTCTAACAGCGCATTGAGGAAACTTCTCGCTCCATGACACTGGCGACATTACAACTCGGCAACACCACATTTAGAAGACACATTACGTTACTCACAGTGCGTGCAATATCTGCCCCTGAAACTCTGAAGGGTTGTAGCTCCCAAACTAAAAGTGATAGGAATGTAATTTAAATCGTTGTATATACAGCCAGTGTTACTGATTCCAATGCATGATAGAAAAAACTATTGTTCCATTTAAAATTGTATCTTTTTGCTGTAACTCTTTGGACAATAACACAATAAATGTTCATAGCTCCGCAGACAGTGTAACTTTTCTTATGGTAAGCTATCGCAATAAATATTTCTGTCACCTATTACTTCGTAATTTACAGAGGCAAACACATTTAGTGAGATACTCGATATATGAAGACAGCAGATGAGAATTTGTCCGCTAGCTGTGCTTGTCTTATCAGTACTTCTGTTCTTATGTGAAGGTAGTAACTTCATGCCTTGTAACTCAAAAGACTTCTTTGTCACAGCACTGTACTGCTGAACTATGTTATGAAAATAAAAAAATACAAATAGAGAGTTTTAACAACACATAAATATATGTACTTCTGTGGAATTATTACTACTATTATTATTATTTCTATCCTTTCTCAGACATTATGTCTGGTTAAAAATGGAAAGTGACGTGGACCTTGATCAAGCGTGACTTCCTTTTAACTGTACAATATATGTTACATTGCATTTAGGAACTTTTGGGTAATTGAACATGTATCAATAATTACAGATTTCTGTAGCTGTATATATACATTTAGATGTAGCTGTATTGTGTTGATGTACTGGAGGATATGGTGTGGTATGACTCCTGTAGTTTATAGCATAATTGGTATAATGTCAACTTTATCCTGATGCCACATGTCCTTGACTTCCTCAGCCAGTAGGATGTATTTTTCAATTTTTTCTCCTGTTATCTTCTGTATATTTGTTGTATTGGGTATGGATATTTTGATTAGTTGTGTTAATTTCTTCTTTTTATTGGTGAGTATGATGTCAGGTTTGTTATGTGGTGTTGTTTTATCTGTTATAATGGTTCTGTTCCAGTATAATTGTATTCATCATTCTCCAGTACATTTTGTGGTGCATACTTGTATGTGGGAAAGTCTTGTTTCATTAGTTTATGTTGTATGGCAAGTTGTTGATGTATTATTTTTGCTACATTGTCATGTTTTCTGGTGTATTCTGTATTTGCTAGTATTGTACATCCACTTGTGATGTGATCTGTAGGCAAAATGTCAGACAGAATGGGCCTCATTTCTGGGCATTATTTTAGGAAGTCACAGCCCCATTGAAGTAGCTGATTAATACATTGAAGATCAGAATAGTACTCAGTGAGTTGTGTTTTTGAGGTATTATCTGTGCCAGGATTCAATATGATGAGAAACCTGCTTTTTAACTAGGCTGGTGGGGTAATTATTCCCAATGAAGGTTAAGGTTACAGTGGCCGTGTACTGCAGTAAAGGGTCTGCACCAGAAACAATGTGTTTGTTTTGAACACCAGGCTGTATGGGAGGGAAAAGTTGAAATGGAAAGGATGCCATCTGTGAAAATATACATTGTAATCAAAAGTATCTGGACTCCTGGCTGAAAATTACTTACAAGTTCGTGGCACCCTCTGTTTGTAATGCTGTGGTGTTGGTCCACCCTTAGCCTTGATGACAGCTTCCACTCTCAGAGGTGTACATTCAGTCAGGTGCTGGAAGGTTTCCTGGGGAACGGCAGCCCGTTCTTCATGGAGTGCTGCACTGAGGAAAGGTATCAGTGCATTACAGGGAGGTTATTGTCATGTAACCACTCCACCACAGGCCATACATTATGAACAGGTGCTTGATTATGGTGAAAGATGCAACTGCCATCCCTTAATTTGCTTTTCAACATTGGGAAGCAAGAAGGTGGCAGCGCAATTCACCTAATATGAAAAACATCTGTTTTTGGGGATGTCCGGAAACTTTTGATCACACAGTGTATAAGTACTGTTGTTTGTTAGTAGCTTTAATGTGAACAGAAGTGTGTAACTAACCCTCAGTGAGGGCGAGGTTAACATGAAGTGGCATGGGATTTGGAACAGGACCTCACTCACTATGAGACTGACTCATTAAAATGTTTGCAATTTCTAAATAATTTCCCCCAGTTACATTTCACATGGTCCTATTCTGAATCATGCCACTTTCCTTTATGTTGACCTCATCTTCACTGATGGTTAGTTACACACATTACCACTACTAACAAATAAGAGAACTTACAGTTTGACAGTTGGCATCCATTCCTTGTGAAACATTCCCCACCATTCTGCACTGGCATTCTGAGGAAACATGTTGGTCTGGATGCAGACTCTATACAGCAATACACCACCATTCTCAACTCAGCCTTCATTGGATATAATTAGGCACTGTCCTAGTTCAAAAGCAGATTTCTCAAGCCACCACAATGAATTCTGGTACTGCTGATCCCCTGATAACACAATTCAGGAGTACACCTCTTGTCACTCAGTCAGTGCTATCCTGTCCTTGAATATATTAATCTGCTACTTCAACAAAGCTGCCACTGAGATCCATTCTATCTGACATTTTGCCCACCACACTTAAAATAGCCCCCTTCTACTAAAAAAAAAGTTCTTAGTTAGTCTATGCTCCTCCTGCACATTCTGTTGCTCCTGCCTCTGTGATTGCCCCCAGTGTAACACTTGCCGTATGCACCCACCTACCACCATCTGGTAAAACATATACTCCCAAAGGCAGAGCCAGCTGTGAAATGATACATGTTGTGTACATTGTTCAATCTTCAACATTGGCATGGCTACCACCAACTTATCAGTTAGGATGGATGGGCATAGACTGAGGGCATATTCTGGCAAAACACAATATCCTTTCACCACTTGCCATCTGGATTCCTGTTGCCAAATGCTAGTCAGTGTGAGAAACAGAGAGATATGAGGAGCATTATGCTCACTTTCCCTTCCCTTCTCCTAGTGGGAGACTAGGTCTCTGTTTCCACACCTGTCAGCAAGTCAAGCATATGTTTAATGATAGCATCATTTATTCATTCAACTGTAATTCAATGACATCCCCTTGGTGGGCAGTATTTGTCATTTGCTGCTTCACTTGTCTAAAAGTGCCAATATGTTTCTAATGGGGAAAACTTAAAAAATCATTTGCAAAAGTACTTACTGCTCTAACAATTTACTGTGGCCTAAACTAGCAACACTTATTTCAAGGTATTACAATCTAGATAAATGTGGACAATAAACATGTAGAGAGATTACAAAAAAAGGCCTTTAGACACGTTAACAACTTTCTTCACAGCATTCCTGGAGAGAGGAATTCAAAGAACTAAATTAAACCGAAAATGTATTTATTGGTGACCACTTACAAAATCCTCAGCATAAAAAAGAAACCTGGGCTAACATTTCAAGACTATGTGGCTCATTTATGTGGTGCTGCAAGGGACTGCTATTATATTTAAACATGATTGTCAAGAGATTGCTTACAGTGACAGATCAATCAGAGATATCATTATAGTGCATACAGTGGGGAATTCAGCCCTGCTGTACAGCAGTCCTTTCTGGGTGAAATTTTAAAGATTGCTGAAGCATATGAAGCTACTCAACAATCTGTGAAAATGATCAAGGGTAAAAATATAGAAGGTTCACATGGAACAACCAAAAAGCTTCCATTAATTATTATTGACTCATGGAAAAACCTATCTCTTTGGCATGAAGTGGTTCAGTCCATTCAGTTTAAATGTCAGCAAAAATAAGTCACTGATCACAAACTTGGTGTATCAAAATAGCTTTAAAGAATATGAGCAGAATATATGCCAGTATCATTAATCTTTTTTTCAGCTTGCCTTATGCACTTGCAAAATTTACAAAGCAGTCCTGAAATTGAAGCCATGAATTACACCAAAATTTATCAAGCACACACTAGTACCATTGCTATGATCAATAAAGTTAAAGAAGAAACTGAAAGACTGATCAAAGAAGGAAACACAGAAGTCAGTAAAGACCATTCAATGAGCTACACCAGTTGTGTCTGTAGCAAAACCAAATGGATCAATAATGATTTGTGGATACTCCAAAGTGACTGTAAACCCACAACCAGGAACAAGTAAGTATCCTATTCAAAGGTCTGAGGAGCTCTCTCAGAAAATCAACAATGGCAATTTTTTTTACAAGAATAGATTTATCAGATGCATTACCTCCAACTGAAACTGAATGAAGAATCTGAAAATATGACAGTTATCAATACTACACATTGACTGTTTGAATACAGAGATTACCACCTGGTATAGAAAGAGCTCCTGTAACATACCAGTTATTTGTGGAACAAATCAGAAGTACCACATCAGGATGTGCCAGTTACTTGGACAATATAACTGTTAGAGACACAAATGTGGATGGGCACATGAAGAATCTGTGCATGCTTTTGACACAACTGGATGAAAAGGGCCTCGGATGCAACAGAAAGAAATGTGAACATCATCCAAGGAACGTCTATGAACTAGAATCTCTCATTACAAAAGTTCATATATAACACATCATATCATCACTACATGCTTCAGAAGACAATTATATATTTCAAAAACAACTGCATAGTACTGTTAACAGACATACATAGTTACTGTATGATATCAGTTTGAAATTAAATTAGCTTAAATTAACTGAAAGAGATAAGTAGTGGAAACATTCTGAGCAACAAATCATCATACAAGCGTTTTGTAAACAGTAATAATAATAACAATAATAACAATAGACTGATTGCATTTTTCCAGTATCCTGCTGATGAACTGAAACCTGTCATCTGCTTTACTTACAACTGAGCTTAAGTGTTCATTCTATTTCAAATCTCGACAAATTGTTGCACCCAGACATTTATATGAGTTCACTGATTCCAATTGTGACTCACTGATGTTGCACATAGAATCCTACTTTCCTGTATTCTGTGAAATGTGTAATTTTACATTTCATTCTTTGCACCACTTTCAGATATTATGAAGATCTGATTGGATTTTTCTGCAGCTGGAAAAATAAGTGCTTCATTATACGTAATGTATCATTTTCAAAAAGTCTGTGGTGACTATTAACATTTTGAGCCAAATCATCAAGGGTCTCAACACACAATCCTGGGGCATGCCTGAAGTTACTCCTACATCCATTAACTCTCCATCCCAGACAACAGGCTGGGTCCATGTCCTGCTTCAATATATTCACAGCTTATCTGTTGCATTTGCACTCGTGCTTGAGCTCCATGAGAGACTCTCACTCATAACTGATATTACCTGTATGCCTACCACCCCTAACCATCATAGCCATGTCCCATTGCCTCCACCTCAGGCAACTACACAGCAGGTGAGCAGGTGCTTTTGACCACACTGCATCACACACTGTTAAGTATGGCACCTTCTGCTCTGGTAACCAGTACATTGCCCATGTGTCCCACCCACTCCACATCACGAGCACACTCTCATCAATGTGCCATCTGGAATGACATAGTGCATCAAATTCTCAAGACTGCAGCCCACTAGTCCAACACAAAGCATGCTGCCTAAACTCAGCTCTTCTACAGGTAACAAAAGTGGTGGTCAACAAACTGCTACACTTGGGTACAGTTTACCCTCAGGCAGCTCCTGCCCCTCAGCTATCAAACCAGTGCCAAAGAAGAACTGTCATGTTTGACTCAGTGGTTAGAACTCTCAACTGTCAAACAATAAACGACAGTTACCTTATCCCTAACAATCAAAACATTATGAATTGCACACATTTTCCATATTGAATGCCCATCTCTTTGATATCAAAATACGGTCTATTTGGTTTGCTTCATTTGTTCCTGGTATTTTCCATGTCCCTTTGTAGATATTTTTCCTTGGAAAACAGGTAGTTACTGCCTTAAATCGTGTTTGCAGAAGCAAACTGGGCAATCCTCATACCATTATTATTAGTTTCGTCATGCAGACCTTCCTTACCAAACACATTTCTGAATGCCTCTTCCTTTCCCAGTTTTGCATTATAGTCACCAAGAATTACTTTGGAATCATATCTGGGTATTCTGTCACACACTACTGCAGCTGATCATAGGAGATGCCCACAGTATCTTCATCTGATACTTCTACTGGTGCATATACATTTACAAAGATCACATTGTGAAAATTGCCTTTCATATGCAGAGTACATATTCTTTCATTATGTGGGATAAAAGCAATAATTGATCTACGCATATCCTTGGAGACTACAAACCAAAGTCCATACTCCCCTTGTCTTTCGTCTTTCCCAAAATAGTACATGGAGAATTTCTGCTTATAAATCTTTCCTCTTCCCTTCCACCTGATTTCCTGCAGTGCAACAACTCCCATTCCACACCTTAGCACCGCTTCTGCAACACTATTCATTGCTTCTGTTTGCAACAGCGTATGCACACTCCATGTTACAAATTTAAGTACCGATAAATCCATATTCCTGTTTCCTAGCATAGTTTGTTTATGTAGGGGCAGTCTGGCATTCCTTGTTGAATTATTCGCAACAATGGATTTTTTACAAGGCAGGGGAAGCCACTCTGTGTTCAACCCCTAACCTGGAGGACCAGGCTTTCATTTCCGGGTTAGCTCCCCTAGAGGGGTTGGCGACCTAGCCTATAGAGCCCCCGTAGTCTATGGCGTCGGGCACACTTTGCCTGGCTCCTCAGTTGAGACCACTCTGGCTTGGGTGACCCTGCCAGTAGTTACATAGTGCCTGTACAGCTCTCGACCTCATCAGATCACACAAACATTGCCACCCAGCACTGAAGGTGCCTACGATAAGGCGGTGTCCCCTGGGAGGGATATGATTCCATATATCTTAAATATATTCTGTTCACTAACTTTGCCAGCAGTAAATTGCCAGAAACTGAATATTACAATGACAGCTTCATATTAATGATTTGTGGGCACATCAGTAATTCAAATTAGATGTTATTTAAATCACTTTTTATTTCAATTTATATGTCGGATTGTAATCAGAATGGCCCACTAACATTTCATAGCATTTCAGCTTGAAGATCTTCACTAGTTGTAGGTATACCCTGAGACAATATTTTTGTAAGTATCTTCATATAAAACATACAGCAAAAAAATTGTATAATGAGGGGTTAAACTGCTTGCATAAGACAATTTTTTGCCTAAAAGCTTTTTAGTCACATTAACATTCTGTTCATCTAAGGTCTTTCTTTAATGAAAGATTTGGATTTTGCAGGTGGCTGTATGTCATTAACACCCCTCAAACACTGTTGTAACACCATACGTGCTTTAAATCCTTATTTTTTCCATTGTTAAAGGAGCATTCATTGTTTTGATGAATGATGAATTTTTTTGTCTTGTAACCCTGGCCTCTTCTCACACAATTCCTTTACATGATCCTGACAAGTTGAGCAGTATTCATCAGTTATAATTATGACTGTTTTCTAGTTCAGTCAATGAGAAATTCAGTAAAACTTGGCAATGACTTTTTCCTATTTTGATGCAGGGTCATAAGATTTGTTCTATTCCTTTAATTGTTGTTTCATTCAAGTCCTGAAGTGGTATAACAACTTTTCATCCAGAGTAACAAAATTCTGCACAAATCAGTTTGATTCTTTTTAAGCACAGACTGCTGATAAATTCATTTTCATAATTACTAATGCTCACAATTTAAAAAAAAATGGCATCCATCTTGTATGATTCTTTTTGTTCATTAATTTTGATCTTGACATATTCCACATTCTTGTAGGCTTTCCTTCTTAATGGGATCTACAAATCAATGAATGAATTAATCTCAGAGTTAACTCTTCATGGAAAGTGTACCACACTCTTTATGAGCTTACAGTATCAACTCTTTCTCACATATTTAAACACCCACTGTGCATTAGCATAACATGCACTTTCCTGTTGTTTTCATCTGTGAATTAACACAGGGATATACTTCACAAGGATCATCTTCAAGAGCAGTAATGGCATACCATCTACTAATACAGTGAGAATGTTTATTTAAATTAAATACAAGCAGTTACAAACTTTTAAACAAATATTTGTTACCCTGAGTAATTTTAGTAGACTGATCTTATGTTTGGTAGTCCTCCATGTAGAGCGTAGGGTGTAAATCTATCTTTGCTGACCGAGTTAGTAATCATAATTTATGTGATTTAGGTTTTTTAAAAATTAACACCACTTGACATTGCCTTGATATTTATTGTGAATTTCCTTGCTTGCTATGATGTTTAAGTTGGTTTTATCAAAGTACAAAAATATGCCGTATTTTTACAATACATTTTGAGAAATGGTTGATTATTAACACAAAGCTTTACAGCTGTCTTTAACACTGCATTTGGCCAGAAAGTATGAGGCAATATGTGTATGTATTCTGCCGTCCACTGAATCTACACAATATACTCATCCATCCTTACACAACCCCTGCTCCCCAATCCCTTACCTCATGGCACACAACCCTGTAATAGATGCAAGACCTGTTCCATACATCGTCCTACCACCACCTACTCCAGTCCCATCACTAACATCACCTATCCCATCAAAGGCAAGGATACCTGTGAAACCAGTCATGCGATTTACAAGATAAGCTGCAACCACTGTGCTGCATTCTATGTAGGCTTTACAACCAACAAGCTGTCTGTCTGCATGAATGGCCACCGACAAACTGTGGACAAAAAACAAGTGGACTGCCTTGTTGCTGAACACGCTGCCAAACACGATTTCCCTCATCTCAATGGCTGCTTCATAGCCTGTGCCATATGGATCCTTCCCACCAAACGAGCTTTTCTGAATTGCGCAGGTGGAACTTTCCCTGAAATACATCCTAAATTCCCACAGCTCTCCTGGCCTCAACCTTCATTAGTCATTGTCCTCACCCATCCAGCCCCCTCCCAGTTCCCATTCCAGCACTAAACAGCCATCATTTCACTGCCACACCCCATCTTTTAATTTCTTTTTATTTCTCTCCTTTCCACTAGTTACCCCCGGACCCCTCCGTACCTTCTCTCCTGCCCTCCGTCTAAACTGCAACACTTCACTGCGCGCCACTCCTACCATACTATCCCTTCCCCTCCTCACCCCAGCCTCCTCCTTACCCCCCCACCCACTCGCCACTCCCAACATGCACTGGTGTTGCTGCTCACAGTGTGATTTCAGTTCTCTGAGACTGCAGACGTGTGTGCAAGTTGCGTTTGCGTGAGTGTGTGTGTGTGTGTGTGTGTGTGTGTGTGTGTGTTTGTCTACTGCTGACAAAGGCCTTAATGGCCGAAAGCTATAATTGTGTGAATATTTTTGTTGTGCCTATCATGACTCAGCACCTCCCCTATATGGTGAGTAGCAACTTTCCTTCTCTGGTATTGTTAAAATATACAGAGATGTGAGATGTTTGGTATCAGGTTGTATAATAATGTATGGTGCTGTATATCCAGCTGATCTACCCACTTTGTCCCATTACAAGTACAACAAGATTTTAATTCAGACAGCTACAACTACACCTACATCTATACTCTGTTAACTGCTGCCAGGTGCATGGCATAGGGTATGGAGCAAGGGAAGAAAGGCAGTTTGAATGCCTCTGTGCATGCAGTAATTATTCTAATCTTATCCTCACGATCCGTATGTGAGCAACACACAGAGGGTTGTAGTATATTTCTAGAATAAGCATTTAAAGCCAGTTCTTGAAACTTTCCTTCTCTGTCTATGTTCGATGTCCCCTGTTAGACTTATTTGGTACATGTTGCACACACTTTTGTAATATTGCAGAACTGTTTGCACAAGTGACTTGTAAGCAATCTCCTCTGTAGACAGGTTGCACTTTCCCAGAAGTCTACCAATGAACTGAAGTCTACCACCTCCTTTACCATGACTGAACCTATGTGATCATTTCATTTCATATCCCTACAATTTGTAACACCTACACACCTAGATATTTGTACGAGCTGTCTGATTCCAACAGTGACACACTGATATTATAGTCACAGGATACAACATGTTTTCATTTTGTGAAGTGTACAGTTTTACATTTAAAGCAAATTGCCAATCTTTGCACCACATTGAAATCTTATCAAGATCTGACTGAATATTTATGCAGCTACTTTCAGACAGTACTTCACCATACAAGGGGCATTCAAAAAGAAATGAGCCAGAGTCTGAATGTGCAAACCAGTGACAGGAGGGTAATATCATGGTGTGTGTATTTAGGTGTGGTTCTGACCAGAGTGTGGAAGTTCACAGCCTGTCATTACAGGGCATGCATGCACGTCACATGACTATACAGAGCTAGCAGCAGCATGCATCAATCATCCAATGTTGCCAGTCACATTGCAAACAGTGACGTGGAGGCATCAACAGAAGAGCAAAGAGTTGTTGTTCATTTTATGACAGCAGAAGGAGTAGGAGGAATGGACTTCATTGACGAATGTCACAACTGTATGGCAAACACTGCATGTCCCTTGCAAGGGTCAAGGCATGGCACAAGTGCTTCAGTAAAGGACGGGTGTTGTAACCAATGATGCACGGTCTGGAGCACCAAACAGCATTACCGATGACATCGCCCAGCTGGTGGATGCACTCATTACTCAGGACTACCAAGTGACAGTGAAAGCCATAGCCGCCATGGTCGTATTGCGCATCGGAAGTGTTCACACCAACCTGAAGGAACAACTGCTCATGGGCAAAATGTATGCCCAATGGGTGCCCCACAGTCTTCAACCACACCAGGAAGCATGTCGAATGGCCCACTGTCTTGCTCATCTGCAGCACTATGCTCTGGAATGGGATGCATTCCTGGCACGAGTGGTGGCTGGAGATGAGTCATAGTATCATGATTTCGAACCAGCATCAAAGCAACAAAGTCTCCAGTGGAAGCATCCAGTGTCACCACTACCAAAAAAAGCCAAGGCCATCCTCATGAGTGGAGGAAAGGCTATGCTGACATTCTTCTTTGATAAAGGTGGCCCCCTTCTGATTCACTTCCTGCAGCATGGGACAACAATGAATGCCAGCATTACTCACAAACCTTGACCAACCTTCGCCAGGCGATCAAACAAAAACGACCAGGCAATCTCACCTGCAGGGTCATTCTGCTCCACGACAGTGCAAAGCCTCATACGGCCGACACAGTCATAGCACTTCTTCATAAATTCAAATGGGAGGTTCTCAGCCACCCTCCATACAGTCTGGATCTCCCTCCCTGTGATTATGCCATTTTTGGTCCCCTTAAGAAAGCTCTGGGGGGCAAACAATTCACCTAGGATGACGACATCCAGCTGCATGGGAGAACTGGTTAACATTGCAGCCACGAGAATTTTATGAGACAGTAATGAACTGTCTTGTGTCACAGTGGGACTAGTGTACTAGTGTCTCAACAGCCAGGGTCAATACTTCAAAGATATAGGTACTGGTTTCTGTAATTATGCCTCCGGCTCATTTTGTTCTGAACACCTCTTATAGATAACTGCATTATTTACAAAAAAATCTGAGGCTATTATTAATATTGTCTGCAAGGTCGTTGATATACAGTATGAACAGCAAGGGTCTCGACACACTTCTCTGGGGCACATCTGAATTTACTTCTACTTCTAACAATTACTCTCTATCCAAAATAACATACTGTGTCCTCCCTACAAAAAAGCCCTCAGTCACATATTTCACTTGATGCCCTATACAATCATATTTTGGCAATAAGCATAAGTGTGCTTTACAGAAATCAAGAAATACTGAATCTACCTGACTGCCTTGACCAGAGCTTTCAGTATGTTATGAGAGAAAAGTGTGAGTTGAGTTGAAAATTATTGATGTTTTTGGGATCCATGCTGGTTGGCATTGAGATCACTCTGTTCAAGATACGTCATTATGTTTGAGCTCAGAATATGTTATAAGATTCTGCAACCAATCAATGTCAAGGATATTTGACGGTAGTTTTGTGGATCACTTCTACTACCTTCTTGTAAACAGGTGTTGCCTGTACTTTTTGCAAGAAATGGGCATAGTTTTTTTGTTTAAGGGATCTATGACAGATTACAGTTCGAAGAGGGGCTAACTCAGACACAAATTTACTATAGAATCTGATATGTATTCCACTGGGCCCTGGAGCTTTGTTCAGTTTTAATGATTTCAGTTGTTTTTCAACACCACTGACACTAATACTTATTTCATTCATATTTTCAGTAGCAAGAGGGTTATTCTTTGTAAAGGAAAATTTGAAAATGGAGTTAAGCATTTCAGCTTTTGCATTGCTACTCTAAATCTCAGTTCCTGTCTCATTCACTAGGGACTGGACGCTAACTTTGGTGCCACTAACATCATTTGACAATATTCTACTATGGTAGTCATTGAAGGCATTACATATTTGATCTCTTGACCGCCAAATCTTTTCATTCAGCATCTCTTTATTTATGACCCCATACTTTACTTTACACCTATTACACCGTAATCTCTGTTTCTTTAGATTTTTTTTTTTTATTGTGACTGTATCCCTTAGAGGATCCCTCCAATTATGAAAGATTCTACTGGGTTCACATCTATTCAGTGTATGGTCAACTATTCTGTTAAACTTGAGCCATGGTTACCCTACATGCTCCTGCCCTGCACTGAAAGTTTCAAGTTCCTCGCTGAGGTACAACACTACTGATTTTTGTATCTAGTTTACTGCACATATACATCTTTTACTTGTTTGAGATGTCCTTTGTATTTTGTTGCAGCAGCCACATCGTGGTCAATTTGGACGCAGACACCCTCAAAGAGGTCATGTCTGTTTGTTGCCATTAGATCTAATATATTTCCAACATTAGTGGCATTTCTAACTAGCTGTTGTAGGTAGTTTTCAGAGAAGGCGTTTAGTAATGTTTCACTGGATCTTATCACACCCATCACTAACAAAACTGTAATTTTCCCAATTAATTATTGTATAATTAAAGTTTTCTCCGACGATTGCAGCATGAGTAGGGAACTTCTGTACAAGTGAACTGAGGTTTTCTCTGAAGTTTACGGTTACATCACAAGATGAGTTTGTTGGGCGATAGAAGGATCCAATTATCATTTTATGTTCGCAGCTTTAATTTCTATTTCTAACTTGGTGGATTTGAGTTTCTTGTCTACTACAACATATACACTAACTCTATTCCTTATTTGCCTATCCTTTCAATATACATTCAAATTTTTCCCAAAAATCTCACTGCTATCAATTTTACATTTCAACCAGCTTTCTGTAGCTAGTATCATGGGCGCTTCTGCTATTCAGGAGTGCTTCAAACTCGAGTGCTTTGTTGATAATGCTTTGGCAGTTAACCATTAGGATTTTAATACTCTCATGTGTGGTAGGCATGTCTTTCAATCTTAGACTGATACTTCTGTATTTCCTACAGCTATCATTATCAATATTGGGTGGAGAGTCGCCTAACCCAAAAAGCCCTTGTGTGCACCCCAAACAGTCAACTACCTGAGTAGCAGCCTCTGATGTGTAGTGTGCACCTGACCCACTTAGGGGACCATACAGTTCTCAACCCTATGCACAAGTCCAGGAAAACACAGCCTACCTTACCACAGAACCTTCGAAGTCTGTTGTTCAATCTTCTCACTCAACTCAGAATGCAGCGGCCATGATCAGTTCTGGGGTCAATGCTGCAAATTGTGAGCTTGTTGAAACTTCATGCATAAGGCTGGTCTTCTCGCCTTTCTCTGGCAGTTGCTGGCATGACCTCGAAGTCCTGCCAACAGGCACCATTTGTGCCACAATATGCAGTTGGTTGCACCCTATTCCCTCAACAGCTGCTGGAACAGCCTCTTCAACATGTTGTATGAGCCCCCCCTCAGGCATACACATTGAGTGCACCTTGGGTCGTTTCCTGTCTCTTGCTGCCATTTCCCTAAGATCACATTTGCCGTATGTTTGAAATACCAACGATTAATAGACCCCTAACCTTTTGGATTTATCTCCTCTTGACACCAGACAGAACTAGTTTCCCCCAAACGGGTGAAGTGGGTCCCACTGGCTCAGTTTCAGTTTCAATGAAAGACAGCATCTCAGACTTGTAGGTTAGGGGCATCGGTACAACACCCTGAGTTCTCCCTGGTCCCCGTCCAACCTGTACAAGACACCTAGATCCACCATTGACACGCTACTTGCAGACAAGTGGATGAGTAAGGATACACACTGCGGAAGTTTCACAGGTACCCATATCACAGATACATGACTTTTGGGAGCTATTCCGACACACAGATTTGCAGCAGCTGCCAGTCGTTTTACAGCAGTCAGGGCAACGAGAATTGCGTTCAGTGGGACTGCATTCGGCTCGTGCAATGTATTACACGGCAGTAAGCAAATAACTTTAAATTAAACCTGTTGATTATCGTGTCTTTTAATTGGTTGAGCTAAAAAGTTACTAATTCCCTACAATAATTGAAGCAAATACACAAAACGAGATTGCTATTAAGGCTACACCAAAATCTGTTATAAAAACTTCTAGTGATCTAAAACGTTTTGAGGTTAATTATAATTGTTAGTAAACTCGAAAAACTGTTAATTTACGATAAATGTAGATAATATAAAGGGTTACTGCTTTTTAAGGGAAAAGTAGATGTAACACAATGTTGTTGTTGTTGTTGTGGTCTTCAGTCCTGAGACTGATTTGATGCAGCTCTCCATGCTACTCTACCCTGTGCAAGCTTCTTCATCTCCCAGTACCTACTGCAACCTACATCCTGAATCTGCTGAGTATATTCATCTCTTGGTCTCCCTCTACGATTTTTACCCTCCACGCTGCCCTCCAATGCTAAATTAGTGATCCCTTGATGCCACAGAACATGTCCTACCAACCGATCCCTTCTTCTAGTCAAGTTGTGCCACAAACTTCTCTTCTCCCCAATCCTACTCAATACTTCCTCATTAGTTATGTGATCTACCCATCTAATCTTCAGCATTCTTCTGCAGCACCACATTTCGAAAGCTTCTATTCCCTTCTTGTCCAAACTAGTTATCGTCCATGTTTCACTTCCATACATGGCTACACTCCATACAAATACCTTAAGAAACGACTTCCTGACACTTAAATCTATACTCGATGTTAACAAATTTCTCTTTTTCAGAAACGCTTTCCTTGCCATTGCCAGTCTACATTTTATATCCTCTCTACTTCGACCATCATCAGTTATTTTGCTACCCAAATAGCAAAACTCCTTTACTACTTTAAGTGTCTCATTTCCTAATCTAATTCCCTCAGCATCACACGACTTAATTCGACTACATTCCATTAATGTTCATCTTATATCCTCCTTTCAAGACACTGTCCATTGCATTCAACTGCTCTTCCAAGTCTTTTGCTGTCTCTAACAGAATTACAATGTCATTGGCGAACCTCAAAGTTTTTATTTCTTCTCCATGGATTTTAATGCCTACTCCGAATTTTTCTTTTGTTTCCTTTACTGTTTGCTCAATATGCAGATTGAATAACATTGGGGAGAGGCAACAACCCTGTCTTACTCCCTTCCCAACCACTGCTTCCCTTTCACGTCCCTCGACTCTTATAACTGCCATCTGGTTTCTGTACAAATTGTAAATAGCCTTTCGCTCCCTGTATTTTACCCCTGCCACCTTTAGAATTTGAAAGAGAGTATTCCAGTCAACATTGTCAAAAGCTTTCTCTAAATCTACAAATGCTAGAAACATAGGTTTGCCTTTCCTTAATCTTTCTTCTAAGATAAGTCGTAAGGTCAGTATTGCCTCGCGTGTTCCAGTGTTTCTACAGAATCCAAACTGATCTTCCCCGAGGTCGGCTTCTACTAGTTTTTCCATTCGTCTATAAAGAATTCGTGTTAGTATTTTGCAGCTGTGGCTTATTAAACTGATTGTTTGGTAATTTTCGCATCTGTCAACACCTGCTTTATTTGGGATTGGAATTATCATATTCTCCTTGAAGTCTGAGGGTATTTCGCCTGTTTCATACAACTTGCTCACCAGATGGTATAGTTTTGTCAGGACTGGCTCCCCCAAGGCCGTCAGTAGTTCAAATGGAATGTTGTCTACTCTGGGAGCCTTGTTTCGATTCAGGTCTTTCAGTGCTCTGTCAAACTCTTCACGCAATATAATATCTCCCATTTTATCTTCATCTACTTCCTCTTCCATTTCCATAATTTTGTCCTCAAGTACATCGTCCTTGTATAGACCCTCTATACACTCCTTTCACCTTTCTGCTTTCCCTTCTTTGCTTAGAACTGGGTTTCCATCTGAGCTCTTGATGTTCATACAAGTGGTTCTCTTATCTCCAAACGTCTCTATAATTTTCCTGTAGGCAGTATCTATCTTACCCCTAGTGAGATAAACCTCTACATCCTTACATTTGTCCTCTAGCCATCCCTGCTTAGCCATTTTGCACTTCCTGTCGATCTCATTTTTGAGACGTTTGTATTCCTTTTCGCCTGCTTCATTTACTGCATTTTTATATTTTCTCCTTTCATCAATTAAATTCAATATTTCTTCTGTTACCCAAGGATTTCTAGCAGCCCTCGTCTTTTTACCTACTTTATCCTCTGCTGCCTTCACTACTTCATCCCTCAAAGCTACCCATTCTTCTTCTACTGTATTTCTTTCCCCCATTCCTGTCAATTGTTCCCTTATGCTCTCCCTGAAACTCTGTACAACCTCTGGTTCTTTCAGTTTATCCAGGTCCCAACTCCTTAAATTACCACCTTTTTGCAGTTTCTTCAGTTTTAATCTACAGGTCATAACCAATAGATTGTGGTCAGACTCCACATCTGCCCCTGGAAATGTCTTACAATTTAAATCTGGTTCCTAAATCTCTGTCTTACCATTATATAATCTCTCTGATACCTTTTAGTATCTCCAGGCTTCTTCCATGTATACAGCCTTCTTTTATGATTCTTGAACCAAGTGTTAGCTATGATTAAGTTGTGCTCTGTGGAAAATTCTACCAGGCGACTTGCTCTTTCATTTCTTAGCCCCAATCCATATTCACCTACTATGTTTCCTTCTCTCCCTTTTCCTACACTCGAATTCCAGTCACCCATGACTATTAAATTGTCATATCCCTTCACTATCTGAATAATTTTTTTTATTCCATCATACATTTCTTCAATTTCTTCATCATCTGCAGAGCTAGTTGGCATATAAACTTGTACTCCTGTAGTGGGTGTGGGCTTCATATCTATCTTGGCCACAATAATGCGTTCACTATGTCGTTTGTAGTAGCTTACCCGCATTCCTATTTTCCTATTCATTATTACTCCTGCATTACCCCTATTTGATTTTGTGTTTATAACCCTGTAGTCACCTGACCAGAAATCTTGTTCGTCCTGCCACCGAACTTCACTAATTCCCACTATATCTAACTTTAACCTATCCATTTCCCTTTTTAAATTTTCTAACCTACCTGCCCGATTAAAGGATCTGACATTCCATGCTCCGATCCGTAGAACGCCAGTTTTCTTTCTCCTGATAACGACATCCTCTTGAGTAGTCCGCGCCCGGAGATCCGAATGGGGGACTATTTTACCTCCGGAATATTTTACCCAAGAGGATGCCATCATCATTTAATCATACAGTAAAGCTGCATGCCCTTGGGAAAAATTACGGCCGTAGTGTCCCCTTGCTTTCAGCCATTCACAGTACCATCACAGCAAGGCCGTTTTGGTTACTGCTACAAGGCCAGATGAATCAATCATCCAGACTGTTGCCCTTGCAACTACTGAAAAGGCTGCTGCCCCTCTTCAGGAACCACCTCTTTGTCTGGACTCTCAACAGATACCCCTCCGCTGTGGTTGTACCTATGGTACGGCTAGCTGTGTCACTGAGGTACGCAAGCCTCCCCATCAACGGCAAGGTCCATGGTTTATGGGGGGGGGGGGGGGGGCTGGGTAACACAATATGTTATAGTATTTGCCGCACTAACTAAATCACGAATGCCGATTTACTACAAATTACTCGTAGATTATACAAAGAACATCAGTATCTTCTGAAAATTCTCAAAAACTAATGTTAATTTGCGTGAAATACAATGAAATACAAGGGTGTTCTATTATTTGGAAGTAACTGAGGACCGAAAACTTTGATTTGCTACAAAGTAGGTTACATATCCAAAATACTCATACCGGTAACTTAAGGAAATAGGAATTCTGTATGCGTCTGAAAATTCTCATTAATAAGTTACTTCTCATGTACTTATGCAACGAAAGTAATGAACGATTGTTGTGAACGTTGACAAGCCTACTATTCTTATAAATTTTTAAAAAGTAATAAAGTTTAAGCCTACGATTGACGATACGGTAACAGTAAAAGAGTACCGCGCCACTCGCGAATGTTCGAAACTTCACAATGTACCAAATTACAAACAGCTTGTGATACAGTCAATGATAGATTATGCAGAAGCGAGGTGAACAGTAAAATGTGCGAATTTAGAACTTCAGACCGGGACACAAATCTTGTATAGGTGGTCTCACAGAAAGGAAAATTCTGAAGACGGCTTTTATATATAAATAAACGTACGTATTGCACATATTTTTCGCTTAGCTGTTTCAGTGCACGCTTCTACACTGGCGCGCCGACGAACAGCACTGCTGTGAGTTTATCTGGTTCAATATCACTAAATCGTACAGCACCAACAAAGGACGTCTTCTACCTGTTGCAGATAACAATATTTATGGTTACCTGTTAAAAACGAAGAAGTAGGGTCTTTATAAATACATCTTAAAAATTTGGATGAGTTTTTGGTGGGATTAAAAAATGGAGGATGGCATAACAATCGTGTTCATCCAGTTGAACAAGACACACCACCGTAAATGCTTTAAAAATATGATTAACAAAACAGTTCTACAGATACAGTTGTCTTACATGTTGAGAACATTAACCAACACAGCAAAAACATAATTTCATCGACAGCTCTGTGCCAGACCAAGAACTTTTTTTATTACTCTCAAAGTATTCCTTTACTACACATTTACACCGTCTTCACCTTTACTTTAGCTTCCCCATCTTTTCATTGTGGGAGTTCCTCCAGTTAGTGTTCTACCCATTTTTTTCATCGTTTCTTAACCTTTTCTCTCCACGTATCTACACATACAATTAACAATACTCAAATAACCTTCTGAAAAATTTAGAAAAAGTAGTTTTTTTGCATGTGTCTGCTGACATTGCCTTGAATTTTCTTGCTTCTGCCAAGTTATGGTGTTACTTTCAATGAGCCATTTAGTGGTACTATATTGTGCATGTTTTCACAGTGGGAACAAGGTGAATATAATTTATTTCTACTACTTTCACAAAGTTTGGAGCAATTTATGTTGTGGACACTGTGAAATATAATTTTTTTCAAGATGGCCGCTAGTGATAAAAGTAAACCGTGTCTTAAGTGCAAATAAATTAATAAAAACCACGGAAATAGTCGTGATCTGTGGATTATAGTGTAGAAAACAGTTTCACAGTGATTGTGTTGGTCTAAGCAACAGTGAAATACTCCTCGTGAGAAATTCGAAAGAGCGAATTAAGTTTTGTTGTGAAGCATGCGAGTCTGCCTTACATGTTCAGCTGACGAAAGAGGTAGGAACTACAACGGATTGGGAAGCTGTACAATATTTAAGGGAAAGCGCGTCAAGTGCAGAAGTGAGTAAAACTAACGAGACAAAAAGCTACAGCCACGTTGTAAAAAATAGTGTTTTTAATAACGGTAAAGGAGAAATCGAAAAGTTAAATGAACGATTAAAAAGTCTTCAGCTAGTTGCTGATATACTGAGACGAGATATCACTAAAGTTGAGAACGAAAACCGTGAGTTAAAAACATTGGTTGCGAGCAGTAAACGCCAAAAGAGCATAAACAACTTAAACACGCATTCCAGTGAAAGTAATGGTCAAAATTGCGTAAATAGGCCGAACTCAAATGCCAGTGAAAGTAATGGTCAAAACTGCGTAAATAGGCCTAACTCAAATGCCCTTCAAAGTGAAAACAGTGGCCTAAAGTGTGTAAGCAATTCAAAAACTATTTCTCGTGTAATGCCTTACAAAGTGACTAAAAAAGTTCCTTGCTCACAACGAAATACATGGAATAAACCTAATCTCGTGTGCAGAAACAAGTTCAGTGTGTTATCAGAAAGCAGCAGCAACTCCATAAACATTGAAGGTGAACAAGCCACCCAACGTGAAGATAAAAACATTGTAAGGAGCTGCAAAAACATAGCCAACAGCCAGAAACAGCGAACAAAGAAACACAATGTGCTTTTTCTAGCGGACAGCTACGGAAGAAAGCTAGAAAATATTCTACAGGATGTGAATACGGATCTTCGTGCAACTGGCATCTTAAAACATGGTGTGAGCACAGAAAATATTGTTGAAAGCATATCAGAACACAAGAATACAACAAGGGAAAGTGACTTTGTTGTTTGTGTGACTGGTGCAAATGATGTAGCACATAATGAAGCCAAAAAGTGTATAACAGGTTTGAAATGTTTTTTAGTTGTAAGTAAGGTGGAAAACACTATTGTTGTGACGATCCTCATAGACATGACTTGATTTGTAATTCATGTGTTAACAAAGAGATTCGTAAAACTAATATTAAAATCAAACAACTATGTTCCATTTATGTTAAAATGCAATGAGTGGATATTAGCAGACTTGAAAGAAATTTGTACACTGAACATGGTGAGCATCTAAATTACCACGGGAAAACATTTTTGTGTCAGGAGATAAACCAAGTTGTACATGAAATACGAGCACGCAGCAGCCTTGTCTTAAAAGACAGTCCCACAGAGCATGACTGTACGCCTCCTTTTTTTCTTTTCTTTTTTTATGAGAAAACGACATTACAGACGAAGGAAAGTTAGAAACCACATTAAGTGGAAACTGCAGCAGTCTAATTCATTCAGATAATTGTGAAACCCTAGATCATGTAGCGAAAATAAATGAATACAGAAGGTCCCGTGAAAGTAGAATATCATTATGTAGCAGTGACAGTTTCCTCATCCTTCATATAAATGTACAATCTCTTAGGTGTAAAATCAATGAATTACAATACTGGCTCGATAAAATCAACTGCAGTGTTCTATGCATCAATGAACACTGGATGAAAGACACTGAAATAGACTTATGTGTTCCTCTTGGATATTCGTTAGTTACAAGCTACTGCAGAAAAAGTATTACACATGGTGGGGTCTCAATATATGTCAAAAGTGACCTTGAATTGCATTACTCAGTTATAGACCTTAGTAGAATATGCCTTGAAGCTACAATAGTAGTAGCCAGTGTGGAAATACATGAACAGAAAACTATAATTGTCTCAATCTATTGAATCCCAGGCTCTGATGAGATAGTATTTATAGAAAAATTAATACTTTAATATTGTTGTTGTCAAAATATAAACAGCATAGAATTGTAATTGTAGGTGATATTAACATAGATATAAGGACAAAGAGAATATGATTAACATTCTGAAGTCATTAAACTATTACTGTCTCAATGAAAAACCCACTAGACTTAACGCATGCCTTGATAACATAATTAACGACATACAAAGAGACTCCATACAATGTGATGTGATAGAATTTTGAATATCAGACCATGCAGGGCTGTGGCTTCAAATAGAAGAGTTCGTCTTCAATACTACAGAGA
This sequence comes from Schistocerca gregaria, assembly GCF_023897955.1. Lineage (NCBI taxonomy): Eukaryota > Metazoa > Arthropoda > Insecta > Orthoptera > Acrididae > Schistocerca > Schistocerca gregaria. Next base: position 532,678,331 of record NC_064924.1, on the reverse strand, counting down.
GAGAACTGACATATAGAATTCTAGGTGAGTTCAATGTAAACAAAATGATAAACCACTTAAAAGAAATGGATTGGACTCATGTAATGGACACAAGAAAACGATTAATAAATGTTTTTCCATTTTCCTGACAGAGATCAAGCGTATAGTTGAAATGACATGCCCCTTGGTAACCAAAAGGTACCAGAGTAATATTACTCATAAGCAACAAAATACTAACAAGTGGTACACTCCAAAACTTAACAAACTCAGAATACTACTGATGATTATGAAAGACAATCTCATAACAGTGATAGGGACAAGGAAAATTACACTAAAATGAGAAACCTTTACAAATTAGAAATAAAAAATTCTAAGTGCTGTGCAAATGATGAATATATTTTGAATTCTAAAAATAAATGTAAAGCATCCTCGACTGTCATTAAAAGGGAAATAAATAATACCAATAAAGAAAGGAGTATCCCTATTGACTGCAATATTCTCAATGAATATTTTGTAAATAGCGTCACCACCCCACCAATCAATTCTGCCTCTGATGCAGAAGCATTGTTCACTTGTGCGAAACAGACAAGAAGTGAGAAGTTCACTTGGACCCGAATCATATTAAATGATTTTCATAAGTCAATAAACAAATTAAGTAATACCAAAACAGAAGATTATTATGGACTCAGTAATCTCATCATTAAATTATAGAAAAAGAAATTGAAATGCCACTTCTCTCACTATCAAACAGAGCACTTGATGAAGTACATCAGCTTCAGAAACACCTCCAGCATCCACTGAAACAGCAGTTACAACTACAGGTACAATAAGTATGGTGGCATATCCAGGGGTAAGAAATACAAGGAGCAGGAAACGTGTAATTCTTAAGGATTTTTGGTACCCAGCCTCAGCAAGGAACAGCCGGTAACATTGGGAAACATGAGAACAAACTCCTCTCAATCTAATTTCAATAATTTAAAAATAATGAGCCTTAACATACAATGCATGAAAAATAAAATATTAGGGAGTGCAGCCAGTGAAGCTAGTATAGATTGTATTTGCATTCAAGAACATTGGTGCATGAGTTATGAACTAGCAAATATTTGCATTTCCCCATACAAATTAGTAAGTCATTATTGCAGGACGGAAACAAGACATGGTGGTGTTTGCATTTATGTGAAACCTGGAGTAAAGGTTAAAAATATGACTGTAACTGAATCCTTGAATGAAGAAAAACATTTTGAGGCTACAGCAATACAGTTGAACATGCAAATGAGTAAATTAATAATAATGTCAGTGTACAGATCACCATGTGATGATCCGGAAATTTTTAGAAATAAGTTAGAGGCATGGCTCAAATTATTACATCATAAAAAATGAGCAATAATTATAAGTGGAGATTTTAATGTCAACTTATTAACTGAAGGTGCATCCAAAGATCAGTTCCTGAATGTTTTACAGAGCTTCAATTTGTATCCACATATAACTAACCCTACAAGAATAACAAACTCTTCAAAAAGTGTCATAGATAATATCTTCACAAATATAGATGCCATAGATATAGATGTAATAAATGTTGACCTAGGAATATCTGATCACAATGCACTTATCCTTAAATTTCCCATAGCCCCTGTGACCACAAATAGTTCATACCAAATGTACAAAACAACCTTCTCCACAAATAGTTGCAGTCACTTCATAAATACTCTGACTAACCAATCATGGGCAGAAGTACTGTTACAAATTAGCACAAACACTGCATGTAATGTTTTTTCTTCCCTGTTAATGTTGAATTTTGAAATGTGTTTTCTTAAGAAACTAGTCAAAACAAACACATATGGGCATACACATGCTAACTCCTGGATCACAACAGGTAATAGAAATTCCTCCAGGACCATGAAAATGCTTAACTATAGACTGAAAAGTTGGACTGACCCCAAGTTTAAAGAATATGTAACATATTACAAATATATATATATATATATATATATATAGAAAAGTAATTACTAAGTAATGATAAATCAATAAGAAAATCAGGCAATAAATCAAAAACTATTTGGGAAATTGTGAAACGGGAAACAGGTAAGGGCCTCAAGGATCAGGAAATAGTACTCAAAAATAGTGAAAATATTAAGTTAAAAGATGAAACTCTGGAAAATTGCATTAATAATTACTTTTTAAGTGTACCAGTGTCATTAAGTAAAAACTTTACTAAACATGAGAAATTAACAGCCCCAAAGTAGACAGTAGTATGTTGTTAACTCTCACAAATGATAATGAAATATTAAAGGTGATAAGAAGTCTACAATCAAAAATATCTGCAGGTGTGGATGAAGTGCCTGTGTCAATAATAAAAAAAGTTGCCCAACAAATTATAAAGCCCTGGTACATATTGCCAATTTGTCTTTCAGCGAAGGTGTGTTTCCTGAGAGGTTGAAAATCTCTAAGGTTAGACCTCTGTTTAAAAAAAGGAGGTCCATACAAGGTAGAAAATTATAGACCAATATCCCTTCTCCAATCATTTTCAAAAATTCTACAGAAATTAATGAAAACCAGACTCATAAATTACTAAGATGCTCACAAATTTCTAAACTGCAATCAACATGGCTTTCGCTTGAGCCACAGCACAGAATCAGCTATCCATGCCTATACCAAAGAGAGTGTCAGGAGTCTCGACACGAAAAAATGTGTAGTGGGAATTAACTTAGATTTATCTAAAGCTTTTGATACAGTAAATCACAAAATTCTGTTAAACAAGATGGAGGCAATAGGTGTAAGGGGAGTTGTGAAGCAGTGGTTTGAATCTTACCTTCAAGATAGAACTCAGGTGGTAGAAATCATCGCAGAACATAAAAATCAGAAAATCAAGTGGGTCTCAGATGCAAAGAAATTGGAAATAGGTGTCCCACAGGGCAGTGTTCTTGGTCCCTTATTATTCTTGCTACATATAAATGACATAAAAAAGCCTAATATTTCTACCAAAATAATGTTGTTCGCAGATGACACTAGCATAATTATAAGTGATGATAAAAAATCATTAACCACCACAACTGATATAGTCCTGAAATATATTCCACATTGGTTTAATGCTAATGAGTTAATACTTAATCTAAGTAAAACAAATTATGTACAGTATGGCAAAGCAACTCAAGATATGGACCTCCAGTTAAAACTAATGGATAAGAAGATAGAGAGTGTACAATTCACAAAGTTTTTGGGCATGCACATTGATCAAAACTTAAGCAAGAAAAACCATCTCAAATACTTATTCCACAGGCTCAATTTGGCATGTTTTGCATTGAGGATATTATCTAGAGTATGCAGCACAGACTGTACTAGACTAGTGTATTTTGCTTACTTTCAGTCCATCGTGTCTTACGGTATAGTGTTCTGGGGTAAAACTAAATCAAGCTTAATAGATAACTTCAAATTTCAGAAAAGAGCTATACATATCATAACACATAACTCTCCAAGAACTCATTGTAGGCCCCTTTTCAAAGACCTGCAAATACTCACAATACCATCACTGTATATTTTTAAAAGCGTTATGTGTACAAGACCACATATGAAAATTCTACGTACAAATGAGGACTGCCATAGTTATAATACTAGAACTCGTAAGAATTTGTATGTAGAAAGGGTAAGGACAACACAAACCCAAAAGCATGTAAGTTATTTTGGAATAAAACTCTACAATGCTCTGCCAGTGTACATGAAGGCAATAATAGATGAAGTAAAATTTAAGACTGAGCTTCAAAATTACCTTTTAAGCAAAACTTTCTATGACATAGATGAGTACTTTGATTGTGTGTAAATTTATTGCCAAAATTTTTAATTTATATGGCTAAATTTGTACTTTTAAAAATGCCTTGAAAGTTATATTCCATTATTATGTCTGTTGTACTTGTACTAGTATGATAACTTTGTTGTGACGATTCCTACATCATGTAAATGATATACAGGAAGATAATAAAATGAAATGAAATGAAGGAATATTCCCCAACTGTCTTAAGCTCACAGTTACATTGCCTGTGTATAAAAAAGGTGAGAAAAACCTCCCAAATAACTACAGACCCATTTAAATAGTACCAATCATATACAAGTTAGTAGAAAATTGTGTGCATAAGCAGATATATAGGTATTTTGAAACCAACAAAATTTTAAATGAAGAACAGTTTGGCTTCAGGACACACCTATCAACTGTAAAAGCTGTAGAAGCTTTGGTGAGCAATGTTTATGAAGGGTATGAAGAAAGGGTATCAATGTCTGGAACACTTATTGACCTAAGTAAAGCTTTAAACTCAGAGTCACATGACATACTCATCAAAAAGTTAAAATACTATGGCATTGAAGATGACACACTCCGACTATTCAGATCTTATCCAAGCAATAGGTTACAACTTGTATATGCAAATAAGCAGAGGTCTGAAACACTACCTATAGAAAGAGGAATACCCCAAGGCTCTGTTCTTGGACCTTTTCTGTTCATTGTCTATGTTAATGACTTCTCGAATTACATACCGTGTAAGAACATACTATATGCTGATGATACGACATTAATAAGTACAGGAGAGAACTTACAGAGTGTACTGGACAAAAATAAAGAAGTGATGCAAATGGCTAATTACTGGTGTCAGGCTAACCAGCTGTGCATAAATCAAACAAAAATAGAAAAAATAATATTTAATCTCAAAGTAACTAAAAATGAAAACAAAACAGTGAAATTACTTGGACTAATCATAGGCCAAAAGCTCTCATGGGAAGGACACACCAATCATCTATGCAGTAAACTAGCATGAGTACTTTTCTTATTGAATAAATTAAGAAACAGTGTGAGCAAGCAATTGCTACTCCACTCACACTACGCTTTTTTTTCATTCACAACTGCAATTTGGAATACTGCTTTGGGGTAACTCCCCAGGGGATGAATGTATTTTCAGATGGCAGAAGAAAGCAATCAGGTGCATGGAGGGGTTAGCACCCAGAGAGTCCTGCAGAAATTATTTTAAATCTCTTGGTGTAATGACAGTACCAAGCATGTACATATATAACTGTCTAATATATGCCAGAGAAAATCTGAAAAAATTGAACATGAGATGTGATGTGAATGCACACAGTACAAGAAACAGTCAGCTGCTGGACTTGCCTTCCACAAGACTTGCTGTAGTCCATAATAACTGTAAGTATTTAAGCATAAATTTTTTCAATAAGTTACCATGCTCATCTTGTACAGTACCACTAAATAAATATAAGAATACATTGCAAATCTGGCTAAAAAACAACGAATTCTATACAACTGAAGAATTCTTAGAAAATAATCATCAAAATATATGTTTTACCTGAGTTATGAAGAAAATGTTGTGATATTATATAAGCTAGTTATTTACTATGATTCTTTTCTTATGTGTGTATTTAATTACTGTATAAAACATTGTTTTACATAATGCTGAAGAAAAGGTCTTTAGTTCCTTTTCTCCCCTTTATGTAACTATTTGAATATCGTACTGAAACTAAAACCCTCTGTAAACTTTGACGAAGCCAATTGTATGAAAAATACTGAAAGGCCAATAAAAGTATTCTATTCTATTTTTTCTTTACTTCTTCTTCTGCTTCTTCTTCTTCTTCTTTTTTTTTAACTTTGGATGCAGCTTCATGTTCATTTTACTTTGCGAAACCTTACTTGCATGATAACTGGAACTGAGAATTCAGAACAGAAAACTCTAATAACTGTTCCTTGCTGATAATGTGACTTAAATGTCAATTTACTTCTCGGTTAAACTGTATTTATCAGATAAAGGCAAAATTTTGTAAATAATAATAATGAATATTTACTAACTTCCATTTACATTGTTCAGTCTGTATGAGGGATGGAACAGTACTGTTAATTTGCTACAAGCAAGTAAGGGCATATACCTGCAATATAGGCATGTTTATGTACTGACAAATCAGAAGCCTTTCCCATTTCCATGGGTTTCACTGACTAGTTTAATTTAAGAAGTTTTCCAGGTTGGGTTCCTGCCTTCCTGATTTGAAGCACCATGACAGAAGAGCTACATGTTGCAGGTTTCTTCTAGTTATTACTCAAAATTAAATTGCTATCAGTGAGGCAACTGAAACAAATAATTCACTTCATCAGTCAGTAATTTTACTACATCAGATCAAACCTGTAAATGGAAGTGTTAAATAATTAAATTCTACTTACAAAATATTACAAAAGAAATCATTATAGTTATGGTGATGACATTTTTTACTTTCTGTGTCACTACTGACATGTTTTCATCTTAGCATCCAAAAGGAAATTCATTAAAGCTCTCTGTGTGCTGATATTCATTAAATTCTTATTGAGCTGGAAGTTTAAAGAAGTGACACTATTCAGACTATAGGCAGCCTTTACTTTATTATTTCCCCAAAGACTCTCTGTGTTTTATCAAGTGAAGGCTAGAGGTGCTCCTGATTACATTTACCGTGGTGTGAACCTTGAGTCTCTTGGAACTTTTCAGTTATAACAAATAATGCACAGTTTCAGATTTTACCCCCTTTCTGTTATGAATGATGATTAGAAAAAACAAAATCACTCAGTCATTATTTCCATAATTATTAGAGCATTAATGTTGTCAACTGCATTCACATATTGACAAGGAAAAGAAATTGCACTTTAAATAACTAAAAAGAAGTTTAAGGATGTCTCCGCCATCAAATGTGCAATTCCATATTTCAGGGATACAAGATAAATACCATGAGATATTTTGGTGTTGATCATTGAAACATTCATTGTAACGAATAAAGTTAACAATTAGAAGTGAAGATGTAACTTACTGGCAACAGTCAGCTACTGGAAAAATACAGTATGATACCTTGGATGCAGACCTTGATTGTGCAGATGTCAATATAGACTCAAGAGTTATTTCAGGACCAGCAGCATTAGAGTCTAATAATGTGCAATAACTGTAGAGATATAATACTGAGTGTTTCATGTATGGTGCAAGTTCTATGTCCAGCACAGCATGGGAAACAATAGCAGGCAGGTAGGCTTCAATCATTTCACATCCTGTTACCTATGCCTCAGACTAAGTGGCATATTAGTTTAGCAGAAATAGATTAGTTATTAACACCCTAGGAAAGAAATCCAAGAAAATTGTTGTGTTATTTATCACTCCAAAAAGGCTTGTCAGCATTATGAGTTCATATAGCTGTGCACAAATATAGAGTGAAACATTACAAAGTGATGGTAGTGCACTGACTGAGCAATTCAGATACTGTTCCCAATGACACTTTTGCAATCTTTGCATGATGCAGAGAGAGGTTGATCCAGAAATGCTCCTGTTTTGCTGGTGAAAGTTTGAGTGATTTTTGAGTATTGCTCATCAGCCTTAGCAGGTTCCATTAATAGAGGAGACAGAAGATTTGAAGATTCCCAATGACACTTTTGCAATCTGTGCATGATGCAGAGAGAGGTTGATCCAGAAATGCTCCTGTTTTGCTGGTGAAAGTTTGAGTGATTTTTGAGTATTGCTCATCAGCCTTAGCAGGTTCCATTAATAGAGGAGACAGAAGATTTGAAGAAGAGAGGCATGTTTCTTTACAGATTTTTTCAGTAAACAAGGGAGTGTTACAAGAATGCCCATCAAATTCCAGTAATTGACACCACAAGAGAGCTGTAGTGCATCTAAATGTGATTTATTTTGAGATCTCTGAAATTACACATTCCTAGAAGACTTAACCAATGCATTGCTTCCTCCTCCATATATCTTACCATGAAGGCTTACCAACACATGTTTTTCCCAAACACCATTTCAAACTGGAACAGGAAAGTGGAGATGTGACAACAGTACACAAAGTACCCTTTGCCAAACACCGTAAAGCGGCTTGTGGAAAATATGTGTAGGTGTAATTCATCACAATCTGTGACTCTTTGTAGAGGTTCTTCTAACTCCTCATCTGAATACAAGCTCCTTTGTGTCCAGAAACCAGCAGATATAAAGGCAATCAATTTCAGGAGCATCCCAGCAGACTGGAATATCAACAGTACTGTGAAGGAGATAGATAGCTGCTCACCATAAAGATGACACCGTGTGTTACAGGCATTCACAAAGAAAACATTATTATGCATCAAGCTTTTTGCCAAAGCCATCTTAGTAAAGGAAATCATACACATACACATTCACACAAGTGAGCACACCTCAGGCACACATGATCATTATGTCTAGCCACTCCAGCCAGATTGCAACTGTGTTGTGTTGAATGTAAGGAGAAATTTGCAATGGGATGGGGGAGGGGGAGGGATATCAGGGTACAGGTGTGGGGAGAGAAGTCAGTGCTGGCTGTTGGAGGGAGCAAGGACAAGATGGTGGCAACACAAGGCTGCTAGGTGTGGTTTCAGATATCTGATTATCTATCATCACGCCCTGAACTGAGGGACATCCTACACAAGATCCTTTCAACCCCTTCTAAAGTGGTATTTCGTCGCCTATCCAACCTCCACAACATCCTAGTCCATCTCTAGGCAGTTCCCAAACCCAACTCTTGCCACATGGATCACATTGCTGTGGAAGATCCAGGTGCAAGACCTGCCCAATCAACCCAGCCAGCAGTTCTTGTTCCAGTTCTGTCACACTCTCGCCCTATCACAACAAAGGCTGGGCCACCTGTGAAAGCAGCTATGTCATATGTCAACTCTGCTGCAGTCATTGTACATCTTTTTGTGATGTAATCTGTCCAGCTTTCCACCAGGTAAATGGCCACGAGCAAACTGCAACCAGTAGCGCAAATTGGACCATGCTGTGGCACAACATGCAGCTGAACATCACATACTTGATTTCAATGGCTGCTTCACAACACAGACCATCTAGATCCTCCCCTCCATCACCAGCTTTTCTGAACTGCGCAGACACGAGTTATCCCTACAACAAGTTCTCTACTCTCGAAATCACTGAAGCTTCAACCTACAGTAACTTACTGTGCCAATACTCTGCACCCAACTGTTTGCACCCCCTCTGTCCTATAACCTTCTCCTAGTTCACATCCCCTCACCACTACTGTGTGTTACTCTCTGCCAAGCACCGACTGGTCTTTTCCCCTCCTATGCTCTTTGCTCTTCCCCCTTTCGACCTCCCCATTTCCCCCCTTTCCCTCCCCCCACAGCCTCTCGATGCTGCTACCCCTTCTCCACCCACTCTGGATTGCTGCTTATATTTTGTTGATTACGCTGGAAATTCCTTGAGGCTGTTTGCAGACCATGCTGCTGCCTGTAGAAAGGTTGTAACGCCAGAAGACAGTAATGGACTGCAGGGAAGCCTGCAGAAGGTCGACGACTGATTGAGTGACTTGTAGTTAAATCGTGAATGTTAATAAATCGAATATATTGCTCGTAAATATGGGAAAAGGTTCTTTTCTGTTCAACTGATCTATAACAACTGTAAGTACCATTGCACCTAAAGTCGAATGACCACATAAAACTGACAGTAGGAAAAGCAGATGCAGGGCTGAGCGTTTTTGGAAGAATATTTTTTTTTAGTCGTCACTCTTCTGACTGGTTTGATGTGGCCCGCCAAGGATTCCTTTCCTGTGCTAACCTCTTCATCTCAGTGTAGCACTTTGCAACCAACGTTTTCAATTATTTGCTGGATGTATTTCAGTCTCTGTCTTCCTCTATAGTTTTTGCCCTCTACAGCTTCCTCTAGTACCGTACCATGGAAGTCATTGCCTGGTGTCTTAGCAAATGCCTTACCATCCTATTCCTTATCCTTGTGGGTGTTTTCCACATACTCCTTTCCTCTCCGATTATGCACAAAACCTCCTCATTCTTTGCCTTATCAGTCTAGCTAATTTTCAACATTCGTCTGTAGTACCACATCTCAAATGCTTCTATTCTCGTCTGTTCTGGTTTCCCCACAGTCGATATTTCACTACCAAACAATGCTGTACTCCAAACATACATTCTCAGAAATTACTTCCTCAAATCAAGGCCTATGTTTGAAGCTAGTAGACTTGTTTTGGCCAGGAATGCCCTTTTTGCCAGTGCTACTCTGTTTTTGATGGCCTCCTCGCTCCATCCATCATTAGTTATATTGCTGCCTAGGTAGCTGAATTTCTTACCTTTATCTATTTTGTGACCATCAATCCTGATAAGTTTCTTGCTGTTCTGGTTTCTACTACTTCTCATTACTTTCGTTTTTCGTTACTCTCAATCCATATTCTGTACTCATTAGACTGTTCATTCCATTCAGCAGATCATGTAATTCTCCTTCCCTTTCACTCAGGATAGCAACGTCATCAGTGAATCTTATCATTGATATTCTTTCACCGTGAATTGTAGTTTTACTCCTGAATCTTTCTTTTATTTCCATCGCCAATAGTCTTCTAACATTAAAAATACTCCTTATCCGCAGGTCTACCCGCCCCTCCTCCCCTCCTTACAAACTCTCGTATGGGCGCTCTTAGACCACACATCATATCAGTGGAAAGTTATTGCAGTTGCTTGGATTTTTTTCTTAGTTATTTTACCGATTCAGAAATTGTCCTCTCATATTTTCAACCACACAATCAAGTACTTAAGGGCAACTGAATCAAAATGGTCCGCTGTGTCATACGGTATGTACAAACCTGACAATAGCAGATGTTGAAAATGATCACCATTCATCTCAGCAAGTAGCTGGAGGTGGATCGAAGCTGGAGTGCTTGAAGACTATGAGGGTTGTTGCGATACACCTTAGACTTGAGGACTCCCCCGCAAAGTAATCGCACACTGACAGTCAAGTGCACTGGCGCCGACTTACTTTGTGCCCCCCCCCCCCCCCCCCCAATAGTTACAATAGTTAAAAAGTAGGTGCCTCGCCCCCCCCCCCCCTCCCAATATTCAAACATGCATTTCTCTCCGCTCTCTCCCCATTCCTCATCCTTCACTGGGAAATTTGTTAAAACTTGCACGTACATACGATTTTACGAGCTAGTGCGTATTCCTTTCTGCTACTCTTCCAACCTCTGCATACGACGAACTGTCGTGACAGGGTTTGTCCCCTGCATCTGTACTATTCGCACACTATTGCTGTACGGAGGTATGCGGGGAACGAAAGCTCAAAATGAGGTCGCAGTGCTTTGGCTGCAAGGACGAGCTCCACTGCGTCCCGCAGCAGCCCGCTGGCAGCTTGTAAAAGAAACTAATGAGCAGTAGTAACACCGAATTTGATGGCGATCGTTAGAAGGACTAGGTAACGTTAAAGGCTCTTCATTCATTTTTGTACATTCTGTTGACAATCACTAGGTACAACACCACACAAATCAGCATCGGCTCCATGGATTTTGCCGTCCCGCGCGAACATGTCAAGCGCCCCCCTCCCCCCCCCCCCCCCACCCTTTTCGACATAATCGACTTTTCCCACAATATATTTCATACATGACGCCTTATTTTCACATATCACACTCATTCGTTTCTTTGTTGTGAATATGTGTTTAAGATCCAAGCAGCAGTCAGTGATACGTTTACAGTGCAATACATTTTAAGCCATTTTTGTTGGAGGAAACGTTTCTTTCGTAAATCCGTGCACACTGTTTCTGTACCATAGATAATTTTCAGTAAGACCCTTGATTTTATGAATAATTTGTATTTCCAGTTTATTCTCATATTCCTACATTTACGCAAGATGGATTTGCGCCCCCAAAAATCTGCCGCCCTGGGCGATGGCACGGTTCACCCCTCCCCCTCCCTAGAGCCGGCCCTGACAATAACCAACACTATTGTTACGTGGCTACTTCTTGTTAGGCGCACAGTACTGTTATGCAGGGCTCAGCTAATGCTGGCAGCGAACGTAAATATTCAGAAGCTGGGCATCGCCAGTGGTCAGTCTTACTGTGACTCGGTTCAGTTGTTAATCTTTCGTCCCTTACTGTCCAGTTTAAAATGGACAAATTTATAATTAGGAACAAATGTGACAATGTGGCAAGTGTTAGCGATGGTGAAGCTAGACCCAGTGTTAGTAGTGCTGTGTGTGACAACAAAGACACAGATAGTGACGGAGCTGTGGCGGTGACAAAAAACACTGTTCCTGGAAAAAAAACAACGCTGTTATCAGCCCTCTTGGAAACAGCAATTTGCATGGATCGATTACAATAAGGTAACAGCTATTATTTTATGCAAAATTTGCAGACAAATGTTTAAAGAAAATCGTATTCAGTTTTCTCACAACATGGAAAAAAACTTTCATGGAAACTGGATTTTCGAACTGGAAGAAAGGGACAGAAAAGTTGCAAGCGCATGAAGCATCGGGCTGCCACAGAGAAGCTGTACTGAAATTCAAATCCATAAAATCGAATGTCAATGTATTTAGCCAGATTTCCAAAGCAAAACGGACACAAATGAAAGAAAACCGAGCTTATTTACTAAAAATCATATCTTAATTCCGTTATTTAGCAGTGCAGGGGCTTGCAATACGTGGGCATACTGATGAAACAAGTAACTTCGACAATTTATCACGCCTTAGATGTGAAGATAGATAGAATATGGCTTCAGCACGAAACTTACAAATGGACATCCCATGATGTGCAAAACGAAAGTTTGGCCATTTTATGTGATACACTTCTTAGAAAATTATTGGAGGATATCAAGAGTGCAGAGTATTTTGCAATAATAGCAGACGAAACAAGAGACATAGCAACCAAAGAGCAATTTAATATCTGTATAAGATTTGTTGATGCTTCGCAGGATATAGAGGAATATTTTTTAGGGCTATACTCAATACAAAGTACCACAGCTAAGGCTCTGTTTGATATTATTATCGAAATTTTAAGACGATTTGATTTGCCTACATCTAATTGTAGGGGCCAATGCTTTGACGGTTCAACTAACATATAATGGTGTCCAGGCAAAGTTTATGGAAATGGAGAAGAGAGCTATGTTTGTGCACTGCGTTGCACACTGTTTAAATCTAACACTACAAGACATTGTGAAAGCAGTTCCAGAACGTCGAAATGCATTGAATGTTCTGAAGGACTAAATACATTTTGTGAGAGATTCAACTAAAAGATTAGATCTTTTTGCTCACCTGAAGGCAGATGCCTCTACAAATTTAAAACCACTCTGTCCTACAAAGTGGGCTGTAAGATACTTGGCAATGTCTTCAGTTTTGTCCAACTATACAGAGCTTCAGGAATTTTTTCTAAATGTTTCAAGAAATGACAATTCAGACACTGGGGACAAAGCAAACGGCTTTTTGATTAGTTTGCAGACATATGATTTCTTTTTCATGGTATTACTTTTGGTAAAACTGTTTTGTCACATTGATACCGTAAACATAGCACTACAGAGGAAATCCGTACACTTAGAGGAGGCCAATAAAATGATTTCCACTCTTGTAACTTCTATTAAATTTATAAGAAACAATTTTAAATCATTCTGGGGTGAAGCAACTTCGAAATGTCAAGATATGGATGTTGATTCCCCCAAATTACCAATTAGAAGAAAAGTCCCTAAAAATCCGATGACTCCATCAATTCATCTGTAGAAACATTCACTGAAGTATGTGACAAATATAGAAGATTGTATTATGAAACAATGGATGCAACCGTTAGCATCTTGGAATAACGCTTCAAAACTCAATCATTCATGTTTGTAAATAAAACTGAACAATTTATTCTTGGTGATAACAAACATTCATTCGATATTTTATCTTTCTACGAAGCAGATATAGACAAAGAACGCTTGCTTCTCCACCGAAGCATGTTTCATGAGATTATCCAAAGTAGTGATTCTGCGAATATGAGTTAGTCGGATGACACAGTGAAATACCTGAAACAGGAAAACCACCTGTTTGAGCTACTGCCTGAAGTAGTGAAATTCGTGCTGACGATTCCGGTAACGTCCTGCACCGTTGAGCGATCGTTTTCTTGTCTGCGGAGGGTGAAAACGTATCTTCGTTCTATAATGAGGCAGGATCGCCTTAATTCCATCGCCCTTCTCAACGCCCATAGAAATGAATCGATGGAACTCAACCTCGATGCCATTTGTGACGAGTTCATATGCAGGTATGACCTGAGGAGGAGTACATTTGCCATCTAAAATTAAGGTGTGTTTCTTCAACTTTATTTATGTATTTGTTTTGTACCTCTACTGACCTATACTCCGACTGAAATGACATTGTGATTGGCGTTTCAGTGAGTCGAGGGGTAGGGCTAGTCGCCAGCCAATAGTAGTTTGCATGATTTTCAGCTGTTTGGATTTTTCATCATTCTCAAAGTCTTTTTGTTTCTTGAAAGTTGTTATGCTGTGAGGGTAATTTCCCAAGAATAAGATGTCATAACTCAAAATGGAAAGTATGGGTGCATAATACATCTCTCTCCTTCAGCAGTTGTGTTGTTCCATATAATTCTCATTGCACAGGTCATTTCAGATAGCTTATAATTTAAGAGTGTGATGTGGGAATTCCATTTCAGATTGTCTTGTAAGTAAAAAAAGCAATTTTGTTACAGTGACACTTAATTTTTTTGTTTTCCAAAGAAATACTTGGTTTTAATGGAATTTTAATTTTGCTGTGTGTGGAATTGTATATTGGCGGTTTATTATTTTTTTAAATGGCTTAATCAGTAGCTCATTGCTCACAAACCACTCTGAAATCTTTTCATTTGTGACTTCAGCATACAGCCTAAGAGCCTTTCTATTTCCACCTTAAATCAATACACTGGTGTCATCTTCAAGTAGGACTGGTTTGGAGTGTCGAACATGTAGATGAAAACGCAAAGTTATCTGTCAAATGTAGTACCTAATACAATGATTCTTGCCCCCCCCCCCCCCCAACAAAAAAATACTTTGAAGACGGCGCCTCTGGTCAAGTGCCTGGGTGGCCAGCTAGGGCTGCGACCAGACTGACCTCAGTTAAAAATCTGCCAGGCGTGAAGATTGTGTAAATGTATTCCAAGGTCCGGCCTGTTGTAAGGACAGTTGCTCCTTCCTGTTGGAAGTGACTGTAGATTTTCCTCCTGCAGTAATACATACATTTACGTCCAGTCGTATCCATTCGTCCGGGCCACTTTTATTTCCCCCACCCTGTATAATATTTGTTATCTTTTTGATGATCTTATATATTCCGTTAGCATAGTTTCTCATACGTACTAGGCGCTAAATAAGTACTGATGGCATGACTGTTAACGAAATCATGCAAATTCCCGTGGTTCAAAACGTCTAAGGCATCACTGATGTTCCATTTTCCTGAAAATGCCATAATGTTGATGTTGTATGGACACATCATTGGAAAAAGTGAACTGTCTTGAAAGGAACTACGGAGTACGCAACGAGTTTTCTTGCGGCAGATGAGGCAGGTGTTTTTTTTTCTGGTATTCCACTCGATATCTAAGCTCTGATCATTCCTTTTCCTCGTTAATGCCTATTCTGTAAACAATGGTTTTCAGAGCACTACTGAACTACCACTGATATTACTGGAGATGGAACCCAGTTGCTCTAAATTGAAGTCCTACATGCTGATATTGTCTGCAGAGGTAGATAGACTAGGTGGTTATAATCAAACTTTCCCTATTTAACACGTTATAACGCGGAAACTAATTGCCGTACGAGTACCAAACTTGGTAGGATTAATGATTAGAGTGTAGGGTGCTTGATTTCCATGCGTCACAGCGCCATCGTCCAGTTCGAACTTGGGCACCAGGTGCCATCATCAGTCACCGTGATTCATAGTCTCACGTAACAGAACAGTCGAAGTGCTCTTGTTGACGTGTCAACATAAGCTTGGACAAAAGGAGCAGGCATTACTGGTGAAGCTCTGTTATCAAAACAACAGTAATGCTGCAGTTGCACTTCGAGGATATCGCCAGCTGAAAGGATTACCGAAGAGTCCTCTTTCTCTACCTGCTGTTCGGAGAATGATGATGTAGTTCGAATCAACTGGAGAACTGGGCGTCGCTCCGGGAAGAGGCTGACGACCGGTTGCATCACAAGTGGTTGATGAAATCGCTGTTGCTATGGCAGACAACACTGCGCCCAATTCGAGATCGTCAGGCAGTGCGCGCGCTGTGTCACGACAGTTGAATATCCCAGGGTCCACTGTACGGAAGGTGCTTCGAACCATTCTCAAATGGTGTACATACAAGATCCATATCGTACAGAAGCCTGCACCACAGGGCGCAGAACGATGTGTTGACTTCACTCTCTCGCAAGGACTGAAGTTGACGAGGGCTGGCCCTGGATCATCCTATGGACAGACAAAGCTCATTTTTCTCTGACAGGTGAGGTGAACATACAGAATTGCCGATTGTGGGGTTCTTCACCTCCAGTCACTGTGCATGAAGTTCCTGTGTATTGCGAAGATGTGACCACATGGTGTGGCTTAACGGCTACGCACATCATTGGGCCATTCTTTTTTGAAGAGGTTGGCTTTCAAGGACCAGAGACCTGCAGTGTGACTGCCCAGCTTTATTGCGAGACGCTTTGCCAACTTGTCATACCCGCGTACTGAAGTCAACAGTTTTTACGCAAGATGGGCCCCCACCGCACATCGCTCGTGAAGTTCATCTGCTTATCCGACAAATTTGGAAACGATCGAATTATCAGCCGATCGTTTCCAAATGCTTGATTAGCACTCACTCCCTGTGGTTCCTGGTTGTGGGGCTACCTGAAGGACAAGGTTTACCAGGGGAACATTCACCCATGTGCCGATCTGAAGCGCAGCACATCAAGAGATGTAGCCAGCATACCAACGGACATGCTTCATTCTGCCGTACAGAATACAATCCTACGCTTCAGACTCTTCTGGAAACTGATAGGCGCCATATTGAGCCCCTCTTGTATCAGCAGTGGTACCAGCATGTAATGCTATGATGTACCGTAGCAGCACATCAAAAGTGTTTCAACTGAATGGATTCTGCGTTATTTCTCTTCCACATGTCCTTGACATTAATGTTATCAAGTTTGGTACTCGTACGGTAATTAGTTCCCATGTTATAACGTGATAAATAGGGAAAGTTTAACTATAACCGCCCAATATTAAACACTTCATGGGCACATTGGTTACAAAAATCAACAAACGCTTAAGCCAACAGTGCAAGGCATCAAATCAACTGCTCGGCGTTTCTCGAAGTCTGTAATGTACTCTGCTATAAGTCACTCTGTTAGTCTAATTAACACAAGGAGAATTACGACGCGGAACTCGTCTTAATTGACTGCATCCGTGGCCGAGCGCATTGCGTCAACATTGTCACGGATATGGTGCGCGCCTGCTTTGCGGAAAGATCGTGTTAACTACGCTGCTAAATGGAGTCAAGGCTTTTAAGAGTTCGGCAGTGGAGCATAAAATGAAATCTTTTTCTGATGCACCGCCGTTTTCACTGCTGTCCAAGGCAACGCGGGGAGTGGAACATACAGTTTGTGTGCATTCGCTGTAGTTTGCTGAAATAAATCTCAAGAAGAAACATCCCAGGAACCGTTAAAAATAATTGTTTAGGACTATCACATTCCAGACCCATGAAAGTAATTCAGATGTCAACAGAATGTTGAATAACGATACAAGCATTTCTCATTTGAGATAATGCGGCCGTCTCCTTCATTGTGTCTCTATCCGAACGAGACTTCCCGATATTTCATCACTCTTGTTGGCTAGCACTCATGCCTAATACATCTATGAATGGCAGTACCTCTCGATTCTTCTGTGATAATCCGAAGGAGGGGCATATCAAAAGTTTGCCCTTGACGTAGCAGTCGCTTGCAGAGACGAATATACACCTGAGGAAGTTTTATGAGAAAGCGACGAATGTGCTTCACCTTTGCGTATCATAGTCGTCATTATGAGAAGTCCGCCTACGACAATTGTTTCTTCACAAGGCAGAAAATAAATGGATCCACATGGAGTTGCTGCAACGTATGCAGAAACACAATCAGTAGAAGGGAGTGATCTATTTTGTAGTAAGGAATGTGGTGACTATCAAGTATTAAACAGCGGAAAAGAATTATTGTCTGTAGAAACACATGCGTGAAATTTCGTTCATGTGCATAGACATTGCATGTTTTTTTGCATTGCAGTTGTTTGTCGGGTATGTTATGTAATGAGTAGAACAATATGCAGCGGAAGATAATGGCCTAAGCAGACCGACATGTTAGCGATAAAAAGTAAGAATCCAGTATACACCTTCATAGTTGGCTTCAACGCCTGCTCCAAAGTGCAGAAAGAATGATAATTGTATGACTTTGTTGACAATTCATATACATAACTTGTTTGTCTTTTAATATTTGTTTGATGACTTGTTTCGACAAAATTTTCTATCTGCAGGTATCTTTCTACGTATGGTGGGAATGTATGTCGACACAATATTTTCCATTTGTAAAGTGGACGTGAATAACGTGCAAGTAAAATTAATTCTGACCTTATAGTATTAAGGATGCATCTACAGTGTTATTAATCGGGAGACAATTGAAAAACTATCATCACATGTTCTTTACAAATACCATCAAACAATTACGTTTCCATTTCAGTATTTGCCGTCGGAGGAGAAGTCAGGGCACGTTTACTGATGGACACGTTTACGCAGAGCACTTACTCGGGAACTATCCTTGCTAGAGTGCTACCGTCCATCGAAGATTAGTACTACCATTTACTGATGGCTCTCACAAAATTCACGGCAGCAGGTGAATGAACGTCTTGTTTCTGTGCAAGGCGAGTAAATTTTGTTCCTCAGTATCGAAGCTCATAGGGAGTACACCTTCTAGAATTGAGGACAGAGAAACATATCTTCGTTTATAGGAGATTATTCAGTACAAGTGAATAATTTGGAAGCCTGAAAGTTACTAATGTCGTTTCTAAACTAATTCAAGCATGGCGATGGGGAACGTTTACGCAGTTCTGTTGGGTCCTGTTTACGCCCTATTTTACATTGCCATAGATATCTTTGTCAACTAAACTTTAAGCCAACAGCATTTGGAAAGCAATCAAAAAAAGCGAAGGCCCGGGATAATAGAAGCTAGAAACTGCTAAAAAAACTATTTGAACTTCACGAAGCTCATTCAGAAAGAATTAATTCTTTGAGAACAAGAGCTGGTAAGGGCAAGAAATTGGTAGCAGCAAGAATAAGGAAAAATGTGGGTCATCCTACTTCTGATGTCATCATTAGTGTTCTGCCCAAAGTCAGGTCTTCACATGGTAACAAGTTCCACTTCCATTCATGTAGTATATCATCTTTTACCTTCTCCTTCCTCTCAAGCTTTTCTCACGAACTAGTCCTGTCAAAGTGTCTGTTAACAAACACTCCCATCTCACCGAATGTCCCCTCCCATTCTTCTTCCTTTACCGTATAACCTGCAGCAATTTGATGAAGAGGATGAAAATCACCTTTGTATTTACTGCTTGAAGCGATAAAACCAATCGAAAAGAAATCAAGAATGGGTCCAGTGCCTTAGATATGAAAGAAGGGCTCACTACGATTGTGCCACAGTAAACACAATGGTTTTTGTGTGTATAAATTGCAGCTCGGACAATGATGACGAACAGGTCTTTAACATTCTAATTTCTATGTAGCCGATATTATGCCAGCAGGAGGAAGCTCACGAAAAAAATTGTTTGCTCTCAGTAAAATTTTTCTATTTTACCATATTAATTGGTGTAAGGAAGCCTGTAATCTTGTTTATTGCCAGTAAAACATATTTTGAAAATTCCAGTAGCTTGTTTTGTTTAACCATTAATGTGTTCTACAGTATGGGTAAACGTGCCCCCATGGATGCATAATTGTGCCCCGGGTATGAAACCTGCATCATACGTGAATCATGGTTACACATTTGGATTGAACCCACATAAATTTATTTTGCACTCTTGAATGTAATGTTGAGTTAGAAGTACCGGGTGATCAAAAAGTCAGTATAAATTTGAAAACTGAATAAATCAAGGAATAATGTAGATAGAGAGGTACAAATTGACACACATGCTTGGAATGACATGGAATTTTATTAGAACCAAAAAAATACAGAAGTTCAAAAAATGTCCGACAAAAGGCGCTTCATCTGATCAGAATAGCAATAATTAGTATAACAAAGTAAGACAAAGCAAAGATGATGTTGTTTACAGGAAATGCTCAATATGTCCACCATCATTCTTCAAAAATAGCTCTAGTCGAGGAATAATGTTGTGAACAGCACTGTAAAGCATGTCCAGAGTTATGATGAGGCATTGGTGTCGGAGGTTGTCTTTCAGCATACCTAGAGGTGTCGGTCGACCACGATACACTTGCGACTTCAGGTAACCCCAAAGCTAATAATCGCACGGACTGAGGTCTTGGGACCTGGGAGGCCAAGCATGACGAAAGTGGCGGCTGAGCACACGATCATCACCAAACGACGCGAGCAAGAGATCTTCACGCGTCTAGCAATATGGGGTGGAGCGCCATCCTGCATAAACAACGTACGTTCCAGCAGGTTTATCAGACAGGCTGGGGATGATGCGATTCTGTAACATATCGGCGTACCTCTCACCCGTCACGGTAACAGTTACAAAAACATAATCACCCATTTCCTCGAAGAAAAAGGCCCGATAACGGTAGATGTGGTAAATCCAACCCATACCGTGACTTTCTCGTCGCGCACTGGAGTTTTCACGACAGTTCTAGGATTTTCGGTAGCCCAAATTCTGCAGTTGTGGGCGTTGACAGACCCCGGAGCGTGAAATGAGCTTCGTCGGTCCACAACACGTTACTGAACCAGTCGTCATCTTCCGGCATCTTTTGAAACGACCACACCGCCAATTTCCCTCGGCTTCACTAAATCGCCCGTTAACAGTTCATGATGCCGATGGATTTTGTACGGATAGCATCGGAGGGTACGTCTAAGTGCCAACCAAACAGTAGTGTATGGAATGCCAGTGCGACGTGCGACTGCACGAGCGCTGACTTCCCCGTGCAGAGACGAATCCGCTAGTCTCCATTTCTTCCTGAACTGTCTCAGGAGCATTACGCCTTGTGCTCGGTCGTCCACTACGGGGTCTATCGTCTAAACAACGCATCGCTTCGAACTTCGAAATCATTCTCGCCACAGCTGCATTTGTCAACGGACCTTTACCCGTTCGAATTCCCTTTCGATGGCGATAGGATCGTAATGCTGAACTAGCACATTCCCCATTCTGATAATACAGCTTCACTAAAAGCGCCTTTTCCGGTAACGTCAGCATGCTGCGACTGCTGGCGCATCTCATTCTCTCTCTCATTACAGCTCCTTTTATGCACGATTGTCATGTGCAGTCACTGACGTTTCGTTGTCCAGCGCCATCTGTCGGATATTTTGTGAACTTTTTTTGTTCTAATAAAACCCCGTGTCATTCCAAGCATGTGTGTCAATTTTTATCTCTCTATCTACATTATTCCGTGGTTTATTAAATTTTCAAATTTATACTGATTTTCTGATCACCCAGTATATATACCAAGGTGTACTTTAACAATCAAGTTGTAAGTCCAGACAATTTTCAATATGATAAATCTTACCCAAAAAATTTAAAAATTCTGAAAAGAAATCCGCAAAATGCGCCCATGTCTCCCCTACCTAGACACATAATCTTCTGTCACCAGACCGTATTATGCCACCGCAAGAGTTACCATTCTGAGGATGTATTCTCGGCCGTGCGAGTTTTGGGCGTAACAGTGTCTGGCTGGGCTAAGAGAAATTAAAATCATTTTACAATGCAGAGATTATTCTCCCATCAATCGGCCAAGTTTTCATTACACCACATCTTAACGTACACATGTCACCGGCTCCCAAACTCGTTATCGATGAGCATACCTTCGAAATGCGTATTTGAACTGCCCGATAATTGTCCCTGTGAGCCCCTTGGTCAGGCGCGGCTCTTAATTAAAGGCTCTGAGGCGGAGTCGCCCAAAATATGTATTAAAATAAATTTCTCAGTAACGTTTTACAAAATTTAAATTATCAGAACGTATTTTATATATTTCCCACGAGGATTTAAATAACGCCGGTCAGCGTTTTCGCAACTGTTGATATGTGGTATTGCACGATGTTTTTCGAACAGGTAATAGTTAGTATTCAGGCTGTGCCTAGAAATGGCGCTTAGCTCTGCGTGGCAGAGGTTGGGGGAGCAAGCTTCCTCGCAGGACAACTCTTACGGGCGTCAGGAAGGCTCTGGTGTTTCAAACTGAGAGTGTCCCGCCAACCTGCACACAATTTTCACGTTCCATTGCTTACATCAAAAGGGAATGAACAAAGTTGCTGAGACTTCGCTATAGAATCTCTGTCTCTTCATATCTCTCTCATGCTGTGATGCGTCATTAATCGACGTTTACTGTTATTGTTTGATAGTTTTTAGGGAGTTTTTTGTTTCTGCCATTGGCTATTGTATCCACCGTTGGAATTAGTTTGCAAATGTCTCGCCAGAATGCACTACAGTGATGTGACACTGAAGGTAGATTAAGGAAAGGCAAACCTACTTTTATAACATTTGTAAACTTAAAGGGAACTATTGACAATGTTGACTGGAACGCTCTTTTTTAAAAAATTCTGAAGGTGGCAGGAGTAAATTACAGGGAGGGAAAGGCTATTTACAATTTGTACAGAAACTAGATGGCAGTTTTAAAGAGTCTAGGGGCATGAAAGGGAAGCAGTGGTGAGAAGAGAGTAAGACAGGGTTGTAGCTTATCCCCGATGTTATTCAGTCTGTATATTGAGCAAGCAGTAAAGAAAACAAAATGGAGTAGGAATTAAAATCCATGGAGAAGAATAAAAAAACTTTGACGTTTGTCGATAACACTGAAATTCTGTCAGAGACAGCAAAGGACCTGGGAGAGCAGTTGAACGGAACGGACAGTGACTTGAAAGGAGGATATAAGATGAACATCAACGAAAGCAAAACGAGGGTAATGGAATGTAGTAGAATTAAATCAGGTGATGGTGAGGGAATTAGATTAGGAAATGAGACCCTTACAGTAGTAGATGAGTTTTGCTATTTGGGAAGCAAAATAACTGACGATGGTCGAAGTAGAGAGGATATAAAAAGTAAACTGGCTATGGAGTATAGCCATGCATGGAAGTGAAATGTGGACGATGAATAGTTTGGACAAGCAGAGAACAGAAGCTTTCGAAATGTGTGCAACTGAAGAATGCTGAAGATTAGATGGGTAGATCACGTAACTAATGAGGGGGTACTGAATAGAATTGGGGAGAAGACTAATTTGTGGCACAACCTGACTAAAAGAAGGCATCGGCTGGTAGGACACGTTCTGAGGCAACAAGGGATCACCAATTTAGTATTGGAGAGAAGCCTGGAGGGTAAAAATCGTAGAGGGAGACCAAGAGATGAATATACTAAGCAGATTCAAAAGGATGAAGGTTGCAGTGGTTACTCGGAGATGAAGAAGCTTGCACGAGATAGAGTAGCATGAAGAGTTTCTGGACTGAAGACCACAACAACAACATGGTAACATAAGTGTCACCATCGACAGTTTCACAACTGATTAGGGAAAAAAAAGCATGCGAAATATATCTCTGCCCAAAATAGTCTCGGTACTTTAGTTTCATTGCCAGCTGACTGCGCGTTATTAGCAAGTTTCTTTTTGGGAATGTACTACGCGATCAGTTTAGCCAGTTTTACTTTCTTCCTAATAAGAGTAGCATATCACGAGTTCGAAAACAATGTAATATAAATCCAGTGTGCAATATATCTGGTAAAATTTTGGAACATGTGATTAGGAAGAAAGTAAGGAACTTGGTTTGCCCAGGAATATGAACCATGAAACAAAATAGTGCAAATCCAGGCAATGATATAAGCGCAATTTGAACAGAGCAATGTACAATGCAGCTGTGTGGTTGTGTATGCTTATCCTTGTGTAAGCCTACCACTTAAAATGCACATTTTTGTGGTACACATGCATATATACGACAAATACGTTGTGTAAATTACCACGGCGGTTCCTCCGGTTGCTATGTCAGACAGTCACAGCGCAAGATCTGCGACATCGTGGAAACGTCACTGTTCCGTCACACGAACTCAAAACGCCGCGATTTGAGTGCACAAAATGTTGAAGGAAATGAAAACTAAAAGGACGCAGTGAAGCTAACATACACCGCATTTAAGTTGTCTCCAAAACACTTCTTTTAGTGCGATTTGTTGTGGTAAATTGTCGGGAAACGTAACGTTGGGCGATAAGTTAGTTTCCTATACATTTTATCTTGGAGCTAGCTTTTGATGTTATTTAGTAGTTGATTATGAAACAGGAAAAAGATACAGTATGTAAACGCTTGCCTAGAGTGTGATATTGCCTCCAGCGCTGCTGAAATTTTGGTTGTGATGACAACTAACCTAGCCCGAGGTCTAGGTTAGCTCCGATCGGTAAATGTTGCAGCCTTCTCCGTTAATTAATATCCGGTAATGATCCCAGACCACGCAACAGTACTCCAAAAGAAGACGGACAAGCGTGCTGTAGGTAATCTTTTTAGTAGATCTGTATTTTCTAAGCGTTCTGCCAATAAAATGCAGTCTTTGGTTTGCCTTCCCCACAACATTTTCTTTGTGTTCTTTCCAATTTAAAATGTTCATAATTGTAATTCCTAGTTATTTAGCTGAATTTACAGCCTTAGATTACCCTGATTTATCGTGTAACCGAAATTTAACGGATTCCTTTCAGCACCCATGTGGATGAGCTCACACTTTTCATGATTTAGGGTCAATTGCCAATTTTCGCACCATTGAGATATCTTTTCTAAATCGCTTTGCAATTTGTTTTGATCTTCTGATGAGTTTACTAGACGACAAACGACAATATAATCTGCAAATAACCTATGACGGCTGCTCAAATTGTCTCTTAAAACGTTTATACAAATAAGGAACAGCAGAGGGCCTAAAACACTACCTTGGGGAACGACACATATCACTTCTGTTTTACTCGATGACTTTCCGTCAGTTAGCACGAACTGTGACCTCTCTGACAGGAAGTCACGAATCCAGTCACATAACTGAGAAGATATTCCATAAATACGGAATTTCACTACAAGCCGCTTGTGTGGTACAGTTTCAAAAGTCTTTTGCGAGTCTAGAAATACGGAATCAATTTGAAATGCCTTGTCAATAGCACTCAACACTTCGTGTGTGCAAAGAGTTAGTTGTGTTTCACAAGAATGACGTTTTCTAAATCCGCGCTGACTGTGTGTCAAAGGACCGTTCTGTTCCAGGTAATTCATAATGTTCGAATACGAGTTCCAAAATTTTGCTGCATACTGACGTTAACTAGTAGAATCTCTTAGGCTTTTTTGCCAGGTTTAGAAAAATTTTCGTTGTGAAAACTATTTTAAGCAGCTTGCATTGAAGTTGTCTGACCCGTTTTGTATACCAAGGAGGATCAGCTCCGTCGTTTGTTAATTTATTTGCTATCAATCTCTCAATTGATGTCGATACTATTTCACTGAATTCAAGCCACATCTGCTCTACACTCACATTGTTAAGTCGGAAGGAGTGGAGATTATCTCTCAGGAAGACGTCAAGTGAATTTTTATCTGCTTTTTTGACTAGGTATATTTTTTGTTTGTTTTCGGAGGATTTGGGGGCTATAATATTCAATCTCACTACGAAAACCCTGTGTCCACTAATCATTGTATCCGTTTTGATGCTCGTTATTAGCACAGGACTGTTTGTTGCTAAGAGGCCAAGTGTGTTTTCACAGCCGTTTACTACTCGCTTGGCCTCATGACTGAATTGTTCGACATAATTTTCAGAGAATGCGTTTAGCAAAATTTCGGATGATGTTTTATGCGTACCTGCGGGTTTTAACATGTGTTTTCGCCAACATATCGAAGGTAAATGAAAGTCACAACTAACTATAATTCTATGAGTCGGGTACGTGTTTGAAATTAAACCCAAATTTTCTTTCAACCTTTCGGAAATTGTATCATATTAGTTGGGTGTCGAAAAAAGGGATCCAGTTATTATTTTATTCCGGTTGCCAGATTATTCGACGAAGTTAGTTACGTCTCAAATTACTTGGAGCACGATGTTCTGAAGGGATGGGAAGAGATGAAGAGCAGTACGGAGCAACGGTGTTCAGAGATGTTCGAAAAACTTTATGAACGTCAAATACCACGTAAAAACTGTCTGACCATCGTCCAATACCTCCTCCGTATACCCGGCCGCGGTGGCCGAGCGGTTCTAGGGCCTTCAGTCCGGAAACGAGCGGCTGCTACGGTCGCAGGTTCGAATCCTACCTGGGGCGTGGATGTGTGTGATGTCTTTAGGTTAGTTAGGTTTAAGTAGTTCTAAGTCCCATAGTGCTCAGAGCCATTTGAACCATACTCCGTATACCAGGGACGAATGCACTTACTTTTCGTTTATGAATTTCATTTGGACAACTGAAAATATCGTCACTTACAGTTGAAATGCTATGTGCTATGCTCATTGTAAAATTTAACTTTGGAACTACTGAAAATTTGTATATAATTCTAAATCAAAACACAGACTTAATCAAAAAGATCACTCTGGTCAGAAATATGAATTTAAAAAAAAAATGAACTCGTTAGTAACTTACGTTTTATTTCTAATCCTCAGGCCCCACCCTCGCCCACAAAATGCCCCGATTTGAGTTTTTGTGAAGTGGGCCTCGTTAGTTAAACGCAAGAAACCACACGTGATTGCAGAAACTCTGGTTTTACTAGCAGCGACTGAAGCAGTATCAACAATGTTTGGTGACTCATTTGCTCATCAGTTTAAAAGTGTTCTTGTGTCTAATGACACAGTGTGTAGAAGCATTTTAGGCATTTATGACGACTTACCCGAGGAGTTATTCGATAAATTGCGTAACAATTGTTTTGGACTTGAAGTGGACGAAGCGCAGGTTTTCATGAAGATGCTCATTTGATTGCTTATGTTCGTTTCGTTGATGAGCTTAACATTTGCTGCTTTTCTGGGATCCAATACATAATAATAATAATAATAATAATAATAATTTTATTGTCATTCGGCCATTACAGCAATAGACAACGTCATATACATACTAAAAGACAATTGATAGTTCGAAAGAAACAACAGGTTTGTTGTTAACATTATAGTATTATATTACAGTTGATAAATTCTCTTATATCATAGAATGGGTGGAGGACTAGCCAGTCATGAATTGTTTGTTTGAATAATTGTTCAGGTAATTCTTGAATAGATTGAGGAAGATTGTTAAATAATTTGTACCCCATGATTTCGTAGCTGTTGAGTGACCTTGACAATATGTGGTAAGGAATATAGAGGCACCTATTTCTTCTTGTATTGTGGCTATGTACATTTTCTCTGGTTTTTGTTTCTGGTAATTTCTTCTTCGTATAAATTAGAACATAGTATATGTACAAGTTTATGACAGTCATTATTTTCTGTTCACAGAACAATGGTTTACAGTAGACCTTATATGCAGAACCAGTAATTATCCTAATAGCTTTTTTTTGCAGTATTAATATGTCATGTACACAGCTAGAATTCCTCCACAAAATAATCCCATATGTTATTATACTTTGAAAGAATGAAAAATAGGATGTTCTAACATATTTTTCAGGAACACAGTCCATAAGTCATCTTAACAGGTAAATAACTCTTGACAATTTACCACTAATATCTTGTACATGTTGACCCCAAGATAACTTATCATCAATGTATACCCCCAAAAATTTTACATAACTTGGATCATCTGACAGAAGCTTGTCTCTAAGACTACAGACCATCTGTTGTGTTTTGTTTTCATTCAGCAGGAATCCACTTGCCTTGAACCAATAGGATGCTTGGTCAATTGTCTTTGCTGTATATGTTTTAAGGCTATGAAATCATAACTAGCATGTAGAAATGTTGTATCATCAGCATACAACACAGTGGTGGACTTGATAAATGACGGCAGATCATTTATCATTATCAGGAACAAAAATGGGCCCAGCTCAGATCCCTGCGGAACACCTACCTTGACTTGTTCTATACTCGACATTTCTCTCCCTACACAACCTTCTTACGATTCTGAAGATATGATTTTATTAATTTAAGGCTGTTTTGTCTAATGCCATAGAATTCCAGTTTTTCTAGGAGTGGCTTATGCTTTACACTGTCAAAAGCTTAGATCACAAAATGTGAGTTGAGCATAGTCCTTATCCTCAGACACTTGATGTAAGTATTTAAGTATTTGACTACAAAGTCTATAGCATCCACAGTAGACAACTTTTTCCTAAAACCATACTGAGATTCACTACTTATTGCCAATTTTTCAAAATAGACAGATAGCTGTTGGTTAATTACACATTCCAGTATTTTAGAAAAAGGTGTGACTACGGAGATTGGTCTGAAACTGGAAGGTGAGTCCGTATCTCCCTTTTTATATATTGGAACTACCCTAGCCACTTTGAGTTCTTCGGGAAAATATCCATCAGATATGATTTATTTATACAGAATGTTAACGGGTACACAATATAGTCTATTATTTTCTTTAGTAAATTGCAGGATATGTCATATATATCTACACTGTCTGAAGATTTCTTCCGTTTGACAATGCTTAGGACATGACTATGTGAGACCTTGGAGAACATAAACGTACCTGTGTCTGTTGGTGTTCTGCAAACATTTTTAGAAAGTAACTCTGATGAACTGATGTCAGGTTTGATTATAGTATTTCCTCCATCTTCAATAGATTTAATAAAGAAATCGTTGAATTTTTGGGGACTTATATTATTATTTTTTTGCTTCTTACATCCTTAGCAACTTCCTTCATTTATTTCCATGCAGCTTTGCACTTATTTGCGGAATTATCAATGGTATTGAAATTATGTGCTTTTTTGGCTTCCACGATGGCTTTTTTATACTCATTCCTGCATTTTATATAGGCTAATCTGGCATGTTCTGTTTTCTGCCTGCTACATATATTGTGCAACACCATAACTTGGTTTTTCATATTTGATCATTGTTTAGTGAACCATGAATTTTGTCTGTTTGTAGCCCTGTTTGTAAAGCCTTTGTCAGTTAATTGGCATTTCTTTATGGGGATGTTGTCATTAAATTGTGTCAGAAGTGTTTTAAAAAATCTCTCAAATAATAGTTTCCCTGACAAATCAGCGCTAAGACTATAACTTGTGCCACCATGACATTGGTTGAACCAATCTCTCTCAGCAAGGGACTTACAGAGCTGAACAATTTTGTCATCTGTGACAGGTCTGGTGATTATAACGTTTGGGACAGGCTTAGAAATATTACTATTATCAATACAGAACCTACTTGTTGACAGAAGATAGCTACAGCTTTTTCGATATGGTCGATGCGTTTTTAAATAAAGTCAGGATATTATGGAATAGGTGCATTGGAGATGCACAGATGGAGCTCACGCAATGTCTGGAATTTATGGTGGATTGCAAGCGAAAGTTACGGCTGTAGCTTCTGAAGTAATATAGACTCACTGCATGATTCATCGTCTGGCTATGACTGTTAAAGAACTTAACCCACCCATTCAGGAAGCGCTACAAACGGTTGTAGATACAGTTAGTATCATTAAGACAAAATCTAGAATTCAAGGCTAATTGAGTGTTATGTGAGTTGCCCTTTTTTAGTAATGCTCGATGGGTTTCAAGGATAAAGTACCAAAAAGAATCTTTGAATTGAGGAATGAGGTATTCTGTTTCTTAAACGAAAAAAAGTCTTTCTCTGGGAAGCCGTTTCAGCAACGGACATTTTCTACTGAAAGTGACTCTCCTCACTGATATTTTTGAGATCTAAATATTCTTAACACTTCATCTCAAGTTAATCAGGCCACTGAACAGTCTTAAAATGACAAAGTAGTGACGTTCGTAAGGAAATTTAACTTAAGATATCGTATTTGTTAGACTTTCACGACCATGTTTGCTAATTTTGCTTTAACACCAAATTCTGTAATGATTTTATTTATTGTTTCTTCGTCTACTGAATCAACTGCCTTCTTGAAATCTGTATCTAATACTACCATAATGATTTTAAGTTAAAATTTGTTCTGTGCAGTATCTTCCCTTCTGGAAGGCATCCTGATACTTTCCCAGTTATTTGTCTAACGTTTCTACAACTCTGTCCAGAACAATTTCTTTTAACATTTTGTACACCGCTGGCAAAAGTGACACTCCTCTGTAGTTCTTGATTTTCTTTTTGTCTCCCTTTTTATATATTCGTTGGATTAATGCTATTTTTCATGTGTCTGGAGTCTTTTTAGTTTTCCAAATGTTCTTAAAAATCAGTGTTAGCTCATTTTCAATCTTTGGTTCTCACTATTTCAATAAATCTGTCGTAATGAAGTCGTCACCACTTGCTTTGTTGTTTTTGAGTGTTTTGATGGTTTCACGAATTTCTAGCTTGTTGACGGGAATCTTCCTCCAGACTTTCTAGTAATGCTGGAAATTGGAAATTAAACTGTTGGAACTGGGCAGTTTAATAGTAGAATGTCAAAAAAGTTTGCTAATATCTCAGAATTTTATGTGTTACCTAATCTTATGTTCTCACTTTCATCTTTGAAACAGATGTTTTATTCTTATTATCCTTCAAGTTTGGTATTAATATCTAGTATTGTTTTCGGTGAAATTTTCTTGTATTTCCGTAAGCTGAGATCTTTAAAAGATTCTTTTGATTTTCTGGATTATTTCTGATGTGTCTTTTCTTTTTTGTTTGAATTTTCTAAGTGTTCTTCTTTTGAACATCTCCATTTTTGAGAGGTTCTTCTCCTTCCTGGTTCCACCATGTCTTCTTTTTATTATTCGCCAGTTCTGAAATTTTCACTGCTACATTAGTAATTTATACTTGGAATTCATACCAATCATCATTTATCTGGAGGCCATTATTATTACAATTGTTACAAAGAGTCAAAGCATGGCTTCTTTTGTAATTCTCAGGGTCTATGTAAGTTTTATTGGAGAGTTAAACCTGGCCAAGCACATCAAACACAGTGATGTGTAATATTCTGTGCTTTTATGCTAAATCGTGTTAAGGTAGGAGAAGAAGCATGCTATGATTCTCAGTACTGACGTGGTTGTGTGAGTGTAATTTGAAAAATATTGTGTGACGGAATAGTGGGAGAGTTAAATGCAGGTTAGAAGGTAAATCCTGAAAAGGGAACAAGTCTACTTATGTTTGGAATATTTGAAAGTGGCGGCGTTATGTAGATTTACCCTAATTCTTTTTTGTATAGTTGTTGTTGTAGTAGTAGTAAAAGTGTGCAGGGAGCATAGATTGGAAATGTCAAAAAATAATCGGATTATCAGCTTCTTTTGTGACTCAACATCATGCCAACCAGTGTAAAAATTTTGCTGAATAAAACGAATCAGTAGACCAGCATCACGTGTTTCTGTTTATAGATTTTGCAAACATTTAAATGATACATAGATCAAGCAGCAGCATTAATTGTGCGAAGTCACTTGCAAAATTAATTTTAAGATAAAAAATCGCAGGTTTCGTAAGCTCTTGCTGTGAAATAACAGAAGTATTCTTTTTCATGTAATTGACTTCACTGCAATACTACTGAAGCAAAGATAATGTTCAGGTTGCTAGTTGCAAATTACATAGTGTCATCACTAAAATCTGATTATCCTTTTTTTGAAGTTAAAAATTATAATCTATTCAACATAGCATACTGAGATGGTGAAGCTGTAATGTGAACACATTGTATTCAGCGTATATTGTCAAGGAAGAAAAGAATCTGAGTAACTTCTCATAGTATCTTAAAGCAATTAAGATTTGAGTGTTCTTTTGGCACCATAATGTTTATGTGGTTATGATTATAATAGCCTCACAGAAATATCAGATACCACTATTTTCAAACTAAACAGTGCCAAAGATATTAATAGCCAGTGTGATGCATTTGAAATGTGCCGTCACTGAAACTTTAAGTACTGATCAATAAGAAAAGAACCCTATGATATCTGACACAACTGGCAACACTTTCCTGCCAGGATACGTAGTAACAGCTGGTATACTTGGCAATCTTTCTGTCAAGGATGTGGATCTGTAATTAAAAGAATTTAAAACATTTTCGTTCAAAATCCAGTAGCAGGAAAGGAAATGTTGCATGACCTGTAAAAAAAACTGTGAGCCAGTTGTGGAGATATTTTGTCATTACTGTGGTCTTAGGCACTCTGAAAGTTTGTGAAGGGAACACCTACTAGTAAGGACCAGTTGAAGAAGAGGGTACACACATCTCGCTACCGTCACTCAGATGCAGTAGTCTGCTTTTGTCCGATGTCTGCAGTTACATTATACCACTCCAGAAGTCGAACGCTGTGTCTTTGAGTACGCAATTTGTATGTGTGGTACTATCCATTTCCTGTATTATTAACAGTTAAAGACTTCTAAAGAAATAAAACTGATATTGACATAAATTAAAATTATGTATGCATATTTCAGTGTATAATCATAATGAAAACGGAAGGGAATTTGGGTGAAATGTTTACGAAAATCATGGAAAAGAAAGAACTCAGGCAATCGCAAAAGGACGCGAAGAACGTTTTAAAAAGGGAATTGTCTGTATTAAAAGGGAAGATACAGAATTTACCCTCAGTAAAGAAAGAGATCAAAGCAGTGTGTGTATAAGTTTGGTGCTTCTTAGAGTGGTTGTTGAGGACCAGGTAGAAATAATGATTAGTAATACATCCAACATAAAGATAAATTGAGTTAGAAAGCTTTTCAGTAGGAGGCAAGGTAGTGCAGATTTGACAAATACATTTCTGGAATGAAACAAGAGGGAGACAAAATTCTGTCTGGATTAAATAAACAGAAAAAGAAATAGACAATATTAATGAAAAGGAACAAAAAGTTGCAACACATGTTATGCAATTCGAAAATAGTGTCGATGACCAAATTTCTAGGATTTAGAGGTGGATCTTAGGAAAGCTAGAACCGAAAAATGAAATGTTTGGAAGTGTGAATGTGAGTCAGAAATAAAAGTCTGAGCTATCCAGTAGTTGTTGGTTCAGTGTTTTCATCCACCTCTAATCATGAGGAATGCAGAAATATTAAAGAGACTTCTCCTGTTGAAGACAGGAAGCTGGAAGAACAATTGTGTCAAGTCAATTTTCCATTGATGAACAGCAGTTTAGAGAGAAATGAAGCTACTGCAGACAAAACAAAAGTCAGAAAAGTGTTCGATTTATGATTAGTCATCTGTAGGGAGTGCTGCCCAATGGAATATGAATGTAGAGAGTTTTACCGCAGTGGAATAATTTTCTCAAAGATTTAAGTCAAAGTAGGCTATTGGTCAGAAGGCCCAAAAAGAAACCTCCACTTTGAACTTGTAGCTTGAAACCGAATAATGAGGGACCAGGTGGTTCCCAACATTTTGTAGAATAGGGTCTGCAAGAAGCTAAGCATTTAGATGAAGCAGTTAGTGAATCGAATTTAATAGAAATATTCATTAGTTATTTACCTAACAGAGTGGGGGATGAGATAGATTTATTTACTAAGTTCTGCAGAAACGATTGCAACCAGACTGATCAGTTTGCGGAAGTCAGTAGAGAAGGAAACTATAACCACAACAGAAGACTGCGGGGTCGAGGTAATTTTAACAATCGATAAACGAACAGACGTAATTTTAGTTACCATATCAGTAGACAGAATAGGACACCGCTAACAGCAGAAATTAAGGAAGAGGAAAGGCTGCGGAATCGTTTACACCAAAGACCAAAGATGTACTTCGAATTTTGAGCAGTAATATAAAACAACTTTAATAAGATTCCAAGATAATCAGTCGTTAAGAGATGAGTTGTTAGAAGAAATGGAGAAAGAAGCTCCTATACTAAATAATTTGTGTGTGACAGTAACAGTCATGATGAAAACATTAGATATGATTGTGGAACTGGAGCGGAAACTAGTATAATATCCAAGGGATATTAGGGGGAAAATAGAAGTGTCCTATATTCCCAGTAACCAATGTTCACCTTATAAGAGTCAAAGGTTCCAAAAGAAAGAAGGCTGAGGAGGAAATTTTATTTAGTTTTGATATTAATGGAATTCATTACCAGTAATTCATCTTACCTGTAGCCGATCTGAAAAAGGGAATTTTATTGGCTCTTGACTGATTGGTTTGTAATGGAAAAGTACTTGACCTTACAAGTGAGAAGAATTGGTATTAATAATAAAAAATTCTGAAAGTAGAAACCAGAATTCTGAGTCAACTGGTTGTATCTGGAAGGTAGTAATTGACAGAGACAGGGATTTAGAAAAATCTAGAAATTAGTCAGCAGTTGAGTAGAAGCTAGAAAGATAGGGAATGGAAAGAGTAAATTAAAAAAAAGGTGAAAAATCAGAAGTACAGGGGGACATAAAGAAGAGTTAGTTAAGAACCTTACTGGTCAAATATCATTTAGTGTGTTCAGACAAGCTTGAAGTTATTAAGGTTTATGTTTGCAGATTAAAGAAAAAACAAGATATTCCTTTTATTAAAACTCCATACCCTATTCCCTCAGGTATCAGAGATGCTGTGGGGAAATAGTTAAATAAAATGTTGAAGCAGAGAATAATGAGAGGTCAAATAGCCAAAACTGGAACCCTTTGAAGCTTTTAAGAAACCTATTCGATTAGTGCTAAATGCATTTAGGTTCTGTGCTGCCATGGGCTTGACTTCTGGTTATCGGCAATTTCCACTGGCCAAAGAATCTAGAAAATATATTATGCTTAATTTTTGAGCACTTAAATTTGGTGCAAATGTATCTGTGGAAAATTAATTAATCACTTAACTAGGCAATAGTGGTAAATT
Organism: Schistocerca gregaria; assembly: GCF_023897955.1. NCBI lineage: Eukaryota > Metazoa > Arthropoda > Insecta > Orthoptera > Acrididae > Schistocerca > Schistocerca gregaria. The sequence goes on along the minus strand of NC_064924.1, from coordinate 532,643,672 downwards.
TATCTTGTATGAAAAGTATATTACCATTAAATTACCTAAAGTCCAATTTGACTGTAGGAAAATAAAATTTCTTGGACACATTGTAAGATGGCCAGGATGTGTTCACTGAACCAAAGGAAATCCAGGCTACTGAAAAGTGCCCACCTCCAAGGAATAGACAACAGCTTAAAACTTTCCTTGGGTTACTCATATTCTATTGGAAATTCGTTCCACAGCAAAATTAAACAGTGAACATATGACAGAACTGTTTAAAATTAAAAAGATGAATGGTATTTGGAAAAGGAATATTGACACAGATTTGAAAATTAAAACAGTAGCTCATAAACTGTAAGATACTGACACATTCCAACTTATTGTATCCATTTTATCTTCCCTCATATGCTTCAGCATACAGAATCTGATGCAATGTGTTCCAGGGACAGGACAAGGGTAAGAAGTAATACATCAAACTGTTGCCCATGGTAGCCGAAAGTTGACAGTAAAATTATTAAACAACAGAGAAGAAAGCCTCCAGACATTTCAATACCAGTTAGTGGGACATAGAACTATAGTGTTCCTGTGCTACTGAATTTTTTATGAATAGCAATTACTACATGGTCGACTGATAAGATGGGCAATATATTTGCAGCAATTACTTCTGAAATCTGGTGTAGTAAGTGAAAGTGAAATTATGTTTCAGACGCATTATCCTATTTCTCTTATGGAGTCGAGGGCGAATTTTGACAGTGTTTTACATGAAGGAATTGTGAACAAACTTTTTACAACAGGTGTCCTTTGAAAAAGAAATACAAAAGTTATTTCAAAATATTGAATGGTAACAGCTACACGATGTCTGGGTAAGTAGAATAAAAGATAAATTTAAATTGCCAAATGTAAATTAGTGGAAAAAGTTTTAGCTAATACATAAGGGAGTACTGTTTCAAATGATGTTATACCAGAAACCCAGTGGAGAATATGTATTCCATTGGGTTGTATGCTGAAGCTCATATGGTACACTCACTTTTGAATATGGCCTATTTTGGTTCTCAGAACTGTATACTTCATATGAACAACAAATATTAATTCTTTAAACGAATGATGAGAAAAATGTATAAAATACTGAGGGAATTTGAGGTTTGTCAATGTATGAAGTGGTATACTATTAAGAAGTATTTCCAGTCACACACAGTTATTCAAGACATTTGTGGAATTTAACAGTCATGGATATTTATGGGCCGCTACCAACTATAAACGATGGGATATTTTATATGAATGTCATTTGAGAAATATAATCCAGTTTCCTTAAACGTATAAAATGGAAAAAGGTAACAAGAAAAGTTATTATCAATATTTTGAAACGATAATATATCCCATTGTAGGAAAGTTCATGCAAATGTTAACTGATGATAGAACTCACTTCACATTAGCAAGGTTTGAACATGTAGTCATATCTTATTATCACCCTCAAGCAAGTCCACCTGAAACGGTGATGACAAAGTTAGGTCACTTCCTAAAAACATTTTATACAAAGATACATTCCTATTGTCGAGAGTTAGTATTCGAACTTGAAATCATTTTAAACGATTTGCCTTAGCAAGGTTAGTTCACAACTAGGAAGGTTAGCTCAAAATTCCCCCCCCCCCCCCATGAACCATTGACCTTTCCATCGCTGGGGAGCCTTCCATCCCTCAGATAGCCATATCGCAGGTGCAACCAAATGGAGGGGTATCTGTTGAGAGGTAAGACAAACGTGTGGTTCCTCAAAAGGGACACAGCCTTTTCAGTAGTTGCAGGCGCAACACGCTGGATGATTGACTGATCTGGCCTTGTAATATCAACCAAAACGGCGTTGCTATGCTGGTACTGTGAATGGCTGAAAGTGAGGGTAAACTACAGCTGTAATTTTCCCCGATGGCATCCAGCCCTACTGTGCGGTTAAATGATGACGACATCCTCTTGAGTAAAATAGTCCAGAGGTAAAATATTCGTAGTTCCCCATATGGATCTCCGAGTGGGGACTACTCAAGAGGATGCCGGTAAAAAAAAAATAAAAAAATAAAAAATAAAAAAAACTGGCGTTCTACGGATCGGAGCGTGGAGTATCAGTTAAGAGTAACTGCACAAATAGGTTAGAAAATAGTGGGAGTTAATGAAGTCTGGTGGCAGGAGGAACAGGATTTCTGGTCAGGTGAATACACAGTTATAAATAAAATCAAATAGTGGTAACGCAGAATTAGATTTAATATCGAGTAAAGAAATAGAACCACGGATGAGCTACAATGAACAGCATAGTGAACACATTATTGTAGCCAAGATAGACAGAAAGGTGACACCCATCACTGTAATACAAGTTCGTGTGCCAACTTGCTCCACGGATGATGAAGAGACTGAAGAAATCTGTGATAAGATAAAAAAATATTCAGATAGTTAAGGGAGACGAAAATTTAATGGTCTTGGGAACTGAAATTCGATAGTAGGAAAGGAAAGAGAGGGAAAAATAGTAACTGAATATGTAGTGGGGCAAAGAAATGCAAGTGGAAGCAGCCTGGTAGAATTTTGCACCGAGCATAATTTGATCGGAGCTAACACTTGGTTCAAGAACCAAAGAAGAAGATTGTGTATGTGGAAGAGACCTGGAGAGACCAGGTTTTAGACTGATTATATAATGTTAGACAGAGATTTCGGAACCATATTTTAGATCGTAAGACATTTCCAGGGCAGATGTGGACTCTGAGCCGGCCTAGGTGGACGAGCGGTTCTAAGCGCTACAGTTTGGAACCGCACGACCGCTACGGTCGCAGGTTCGAATCCTGCTTCGAGCAAGGGTGTGTGTGATGTCCTTAGGTTCGTTAGATTTAAGTAGTTCTAAGTTCTAGGGGAATGAATCTCAGAAGTTAAGTCCCATAGTGCTCAGAGCCATTTGAACCATTTTTTGTGGACTCTGACCACAATTTATTGGTTATGAACTGTGGATTAAAATTGAAGAAACTGCGAAAAGGAAGGAATTTAAGGAGATGGGACCTGGATAAACTGAAAGAACCAGTGGTTGTAGAGAGTTTCAGAGGGAGCATTTGGGAACGATTAACGAGAACAGGGGAAAGGAAACAGTAGAAGCTTGGTAGCTTTGAGAGATGAAATAGTGATGACAGCAGAAGATAAAGCAGGTAAAAAGATGAAGGTTAGTAGAAATCCTTGAGTAACACGTTACACTTAACTGATAAAATGTGGAAATAGAAAAATGCAGAAATGAAGCTGGCCAGAGGGAATACACTCCTGGAAATTGAAATAAGAACACTGTGAATTCATTGTCCCAGGAAGGGGAAACTTTATTGACACATTCCTGGGGTCAGATAAATCACATGATCACACTGACAGAACCACAGGCACATAGACACAGGCAACAGATCATGCACAATGTCGGCACTAGTACAGTGTATATCCACCTTTCGCAGCAATGCAGGCTGCTATTCACCCATGGAGACGATCGTAGAGATGCTGGATGTAGTCCTGTGGAACGGCTTGCCATGCCATTTCCACCTGGCGCCTCAGTTGGACCAGCGTTCGTGCTGGACGTGCAGACCGCGTGAGACGACGCTTCATCCAGTCCCAAACATGCTCAATGGGGGACAGATCCGGAGATCTTTCTGGCCAGGGTAGTTGACTTACACCTTCTAGAACACGTTGGGTGGCACGGGATACATGCGGACGTGCATTGTCCTGTTGGAACAGCAAGTTCCCTTGCCGGTCTAGGAATGGTAGAACGATGGGATCGATGACGGTTTGGATGTACCGTGCACTATTCAGTGTCCCCTCGACGATCACCAGAGGTGTACGGCCAGTGTAGGAGATCGCTCCCCACACCATGATGCTGGGTGTTGGCCCTGTGTGCCTCGGTCGTATGCAGTCCTGATTGTGGCGCTCACCTGCACGGCGCCAAACACGCATACGACCATCATTGGCACCAAGGCAGAAGCGACTCTCATCGCTGAAGACGACACGTCTCCATTCGTCCCTCCATTCAGGCCTGTCGCGTCACCACTGGAGGCGGGCTGCACAATGTTGGGGCGTGAGCGGAAGACGGCCTAACGGTGTGCGGGACCGTAGCCCAGCTTCATGGAGACGGTTGCGAATGGTCCTCGCCGATACCCCAGGAGCAACAGTGTCCCTAATTTGCTGGGAAGTGGCAGTGCGGTCCCCTACGGCACTGCGTAGGATCGTACGGTCTTGGCGTGCATCAGTGCGTCGCTGCGGTCCGGTCCCAGGTCGACGGGCACGTGCAGCTTCCGCCGACCTCTGGCGACAACATCGATGTACTGTGGAGACCTCACGCCCCACGTGTTGAGCAATTCGGCGGTACGTCCACCCGGCCTCCCGCATGCCCATTATACGCCCTCGCTCAAAGTCCGTCAACTGCACATACGGTTCACGTCCACGCTGTCGCGGCATGCTACCAGTGTTAAAGACTGCGATGGAGGTCCGTATGCCACGGCAAACTGGCTGACACTGACGGCGGCGGTGCACAAATGCTGCGCAGCTAGCGCCATTCGACGGCCAACACCGCGGTTCCTGGTGTGTCCGCTGTGCCGTGCGTGTGATTATTGCTTGTACAGCCCTCTCGCAGTGTCCGGAGCAAGTATGGTGGGTCTGACACACCGGTGTCAATGTGTTCTTTTTCCCATTTCCAGGAGTGTATAAACGTTTGAAAAATGAGACTGACAGAAAGTGCAAAATGGCTAAGCAGGTATGGCTAGAGGACAAATGTAAGAAGAGAGCTGTGGTGGCTTTATTTCAGAGGGCATGGCTGACGCCACTAATTACTTGGGCTGCCAATCTCAACCCTGATCATATGTCGGGTGCTAAGGTTTTTGGTCGAAGTGTGTTGTTGGTTTCTGGTGGGCGTTGGGACTGATAGCCCATGGCTTGCAAGTTGTTGGTTTTTGGGAGACTGCGGCTGGTTGTACTGGCCTTGAGAAGCCACTAGTGGTTAAAGCAGTCAGAGGCAAGCTTTTCCGGCTGGATTAAGGGTTGTTAGCGGCGAGTTTTGGAAAGAGCAGCGGACGCCATATGCAACCTGGTCAGCAAGTTGTGGGCTAACTCAGCCAGCTTAAATTTTATGGCTCTTGGAAGATCACCCGTGTGGATTGGAGCCAATAACGCCCCTGTTTGGAATCTACATCTGCATCTACATTCATACTCCGCAAGCAACGTGACGATGTGCGGCGGAGGGTACCTTCAGTACCTCTATCGGTTCTCCCTTCTAGATGATCCTGTAATGAAGCGCGCTGCTCTCCGTTTGATCTTCTCTATCTCTTCTATCAACCCTATCTGGTACGGATCTCACACTGCTGAGCAGTACTCAAGCAGTGAGCGAACAAGCTTACTGTAACCTTCTTTCTCTGTTTTCGGATTGCATTTCCTTAGGATTCTTCCAATGAATCTCAGTTTGGCATTTGCTTTGCCCACGATCAACTTTATATGATCATTCCATTTTAAATCACTCCTAATGCGTACTCCAAGATAATTTATGGAATTAACTGCTTCCAGTTGCTAACCTGCTATTTTGTGGCTAAATGATAAGGGATCTATCTTTCTGTGTATTAGCAGCACATTACACTTGTCTACATTCAGATTCAATTGCCATTCCCTGCACCATCCGTCAATTCCTTGCAGATCCTCCTGCATTTCAGTACAATTTTCCATTGTTACAACCTCTCGATACAACACAGCATCATCTGCAAAAAGCCTCAGTGAACTTCCGATGTCATCCACAAGGTCATTTATGTATATTGTGAATAGCAACGGTCCTATGACACTCCCCTGCGGCACACCTGAAATCACTCTTACTTCGGTAGACTTCCCTCCATTGATAATGACATGCTGCGTTCTGTTATCTAGGAACTCTTCAATCCAATCACACAGCTGGTCTGATAGTCCATATTCTCCTACTTTGTTCACTAAACTACTGTGGAGCACTGTATCGAACGCCTTGCGTAAGTCAAGAAACACGGCATCTACCTGTGAACCTGCGTCTATGGTCCTCTGAGTCTCGTGGACGAATAGCGCGAGCTGGGTTTCACACGACCGTCTTTTTCGATACCCATGCTGATTCCTACAGAGTAGATTTTTAGTCTCTAGAAAAGTCATTATACTCGAACATAATACGTGTTCCAAAATTCTACAACTGATCGACGCTAGAGATATAGGTCTATAGTTCTGCACATCTATTCGACGTCCCTTCTTGAAAACGGGGATGGCGTGTGCCCTTTTCCAATCTTTTGGAATGCTACGCTCTTCTAGAGACCTACGGTACACCGCTACAAGAAGGGGGGCAAGTTCCATCGCGTACTCTGTAAAATCGAACTGGTATACCATCAGGTCCAGCGGCCTTTCCTCTTTTGAGTGATTTTGTTTCTCAATCCCCCTGTCGTCTATTTCGATATCTACCATTTTGTCATCTGTGCGACAATCTAGAGAAGGAACTACAGTGCAGTCTTCCTCTGTGAAACAGCTTTGGAAGAAGACATTTACTATTTCGGCCTTTAGTCTGTCATCCTCTTTTTCAGTACCATTTTGCTCACAGAGTGTCTGGACATTTTTTTTTATCCACTTACCGCTTTGACATAATACCAAAATTTCTTAGCACTTTCTGCCAAGTCAGCACATAGAACTGGAAATCACGGCTCCCTTACACCTGAGTAGAGAGGTAAGTGTTTTCTATTGGTGCTTGTTATTCTAAGGCCACATCGGTGTTAATTGGGAATTAGATCTGTCATATTAACACGCGTCCGAGTAGCTGTGTGGGTAGTCACTGGTCAGAGTAACTGATATTGGCTTGTTCAAATGGTTCAAATGGCTGTGAGCACTATGCTACTTAACTTCTGAGGTCATCAGTCGCCTAGAATTTAGAACTAATTAAACCTAACTAACCTAAGGACATCACACACATCCATGCCCGAGGCAGGATTCGAACCTGCGACCGTAGCGGTCGCTCGGTTCCAGACTGTAGCGCCTAGAACCGCACGGCCACTCCGGCCGGCTATTAGCTTGTTGTTCCAGGTCACAGTCCATGTTGTGTATGAACCTTCTTTGTTGTCAATTGAACTGATGAAATTGAAATTGCAACATGGTCTGCATGAAGGGCAAGACACCTCTCATAGATGAGTATGCCCTAGTAATTGGATTTGCAGGAGCTGATATTTCACCTTGTTAATTTTCAAGTAATTTTAAGATGTGTTAAGCTTGTAACTCGTACGTGTGGTCACTCCCGGAATAAGTTAATATTGCTTACGTCCTAGACATTCTCGTTTGCAGCTTTGTTTAGGCAGATTGCTGTTCCCTTCTGATGTGTGTTGGCAGGGTAACTCTGGCAGCAGACGACGCGTTCTTGTGTCCTCGGCCTCCAGCAGAGACGTGTTTTCTTCCTGCTGCAACGGCACTTCCGTCGTCACACGACTTCCAGGTTGGCCTTCAGCCAGGCATCTCTACCAGCCGCCTCGTGTTGCCTCCAGTTGAGTAAATTTGATCGTTTGATACGTGCCATGGGGGAGTGTCGCCAATTCATTCCGGAACTCTTAGTCTATTCAGTATTGTGAATTCAGCAAGCACATAAGCTTTAAAGTGTGTTCTGCAAGTCTTAAAGTTCCTTTTCATTATATTTGCTCTTTACCTATTCTTTTAAACCTTGCACCCTTATTGCTAGGTCTAGAGAACGTTAAGTTTTAAAGCCCTTTACTTATGAGTATGAACTGTCGAGTCTTTCCTTTTTTATTAATAGTCAGTAGCTAACTCTGTTCATTGTGAAACTTGCCTGTTTATTCCCTATTGGCTGTGACGGCCGTCTGCTGTAATTTTCCACCTTTTCTTGTATTTTGGGGGACTGCACATTCATTTAAGGATCATCGTCAATATTTCTGCTGGTGGGTACCAGCTGGGAATGACACTGAAATTGTATGTCTTCCCAGCTTTTCCTCTATTTTGGGGGATTGTATATTTTATTAATTGAGGCATTTTATTAACATTATAAATTCTTAAGAGCTTTCCAGCAGCCACAATCAGTGGGGTGACTTCTTAACCTTACTGTACTGGGCGTTGTCTATTGTTTAATGTTTTACCCATGCTTGGGATTCGTTAGTGCCTTTAGTGGAATTCATTTGAAATTTATCTAACTGGTCAATTCAGTTTATTTGAGCCAGCTTGCAGTCACGTCCAGCTCGCGTGGTTTCCTACTTGCATTTGTCCACTTATTTATATTCGTGATTTTAAGCTCTGTTTTTAATAGTATAAACTGTTAAAGGTTTTTATTAATGAATTGATCCTGTTCAAGTTCTTTAAATTATTGTGAGTATTGTTATTCAAGGTTTGGAAAAGGTTTTAATTTTAATCTTAATAATTAAACGACAAACTGTATTTCATGAAATGACAAATGACGAAATATGTGTGTCCACCTTCCATGTGTAATTTCCTTAAAATACCCCAACCCTTGTTGTGAGGCATCGAGAAGCATGTATCACAAGGGGAAAGATAGATACCGCCTACAGGAAAATCAAAGAGACCTTTGGAGAAGAAAGAATCACCTGTATGAATATCAAGAGCTCATATGGATAACCAATCCTAAGCAAAAGAAGGGAAAGCTGAAACGTGGAACGAGTATACAGAGGATCTATTCGAGGGAGATGAACTTGACAGCAATGTTAGGGAAATGAAAGCGGACGTAGATAATGAGCTGGGAAATATGATACTGCGTGAAGAATTTGACAGACCACTTGAAGATCTATGTCAGAACAAGGCCCTGGAAATAGAATACATTACTGACAGTCTTGGGAGACCAGTCGTGAGAAAACTCCTCCATCTAGTGACCAAGATGTATGAGACAGACGAAATACCCTGAGCCTTCAACAAGAATACAACAGTTCCAATTCCAAAGAAAGCATGTGCTGAAATTTGTAAAAATTACTGACCTATTAGTTTTACAAATCACGGTTGCAAAATACTAACACGATCTCTCTACAGAAAAATGAAAAAACTGGTAGAAGCAAACCTCGCAGAAGATCACTTTACATTCTGGAAAAATGTAGGAACACGCGACGCAATACTGATCATATGACCTCTCATAGAGGATAGGTTCAGGAAAGGCAAACCTATGTTTATAACATTTGTAGACTTATGGTTAGAGAAAGCTTTTCACAATGTAGAATGGAATACTTTCTTTCAAATTCTAAAGATGACAGAGGTAAAATACAGGGAGGGAAAGACTATTTAGAATTATACACAAACCAGATTGCTGTTATGAGAGTCGAGGGACATGAAACGGAAGCAGTGGTTGAGAAGAGAGTGAGACAGGGTTGTGCCCTATACCTGATATCATTCAATCTGTATATTGAGCAGGCAGTAAAGGAAACAAAAGAAAATTTTGTAGTAGGAATTAAAGTACATGCAGAAAAATTAAATACTTTGAGTTTTGGCGATGACATTGTAATTCTCTCAGAACAAATGTCTCGGAGCACTATGCGACATAACTTCTGAGGTCATCAGTCGCCTAGAACTTAGAATTAATTAAACCTAACTAACCTAAGGACATCACACACATCCATGCCCGAGGCAGGATTCGAACCTGTGACCGTGGCGGTCGCTCGGTTCCAGACTGTAGCGCCTAGAACCGCACGGCCACTCTGGCCGGCATGTCAGAACAGCTAAGGACCTGGAAGAGCAGGTGAATGGAATGGACGGCGTCCTGAAATGAAAATATAAGATGAACCTCAACAAAAATAAAACGAGGACATTGGAATGTAGTCGAATTAAATCAGGTTCAAAAATGGTTCAAAAGGCCCTGAGGACTATGGGATTTAACATCTGAGGTTTTCAGTCCCCCTAGAACTTAGAACTACTTAAACCTAACTAACCTAAGGACATCTCACACATCCAGGCCCGAGGCAGGATTCGAACCAGCGACAGTAGCAGCAGCGCCGTTCCGGATTGAAGTGCCTAGAACCGCTCGGCCACTGCGGCCGACATAGATTTAACTGTCAGGGAGTCTTTTCTGAAAGTATGTGTATGGAGTGTAGCCATTTATGGAAGTGAAACATGGACAATAACAGTTTAGACCAGAACAGAATAGAAGTTTTGAAATGTGGAGCTACATAAGAATGCTGCAGATTAGGTGGGTAGATCACGTAACTAATGAGGAGGTACTTTCGAAATTTGTGGTAAGTTCCTGTGGGACCAAACTGCTGAGGTCATCGGTCCCTAAGCTTACACACTACTTACTCTAACTTAAACTAACTTGCGCTACGGGCATGCCCAAGGGAGGACTCGAATCTCCTACCTGTAGCCAGGATTTTATTTGTCACCAGAGACACCAGAGCCACTACCAGTGCACGAAGTGCACCTCTTATGGGAAATTTGGACATGGGGCTGAAGTGTGCCAGCAAGCTCAAAATGAATGTCAGCTCTGAATGCATGGATCCTTCAGATACAGGGATTGATGACAAGGTGGATCTGTTGCTGGATTACCCTACATCCAGTCTGTGCTTTCACACTGAGAGGTATCTCTGTCACTCTTGGTAGCTATCAACTACATGCCCATTGAGCTGCAGACAGACACAGGGTCATCATACACTGGCAATCTTATTATCATGTGGGATCTTCAACCCTGCAGCCTTCTGACACTCCGCTGCATAGTTACAGCAATGACATCATTATAGTCAATGGCCAATCTACAGTCCAAGTTCAGTGTCCTTTGACTGCTCTCACAGTCAGTAATTTGGATGTCGACATTCCTGGCGTAATCAGTTTCTTAGGCCTGAATCTGTTAAACACTATTGGCTTACAAACCCACGACTCTGCCCCCGTCATCAAGTCGCTGGGTGACAGTCCTCACCTGAAAGACCTCTTTTCCATGTGTAGCTCAGTGTTCATCTCCTCAGGTGTCAAAGATTTCAAGACCAGGTGGCTCTTGTACCACCAGTGACACTGAATTTCTTCAAAGCCACAAATATTTCCTACATGCTCGGAGACAAACTTCAGCTGGCGCTACTGTTGTTGCAGGATAAAGGTATTTTCACTCCCGTTTCAGCAGCCAGTAGGCCACCCCATCACTAATGAAGAAAAACCAAATGGCACATTACTCAGTTGTAACGACTTCAAAACAGCCATTAATGCCGAGAGTGTCATAGGCGCTTAACCTCTTCACAAGATAGAGGTCATAATAACCTTCATTGTGTGTGGTAAAGTATTTATCAAGACTGACTTCCATAATGCATATCTCCAGCTTATGGCGGTTGAGGAGTCACGGTGCGTCTTAGTGATCAAATCTCCTTTTGGACTGCTTCAGTAAAATAGACTTCCGTTTGGCATTGCCAGTCCACTGGCCATCTTTCAGCGCTGCCTCAAGCACCCCACCCACCATGTGCCAGGTATGGCGAACTACGCTCTAAGACAAAAAAAATGTTGTTCAGATTGGTCACAAATTGAGAGGCACTCAGATCCCTGGATTCATCATTATTATCAATGCGGAGTGCAACTGATGCTTCAGTGACTACAAGGACCATTAACAAGCTGCCCACAGAAAGGGGACTGAGCTCAGTGCAACCTATGCACCAACTACCGTTGGTCTCTCTACACCAGCAAGCCTATTTTCAGTAATGTCTGGCACATTCAGCTTGGAATGTCCTTGACTGGGGTATAATTGTCTTCAGTGACCTGAGAGTCCCACTTAGAACCAGATCTGATTCACAGCAAAGACGTGTTTGGAGAATGCCCAGGCAACTGTGGTGTACCAACTTGACTGTCGCCCGCCATACAGCCTAAAAACCAAGAGTGATGGTTTGGGGTGCCATTTCTTTTCACAGTAGAACCCATCTGGCTGTCATGAACGGAGACCTTAAAGCACGGCTCTACATCAACGATACTCTACGCCTCGTTTCCTTGCCATTCATGGCAAGCCATCCCGGACTCATTTCAGCAAGATAATGCCTGCCCTCATACGGTGAGAGTTTCTGCTGCTTGTCTTCATGCTTACCAAACCCACCTTGGCCAGCAATGTCACTAGATCTCTCCCCAATTGAGAATGCTTGGAGCATAGTGGGCAGAGGCCTGCAACCACCTTGGGTTTTTGACGATCTAACGCACCAACTGGACAGAATATGGCACGACATCATTACGGTTTGAGGTGGATCAATAAGTTTTTGACTTGTTCAATAAGTGCAGTTCGTCCTCTTGAAAAAAATCAACCAGTCTTCTGTGTATAGCACATCTCCCAAATTCTGTCCAATTCAGATAATTACTTGGTAGTGCGTCTTTTTTTTGTCTTACAGTGTATTTAGACATTCTCTTCATGGGCAAAGACACACAGGACCCGGCTAACAACCTCCTGAATACACTGTTCAGTCCTCCAACAGGCCAACCTCAAGTGCAATAAAGACGCGAACTGCTTTTTGTTCATCAGGTGAAATACTTGGACCACGCTTTTAGTGTTTCAGGCATCTACCCTATCCTATAGTACAACAAGGCAGTGCAAATCTTCTGGTGACCACCAACAGCAGCTACATCTACATGCTACATGGCTACTCTGCAAATCACGCTTAAGTGCCCGGCAGAGGATTCATCGAACCAACTTCACAATAATTCTGTTATTCCACTCTCGAACAATGTGCGGAAAAAACGAACGCCTATATCTTTCCCTTATTTTGTTACAATAATTGTTTCTCCCTCCGTAGGTCGTTGTCAACCAAATATTTTCGCATTCGGCGGAGAAAGCTAGTGATTTAAATTTCGTGAGAACATTCCGTCACAACGAAAAAAGCCTTTGTATTAATGGTGTCGATCCCAAATTCTGTATCATGTCCGTGACACTCTCTCCCCTATTTCTTTGAACTTTCTCCATGTACTTCGTTAATTCTTATTTGATAAGGATAGCACATTGCGCAGAAGTACTCCAAAAGAAGACGGAAATTCGTAGCGTAGGCAATCTCTTTAGTAGATTTGTTGCATGTGCCAAGTGTTTCGTCAATAAAATGTAGTGTTTGGTTCGCCTTCCCCACACCATTTTCAGTGTGCTCTTTCCAATTTAAGTTGTCTATGATTGTAATTTCTAGGCCTTTAGATTTGATTGATCTATCGTGTAACCGAAGTTTAACGCATTCCTTTTAGCAGTCATGTAGCTGACCTAACGCTTCTCATTATTTAGAGTCAATTGCCAATTTTGGCACCGTACAGATATCATATCTAAATCATTGCACAATTGGTTTTATCTTCTGATGACTTTACTAGACGACAAATGACGGCACACTCTGCATACAACCTAACACGGTGCTCAGATTGCCGCCCAAATCTTTTATGTAGATAAGGAACAACTGAAAGCTTATCAAATTACCTTGGGGAACGCCGGAAGTCATTTCTTTTTTACTCGATGGGTTTCTCTTCAGTTACTACGAACTGTGATCTCTCTGACAGTCAATCACGAATCCAGTCGCATAAATGAGATGATAAGCAAGCAGTTTGATTACAAGCGGTTTGTGAGGCACGGTGTCAAAAGCACTCTGGAAAACTAGAAGTACGGAATCAATTTGAAATCCTTTTTCGACAGCACTCAACACTTCGTGTGGGAAAAGAGCTAGTTGTGTTTCACAAGGACGATGTTTTCTAAATCAGTGCTGACTATGTGTCAACAGGCCGTTCTCTTCGACATAATTCATAATGGTTGAACACAATGTATGTTCCAATACCCTGCTGCATGTCTACGTTAATGAAAATGGCCTGTAATTTACTGGATTACTTTATCTTTCTTGAATATTGATTTATAACTTTACTGTCTTTGGGTTCGGCTCTTTCGTTGAGAGAGCGGTTGTATATGATTCTTAAGGATGGGGCTATCGCAGCAGAATACACTGAAAGGAACCTAGTTGGTACACAATCTGAATCATAAGACTTGCTTTTATTAACTAATTTAAGTTGCTTCTCTACTCCGAGGATATCTGCTTCAGAGTTACTTATGTTGACAGCTGTTCTTATTTCGAATTCTGAATTTTTTACTTCGTCTTTTTTGGTGAAGGAACTTCGAAAGACTCTGTTTAGTAACTGTGCACTAGCAGCACTGTCATCGATAGTATTTCCATTGCCATCGCTCACAGAAGGCATTGATTGCGTCTTGCCCCTAGCATACTTTACATACAACCAGAAACGGTCCGCGATAAATTTAGAGCTTCTGCAAAAGATCGCGTTCTTTTAAATTTGACTGGCTGGAATCAGTTTTGGAGTAGCTCAGTTATTAGCATAAATTTATTCTGCATGCAACAGTCATCCTTACAACATCTCTTACACATAAATGGACCCTGGTATTTGATAAGGCCTTTTAAGACTTGAAACGAGCACTCGTCCGTCCCAAATGCCTCACAGCAACGACCCACCAAGCCCCTAATCCTGGCAGCTGGTGTCAGGCTATGGTTTGGACGTGGTCTTTTCAAATGTAATTCATGGGGTGTCAAAGACTTTGCTTGCTACACAGTGTAACCACAGGAAGATAGGAAAAGAAGCCCTAGCGATTGCATTGGCCTAAAAATGTTCCATGACTATGTCTACACCCACCATTTCACAGTGTTCATGTACCACTAGTCCTTACTCTGTATTTGAAAAGTGTTGGCAGATATTCTGACGGAAATGGCACTCCATCTTCAGCAGTGATCTCTGTTTCCTTCAAGCTGTAATTATGACAGTCAATACCGTTCAACAACCTAACATGCTAATGCTGATCTCCTCCCATGTCTGCCACTGAGCAAAGACCCTTCCTTCAGTGCAGATACCAAAGTCTGCTTCCACTTGGACATCGCCACTGGAGTAGCCATGGCCAACCTTCCGTTGGATGCCAAGCTCACCATGTATCACACCACCGAGGTTCCATTGCTCTGTAATGTACTCTCACTGGTGCAATGAAGCTGACCACCATCCCGCAAGCAGCTGTGAGACTCGGAGGGCCAGGCCTCCTGGCAACGCTAAATGAGCTCTTCACCCTCAAGTGTGTGCTTCTGCTGGAGGAGGGCAACAAATGCACTAGAATCTCGATCCTGGCAGTCCTCCAGCAACACATCTTGTCTTTCTTGCAAGCTAGGCACTGGGGCATTGTGCTCACCAAATGCCTGACCTACCAACATGTCTACTGATGGGGAATGGACGTGGTGATGAACGATATTGTTACCTTGTTCCCTACCTGCCAGAGAATGCAGGCTGCCGCTCTGAATCGCTTCTCATTGGCTACACACTTCTGCCCCTTGTTCAGTGACACCTGGATTTCGTGGGTCCCTCGTGGGGTACTCTTCGTTAATTGTCACAGATGCTGGCAGTACCTTCCCCTGTGTCCCATCCGTGTCCACCTTGTCCACAAGGCAGACCACTAAAACCCTTTCGCGCATTTTTTTCAGTTGAAGGTAACTAACAAACTATTGTCACACATAATGTCCCTCAATTTGCTTCTGGACAATTCTCTGTTTTCTGTGAAGCTAATGGCCTAACGCTTATACACATTGTGCCCTTCTACCCTGATTCTAATGGTCAAGCTTTACACTGTTTCCTTGTCTTTAGATCCCAGCTGTCTGATCCCACCACCATCACCTTTTGGATGAGGACCTTATGCTCTTTCTGTCTTTTTATTGTACCACTACCCAGGGGGTTCAAGCTCAGAAGAAAAATTCCATGGCCGACCACATCGGTCGCAATTATCTCTTATCCATCCCATCAGCGCTCATCATTCCTCTTGACTGTCCAGCTGCCACCACTTACCTCACCAGGATTCTGTGCAGACCCCTGGACCATGGTCGTTGTGACACCTCAAGATGGTATAGTGTGTCATAAGCATGATAATCAATTGCACTCTCACCAGGATCCCCTCGTGGCTCTAGTAGTCTAACACCATCTTTTATCCCAGAGGTGGAGCCTTCCACAATGCCCGCCCAGGACACCAGTAGCCCAACTCAACTCCAACCTGAGGCCAGTTCCTTGGAGAACTCCTCACCTGACCCACATGCGATGTCAGCATCGATAGCATCGATGCTAATGGAGGTGGATCTCAGACACCTCCTCCCTCTCGTCCCTCAGCCAGCCTGGCCACCAATGAGAACCCAACTCTTTTGACACATGCCATGGTGTGCTACCACTGCACTACACCTTTGTGAAGTGGGGGGGGGGGGGGGGGGGAGGAATGCTGTGTCAGAGCTTTGTGCCTACTCAGCCACCATCAAACAATACAGGTGGGATAAATGGGCATGGGCCTCATAGGGACAGCTCTTCAGATGACAGGCAAGTAATGGCCACATTGCATCCAGTGGGCAGTACATAGACCAGTGTGCAGGCTACAGTACAGTACTTCACTGTGCGTTAATATCCTGAGCCAGGTGCCAATTGCAAAGACATTACCATAAGTGCGATTTCTCTCTGGAGCCGGTACTATGATGCTGCCCACATTGACCTTTGCCTCCAGGACCTACCAGCTATGTACCTACACCACCTGTCGTCTCTACACCAAAGAAATTTGGCCTCAGACGCTATGATCAGCAATTGAACTTTGTAATATTGGTTTTGTTCCTCATCAGCAATACGCCAGACTCAAGCTTTTGTGCATCCCTTTGGGACTTTAACTTTTGCTCATTCTCTCGGGACTTTAAATTCCACCCATCCCTTCTCGACATTGATTGTGGCATACTCAGTGGATAGACATTGCATTTTGGAACTTACAATTTACAGTGACATTTTCAAACCTTCAGCAATACCGTTGTTCTTTCAATATTCAGAAAATGAGTTTCTTTCAATTACAGTGTTCAAAATAACTGGCACCATAGAAGGTTGCTTATGTGTGCTTCAGTACACTTCGCATTCATTTTATAATGGTTTGTTTTTGCTGTGCTACCTTCGATGAAAATTTCAATAAAAGCATTGAGAAGAAGTCCGCCCCTGGTAGCTGAACGGTCAGCCCGACAGAATGTCATACCTAACGGCCCGGGTTCGATTCCCGGCTGGATCGGAGATTTTCTCTGCTCAGGGACTGGGTATTGTGTTGTCCTTATCTTCATCATTTCATCCCCATCGACACGCAAGTCGCCGATGTGGCGTTAACTCGAAAGACTTGCACCAGGCGAACGGTCTACCTGACGGGAGGCGCTAGCCACACGGTATTTCCATTTCCATTGAGAAGAATGGATTATACAGTAACAGTTGTTTCCCATACCAGCTGAGAAAACCGAAGGGAAGCCATAATCAGAATAAATACACTCCTGGAAATGGAAAAAAGAACACATTGACACCGGTGTGTCAGACCCACCATACTTGCTCCGGACACTGCGAGAGGGCTGTACAAGCAATGATCACACGCACGGCACAGCGGACACACCAGGAACCGCGGTGTTGGCCGTCGAATGGCGCTAGCTGCGCAGCATTTGTGCACCGCCGCCGTCAGTGTCAGCCAGTTTGCCGTGGCATACGGACCTCCATCGCAGTCTTTAACACTGGTAGCATGCCGCGACAGCGTGGACGTGAACCGTATGTGCAGTTGAGGGACTTTGAGCGAGGGCGTATAGCGGGCATGCGGGAGGCCGGGTGGACGTACCGCCGAATTGCTCAACACGTGGGGCGTGAGGTCTCCACAGTACATCGATGTTGTCGCCAGTGGTCAGCGGAAGGTGCGCGTGCCCGTCGACCTGGGACCGGACCGCAGCGACGCACTGATGCACGCCAAGACCGTAGGATCCTACGCAGTGCCGTAGGGGACCGCACCGCCACTTCCCAGCAAATTAGGAACACTGTTGCTCCTGGGGTATCGGCGAGGACCATTCGCAACCGTCTCCATGAAGCTGGGCTACGGTCCCGCACACCGTTAGGCTGTCTTCCGCTCACGGCCCAACATTGTGCAGCCCGCCTCCAGTGGTGTCGCGACAGGCCTGAATGGAGTGTATATCCATCTTTCGCAGCAATGCAGGCTACTATTCTCCCATGGAGACGATCGTAGAGATGCTGGATGTAGTCCTGTGGAACGGCTTGCCATGCCATTTCCACCTGGCGCCTCAGTTGGACCAGCGTTCGTGCTGGACGTGCAGACCGCGTAAGACGACGCTTCATCCAGTCCCAAACATGCTCAATGGGGGACAGATCCGGAGATCTTGCTGGCCAGGGTAGTTGACCTACACCTTCTAGAGCACGTTGGGTGGCACGGGATACATGCGGACGTGCATTGTCCTGTTGGAACAGCAAGTTCCCTTGCCGGTATAGGAATGGTAGAACGATGGGTTCGATGACGGTTTGGATGTACCGTGCACTATTCAGTGTCCCCTCGACGATCACCAGAGGGGTACGGCCAGTGTAGGAGATCGCTCCCCACACCATGATGCCGGGTGTTGGCCCTGTGTGCCTCGGTCGTATGCAGTCCTGATTGTGGCGCTCACCTGCACGGCGCCAAACACGCATACGGCTATCATTGGCACCAAGGCAGAAGCGACTCTCATCGCTGAAGACGACACGTCTCCATTCGTCCCTCCATTCACGCCTGTCGCGACACCACTGGAGGCGGGCTGCACGATGTTGGGGCGTGAGCGGAAGACGGCCTAACGGTGTGCAGGACCGTAGCCCAGCTGCATGGAGACGGTTGCGAATGGTCCTCGCCGATACCCCAGGAGCAACAGTGTCCCTAATTTGCTGGGAAGTGGCGGTGCGGTCCCCTACGACACTGCGTTGGATCCTACGGTCTTGGCGTGCATCCGTGCGTCGCTGCGGTCCGGTCCCAGGTCTACGGGCACGTGCACCTTCCGCCGACCACTGGCGACAACATCGATGTACTGTGGAGACCTCACGCCCCACGTGTTGAGCAATTCGGCGGTACGTCCACCCGGCCTCCCGCATGCCCACTATACGCCCTCGCTCAAAGTCCGTCAACTGCACATACGGTTCACGTCCACGCTGTCGCGGCATGCTACCAGTGTTAAAGACTGCGATGCAGCTCCGTATGCCACGGAAAATTGGCTGACAATGACGGCGGCGGTGCACAAATGCTGCGCAGCCAGCGCCATTCGACGGCCAACACCGCGGTTCCTGGTGTGTCCGCTGTGCCGTGCGTGTGATCATTGCTTGTACAGCCCTCTCGCAGTGTCCGGAGCAAGTATGGTGGGTCTGACACACCGGTGTCAATGTGTTCTTTTTTCCATTTCCAGGAGTGTATGTAAGAATGCTGCGCGAGAGAATGAAGGCCCCAGTTCTCTCCAGACGCTGATTAGCGCACCACCTGTGCCGGGAGTCGTGCCACGTCGGTATCGTTGCTATAAACAGCCTCGGATGCTGTAATAAGTTACTCGGGATATGCGTAACCATGAAATCGATTTCGAGTGAAGTGTTAATTCTGGGATGAATTTAATGATAAATCATCTACATCTACATCTACATCCATACTCCGCAAGCCACCTGACTGTGTGTGGCGGTGGGTACCCTGAGTACCTCTATCGGTTCTCCCTTCTATTCCAGTCTCGTATTGTACGTGGAAAGAAGGATTGTCGGTATGCTTCTGTGTGGGCTCTAATCTCTCTGATTTTATCCTCATGGTATCTTCGCGAAATATACGTAGGAGGGAGCAATATACTGCTTGACTCTTCGGTGAAGGTATGTTCTCGAAACTTTAACAAAAGCCCGTACCGAGCTACTGAGCGTCTCTCCTGCAGAGTCTTCCACTGGAGTTTATCTAACATCTCCGTAACGCTTTCGCAATTACTAAATGATCCTGTAACGAAGCGCGCCGCTCTCCGTTGGATCTTCTCTATCTCTTCTATCAACCCTACCTGGTGCGGATCTCACACTGCTGAGCAGTATTCAAGCATTGGGCGAACAAGCGTACTGTAACCTACTTCCTTTGTTGTCGGATTGCATTTCGTTAGGATTCTTCCAATGAATCTCAGTCTGGCATCTGCTTTACCGACGATCTACTTTATATGATCATTCCATTTTAAATCACTTCTAATGAGTACTCCCAGATAATTTATGGAATTAACTGCTTCCAGTTGCTGACCTGCTATTTTGTAGCTAAATGATAAGGGACCTATCTTTCTATGTATTCGCATTACATTACACTTGTCTACATTGAGATTCAATTGCCATTCCGTGCACCATGCGTCAATTCGCTGCAGATCCTCCTGCATTTCAGTACAATTTTCCATTGTTGGAACTTCTCGATACACCACAGCATCATCTGCAAAAAGCCTCAGTGAACTTCCGATGTCATCCACCAGGTCATTAATGTATATTGTGAATAGCAACGGTCCTATGACACTCCCCTGCGGCACACCTGAAATCACTCTTACTTCGGAAGACTTCTCTCCATTGAGAATGACATGCTGCGTTCTGTTATCTAGGAACTCCTCAATCCAGTCACACAATTGATCTGATAGTCCGTATGCTCTTACTTTGTTCATTAAACGACTGTGGGGAACTGTGTCAAACGCCTTGCGGAAGTCAAGAAACACGGCATCTACCTGTGAACCCGTGTCTAAGGCCTTCTGAGTCTCGTGGACGAATAGCGCGAGCTGGGTTTCACACGACCGTCTTTTTCGAAACCCATGCTGATTCCTACAGAGTAGATTTCTAGTCTCCAGAAAAGACATTATACTCGAACATAATACGTGTTCTAAAATTCTACAACTGATCGACGTTGGAGATATAGGTCTATAGTTCTGCACATCTGTTCGACGTCCCTTCTTGAAAACGGGGATGACCTGTGCCCTTTTCCAATCCTTTGGAACGCTTCGCTCTTCTAGAGACCTACGGTACACTGCTGCAAAAAGGGGGCAAGTTCCTTCGCGTACTCTGTGTAAAATCGAACTGGTATTCCATCAGGACCAGCGGCCTTTCCTCTTTTGAGCGATTTTAATTGTTTCTCTATCCCTCTATCGTCTACTTCGATATCTACCATTTTGTCAACTGTGCGACAATCTAGAGAAGGAAGCACAGTGCAGTCTTCCTCTGTGAAACAGCTTTGGAAGAAGACATTTAGTAATTCGGCCTTTAGTCTGTCATCCTCTGTTTCAGTACC
This sequence comes from Schistocerca gregaria, assembly GCF_023897955.1. Lineage (NCBI taxonomy): Eukaryota > Metazoa > Arthropoda > Insecta > Orthoptera > Acrididae > Schistocerca > Schistocerca gregaria. The sequence continues at coordinate 532,622,647 of NC_064924.1, read as the reverse complement.
ATTTTGGTCACAGAGTGTCTGGACATTTTGTTTTGATCCACCTACCGCTTTGACATAGGACCAAAACTTCTTAGGATTTTCTGCCAAGTCAGTACATAGAACTTTACTTTCGAATTCATTGAAAGCCTCTCGCATAGCCCTCCTCACACTACATTTCGCTTCGCGTAATTTTTGTTTGTCTGCAAGGCTTTGGCTATGTTTATGTTTGCTGTGAAGTTCCCTTTGCTTCCGCAGCAGTTTTCTAACTCGGTTGTTGTACCACGGTGGCTCTTTCCCATCTCTTACAATCTTGCTTGGCACATACTCATCTAACGCATATTGTACCATGGTTTTGAACTTTGTCTACTGATCCTCAACACTATCTGTCATTGAGACAAAACTTTTGTGTTGAGCCGTCAGGTACTCTGTAATCTGCTTTTTGTCACTTTTGCTAAACAGAAAAATCTTCCTACCTTTTTTAATATTTCTATTTACGGCAGAAATCATCGATGCAGTAACCGCTTTATGATCGCTGATTCCCTGTTCTGCATTAATTGATTCAAATATTTCGGGTCTGTTTGTCACCAGAAGGTCTAATATGTTATCGCCACGAGTCGGTTTTCTGTTTAACTGCTCAAGGTAGTTTTCAGATAAAGCACTTAAAAATATTTCACTGGATTCTTTGTCCCTGCCACCCGTTAATAACGTTTGAGTCTCCCAGTCTATATCCGGCAAATTAAAATCTCCACCCAGAACTATAACATGGTGGGGAAATCTACTCGAAATATTTTCCAAATTATTCTTCAGGTGCTGAGCCACAACAGCTGCTGAGCCCGGGGGCCTATAGAGACATCCAATTACCATGTCTGAGCCTGCTTTAACCGTGACCTTCACCCAAATCATTTCACAATTCGAATCTCCGTCAATTTCCTTCGATACTATTGCACTTCTTATCGCTATAAACACGCCTCCCCCTTCACTGTCCAGCCTATCTCTGCGGTATACATTCCAATCTGAGTTTAGGATTTCATTACTGTTTACGTCTGGTTTCAGCCAACTTTCTGTTCCTAGTACTATATGGGCGTTGTGACAGTTTATTAATGAGAGCAGTTCTGGGACCTTTCTATAGACGCTCCAGCAGTTTACTATTAGCACATTAATATTGTTATTCCTTGTTGCCTTTTGCCTACTCCTGCCTTGCCGCGTCTCAGGAGGCGTCTTGTCGGGCCTAGGGAGGGAATTCTCTAACCTAAAAAAACCCGATGTGCACTCCACACGTACTCCGCTACCCTCGTAGCCGCTTCCGGCGTGTAGTGCACGCCTGACCTATTCAGGGGGACCCTACATTTCTCCACCCGATAGCGGAGGTAGAGAAATTTGCACCCCAGCTCTCCGCAGAATCGTCTGAGCCTCTGGTTTAAGCCTTCCACTCGGCTCCAAACCGGAGGACCGCGATCGGTTCTGGGAACGATACTACAAATAGTTAGCTCTGATTCCACCCCGCGAGCGAGGCCTTCCGCCTTCACCAACTCCGCCAACCGCCTGTACGAACTGAGGATGACCTCTGAACCCAGACGGCAGGAGTCATTGGTGCCGACATGAGCAACAATTTGCAGTCGGGTGCACCCAGTGCTCTCTATCGCCGCCGGTAGGGCCTCCTCCACATCTCGGATGAGACCCCCAGCAAGCAAACAGACCTTTCCGCTATTTCCCTAAGGGGCACCACCACCCGCCTAACGTTGGAGTTCCCAATAACTAATAAACCCCTCCCCCCGTGTGCCTGCTCGGACCTTGCTGAAGGAGCAGCCACATGTCCACTCACAGGCAGAGCGGGCGATGCCACACGGCCAGCCTCCACATTTACCCTCCGCCTCGTGCGCCGCGAACGCCGCTGAACCCGCCACTCCCCTTGGGGAGAGGGTGGCCCAACCGCGCCCGGTACCCGCGAAGATGTCTCGACAGCAGGGACAGTGGGTGAAGCATGTAACACCTGGGGTGTACCTTACGACGCACCAGACTCCCCACTGCCGCTACACTCCGAGGCAGCAGCCTGAAGACGGCTGACCGCGGCCATCAACACGCTCAGCTGTTCGCGAAGAGTGGCCAGCTCCTCCTGCGTCCGTACACAGCAGCCACACATCCTCTCCATCCTAAGAAATCAATTTACTATAGAGTGTTAATCAACTTTTAACTAGACTGCTAATTCACTAAAGGCGGTTGATTATTGACTAAACTGTGATTGCTAACCACTTCTTGTAGAAAAGAAGGAAAATAGCACTACCTGTCTCTGGACTGTATTGAAAACAAACACTAGCACTACTGGCACTATGGCTGACTAAAGGGACTCTCTCTGACTGTATTCAAAACAAACACGAGATCTATGGAACACTTAATAGCACTCGACTATTATAGCTTCCTAAAAGCAAAAACACGCAGAAGAAGAAGTGACAAGTAAGAAAAATACAGTTAATACTTAAATTAAGGTAGCTCGCCGCACAGCAGACGTGAAGCAGACGGCGGTTAGGGCGACACTCAGTTTGCGTATGTCGTATATTCAGGTGCCGCCGCAGGACAGACATTCTAACATTATTTAGCGTGGCGTTTGATGAACATTATCATCAAATTATGGCGAGCATTCACTTAAACATTTAATTTGAACAGTTATAGTGGCATCATCGCATTAGACTCTGAACTGCTCTGGTAGTTGGATTGTATGGATTCCTTTAGGTTTGTGACTTTCAGAATATAGCGAACATTTTAGAGAGAATGGTTTTTGATTATGAATCCCAATCTCCTAATTCCTCAGAGCTATAAGCTGTAGCTATAAATGTATTTCTCAGATGAAATGGGCACTTGGAATTCTAATTACAGGCTTCACGTTTTGCTAATCACTTTGTGGTTGCCAATATTTTAGTTAGAGAGCCAGTTTTGAGAACGGCAAACAACACCATAAATACAAAACATATATTCTATTATTCCACCTGCCGCCCCACAGATTAAATACAGAAGCTCAGGTAACTGTAGCTGATCTCATTAAGAACACCTCAGCACAAGACGCCTGAACCTACCTTCTACTAAATAGGCCTCATAATTAACAATCAAAGCATTAATAATCAAATTTAAATAAATTAAAACCCCGCCGAAACATTAAAGTCGGCCTTTTGCACCACGTACCGATGGCTCCAAACTATCTGAAAGAGAAATTGTAGGATTTGTCTTTCTCTGTCCACAAATGTAAGTCTCATGAATTTTTCAGTTGCCAAAAGAGACTTTGGTTTTTTCTGCGGAAACTGCAGTTTTACTAGAAACCTTAAAACATGTAAGATCCCTTCAAGTTTCCAAGTCCTCATACCGTCCGATTCGATGCCAGTATTACAATCTCTAAGGCATAAAAGTTAGACTTCTAAACCAGGCGACCTCAGCATTTGGCAGTGCCTCCAATGTGAAGTTCTGAGTCATAGAACAGAATTCCTGTCGATTAAATGTCACTGCGGCATCATTCATAACGAAGGAATCTATATTCTTGCTAAAGAAGTCACAAAATCCAAAACTTAAATCGACCTTTAACTTTTACGTTCTCAATTCTACCGTCTGGTCACACGAGAATGGCAACTCTGTTATTCGGAGAGAGATATTACGCCTGTGTTCAGCCTGGTTTCATGTTGTTCATCTTTCCAAATGGCTGATACCCACTATCTGCCGTATGAGATTCAACGATGGAAGTCTTCTGACACACCTTCACCACAATGGAATTACACCAATATCGTTCTGTGACTGCATTAACACTACCGAAGGTGACATCAAATACATCCTCTCTGCTTGTGCAAAATGGGAGATGTGAAGAAAACGTTTCTGTAACAATTACTTCAACCAGACTTAAAGTATCTCACAAGAGCCAACTTTCTACTTTCTTTGTGTACCCCGCATATAATAAGGAACTTTAGAAATTTTTGCAACTGTCAAGATACTGTTCTAATAATAACATTGCGCCAGAAGTCATTGCGTGTAAATATGTATTTATGCTTAATTATTTCAACTTTTGCACTGAAAATTCGTATCGGTATAGTTCGTAATCCTTTCGTTTTATTTCTTAAGCTAGCTTTTCCCCACAACTTTACATCCATATACACTTGACAAATTATCGAACACACTTTCTCCTTCACTTCTCTTTGTTCATTTCCTCAACCCCTTCTCTCTGACCACATTTTCCTCCTCCTCCCTCTGGCCATATCCCCCACCTCTCTCTCTCTCTCTTTTCATTAATGCATTCCCACCTTCCTTTTCCACCTACCCACTACCTCTCTACACCTTCCATCTGCTCTATGCATGCCTTCCTCCCCTCTCTCTGTACATTTCCTTCTCCTCCTCACTCAGTCCATCCCCTTCTCCATTTATCTCAACACTTCCCCACCCATGTGCATCGGTACATGTAGCCCCTACAATACAGTTCAATAAAGCATACTGATACCACTTGCACAACAGACCTGTCATGCAAGATAGAGTACACATCAGGAGCTACAAAAAGCCTACATGTCAGGGCCCAGAAAACTGTTTCTTGTCCCAGACGTGTAGGCTGCCCTGCAAAGCAGGTTGATTTAACAGACCAATACTGTTCTCACACAACATGCGTATCGTGCAGGGCAGTCTCCATGCCAGGGACTGGGAAAAACACGTTTTTGCCTGTATCACTGCTCCTGTTCGAGCAGAGGCTAGGAGGTTATAAACCACTCGTGAGGCCTGCTGCTTCTGTGCTAAAGCCGGCCGCTGGTGGCCGAGCGGTTCTAGGCGCTTCAGTCTGGAGCAGGTCGCAGGTTCGAATCCTGCCTCGGGCATGGATGTGTGTGATGTCCTTAGGTTAGTTAGGTTCAAGTAGTTCTAAGTTCTAGGGGACTGATGACCTTAGATGTTAAGTCCCATAAAGCTCACAGCCATTTTTTTCTGTGATAAATTTGGTTGCAACCCATCCAGTGTTTGAGAGAAGATCCTGGACATAGACACATAAACTCTGCTTTATATTTCGGAAGCGTACACTATAAAATTTTAGAAAGCAGGTCAAAGTACCCTTGTTGTATGTATATTTTCATATTTACATTTGTGCCAAAATACCATTGTTAATCGTTAATACTGTTCCTCTTTTCCTTTAACACTTTTACGCCATGCTCGTAATATTATGGGTACAACATCTTAGTGTTGGCTGCCATAGATATAACATTATGGGCAGCGTTCCTCATTCAGCTGTTAGCTCTTATGGGTAGTATTAGTCATCCAGTGGATAAGAGATGGCACATAAATTCTCCTAGTACACATTCCTGCCAGTTGGTTCACTACAACATAGTCTGATAATTGAAACGATCAGACTAGTCTACTGAGTGTGAGACACCATTGTTAGTTCAATGTGTACTCAAATGAATACGTATGGCAACAGTACACTCAGTCATGAAGAGATTCATTGCATATTCTAAGAATCTGAAGATGGTTGTAGTGATTTTTTGGATGCTGTTGACATGGATGAAGATCCTACTTAGATTTATCTGATTCAGGTAAGAAAACAATCATCTTGGATGACATTCGAAATTTTGTTGCAGTTATTTTGCATGTGAGTGTTAGTCAGCGACCATTAATAGCAAATCATTGGAACAGATACATGATTCGGTACAGTGTATGCAAACTGGGTTTTGTGTGGAACCATGCCCCAGCAAAATTACTTTCGCTACAATTGTAAGGCGCTGCTTCATGTGACAAGTAGAGGTCTCTCTGAAGCGGCTAGCTCTCTCGCACCCGCCTATAATATACTGTGTGTCGAGTCGATAGGGCGACAACACATAAAAAAAAAGGCGTTTTGCGATCTTCTTGTCAACAGTTGCAGCTCTGTTACAACGGTGTGACGTAATTTTCGTCGAGAGTACGGCACTGCATCTCCTACAGCTCAAAGCGTTCGACAATGTCACCAGCAGTTTCCAGCGACTGGTTTTTATGTGAGGGGAAACCCAAAGGTCACGTTGTTGCTCGCTCAAGGCGTGGAGCTCATTCACCAGCGTTTGATATGTAATCAGTAGTGGTCTACTCGCCTTGTTAGTAGAGAGTTTGGCCATTCCTCACGTGTCTGTCATGTATAGAAGTACAATTTGTGTTTCATGTCACGCAGGATTCAGTTGTTGCAGCCTTTCATGATGACTATAAGTGACCAAGTGTAGAGTGTTGTGAATTCATTCTAGGCGTGGCGCTGGAAGATAACTATTTCCTTTTTGGTGTTCGGTGATGAGGTACTCAGGTGAAAAAGTGAAATGCCGCTACGTAAGAATATGGGGAAGTTAGCCTCCAGATACTAGAGTGAAGGACGAGGGACACCTGCATTTCGTAACAGTGAACTACATCAATGATGGATCTGCTGCATGGAATATATGAATCTCACATTCGACATTGGCTTTTAAGGTCACCTGATCTCAAAATAGCGTGTCGTTTTTGTGAGGATTTGTGAAAGACTCCATCTACGTACCTCCCCATCCAACAGTTTTGGGTGAAATGTGACGTGACAAAGCAACAGCACATGCAATAACTCCAAGCATGGTTGCAAAAGTATCAGATGAGTTTGATTGTCATTTGGATGATTGTTGCGTTGTCGGTGCAGAGCACATTGGACCTGTGTCTATTTCAAAAGTACTCCATGATAATATGCGCATATATGTAAAGGATTTATCCTTGTAAAAGTGAAGTTTCTTTTGAAAATGAAAGAAGCACTTTGTACTCCTATAAGATTCACCCCAAATTTTTACCTTCATTCAAATAGAAGATACACTGGTGAGCAAAACCATAATGACCACTGAAACTTGGTGACAAATTAAAAATGTTTACCAAGACTGGGACTCAGGACCTCAGGTATAATCTGCAAGGAAGTTGCACTTCAGCCCACACTCCGTTGCAGAGTGAAATATTCATTCCGGGAACATCTCCCAGGCCATGGATAATCCTTATCTCGGCAATCTCCCTTCTTACGTGAGTGCTAGGCCCACAAGTTTGGAAATTAGGATATGAGGTACTGGTGGAAGTACAGGAGTGAGAAGAGGTCATGAGTCGTACTTGGGTAGCTCAGTTGGCAGAGCGCTTCCCCGTAAAAAGCAAAGATCCTGATTTCGTGTCTCGATCTGGCACACAGATTTAGTCTTCCAGGAGATTTCATATCAGCACACACTCCACTGCAGAGTGAAAATTTTATTCTATTATGACCACTGCCCGCCGCGAGACTGAATACTGGCTGGTGGCGTTGTGGGCACTTACCACGGCAAGGAGAGTATGTAAACGGAGCACTTATGAGTGGCAATTCCAGTGACGAAAAGGGCCACGAATGGAGAAATCCACTGACAAGCGACTTTAACAAGGGGCAAATTGTTGCGGTCTGTTGCCTGGAAGTGAACATCTCGGCGAATTTGATAAGCTGTCATGAGCATTTATGCAAATGGTTAAAGGACGGTGAAACCGCAAGTAAGTGACGTATTGGGCGTCCACGTCTCATCACAGAATGCAGAGGACGAAGGCTTGCCCAGAATAGGTGGCGGTCTGTAGTAGATCCGCAAGAGACAACCATATGTGTTCCCATCTTGGCCCAACGAAATCATCAACTATAATTGCAATGTACACCGGATCATCGATATTAGATGGTGGATGGGATCAATGGGGACGTGACGCTTGGTCGGACGATTCACGTTTCTTGTTACATAAGGTGGATAGGTTGTCTGGATACGCTGCCATTGAGGCGAACGGCTGCCCGAACCATGCACAAATGCAGGCTAGTGGTGACAGTATTGTGCTAGGAACTGACCATGACTTCCATCTGACCTGTGGCAATAAACGAAACCGCAATGACAGCTGTCGACTATGTGGACATTATTGTGAACCAGCTGCAGCCCTTCAAGCTTGATGGCTTCCCTGAAGGAGGTGACATCTTCCAGCACGATAACTGCTTGTTTCACAAGGTCAGAATCGATCCACAGTGGCCGTCCGCTGTGACCGAGCGGTTCTAGGCGCTTCAGTCCGGAAACGTGATGCTGCTACCATCGCAGGTTCGAATCCTGCCTCGGGCATGGGTGTGTGTGTTGTCCTTAGGTTAGTTAGCTAGCTAGTAAGGCTAGCGGACTGACGACCTCAGATGTTAAGTCCCATAGTGCTTAGAGCCATTTGAACCATTTTTTGACCCACAGTGATTTGAACAGTACGATAGTGCGCTCACGTTGATACCTTGCCGCCAAATTCGCCCTATGGGACACATGCGGGACGCTATCAGTTGTCAGCTTCAAGCCCACAAACACAGACCCATCATTTACTGGAATTGCGTGATCTGTGCATAGACATCTGGTGCTACACAGCTCCTAAAACCAATCAAGGACGTATCGAATCCTTGCCACAGAAAATCGATGCTGTTTTACTTTCAGAGGTGAACCAATATGCTATTACGTAGGTGTTCATAATGATCTGATTCATCGGTGTATAGTCCTGTGAAACACACTGCATAAGTGATAGACTTTATTTTTAGGTAATATAACATCAAAAGGTCGCAAATTAGGTAACACACTCACCAACAACGCTTCCTTTACCAGTACGCATTACGTTCGTCTCCTCTCAAGGTCGCGCGTAGTGACACGACCTTTCGTAAAACATCTAGCGTGGAACTAGGACCTTATACTATAAAATGATGTCAGAGCATGGCGTGTATCTCTTACAAGAACATGCAGTGTAATTTTCCTAACTGAAACTTTTTGGACATGGATGCCTCAGGTGTAACGAAGTCATTTCAAAACCCTGTGTTATTTTCAAGAAGAAGAAAAGCGAAAATAACAACAAAAAGTTACTATTACTGGAAGAATTAGAGGCCTCTGGCGATGACGTGCTTCATTAAATCTAAGGGCTGCCAATTCGACTAAATACTTAGGAATTACAATTACGGGGAACTTAAATTGGAAAGACCACATAGATAATATTGTGGGGAAGGCGAAACAAAGACTGCGCTTTGTTGGCAGAACACTTAGAAGATGCGACAAACCCACTAAAGAGAGAGCCTACATTACACTTGTCCATCCTCTGCTGGGATATTGCTACTTGTTGTGGGATCCTTACCAGATAGGATTGACGGAGGACATCGAAAAAGTGCAAAGAAGAGCAGCTGTTATCGCAATAGGGGTGAGTGTGTCACTGATATGATACGCGAATTTGGGTGGCAGTCACTGAAACAAAGGCAGTTTTCTTTGCGGCAAGATCTGTTTACGAAATCTGAATCACCAACTTTCTTTTCCGAATGCGAAAATATTTTGTTGACACCCACCTACGTAGGGAGAGACCGTAGCTCGCGGTCGTGCGGTAGCGTTCTCGCTACCCACACCCGGGTTCGATTCCCGGCGGGGTCAGGGATTTTCTCTGCCTCGTGATGACTGGGTGTTGTGTGATGTCCTTAGGTTAGTTAGGTTTATGTAGTTCTAAGTTCTAGGGGACTGATGACCATATATGTCCAAGTCCCATAGTGCTCAGAGCCATTTGAAACATTTTACGTAGGGAGAAATGATCATCATAATAAAATAAGAGAAACCAGAGCTCGAACAGAAAGATTTAGGTGTTCCTTTTTCCCACACGCCATTCGAGAGTGGAATGGTAGAGAAGTAGTATCAAAAGGGTTAGATGAACCTTCTGCCTGGCACTTAAGTGTGAATTGCAGAGTAACCATGAAGATGTAAATGGTTTAAAGTGTAAGAATAGCAGAACCTCAGCTGCTGTTGATAAATGCTAAATTTTCCCTTTACCCTTACATTCATTGACTATCAGATGATCTATGTCTAGAACCTTGCTGAGTGCTTTCGTAGACATGGAAACAGTTTCAGCAGCACGCGATTTTATGCCAAGCCTAATGATAGAATAAATGTGAGTAAAAATGTGACTGCAGCATAATAAGGACGAGCCAGTCCATCGATAGCCAACTATACATTGTATCTGTCCACAAACAACAATTTTTAGGCGGCGTTGCAATTTGAAGTATTTCTTAAAAGCAACTGCGATGCTGTTTTACATACACCTTGAAATATTAACAGCTGTGGCAGCACAATGCAGAACATGCATAAAATTACTTCTTTTCATGGTGACAATTGTCTGGTTTCTTGCTATCTCGTGCACAGTTGTTGAAATATCAACTGCGCGTTATGATTCTGAATAAACAAATTCCAGGACGAGGGGTACTTGTGCCGCGAACGCTCTTTGTTATTGTTTAGAAGACAGCTATTCAGCAATATATGAGGGACGTTCAATAAGTAATGCAACACATTTATTTCTGAAAGCAGCTTGGTTCTATTCAGGATTCCAATACATTACATCATTCCCCAATCTTATGTCTACAAAATCCTCTTTTTAAACCTAAGGTCCTTTCAATGTGACTGTCTCACACCATATCACGGGAAGAGTCTCTGTGTGTCCGAAAAGTGTCACATAACTGGTCAACAACAGAGCCAACGTCTTGCTGCATCAATAACTTCTCCACCATCCACGCTCTGCTCTCTGCGCGATGCGTCCTTCCTTGATCCAAACACGTGGAGGCCGGAATCTGCGAGATCCGGGTTGCAGGGTGGATGACGACGAACAATCCAATGAAGATCTGCGACTTCCTGTCGGGTGCTCAGACTTGAGCGAGGCCTTGAGTTGTCATTCAGAATGAGAAGCTTGTTTACATTTTTGTGACGACGGACACGCTGAAATCGTTTCCTTGAGGTCGTATGGCGCCACTCCATGGATTGTCGTTTTGTTTCTGGTTCGAAGTGAAGAACCCATGTTTCATCGCTTGTGACGATCTTCGACAAAAAAAATATCACGATCAATCTCGCAATGCGCAAGCAGTTCCGCACAAATTATCGTTAGTTGCTCTGTCTTCTTCTAGGCCACGAGGAACACAGAGTGCACTCACTTTTGAGAACCCAAATGGTGGACGAATGTGTCCGCACTACCAACGGAGACGTCCAGTCGAGGAGCGAGGTGTTTCTATGTCGATCATCTCGAATGAGACTGTCCACACGTTCCAACGTTACAGGAATCGACAACAAATTCTGCAGTTTTTCAACTGAAACTGGCCGAAAACAAATGTGTGGCGGTACTTATCGAACGCCCCTCGTACTTGGCATAGATTTGAGAGGATTAAGAATGTGTCAGTGTTATCGAAAGCAGCAGCAGCATAGTGATTAAGTTATTTCAGATAAAGAGAGAAAGCATTTTATTTTCCAGGATTATTAATGTTTTATTTCTGTATCATACATAATTTCACATATTTGACGCAAATCAGTTTTTAGTGTATAATGCAAATATAGTGAGTTTGATACAGCTGAATATGTTTTCTACGTAAAGATAATAGTAGATTTATACAGAAATCAGAAGAAATGGGATGACGTGTTGAGTTACTACTTATTTCTGCCATCTGACTTGGGAAGAAGGATAAGGAAGAACGTTGGGAAAAGCAACAGAGCGTGGTCAGTTGAAGGAACTATCATGATATTCTCCTGAAGAAATTTAGAGTAAACTTCGGAAAAGTATGGTCGGATGGGAATTTTAATTCTGGTTCTGCAAAGTGCGAGTCCAGTGTGTTAATCGCTGCACCATACCACTATGTGTAATTCAAACTTGCGAATACATTACCCACTCTATTCTAAATAACAGTGAAACGCCTAAAAGAACATGTATACATAAAGAAAAATAGTGAATGTTCTAACTACACCTTCCGTATCTGGCCCACTGGGCGGAAACAGTCGTGAAAATTGCTACTGAAAAACACCGTCTGAGTAAGGGAGAATGCGTGGCACGTTGGAAACACCAATACTTTCGCAGAACAAAAGAAGATGAATCCGGTAGATCTTATTTCACGTTTAGGAACTTCAATACAATAAATCATTATCCGGCTGACTACCTAAGCTTAAATGCTGAGGCTCGAAGAAACACCGTCTCAACAGCAGATAATCGCTCGTTTATCGTTATCAACAGATAAGAAGCTGTAATGCAAGATAACTAAAATAAGAGCTTTTTAAAAGGTTACCTTAGTGACAGGCATCAGATACAGAGAATTTTATGTTAGAGCAAATCGAAAGTAATGATCACAGAATACTTGCTTCAGACATCGTATTAACGCTATTCATTTATCGATTTGTTCCAGTTGTCTTTTGTCGGTTGTGAAAAGCAATCGTGTCTCATTGGCAGGAGGTGTTCATCCGCAGAATAATCGGCGTCTTACCGTCGAAAAGGAACAAAGGAATTTCTGCATCTCCCTCTCAGGACCGTTAATGAGATAGTAGCGTGGCCAGGAGAAAGAACGATGTGAATTGATTATGACGCTGTGGTAAACTTTCATTAGGAGCGTCGAGTAAGGATTCGAAAATTGCCGTTTTCGAATACGAGTCCATTGTCTTGGTAACCTCAGTTACGAGGGCTGTTCGGAAAGTAGGGTCCGATTCGTAGCGAAGTGCATATCACAGTGAAAATCAAAATTTTCTTTTCGCAACACCTTCCAGCTACCTCTCTAAATAGTCGCTGCTCCGACGTAGACATTAGTCGTGGCGTTGTACAGACTTTCCAGCACCTTCGTCACAGAAAGCAGCCGCCTGTGCTTTCTGTCAATTCTCTATGCTGTTGTGCGTTTCGTTGTTTGCGCTAAAATGTTGTCTTCGTAGCCAGCGGTTCATGTGCTCAGACATGAACAACGGAGGGAGCTAATTAAGAACTGTATTTAGGGTTATCAAACACTTCCCGTCGAAAAAGAAAACGTTAGCGATAGCCCCGGACATTTGCACAAGCCCCGCCCATTTACCCCCCTCCACACCTACCCCCCGCCACACCAACCAAGAGCGCATCAATATGATCTTTGGTAGTCCTCGTCACTGTCGTGTTTTTGTTCGTCGTTTTTTGTTTTACCGCCGTTTTTCATACTAGCAGTGTTGTGCTGTTAGTACTTCTTAGCAATTTGTATAATACTGTCAAAATGAAAAATAGATATGCACTTTCATTAAAGTTATCATACACAAGGTACCTAATCTTGACTGTTGTGGCCAACTGCTGTCAAAACTGATATCTAACAGACTGACATCTTACAGACGTTAGACTACAATAAGATGTGTTGGAATGACACTGACGAAATTATGTACATATGTTTAACAATAGGCAGCTCTAAAGCTCCCAAACACTGAAGAACTCAAAGTAATCTCGTGTCTGCTATAAGCAAGCAGTCATAAGAGTTCACAAGTACAAATTCACCCATTAGATAGGCAAATATTAATGAAGAATATCACTGTATAAATATCTGACTGCTTGCATTACGCATTTCTACATTATCCCACTCTTATATTCTTTAGTCTTAATGAGGTAATCAGAAACAAACAAAGACATCGACTTTGCCTTGTTTATGCACAACATTGACTTTAGACAATCGAGATAATGGAGAGCATCCTTGGCGATACTCATAGAGTAAATATCTCTGGAGTGAGCATTGCGTTCTGCGCATTTTGTCAACATTAAACCAGGATTGTCACGTGATCTCGGGACTTCGCTGTGCGTGTGTGCTTTCTGCAGCGTTTGAAGTTTATAATACCAAGAGTTTTTGTTGTGTTTCACCGTTTGTTGATATTGTAATAGCGATGGTGAATTACTGTTGTTGCTACGGATGCAAAGAAAAATATGTGAAAGGAGGGATAGTAACTTTTCATGGGTACATTCCATATACCTCTAATTATAGTTTTCATTTTAGTAAGAGACACTGTATACGTTTAAAAATTTCGAGACGCATTATAATTAAGACTTGATTCTGTAGACCTATTTTCCTACGATTTTATGACTATATAATAGATATTACGTCTCGTACAAAAGCTTACAAACAATCGCTTCCTCTCGTAAATTTGCTAGTGGAACAGGAAATGGAATGGTTAGTTGTTTCAGTAAATACTATCCTCCATGCATTTATCAGTGACTTGTCAATTATGTATATAGATTACTCACTCTACTATTTATTTAATGAACTGGGAGCAAGTACTTAAAAAGCGTTAAATAAATACCTCAAAGTGCCACCAGTAAGAAAAATTGGGCTTTAGGTCGCAAAAGCGAGAAAATAAATACGCATAAATACAAGAAAGAAAGGACGAATTAGCAGGGATATAATCGCTAATGCGTGGTAAATTCGGTGTTTTTCGGACACTTGCGAAAGTACTAACGTACTGTCAAGTCGTTTTGCAGGGCTATCACTGCAAAAATGTACTTCAGGCTCTGTAATACTATAAAGTGCGGTATCATAACAAAAACTACCAAAAATCGAGTGCATCTGAACTATGACACCTTTCGCAAAGAAGCTGAATGTTATATCACTCTCCCTTAAAAGTTACGTAGCTGGTTTATTCCCGGTATCAAATGGATACTGTCTGCGCAACATATATAAATAATCCACGACACGTACGAAAAGAATCCGTCTGTACTAGGAATGTAGTGACATTCTAAATATACAGGGCGCTATACGAACAACCACACGACGTCCCGAGATGACGTGACCAGGCCGGCAATGTATGTTGACAACACAAAATCTGTTCTGCGCGTGTGAGTGCGCACTCCAGAGATATTTACTCTACGGTGATACTACCAATTAATATTTCCCAACAGAATTTCTTACACTACGCGATGTGACGGAAATTTGCGCTCACTGCAGTTAACAAATATCAGAATCTGTGATATAGTGGAGATGAAAGCTCATGAAATAAAAAAGACAGTGTGGATACCATTTTTATTTTTCATTCTTATTGATGGTTTCTCAACTCGCATATTCAATGAACATATTTCTAATTCTTTTCACAACGGTACGGGAAAAACTGTATTTCGTACTAACTATTGATTTTCTTCCTTGTTATGACTGGCATATCTGTGATACGCACAACTTTGACGTTGGAACATGTGGCAGACAATTCGCAGAGCTTAGGATATGGATTGGTGTGGAGGGGAGTGATTGGGCGGGACTTGTGCACCGTCCGGGGCTGTCGCTAACGTTACGTATCGGAAACGTTGCAGGAGCGTCTTCATCGCCCCTGCAGAATGCGGCTGAAAATTGTGTTGAGAAAGAAACGAATGACATATGTGTCATGTGGGCTGCATAGCGTCAGGTGAAATCTCTCACCAGAGCCTCATACTTGACGGAAGACACTGTTGTTTAGGCATTTCTACGTGATCACCTTGCGCTCTGAAATGAACAGAGCAACACGAAACGATCGACAGGCACTCTAAACACACTGTCCAACAAAACTGTGCAAAGTTCCATCGCATTTACACAGTGGTTTCCATTTCGCGCCTAATCAGACATTTTCCGAATACGCCTCGTATTTAGCTGAGTCTTACGTCATTGAGACAAGGCAGAGCAGCAAGGTGCAACCTCAGTGCTATATGGGCGTTACTGAAGAATACAGGTACGTGTTGGAGTCAATGCAAGCTTATCGACCGATGAGATCGAGTGTTATTGCGATGAAAGACCGACCCTTTTGGTTGCGGCCTCGTGCTGATGGTTTTCCCGCTCCGCAAAGATTTAAAACATTCCAGAATGAGATTCTCACTCTGTAGCACTTCTGCCACTATCTCGTCCTTTTTTTCAGGACTGCTAGTTCTGCAAGGTTCGCAGGAGAGCTTCTGTAAAGTTTGGAAGGTAGGAGACGAGATACTGGCAGAAGTAAAGCTGTGAGGTCCGGGCGTGAGTCGTGCTTCGGTAGCTCAGATCGTAGAGCACTTGCCCGCGAAAGGCAAAGGTCCCGAGTTCGAGTCTCGTGGGCACACAGTTTTAATCTGCCAGGAAGTTTTACTTAAAACGTTGTTTCGTGAATCACCTTGAGATTCAAATACCATACCCATCAACAAATCCTTTACTGAGAAGAAAACAGGGCTCAGCCTTTTCTTGAGTTTTTCTGAACGCAAGTGTTGCGTCCTCTAATTTCAATTACGTACTTCTCGCTTTGTGGCTTGGATCAAGCTTCGGCACCCTTAATCATGTTATCCACAAACCATGATGCGACATTTCCACGCTGTTTGGCATTGCATTGTTCAGCGAATCAAGACATGCTAACTACTCTTATATCAAACAAGGTGTCATGCAAGAAAAACAAAGCTTCGCCTTCCAGAGCGGACTACAGAATGCGCACAGAGGGACGGTGGTTTTTCTCTCTGGTACTGCTCCTCCTCAGTGACCAATGAAGATGCTTGACTTGAGAAGGAAGCGCTCTCAAAGACGATTCTCTGAAGCATCTTCTCCAAACATTGGCGACATTCCCTTAAAACATCACTGACAAGTACAAGAGTTAAACTACAACGCAAAATCATCCTACAGATCCTTTTACTTCAGCTCCAGCTTATGCTAGTACTAAGAGAAGAACATCGATGTAGAGTCAACACGGACATTTCGAAATCGTGGCTACATTGCACTTATCATAATGAGCACAAAAGAAGTAACCAACGGCCGGTTCATACTAGGCCATTAATCTAGATTAGTGGCGGGAGATTTAGTGACCAAACGCGTTTTACAACAAATTACTTAATCAAGTAGCTTAGACTCCGGTAACCAACGAGTTGTTACTCACGGGAGTTGGTTCCCTGAACTGAAGTACTCGCGGGAAATCCTTAACACAGTATCGTACGAAGAGCCTTGTGCCGGTACGACTATGGAGATGGGTGTTCCATGTATCGAGCATCTGGCTGCGACCAAATGTGCTGAGACCCGTTCGATGGTCACCCCGACAGCTGGCATCAGGTCTGACGCACAACAAACTATTCCATCCTCCGTGGAGAGAAAATGCTTTCTGTCCAGCACAGCAGCTATCTCTAATTCAGTTCCTTAGGAGTGTATAAAATAATATAATAATCACACCTGAGAAAAAATTACCCGGAAGTCATCAGGCAGGAAGCATATAACACCCCCTCCAGCCTTGATAATGGTCTCAACTCATCGAGGAAGAGCTTCTTCATCTATACGGTACACAAATGAAAGTCTCATTATCCTCATTATCAGATCATGTAGGACAATCAAAATCCGGCCATGGTGATTACTTCATTTCACCCGCTGTTTCGGAAAATCCCAGACATTTGCTATGGGTTTAAGATCGGCTAATTTAGTGGGCCAGTCGAAGTGTGACAGGATGCTGGAGTGGTTGTGAAACAAGCAACATATGTTTCGAGCACTGTGAACACGACTGTTCTTATCTTGAAAGGCTCATCATGAAGATGTAGAAGACAGGGGAACCTCTGGTCCAAAAGAATGCTGATATAAACACCCTGGTTCACGCTCAGGCTAACCTGAATGAGTGGGCCTAGAGGAAGATATGAAAAATGACCCGTGCGACTGCGCGGAATAGATAATGTCTGTATGATTGTAACTTTGCTAGACTCTCGAGCACGTATTTACCTTCCTTTCCCGGAAGGGGGAAGCGGCATACGTCGGCTGTAATGAATTAATCTTCTACATCTGCATCTACATGGATACTCTGCAAATCACATACAAGTGCCAGGTAGAGGGTTCATCGAACCACCTTCACAACTCTCTATTATTCCAGTCTCGTATAGCGCGCGGAAAGAATGAACACCTATATCTTTCCGTACGAGCTCTGATTTCCCTTATTTTATCGTGTTGTTCGTTCCCCCCTATAAAGGTCGGTGTCAGCAAATATTTTCGCATTCGGAGGAGAAAGCTGGTGATTGGAATTTCGTGAGAAGATTCCATCGCAACGAAAAATGCCTTTCTTTTGATGATTTCCAGCCCAAATCCTGTATAATTTCTGTTACACTCTCTCTTACATTTCGCGATAATACAAAACGTGCCGCCTTTCCTTGAACTTTTTCGATGTACTCCGTCAGTCCTATCCAGTAAGAATCCCACACCGCGCAACAGTATTCTAAAAGAGGACAGACAAGCGTAGTGTAGGCAGTCTCCTTAGTAGGTCTGTTACATTTTCTAAGTGTCCCGCCACTAAAACGCATATTTCATGTGAATAAAGAGCTAGTTGTGTCACAGGAACGATGTTTTCTACACCCAAGTTGATTGTGTGTCAATAGACCGTTTTCTTCGAGGTAATTCATAATGTTCGAATACAACATATGTTCTGAAATCCTGATGCATATCGACGTGAACGATATGGGCCTGGAATTTAGTGGATTACTCGTACGACCTTTCTTGAATATTGGTGTGACCTGTGCAACTTTCCAGTCTTTGGGTATGGATCTTTCGTCAAGCGAACGGTTGTATATGATTGTTAAGTATGGAGCCAATGCATCAACATACTCCGAAAGGAACCTAATTGGTATACAGTCTGGACCAGAAAAGTTGCCTTTATTAAGTGATTTAAATTGCTTCACTATTCCGAGGACATTTACTTCTACGTTACTCATGTTGGCAGCTGTTCTCGATTCGAATTCTGGAATATTTACTTCGTTTTCTTTTGTGAAGGCATTTCGGAAGGCTGTGTTTAGTAACTCTGCTTTGGCAGCACTGTCTTCGATAGTATCTCCATTGCTCTCGTGCAAAGGCATTGATTGTTTATTGCCGCTAACATACTTCACATACGACGAGAAACTCTTTGGATTTTCTGCCAGGTTTCGAGACAAAGTTTAGTTGTGGAAACTGTTACAGGCATCTCGGATTGAAGTCTGCGGTAAATTTGGAGCTTCTGTAAAAGATCGCCAATCTTGGGGATTTTGCGTCTGTTTAAATTTGGCATGTTTGTTTCGTTGTTTCTGCAATAGTGTTCTAACCCGTTTTGTGTACCAAGGAGGATCAGCTCCATCGTTTGTTAATTTATTTGCTATCAATGCCTCAATTGCTGCCGATACTATTTCTTTGAATGTAAACCACATCCGGTCTACACTTATATTATTAATTTGGAATGAGGAGATTGTCTCTCAGGAAGGCGTCAAGTGAATTTTTATCTGCTTTTTTGAACAGGTATATTTTTGGCTTATTTTTCGAGGATTTGGGGATTACAATATTCAATCACGCTACGACAACACTGTGTTCACTAATCCCTGAATCGGTTTTGATGCTCGTTATTAACTCAGGATTATTTGTTGCTAAGAGGTCAAGTGTGTTTCCACAACCGTTTACTATTCGCGTGGGCTCATGAAATAACTGCTCGAAATAATTTTCTGAGAATGCGTTTAGCACAATTTCGGATGATATTTTAGAGTACCTCCGGAATTAAACACGTATTTTCGCCAACATATCGAGAGTAAATTATAGTCATCACCAACTGCTATCGTATGATTGGGTACGTGTTTCAAATCAAACTCAAGTTTTCTTTGAACCTTTTAGCAACTGTATCATCTGAATTGGGAGGCCGGTAAAAGGATACAATTATTATTTTCTTCCGGTTGCCAACAATGACCTCTGCTCAAACTAACACATGTTGTTGTTGTTGTTGTGGTCTTCAGTCCTGAAACTGGTTTGATGCAGCTCTCCATGCTACTCCATCCTGTGCAAGCTTCTTCATCTCCCAGTACCTACTGCAACCTACATCCTTCTGAATCTTCTTAGTGTAGTCATCTCTTGGTTTCCCTCTACGATTTTTACCCTCCACGCTGCCCTCCAGTACTAAATTGGTGATCCCTTGATGCCTGAGAACCTGTCCTACCAACCGATCCCTTCTTCTGGTCAAGTTCTGCCACAAACTTCTCTTCTCCCCAATCCGATTCAATACTTCCTCATTAGTTATGTGATCTACCCATCTAATCTTCAGCATTCTTCTGTAGCGCCACATTTCGAAAGCTTCTATTCTCTTCTTGTCCAAACTATTTATCGTCCATGATTCACTTCCATACATGGCTACACTCCATACAAATACTTTCAGAAATGACTTCCTGACACTTAAATCTATACTCGATGTTAACAAACTTCTCTTCTTCAGAAACGCTTTCCTTGCCATTGCCAGTCTACATTTTATATCCTCTCTACTTCGACCATCATCAGTTATTTTGCTCCCCAAATAGCAAAACTCCTTTACTACTTTAAGTGTCTCACTTCCTAATCTAATTCCCTCAGCATCACCCGACTTAATTCGACTACATTCCATTATCCTAGTTTTGCTTTTGTTGATGTTATCTTATACCCTCATTTCAAGACACTATCCATTCCGTTCAACTGCTCTTCCAAGTCCTTTGCTGTCTCTGACAGAATTACGATGTCATCGGCGAACCTCAAAGTTTTTATTTCTTCTCCATGGACTTTAATACCTACTCCGAATTTTTCTTTTGTTTCCTTCACTGCTTGCTCAAAATACAGATTGAATAACATCGGGGAGAGGCTACAACCCTGTCTCACTCCCTTCCCAACCACTGCTTCCCTTTCATGTCCCTCGACTCTTATAACTGCCATCTGGTTTCGGTACAAATTGTAAATAGCCTTTCGCTCCCTGTATTTTACCCCTGCCACCTTCAGAATTTGAAAGAGAGTATTCCAGTCAACATTGTCAAAAGCTTTCTCTAAGTCTACAAATGCTAGAAACGTAGGTTTGCCTTTCCTTAATCTAGCTTCTAAATCGTAGGGTCAGTATTGCCTCACGTGTTCCAACATTTCTACGGAATCCAAACTGATCTTCCCCGAGGTCGGCTTCTACTAGTTTTTCCATTCGTCTGTAAAGAACTCGCATTAGTATTTTGCAGCTGTGACTTATTAAACTGATTGTTCGGTAATTTTCACATCTGTCAACACCTGCTTTCTTTGGGATTGGAATTATTATATTCTTCTTGAAGTCTGAGGGTATTTCGCCTGTCTCATACATCTTGCTCACCAGATGGTAGAGTTTTGTCAGGACTGGCTCTCCCAAGGCCGTCAGTACTTCCAATGGAATGTTGTCTACTCCGGGGGCCTTGTTTCGACTCAGGTCTTTCAGTGCTCTGTCAAACTCTTCACGCGAAATCGTATCTCCCATTTCATCTTCATGTACATCCTCTTCCATTTCCATAATATTGTCCTCAAGTACATCGCCCTTGTATAGACCCTCTATATACTCCTTCCACCTTTCTGCTTTCCCTTCTTTGCTTAGAACTGGGTTTCCATCTGAGCTCTTGATGTTCATACAAGTGATTCTCTTTTCTCCAAAGGTCTCTTTAATTTTCCTGTAGGCAGTATCTATCTTACCCCTAGTGAGATAAGCCTCTACATCCTTACATTTGTCCTCTAGCCATCCCTGCTTAGCCATTTTGCACTTCCTGTCGATGTCATTTTTGAGACGTTTGTATTCCTTTTTGCCTGCTTCATTTTCTGCATTTTTATTTTTTCTCCTTTCATCAATTAAATTCAATATTTCTTCTGTTACCCAAGGATTTCTACTAGCCCTCGTCTTTTTACCTACTTGATCCTCTGCTGCCTTCACTACTTCATCCCTCAAAGCTACCCATTCTTCTTCTATTGCATTTCTTTCCCCCATTCCTGTCAATCGCTCCCTTATGCTCTCCTTGAAAATCCGTACAACCTCTGGTTCTTTTAGTTTATCCAGGTCCCATCTCCTTAAATTACCACCTTTTTGCAGTTTCTTCACTTTTAATCTACAGGTCATAACCAACAGATTGTGGTCAGAGTCTACATCTGCCCCTGGAAATGTCTTACAATTTAAAACCTGGTTCCTAAATCTCTGTCGTATCATTATATAATCTATCTTAATACTATCAGTATCTCCAGGCTTCTTCCATGTATACAGCCTTCTTTTATGATTCTTGAACCAAGTGTTACCTATGATTAAGTTGTGCTCTGTGCAAAACTCTACCAGGCGGCTTCCTCTTTCATTTCTTTGCCCCAGTCCATATTCACCTACTACGTTTCCTTCTCTCCCTTTTCCCACTACCGAATTCCAGTCACCCATGACTATTAAATTTTCCTCACCCTTCATTATCTGAATACTTTCTTTTATTTGATCATACATTTCTTCAATTTCTTCGTCATCTGCAGAGCTAGTTGGCATATGAACTTGTACTACTGTAGTAGGTGTGGGCTTCGTATCTATCTTGGCCACAATAATGCGTTCACTATGTTGTTTGTAGTAGCTTACCCGAATTCCTATTTTCCTATTCATTATTAAACCTACTCCTGCATTACCCCTATTTGATTTTGTGTTTATAACCCTGTATTCACCTGACCAGAAGTCTTGTTCCTCCTGCCACCGAACTTCACTAATTCCCACTATATCTAATTTTAACCTATCCATTTCCCTTTTTAAATTTTCTAACCTACCTGCCCGATTAAGGGATCTGACATTCCACGCTCCGACCTGTAGAACGCCAGTTTTCTTTCTCCTGATAACGACATCCTCTTGAGTAGTCCCCGCCCGGAGATCCGAAGGGGGGACTATTTTACCTCCGGAATATTTTACCCAAGAGGATGCCATCATCATTTAATCATACAGTAAAGCTGCATGCCCTCGGGAAAAATTACGGCTGTAGTTTCCCCTTGCTTTCAGCCGTTCGCAGTACCAGCACAGCAAGGCTGTTTTGGTTATTGTTACAAGGTGAGATCAGTCAATCATCCAGACTGTTGCCCCTGCAACTACTGAAAAGGCTGCTGCCCCTCTTCAGGAACCACACGTTTGTCTGGCCTCTCAACAGATACCGTTGTGGTTGCACCTACGGTACGGCTATCTGTATCGCTGAGGCACGCAAGCCTCCCCACCAACGTCAAGGTCCATGGTTCATGGGGGGGGAACTAACACATATCATGAGTAAATTATAGTCATCCCCAACTGCTATCGTATGATCGGGTACGTGTTTCAAATCAAACTCAAGTTTTCTTTGAACCTTTCAGCAACTGTACATCTGAATTGGGAGGTCGGTAAAAGGATACAATTATTATTTTATTCCGGTTGCCAACAATGACCTCTGCTCAAACTAACTCACAGGAAGTACCTACTTCAATTTCGTGACTAGTTAAACTACTTTTGACAGCAACAAACACGCCACCGCCAACCGTGTTTCACCTATCCTTTCGGAACACCGTTAGGTTCTTCGTAAAAATTTCGGCTGAGCTAATATCAACCTTTAGCCAGCTTTCAGTGCTTGTAACGCTTTGAGCATCAGTGCTCTCTATTAGCGCTTTTACTAATCTTGACAGTAATTGAAGCATTGTGATGGGGAAAACGAATATCTTTGAATTATCTAAGTTAAAATCGATTGAACAAGTTAGTTCATCACTTACTATAAAACAAACCAGGCACATTTAGTATCCATCTCTGTACCACTTTTTCTCTTGCCCAGGGACGTGTAAGATCGCCATTTTGTCACTCTATTTACTTAAGAATAATGTTGATCACATTTAACTTTGAATATTTTGTTGTGTGAAAGTACTTTAATCATTACCAATCATTTGTAAAGGATCTGTTTTATGTTTAAGCAGCTTAATTACGTTGGGAAACGATTGGCTTGGTGATCTGTCGATTAAGCGCCATCAGCGCGGTATTATATACATATCTGCACCTTTTCATGTCGAACCTGCAGTCAAACTCTCTTTAAAAACAAAGTCCGATTATTGTTGCTGTCCAATGCAACTCATTCATCGCATTGTACTGCATATTATCCCGATCCGCCGTCACCAAACTTATTTGCACTCCTCCAACGATATCTGCGCCTGTCGTCCCCAGAAAATACAATCTTAAACGTAAAAGAGCAGATCCGGGTCCAGCGTGGAATTTTACTTATGTCTGACGTAATTAGCATAAGACAGTTTTCCAGTACTGCGGTGGCCTTTGTGATGTATTCCGCCTCACGATCAATTAGTTTTCTAAGACACAATGCAATCACGCATTCTCTTGTAACACATTTTGAGGGATGCATTTAATGGCACCCAAACTGGAAAGTTTCTTTTATGAATTGTATGAGTATTGTACATATACTGTATGCAATTAAATTCTTGTAATTTTCTTGTCCTTATTTCATGTTCAACCAATCAACATATTATATGGCGGAGAAAAATTACTAATGTAACCTTCATAATGATTTAAAATAAGGAGACAAAATCACTGTAACAAATAATAAGAAATTTATGTTGGAAGAACGATGAAAATTTAATATAAAATAGATATTGGTTGCTGCCAGGGTGACAACATGATACAATGGTGAGGGCTATATTGTCCACTTCCTTTGCCTGCATGTAAAGTGACTTCATTTTCAGTCAACTCATTTAACAGATTTGCTTAATATAGTAAAACTGATAATTTCCATGACAACTTATTTTAACAATAGTGAGAATTTAGTTCATACAAGATGACTGCCTTCATATCGTGAGGGAGCGTAATAGCATAGCGCTGTTGTACCGTTTCAGCTTTCTGACGCCGTATTGCTAGAATATTCTTGGTCAGTATTAATCTGAGTATTAATATTAATTGAGTTACGTTATACGACAATCGCAATTTCAGTCGTATTAAATGTCATGGTATGAGTACAGAATCAGAAGCGCAACATGATACTGAATCTGTCGCTAATGGAAGTGAGTTTGTTGACGTAAATATGTATCAAACAATCGCTTCAGCACACGAAACAGAGTCACTATTTAATCCCACAAATAATACTGTAACTAACACTATGGTTAATCCAACCACCAGCCAAGAACAAGATTCAAATGCCACACTACTTCACAGTGTAGGGCAGAGACAGAAAGAATTGAAACGTCAAAAGAGAAAAACGTAATATCAACTAAATTTAGTGCGCTAGCAAATGAATTATCAACTATAAATTAACGTATGAAATTCGATGAATGTCAACTAAATTGTCGTCTGAAATTTCCACTTAACACGGTGAGATCTATAACAAAGTTTCCGCCCAAATAACTAGTTTGTCTATGGCCGTATCAAATTTAACATTAGAATACAATAGCACCTACTATCTCAACTGATGTGGTAAATTTCTCTTTGCAACAAATTGCAATAAATATTGATGTAACTACATTGAAAGAAGCAAAGACGCAAATAAGGACTTGTCTGACCAAATGAAACAGTTGTCTGATGAGCATGCAGAATTGTATGCAAGCTAGATACTAAAGTAGAATCAGAACCGACACTCAAGGTGCAGTCTTCAGCTACTGAACTCTTTTAACCTAATATGGGACTTTGAAAGGGGTTATTACTTGCAAATTGAAACCTTCTAGGAATATATTACACGAAATTTTACCAGAGTCACATATTAACGTTATAGCAGAAATCAGTAGCGTATGCCAAGAGCAGTATGGCGATGTTATCACAAATAATAAAAATGTTTAATCTGCGCTACACAATGAAATGCTTCCCAACAAAATTCATCAAGTACGTCTGTCACCTAAGTGGTCTAACATATGAGGTGGGAGCTGTACAGTATGTGCAGTTTTATGTGTGAATGTCTGTATGATGATGAATCAGTTTAGTGTTCACAAGGAACATGAGTAATAATATAAATAGCAATAACAATAGCAGAATAGACATTTCTCTCCACCAAGAGTGAAATTGTACAGCCACGGCATGCTAAGAAAATCATAATGTCAATTTCATAACACAGCTGGTGATGCTACCACTACATTCTACTTGGCTGCAGAATGCGGCCCACCAGACCGCATTAAATTGAGTAGAGATGGTGATAAAAAGTGGATCAGTTATCATCGTATCGAACTTATACAATTTAATGGAGATTATACTTATACTGGAATGAGATTTTCACTCTGCAGCGGAGTGTGCGCTGATATGAAACTTCCTAGCAGATTAAAACTGTGTGCCCGACCGAGACTCGAACTCGGGACCTTTGCCTTTCGCAGGCAAGTGCTCTATCAACTGAGCTACCGAAGCACGACTCACGTCCGCTACTCACAGCTTTACTTCTGCGAGTATCCGTCTCCTACCTTCCAAACTTTACAGAAGCTCTTCTGCGAACCATGCAGAACTAGCACTCCTGAAAGAAAGGATATTGCGGAGACATGGCTTAGCCACAGCCTGGGGGATGTTTCCAGAATGAGATTTTCACTCTGCAGCGGAGTGTGCGCTGATATGAAACTTCCTGGCAGATTAAAACTGTGTGCCCGACCGAGACTCGAACTAGTTCTGCATGGTTCGCAGAAGAGCTTCTGTAAAGTTTGGAAGGTAGGAGACGGATACTGGCAGAAGTAAAGCTGTGAGTACCGGACGTGAGTCGTGCTTCGGTAGCTCAGTTGGTAGAGCACTTGCCCGCGAAAGGCAAAGGTCCCGAGTTCGAGTCTCGGTCGGGCACACAGCTTTAATCTGCCAGGAAGTTTCATATCAGCGCACACTCCGCTGCAGAGTGAAAATCTCATTCTGGAAACATCCCCCAGGCTGTGGCTAAGCCATGTCTCCACAATATCCTTTCTTTCAGGAGTGCCAGTTCTGCATGGTTCGCAGAAGAGCTTCTGTAAAGTTTGGAAGGTAGGAGACGGATACTGGCAGAAGTAAAGCTGTGAGTACCGGACGTGAGTCGTGCTTCGGTAGCTCAGTTCGTAGAGCACTTGCCCGCGAAAGGCAAAGGTCCCGAGTTCGAGTCTCGGTCGGGCACACAGTTTTAATCTGCCAGGAAGTTTGATACTTACACTATTCGTAACGTAAACAGAATATATCTACATGGTAGTTTTGTATTAAAAATGTGCTGTTAATGTAAACAAATGAGTGAGCTAGACCACACAACAGCACATTTAATAAGTTAAGTGAGATAACTGATGATAGACTCTGGGGCAATGTAGAAAATTTATTAACTATCTTATGTTATAACAGTGATACAGATATCAGGGAAGAACTAGCCACAGATCAATAGAAGTCTCATGGTAAAAGTAAGGAACGGCACAAGCCATATACACTCAGTGATGGGAGGTATACTGACTGACAGTGTGACAGATTCGTGTGCTATGGTGAGCATTATGTGAAACTTTACACAATAAGATTTACAAGATTGCAAAAGTATTGGTGTATACTGTCCAGAATTGTAGAATCATGGTAGCCATTGGCGTTAAATCGTGCCATGTCAAGGTACAAGTGCAAGTGGAAGTAAAATTGACAAATAGAATGATAAAATGTCCATTCGTAATTAAGGATAGATTAATTGTAGAACTGTTTTCAGCACTGTTTTTATGACCAAAAATACAGTAATAGACTTCTCTTTTCATAAATGCTCTACACATCCCAATAACAAAGGGTTCTAATCGACCTGGTGAAAAAAGTAAACCATGGTAAGTACTGCCAAAGATTACGGGCAAAGTTACTTAAAACTGAGACAACACCCACTCGTAGTACACCTTCAGCAAGTCAGTCAGGTTCAGAGCATTGAGAATCAAATCATGATTAAGATAATGGAGTCTACTACTAGTAGATACATGTATATAGAAAGAAAGCCATCATCTCCCTCCATATTTACCACCACCTTAAGCAGCATCACTCCCTTCCCCTTAATCAGCGTGACTTCCGGCCCTCCTTCTCCTTCTAACCTTGTCATTTCCCTCTTGTTTCCCTCGACCTCCAGAACGTCTACCACTGTATCTGGCTTTCTGAGCTCATCTTCAAACTCCAGACCTAGGCTCTCCCCATCAGTTTCGTCCTCTCCCATCATCCACAGTACCAACACCTGTACTTTCTATCCCATAGCCTGCGTGCCCCAAGGCTCCCGTCTCCTGAAACTCCTGTCCAGCCAAACATGGGGACTGCATCTATCCAACATCCTTCAAATCTACAAATCATTGATCCGCCCCATCCTTTGTTATGCCAGCATCGTTTGGATTTCCGCCACTCCCAGGTTCTATAGAGCCCTCTAAATCCTAGAAAGCCATGCACGCTGCTTTGCCTTCCATATCCGCCTTCCATCCCCCCTGACGAATCCTCTACAATCTCATCCCCTTCCCCCATATTCTTCTTTTTCGCGAACACAACCGCACCATGTACATTGTCCGCCGACTTGATATCCCCACCCCCTGTTGTCTTCACACCTCTCCATCCACAGCCCATTGCTGTGCCTTGACGGTTGTGTCCTGGCCACTTTATATCTTCACAGCCTCCCCCTCCTTTCCTAATGCAACTTCCAGCACTTGCCCCACCTAGATGATGAGCTTCACCATGATCTCTACCCATCCTACTAGCTCTAACCCAACCTTCCCCCCTCCTACAGCTCAGGGCTCCCTCTCCCCTCCTCTTCCCTTCTCCTGAGTGGTTTTCCTCCCTCCTACACCCCCTCCCTTTCCTGTGTCACTCTTCTGTGTGTCTGCACTCCGTCCTGACTTGCCTTCCATCTCCCGCCCCGCCATCTCTTGCCCCTCCCCTTTTTTTCTTTTCCTCCTACCCCTTACAGCCTCCCTTTCCCCACTGTACCTTCCTTCCCCCTCTTTTCTCCTCCTCTCAGGCATCTCGTCCTTCTGCAGGTCCCTACCAGTGGTGTTTATTCATGTGTGCTCCATCACTTACAGTGTTTTTTTTATGTCTTTCACTCTGTATGTTTTTATACTGTGGCCGACTTTCAACTTTTGTATGACTTAAGTGTATTTTAAGTGCCCCACAACTCGCCAACTGTGTTACTTTAGCTTTATGTAGACTTTTTAGCTGTCCCCCAATGCACATCCCCATCTCAGTGTGTATTTTAACTTTCATTGTCTCCATTTGCTGTGTTTTTTTATCTTCCTTTTTCAGCCATTTTTCACGTATAAGTTTTCACTTTGTATATTTCGTAATGCCACTTGACTGAAGAGCGGCGGATTGTGCCGTTGTCATCCGTCTCCTGCTCGTATGGGACAGGGGCGTGAAATTACAATAAAGGAAAAAAAGAAATGGGCTGAGGTGTCGGTTGCCAGAGACGCTGGAGGGAGTTACTTTCGTGTACCTAGCTTGTTACGGCTGCTGTGGTCGCAGCGAGCAGTCAGACCTGGAGTAGCAGTAGTTGGTCACTGTTGGCTTGGCGTGTCGGTGAGGAGCGATACCGCTGCTGGGTGGGTTGGCACGGCGAGGCCACTTAGGCGTAGCGGAACTGGGGTTGTCTGCGTCCGCAGTGGAAGCCGTTACTGTCCGCGGGCGGTGAGGCCTGGGTGCGCCCGTGTCCTGTTCTGTGGCATCACGCGATGTCTCCAAACCTCATACTGCTGTTACAGACGGCATCCTTTCTAGTGAGTGAGCCGTCTTAAGTTACATGCTCCGACATACCAAGTTCTTGGCAGTTATTTTTCTGCTGGAAACCGTCCCATGTTGTAATTGCACTACTTTAAGGCTCAGCAGTGCCGAGTTCTGCCACTTCTATACTACCATGCATTTTTTACGAATATTCTGTGGTTGTCTCAAGTAGGTACCATTTAAAATGTTTAAAGTGAAGTCAGTGAAAAACGGTATGCTCCTAAGGTTCTGTTAGTGATTCCTTAACTACATTTAATCTGAGAGGTGTCGTTATAAACACTGAAAATTTCAAATCTGATTGCTGCACGTTGCTGGTATTCGGTGTTACTTAGTTAAGCCTCCAGTTCTTCTATAGCCTGAGTTGAGTAATTAAATACTAATATGCTGTCCATCTGTACTGTGGTTGTGTAAAGAGGACAGGTAGAAGCGACTAGTTACAATTAAATATCACCTCCTTGTCTGAAAGTTTGTCTGTATAAGGCATAATATGAGCTGTGTAGTATTTATCGAAAGAATTGCTTTCTTTGATAAGTTAATTCAATGTTTGCTGTCTTAGATTTGTGCTGAGAAAAAGGTTGACGGCTTCACAAGAGTCTCAATGCTTGGCTATAAATTTGTTGGTATTTCCGTGTGTTGTAGCGTGTAACTTGTTTGTCTGTGTCGTGTCCGAGGATGCTGTCGGCCACAGTCAGTGCGGCCTAGCTCTCTCAAGGGGCAGTAGCGTAACGACACAGAGTTGATGAGATGGCGCCTTCCTTAAGAAAAATTTTAGTTGTAAATCATGCTATTTTAACTAAGAGGAAGTAGAGGGTATTGATTCTACTGGGTCCATTAGGCTGCAGATTAGATAAACTAAACTTGCTGTTTGAACGATTTTGGTTTTTCTATTTTCCTTTAAGGTAAGTTGGTTTAAATTCCATGACATTGTGTCGTGCTTTTAGTCCCCTTGACAAAGGACTGCTTGTATCCTTGTGATGATTAACTTCTTTATAGAAATGCTATTTGTTTTTTTAAGCTGAAGTTTAAATTCAGTTGAGCTATAATTTCACTAGCCGTGCCTATTCGTTCACGTTCGTACACCATAGCCATGTGCTCTGCAAGCACCTATCAAGATGCAATGGTTTGTTACCTGGCTTTGAGTTCCTGAGGTTCCCGTCATTCAAATTGTTTGCCTCGGTCAAGGCCCATTCGCTAGGTTGTATGGAACAGATTATGTGGGACTTGGGTACCTTGAGGGATTTAAGAATGAGAACTGTTCAGCAAAATTTATCTGGCTGTTTGAAAAATCAGTTGATTACTGAGAATTATTTTGGAGTGCAAAGCAGATAGGAATCTTTTGTTAAATTATGTTGAAAGTATCAAGAAGGCGCAATTCACCTTTAGTGTTGAGGCTAGTGTAAGAGAGGTCACTGAAAACGTAATTCATGGTACACAACTTGAGGATCACTCGAAGGTAATGTTCAGTAACCAACCTGCGGGTTTTCTCGGGCTCATGTTACTCGCTACATCCACAGTATTAGTTTTTCTGATCAACAAAGAAAACCATCTGAACTTAGAACAAGCTACCGGGTAGGCACGATTTGTGAAAATCATGGGACTCGGGAAAGAGGAAATTGCTTTAAGTGTAACCAGCCTGGCGATTCTGCAGGTGTCTGTAAAACAAGACGACAGAAATGGTTCAAATGGCTCTGAGCACAATGGGACTTAACTTCTGAGGTCATCAGTCCCCTAGAACTTAGAACTACTTAAACCTAACTAACCTAAGGACATCACACACATCCATGCCCACTGCAGGGTTCGAACCTGCGACACCGGCAGGTGTGGCCGTGCGGTTCTAGGCGCTTCAGTCTGGAACCGCGTGACCGCAGTTTCGAATCCTGCCTCGGGCATGGATGTGTGTGATGTCCTTAGGTTAGTTAGATTTAGGTAGTTCTAAGTTCTAGGGGACTGATGACCACAGATGTTAAGTCCCATAGTGCTCTGAGCCATTTGAACCATTTTTTTGAACCTGTGATCGTAGCGGTCCCGCGGTTCCAGACTGTAGCGCCTAGAACCGCTCGGCCACTACGGCCGGCCAAGACGACAGAAACTGGAGAACAGCTGGCGGTTCTGGAAGGAGCTTAGCCAAAGGAATCGACCACCCAAATGCCGTAATCGGGCGACAGGTGTTACTAAACCCTCCTTGCCTGGCGTTTGCCTTCCATGCCAAGAACCTGTTTGCGGTGTTTTGGATTCAGATAGTAGTGTCTCACTGATGTCGCACGAGTAGCACCTCAAGTAAATAAGCTTCTCAGTGTTAGTGGATAAAACGTACCTTTATCGGGGAAAACATGGCTTAGCATAAAAATTGGTGAATTCTCATTGCCAATCGAGATCTTTGTACGTGTCGAGTTGGTGCTCTTTTGTGAAGTCATTATTTTTCTAAAACATAATGTCTTCTTGATTATACTGCTAATAATGGTTTATGTGTATTTTTGCTCTGAGATAAGCTATACCTGGTGTCGGAATAATTAATAAATGAGTTGAAGGGATTATTAGGAAGTCTATATTCGTACATGCATGTTCCATGTTTCTAGTATTGAAAGGTAAGGGAGCAGACTATAGACCGGTAGTGGGCTACCACGTTCCTGACCAAAAAATTGTTTTGCAATTTCTTCTCTTTCCTGACCATCATATCTGTTTTACTCGCTTTTCTGGAGCATGTTATTTCACTGTTATGGATCTTAATCAGGCTTACCGTTTAATTCCGCTTGCTGAACGATCTGAATTTTTGAGCATCTTCCGTGCTGGTTATAATTTACTCGTATTTTAAAACAACAGGATGCCTTTCGCTTTGTGTGCAGGTGCAGCTTTATTATCCCATTTGAGAGACAGTGTACTTGGTGATCTTAAATTTCAATGCATCTGTAACTACTCAGATCATGTTTTAATTTACACTCTGTCTTTTCCTGAACGGTTGTAACATCTTTATAAGGTTTTAACCCACCTTAAGGACGCGGGGCTGAAAGCAAAACCTAGCAAGGTTGCGGAAATATCATTTCTTGGACACTATGGGTCCGCTCATAGAATAAAGATAGATAACGAATGCAGCAGTGCTATTTATGATTTTCCACCACCAGTAGACAAGAAAGAAATGGCATGTATTATTGACGGCGTAATTTTTTTAGGAAATTTATTCAGAGTTTGCTCAGTTGGCTACGCCACTTAATCAACTCTGGTGCAAAGATGAAAATTTTGTCTGGGCTGATAGTCTGCAAGTGATCTTCGGCACCATAAAACTGCTCTTAGTGATGCTCCTATTCCTGCTATACTCGATTTTCAGCACAATTTCCTTTGTCTAGACAGATGACTCCAATGCGTGTATTGCTACTGTTCTGTTGGGAGCTCTTTCTACGAGGGAGCTTAAATATTCGGTGTATGAGTGGGAGGCGCTGGATGTTGTCTTTGGCTTATAAAAATTTGAATTCTATCGGGACATAGAAAATTTCGTTTCAATTAGGTGTTCGTGCATCCTTGGAAAACCCGGATGGATAGCTCATTGGGCGCCGCGGATTTTGGCCTTCCCTTTTTTGGTTAGTCATATGGAAGGAAGTGAAAACCAAACTGCAGACGCATTGAGTCGAACTTTTACTCAAGGCCAGGTGGTGGGCGAGCTGAGGCAGGATGAAGGGAATTTTGAGTTCACTAGTGCCTTTCTTGCTACAGACGAATTTCGAAAATTAGATGGACTGATGAGGTAAAGAATAATAGGTACTGTGCAGAATCGGAGAGAAGAGGAGTCGTGGAATAGACTGACAAGGAGAAGGGATAGGATGACAGGACGTCTATTAAGAGATCATGGAATAACTTCCATGTCCTAGAGGGAGCTGTAGAGTACAAAAAGTGTAGAGTAATGCAGAGATTGAAATACATCCAGCAAATAATTGAGGTAGTAGGATGCGAGTGCTACTCTGAGATGAAGAGGTTGGCACAGCAGAGGACTCGTGGCGGGCCACACAAACCAGTAAGAAGACTGATGACTCAAAAAAAAAAAGTGACATTCAGACAGAGATTCGTATCCTTTGGAATACCTTGTCGGGAAACAAGACCAGATATTAAAAATCTAAGAATTTTTAACATGTTGCAGCCCTGTCAGCAACTGTGATAAATTAATATGTCAAAAATCCGCATCAGTTGCGAAATGTTACTGGCCTTTACCCAGGTTTCAGCTAGAGTATAGCTTCTTCAGAAGCATAAAATAAACTAATACATGCCGAAACAAGGCACGGTAAAACATAAAAAGCTAAAGTACCGTGGTATCATGTCAAGCTATGTTATTTTATGTTAACTGAGGACCGAGAAACGACGGAGAGGCTCCGTCCCCGCCGCACTGGTCTGCAACACCACGACGACTACCGCAGTCCACTTCACCCCTCCGCCGCCCCACAACGAACCCAGGGTTATTGCGCGGTTCGGCCCCTGGTGGACCCCCCAGAGAACGTCTCACCACAAGAGTGTAACCCCTATGTTTGCTTGGTTGAGTAATGGTGGTGCACGCGTACGTGAAGAAATTGTTTGTGCAACAATCGTCGACATAGTGTAGCTGAGGCGGAATAAGAGGAACCAGCCCGCATTCGCCGAGGCAGATGGAAAACCGTCTAAAAACAATTCACAGACCGGCCGGTTCACCGGACCTCGGCACAGATCCGCCGGCCGGATTCGTGCCGGGGACCGGCGCTCCTTCCCGCCCGGAAAGGGAAAGCAGTGCGTTAGACCGCATGGCCAACGGTGGCGGGGGGGGGGGGGGGGCGGGGGGGGGGGGGGGGCAAGCTATACTACTTAGCTGAGGAAGAGCCCCGGCATCACTTCGTGGAGAGCGGTCGCTTAGTCGCGGACGCTACGTTGGAAGTGACTGTGGCTCGCGGATAAGTACCGAGCAAGACGGCACGGAAAGTCAAAGGTGCTTTCCATTGGCTGTGTTTATGTTATGCACTGGGAAATTACGTATAGTGTTAAACCGTAAATTTGTGAGAGAACAAGGCACTAAGTAGACAGAATCCCGATGACTGTAAACCGAGACCTTATTAACTGATAAGAAATTTACTTAGACGTTAAGTTCAGCTTGTTAACTGTAAACCGAGACCTTATTAACTGATAAGAAATTTACTTAGACGTTAAGTTCAGCTTGTTAGATTAAGAACCACATATGATCACCGCTATGTTGTATGGTTCCGCCCGATCTCATGCGGTGAATAAACAAGGTTATACGTCCGTAACGCGAGAACTCCTCAGAGTTAGGAGAAGATGGAAATAAAATACTTTCCGTTACACATGGAGTAAAACGTCAATTTGTTAACGCGAAATTTGACTGACGTTGTTATGTTATGGCACTACATTACTAGGCATTTATGAGTGACTGGGTGTGTAAAGCTTAGGGGATCATTTATGAGTTTATGCACAGATGGTCAACGTTGTGTTTTAGGAAACCGGTAACAACTTAAACAAACATGCACGAACTGTAAATATAATATGTACGACCGTCCACTATATGTAGTCACAAGGGTGGCGTGGAACAAAACTCTTAAGGGAAAACGTTAATTGTTAGTATTGGATTCAAGACTCTTATGCATTTAAATAGGTTATGCCACCCTAATGGTCGAAATACACACTCTAGTGTATTAGATATACCTATTTAGGGTATTACCTATTTAGGATATTAAAAATCAGGTCCGTCAGGTTCAGCCTGTTCAAGGGTGTTGCTTGAATAATCTCTCTCTGTCTCTCCCAGGACGTGGTCATCACAGCTTTCCATTATTTCCATTCTTCCCGTTGTGGTGGCTATTTATGAATCTTTAAAACGATTTTGAAGATTTAGCAACATCTTACTCGGGCCTATTCAATTTCTGACGTCAGAAAACTGGTTGAAGTGTCAACTGTGTGAGGCAGCTAACTGTAAGGAGACAAATGAGTTACAGAGATTGTCTGCAAGTGGGCATTGATTTAAATCAATGGTGAAAGGTGAAAATTTGTGCTGGACTGGGATTCGAACAGGGGTCTCCGGCTTGCTAGGCAGACCCTCTGACCACTAAGCCTTCTGGACACTGGTCATTGTCCGCAGCTCGTGGTCGTCCGGTAGCGTTCTCGCTTCCCACGCCCGGGTTCCCGGGTTCCATTCGCGGGGGGTCAGGGATTTTCTCTGCCTCGTGATGGCTGGGTGTTGTGTGCTGTCCTCAGGTTAGTTAGGTTTAAGTAGTTCTAATTTCTAGGGGACTGATGACCTCAGATGTTAAGTCCCATTGTGCTCAGAGCCATTTGAACCATTTGAACACTGGTCATTGCAACTCAATGGACTTCTCTAGCTCGCCTCCCATCAGACCAAAATTCTCAACTTTGCGACACACTATTAATGTAGTACCCGTCGTCTATTATCGTCATTACTCGCGGCATTTCGCTGATTCCTGTAAGAGTTAGAGCGTTGTGTGCATCCAGAATGAAGACATCATTGGCCGTCCTCGTCTTAATTACGTAAATACGATGTCTGTTATTTCGGACATACATTACTGAGGCGAGGACTGCCAATGAACTCTTCATGCGATGCACACCAGACTCCAACTGCTACGGGAATCGCCGAAGTGCCTCGAGTAATGAGAATAATGGGTAGGGGGGCACTACATTAGCAATGTTTAGATAAGTTGAGAATTTGGCTCTGTGGGAGGCGTGCGAGGGTAATCCACGTAGCTGCAATGACCACTGTGTTCGGATGTCTTAGTGGTCGGAGCGGCTGCCTAGTAAGCAGGATACCTCTGTTCGAATCCCGATTCGGCACAACCTTTCAACTTTCCCTCATTTACTTAAATCGACTCCCACTCGCACCCACTATCTGCAGTTTCTTTGCGTCTTAATTCATAATGGCTGCTAGATTAAAAGTATGTACACTCCAGTAGGGAGAGCAGGCCAAAGGACAAACTTTTCATTGATTGTGTGAGGCCACTTCCAAGGACTAAACCGGGGAATAGGTGCAGTCTGGTAGTAATGGATGCCTGTACGCGCTTTGTTTGTATTCCGGCGTAACGTCAGAGTAGAGATGGCTGTGAAGAAGACGTCAGCCAATACCACGTTGACAGGACCTCTGTCTAGGAAAACAGCGAGACAGCAGCGGCCTATACACGAAGAGGACATAAGCGCCGCGCCGCCGGGCCACGGCCCCAGTTGAGACGGGCCGTTCTAAGAGCTGTACAACAACGACTTAGGAACTGTATAATTCCACTTGTATTAGGCATTATCAATATTGAAGAGATTGCTTATTTAGTCTGTCGCCCTTTGCCTACGACACTTCTGTGTTTTACGAAGTTAAGTACTGTAATCATTTCCTTTAACAAACTCTATAAATACGATTTGCTTGAACTGTTGTCTAGCGATCCGAGAAAGCAGGGTTTCTAGGCACCCCATATGCGATGAGTAGACAGGACATGACAGTTTGGCCGGCGCTTGGTGGCGAATTTGACCATTTCCCATTAGCGTAAGTTTTTTTTCATCTTTCGGACCAACTAAAATCCTGGTTATTAATAAGCGAACTGCCTTTTCATCACGACAGTTCAAGAAATTCTGTTTTGGAAATTCCATAACCCCCATTATCACAACTCCGTATTACTCTCAACATTCTTTTGTTGAGCAAGATAACGCAGCATTTATACAGGGATACTCAGTGTAACCGGTATAATTCGGTCAAGCAGTAAAACTTCGCATTCAGCTCTGCCACCCATGAGTCCCATAACCCTACACTGGTTATGCTCATGTTTGCTTGCCCAGTACATTCTCCAGTATCTAATATCTGGTCTATTAACGACCTATTAACGTAGATCCCGATACTTTTAAGCAGAACTGGAAGAGATCAGTTAGTAACATTCACTCAGCACACAGCCGAGAGGCTCGATTATTTAACCCAGGTAGGCATCCGCCCTCATTGACGATACGTGACCGCATTTTGATTAAGAATGTGGGATGGGCTGGGGGGCGCACAGAAAAGGGAATCAGATCTCAGCTACAGTACTGCAACGTTTCGTGGGTTCCTGTGAAATCATTGTGATGCCCAGTCCTGTCTGAATCTAAAACATTTTAAAAAATGGCAGAAAATATAGAGTCCATTTGAGCCAGGCAAAACCTGGAGACAAGTAGGGGATAAATAATTCAAAAGCCAAGATCGCTTAAACATTGTTTACTAGATGACCGGTTTCAACACACTAAAGGTGCCATCATCGGATCTGAATGTAGCTTAACATGCATAAATCATTTGGATATAAAGATACATGAGGCAGACCAGCTGATATAAAATCATTGTCGCAGCTGGTTTGCCTCATGTATCGTTAAATCCAAATGATTTATGCATATTAAGCTACATTCATATCCGATGATGGCACCTTCACTGTGTTGAAACCGGTCATCTAGTAAACAATGTGTAAGCGATCTTGGCTTTTAAATTAGAGTGGTCGCCCCACAACACACTATGTGTTCACTGCAAGTAGGGGATAGTTGTCAAGCCAATATGCAATCGAGAGGACGACGGTTCGAACCTGCGTCCGGTCATCCTGATTTAGGTTTCTCGCGATTTCACTAAATCGCTTCAGGAATATGCCGAGATGGTTCCTTCGAAAGGGAACGACCGATCTTTTTCCCCATCCTTCAATAACCAGATGGGGCCGATGACCTCGCTGTTTGGCCCCACCCGCAAATCAACCAACCAACCAACCAACGTTTAACTCTTCCTGCCTATATTTTACTTTCAGAGGAGGAAAGCTGAACCGTGTTAGCAAACTGGACTCGTATTTGAGAGGACGACGGTACAAACCAGTTTCCAGCCATCCAAATTTAGGTTTCCCATGATTTCCCTGAATCGCTCCAGGCAAATGCCGAGGTGATTCCTTTCAAAGGGCGTGGCCGATTTCCTTCCCTATCCTAGACACAACTCGAGCTTGTGCTCCACTCTAATGACCTCAATGTCGACGGGACGTTAAACCTGATCTTCCTTCTGAACCGTGCGAGTGCGCGAAATCGCTAATCTGTACGTGACTGTATCTGTGCTAGACTCGCGAGTATTTGTTTGCCTGCGTTGTCCGAAAGGGACAACCGGCGAATTACGAACCTTAGTTAAACAGCGTCCTTTCGGATCTCATTGGAGACGCATTCAACTCTAACTTATTGCTGTTTGACATGGTGGACATTTTGTGTTTGTATTCACCAGTGTCGTTTATTCTGAGTGATAATATGTACTGATATTCCTCTGAGTCGCACAATAACGGCTAAATATTGTGTTTCCTTTTATTATTAGGTCATCTGTGGAATCTTATTTCAGTAAAACTATTATTTCTTGTTTTTTAACTGCACTGCTGATAACCCAAAATGCAACACCCTGAAGAAAGCATCCAAATCAGGTGAAATTTGCAGCACGTCGGCGGCGACAAGAGATTCGCCTTTCAGGGCAGCGCACAGCATGGGCCTGGTGCGCCACTTGCAAACGCTCTGCAGGTTGTTTCCGTAAGAGTGTGTAAAAGTGTAACAGGACATAGAGAATGCACCCGTGAACAATTTCAGACAGGGAACTTAGGGTCGGCGAAGCCAGCTTAACAAAGTGTGGAAATAAACTTGTCTACCAATTTGTCTAGCATTACTGCTTTTCAGCTCATTTACAACTAACATCCGTACAAGTTTACAATCACTGTGATGTTTATTTACATGTACATTCTTTATTTCCTGCAAGGAAACAAGGAATTGCCAGTGATGTGAATTGCCTGTGATGTGGTTTTCGATATCAGGGATATTTGCCAGGGTACGTCAGAATATTGTTCGCCGACGACATGCTTGCATAGAGGTTGATGGCCGCCAGTTTCAGCTCATTTTGTAAGATACGGTACAAATGGTACGTTCATTGTATCAATGATGGTATTTGCAGTTAACTGTAACGAATTTAAATAAAAAAGTACACAGTTTCATTCTTATTATCTCCTTAAGCTGTCTTTTTGGAAAGTTGTGGCCTATAGGACCAAACTGCTGAGGTCATCGGTCTCTAGCTACGCTAAGGAGAACGCACACACCCATGCCCCAGGGAGGAGTCGGACCTCCAACGGTTTGAACCGCGCGAACCGTGGCAAGGCGCCATAGCAGGCTTCTCCGACCCAGATTCTCCACCTCAAATTGATCAGTAGAGCATCCTCTGTCCTGTAAAATTTTTGCACCCTGTTATGGAAACACTCTGCATAATGTGAAACAGATGGCCGTACGGACGTAGTGGAGTTGTTCTTTCGTGCGGTTGTTTTGCTTAAACAGCTTCAGTACTACCCGCAGAAGACAGCGAGTATCTTTCCAGCAGATGTCGAAGTTCTACCGAGAAAGAATAGTTGCTTATAGAGGGATTGTGGATTATTCTTCAGAGAAGTCAATGATCGTGTCGGTCGGAACCTAGAAACTGTGATGCGGATCTGGTCCAAATGGCTCTGAGCACTATGGGACTTAACATCTATGGTCATCAGTCCCCTGAACTAACCTAAGGACATCACACAACACCCAGCCATCACGAGGCACAGAAAATCCCTGACCCCGCCGAGAATCGAACCCGGGAACCCGGGCGCGGGAAGCGAGAACGCTACAGCACGACCACGAGCTGCGGGCGATGCGGATCTGTAATAGCTGGATCAGGAGGGAATGACAGACCGACGGCACCGATTACACCCACGTCGTTGGATCGCTACATGTGATGATAGGAATATTGAGCGCATGGCAGTGATGGATAGCAATGACACTTCACGAGTCATATCTCAACAAATTCGGTCTGTTGTGCAACAAGCAATGTCTGTGCGTACCATTCGACGCCGTTCGCAGCAGAGTGCATTGCTGCGTTTACCACGGAGTAAAAGCCAGAGTTGTTTGCATTAGCGTCTGGAACCGCACGACTGCAACGGTCGCAGGTTCGAATCCTGCCTCGGGCATGGATGTGTGTGATGTCCTTAGGTTAGTTAGGTTTAAGTAGTTCGAAGTCTAGGGGACTGATGATCTCAGATGTTAAGTCCCATAGTGCTCAGAGCCATTTGTTTGCATTAGCAAATGGAGTGATGAACGACTGAAATGGACAACCGAATGGAACGACATTGTTTTTATCGACGAATCCCGATTCTGATTGCACTACGACGATGGTCGCATCAGACTCTGGAGACAGCATGGTGAGAGACTGTTGAAATGTTGCCTTATGCGTTGCCATACTGGTTCTGTTCCCGGTATTATGTTTTGGAGTGGTATTTGATTCCGCTCGGACATTTTCCTAGTACACATTGCCGGTACACTAACTAGCCAGCGTTATGTCTCTGGAGTGTTGGAGTCTGTTTGTCCTTCTTTACCTTCGGAGCTTGCCACATGGCACATGGCAATAGGATAACGGGCGACCACACGTGGCACGCAGTCATCAAGATTTCTTCGTCGCCCACCAAATTGCTTTGCTCCGTTGACCTCTCTGTCCTCCCTATCGAAAACGTCTGGTCGATGATTGAGGAACAAAATACACCATCCGCTGCTACACCAGATCAACTTTGTAAGTATGTGGAAGCAGTATGAACAGTGAGTAACACATCCAGAGTCTCTGTAGCCAGCAATGGCGGCAACATTTTATGCTGATTTCATCTTCCTCACTTCACGTGGGGCTGTATTTTCAGCTTCTGATCTTTGTACAGGTATTGTCTCCAAAACCCAGTTTGGCCGCGATATTTCCGGTCCTTCTTGGTGCTGCATTTTGGATCGCCAGAGCAGATTACAGTTTACAGCACTTGCTATAACTATCTTTGTTTATGTTCTGCTTCAATTTTAGATGTTTCAGGTTTTAGCCAGCTGTATTTGTCCATCACTCATGCTTTTAGTGACTAGATCTGATTTGCGTTTAATTGATGTTTTAACGGCCTAAATGCTGTTTTCAGTTATGTTGATTTCTGTTATAGTAATCCATCATTCGTTATCATGTCGACTTACTATTACCAGTCCAAGACGCTAATCGGCTGCTTATGTCAACACTACTGAACCAGAATTAATCTTCATGTATTGTTTTGAAACAAGAGCGATTAACTGATACAGCCAGTCAAAATTTTTTATTGTTTAATAATGTTTATTAATTCCGTTAGCTGTAGGATGTACTTGTGATTAATTTTGTTGATATTTCTTTTTATATTTAGTTCAGCAAATGCTCTTTTATGGCGAAATGTGAAAATATCTGTGTAAAAAATGTATATCGATTATTTCGTAGAAGAATAAAAATAAAAACTTTGAGCTAATATTCTGGTTATAATTATACTTGGCACCTTACTACTTCCCAAACGCTCCCCCCTCCCATCAAAAGATACCCCAAACATCTCAGGACCACCTCAATTCTGAACCACACCCGTGAGCGACTCACTGCGGGTTTAACATCTCATGGCGAAACGCTCGGCGCCTTGCCTCATTTGAAAAGATGCAAAGTCTCAACCGCTTAACCTATTCTTAATTGCAGTATATCATTTTAATCAGCTTTTCAGCACACGCTTCTACT
Organism: Schistocerca gregaria; assembly: GCF_023897955.1. Lineage (NCBI taxonomy): Eukaryota > Metazoa > Arthropoda > Insecta > Orthoptera > Acrididae > Schistocerca > Schistocerca gregaria. The sequence goes on along the minus strand of NC_064924.1, from coordinate 532,581,025 downwards.
GATGCTCCAGGTTTAAGATCCCATTTCTGTATCGAAATTTGTAATTCGGATTGGTAATTCCTCTAACCCATTGAATGACGTAAATTCACGGAACTTCACGGGCTAAGGGAACAGATCTTATAAAAGAGGACCGCCATCTATGCTTTGGAGCTGTCCGGATACAGTTTCAGAGGCAGAAGCTATGCTTTTCCGGGTTGTGATTTAGTCGCACATTTTCAGAACTTAGAAGTTTCTTTGGGACAGCAACAGTCAACATTTAGAACATTTTCGTTGGTGGTTCAGCTGTACTTGTGGTTTTCATGTGTAGGGCTCGTCCTGACTTAGAGTAAATCTGCACCGAGTTGGACTTCAACTCAAACATTTGATTTTTAAATAACTGCATTTCTAACTCTTCGACAATAACCACAGCAACAAAAGGCAAAACCATCACATGGCAAGGCTGTCCACCTTTCTCTTAGATGGTTCGAAAGATGAAATATTTTTACGTCTAATATTTTTGCCTTTTCTGCTTGTGATAATGGTCTGAGAAGCCGAAACCGGTAAATAATAAATGTTTATTTGAAAAGCTGATGGCTAAAAATGCAGCTCTTTAAGTATCTGACTGCTGTAGAAAGTCACCTCACTAAACTGTTAAGCAGACTGTGGTGTTGGACTCAGCAGCAGTCGACACTTGAGATAATTTCGTCGAATGTTGGACGAAATTTATCGCTATTAATGCTGGTCAGGACGTAGAACATTCTGAGACGGTGTTTTGTATTCTGACTTTGTGAATCAGGTGCATTAATGTGTAGTTTATTATTATAGACCTTACAACCCCAAGTCTATGATACGAGCCAAAACCAAGTTTCATACACAATTTTTTATTACCTTACTGTCGCAATAATAATGCACAGCACTAGACATTGTGCGGGAAATAAATAATGACCGTGAAATAAGCTGGTGATACTGGTTCATGCTTCCAAACAATACTCATTAAATAAGGTGCCAGTTAATGTATTAGCATGTCTTCTCTCTTTACAGAACACTTCCAAACCGGTGGAGTGGATGGTGGAGAACTGTGCTTCAGTTTTCATTATTATATGTTAATATTGAATGTGTACTGTGCATTGAACTGGGGACCTAGGAACGACGGAGAGGCTTCGTCCCCCAGTAGCCCTCAGTGGTTTACAACCCCACAACAGGCTACAGCAGTCCACTCTCCCTACCGCCACCCCACACCGAACCTGGGGTTATTGTGCGGTTCGGCCCCAGTGGACTCCCCTGCGAACGTCTCATTGCAGACGAGTGTAACGCCACTGTTTGCGTGGTATAGTAGTTATAGTGTACGCGTACTTGGAGACAGTGTTTGCGCAGCAATTGCCGACGTAGTGTAACTGAGGCGGAATAAGGGGAAAGTCCGCATTCGCCAACGTAGATGGAAAACTACCCTAAAAACCATTGACAGGCTGTCCGGCACACCAGACCTCGAATCTAATCCGGCGGGCGGATTCGTGCCGGGGACCGGCATGCCTTTCGCGTTAGACCGCGCGGCTAGCCGGGCGGGCACATATGTTAGTATGGTTTAATTACTGTTTTTTACTGTTTTCATGTCATTAGTTTTCATTGAAGCTGTGTAATGAAAATCGCTTTAAATTTTGTAATTTAGTAACAACATTTAAGACCTATTTTAGATCAGCAGAACACATGAGACATGTGAGAAAGGTAACGAGACTGGCAACACTGAGAGCGATCTGGCTACGCTGTGTTCTTCTACTCGTGTAGACAGGTGCGTTCATCCCTTCTGTATGCTCAGTCCGAGTTTCAGCTCCCTGCAACCATCGCGTTATTTTTGATAGCGCCTTCAATGAAGTTGTGCATTACGAACATGGATCAGTGGAATTTAGAGCAACGTTATGCCATCAAGTTTATTGTTAATATTGGGGAAACCACGAGTGTGACCTTTGAAAAGTTGAAACATGCCTATGGGGAACATTCCTTATCAAGACCACAAGTTTTTCGCTGGCACAAAACATTTTTGGAAGGCAGAGGACAAGTTGAAGATGAACCTCACTCAAGGAAACCTTAAGCTTCAACAACCGGCTAAACTGTCGAATGTGTGTGTGATCTTGTGAGATCGTTCCTCCAGTACAAACTGTCGGCCAAGTGTTTTATAAAGATGTCATTGAACCGCTCAGTCAAGTGAGACCGGCCATTGCAGACAAGTGGATGCTCCACCACGAGAATGCTCCATGTCCCACGGCTACTTCCATCGCGGAATTTCTGACCTCAAAAGTCATTCCTGTTGTTCTATAGCCCCCCCCCCTCTCGTCCCCCTCTCCTATTCCCCAGACCTATGTCTCTGTAACTTCTTTCTTTTCCTGAAACTGGAAAACGTTGAAGCTTGTTAGCGTTGCTACCAAGACTGGGAGCAAGGACTCCGCCGGTATACAGCTACCGAAGGAAACTATTATGAAGGGGACAATATTGTCGTTTATTAGATAAAAAATAAGTATCATTTATTTTCTTACACACCTCGTATGTCCCTATATCCACAAGAAAATAATTAATGGAAAGAAATCCTGTTTCTACGTTATGTACCCTAGACTTCAGTCGGCATGTGGCCAGCGAACTGATTTCAGGACTGACAATCTGCTGTCTACATGCATAGAGCTGTAACTTCTTCCTCCATTAGCTCTTCAGCCATCCTTAAGAGACTAAGACGTTTCCGTTCCTACCCTCAGACTAAAAGATAATCCCTGGCTCCATCGAGAATCGATCCCGGGTTCTTAGTGAAAGTGAATAACTTGTCGTGGAGGTACACCGCGCTAGAGGTCTCAGCTGTAAGAGTGCAGAAAAAGACCCACTTTGATTCAGCACTATATCAACTTAAAATATCATTCAGATGGTTCCACCAGTTAATTCATAAACGCAGCAAACAGTAACTAAAGCCGAAGTGACCGAAACACGATAGTGCAGTGACTATTGACTCGGTCGAACAGTTCTCCCAGTTGTGCAAGAAACAGACCGATCTTGAATGCCGTTCGGTAGATAAGTGCTGGCATACTGATCTTGATAAGCTGTTTAATGTGACCCTCGAAACCTCGTCTTTGTCTGGCGAGTGTGGCATGCGATACACTTATACAGATCCGCTCCCCAGATGACAAAGTTAAGTTACTTGGCATGCTCGGTTTTATTGCGACATCTCCTTTGTCTTATTTATTTTTAAAATCAGAAGAAAGGTCAGCATAGGCCATAATTTTGATGATTTATTAACATTAAAATCGATTTTCGATCACATAAAGATCATCTTCAGTGCTGGAAGTTAAACATTTCACATAGCGATCAATGAATAAGAAACAAAAGACCACAAGTACACCTGAATATAAACCAACTGTTGGTAAGAACATACCCTTAGCGTACAAATTAAAGCTCTTGGTCACCGGTGTCTAGTTATTAGCAGTAACAGAAGCTATGAAACGATCACAATAACTGAAGCCGCTGTTTACATTCACCTATACAGCAGACCTCGGTGTGACAGGGGCTTGAAACGCCCTCTATGTGACATGAGTCACGTGAAGATTGAATATTACTTTATTTGGCAAGAGATTACCACAAAATACCAAATGTGCACTTGTAAATCATCAATTGAATATTTCAAACTTAAAATTGTACATTAAAAAGGCATAGCAAAAAGGAAGTGGGGAATGCACATCTTTCCAATATACACTGGCGTGTTATTTTCAAAACAACTTTAAAAAAATGCAAGAATAAAAATCAACAGGTAAATTATAAGGCGTCAGATTACAGGACTAGAAAAAAGAAAAATATACAAATAACGTGACATAAAATATAACAGAAATAGTGGGAAGTCACTGGTGCTACGTTCTTAATTTACGTAAAATATTACGTGAAGTCAAACACATAAATAGTGGTGATTGTACAATATATGCCACGAGTTAACAGGCCAAAATGTCAGGGAACAAAATATTCTTTATGAAATTTTTTAGGGTGTAAACTAAAAATTTTTTATCGTGTTTAACGACATGATGATACACACATTTCATTCGTCCCGTTTGGATATGTTAGCATATTATAACTGTTTCTGAGGCTTAATTACAAAAAAGCATCGTAATTATGAAAATCAGAATGATATAAAAGTACATTGTGGATGCAGAGATCGTTTAGCGTACTCATCAGTAAGAATTACCGTTACAAATTACAAAGAATTAGTGATATGTTGGCTAGAGACACAAGTGTACGAAATAAGCTATCCTAGGAGAAACCTCCACTACTACACCTATTATTTATAGAAAAAATTTCCTCATGTGATACAAATAGAACTTGGGTGTTCTCTTTAAAGTATAAAAGCATTGCCCCAAAAAATACATCGCACTATGGTTATACACTTTCGCACATACATACATTTACAGTTGATACAACAGAAAAGAAAACTGTCAAGGAAACGGTTTTGAATACACGTATGAAGGACATAATTTTATTACATGTCTTATAACAGCGGTGGGACCCATTATAACATAAAAGCTGATTTTTAAAAACACCCATATATGCAAAGTAGGCCATAAAAATTAATCTGAAAAGCAAGGTGTGGATAAGTAGTAATATACATCGTATATCCAGAAAAAAACATCATAACTTAGGAAAAGTAACAGTACAAATTATACGCAAAATATACATCGTACTGTAGACGAATTAGAACCAGATTATACACATTTTTCCGCAATTACTTACTAAAGCAATTATTAAAATGTAGTGACAAACTAGCGACATGAAATAATCACATGAAAGTGATGAGAGTTTAAATTTCTTGTCTATTGGGAAAACATTTAAATTTTCATAATCAAACGCTTAATGTTTAGTGTCCATGGATTTTGTTAAAGGTCTATTATGACTGTCTGTTATGTAACCTTACCACCAGTTGACAGGGGTTATAACAAGACCGGTGGTAAAAGTACAAGCCAATTAACAATCTCTATGCAGAACCTCAAAAAAATGCTATACATTAAAATATGTTGGCTAGTGAAAAGTGTGAGAAATGCGGTTCAGCCATATTACCTAGCAGGTGAGAACAATGTTAACAAATAAAAATAGTGTATTGCAGGTTACTCTGTTGAACCTCTGTGTCAATAGCACATGGTCGTACAACATATTGTTAAGTAGCAAGTACTTTAGACAAGGTAAAACACAGGATGGCGCATATACAAGTAGCCCTTGTAGATATAAAGGAAATTCAGTGAAGTTACAGAAACGAAGAGCTAAAATTAACCATTTACTTACAATCAAAAATACAGTGAACAGTACATTTATAGAAGATGTTGAAACTGACCTCCTGCAACATCGGTACATAGCTATGCACGTCTAAACATATTCAGACACACCCGGCGTAAAGTTCGGATATGGATGGCTGCAACTTCACGTCTGATGTTGTCTTTCTGGTCCTGTATTGTGTGTGGATTTGTTTTATAGACTTTGCTCTTAAAGTGTCCTCACAAGGAAAAATCACACGTTGTTTGATATAGCGATTTTAGCGGCCATAAATGTTTCCTGACAGTTCGTTCCTCCGTAAAGACATCGTGGACTCGTTCCAGGGTTACCTTAGACGTGAAGCTGAGGGAAAAAGAGGTATTGTCTTTCCTGTTCAGTGAGATGAGCACAGAATGTATCAAAAATTTCCATGTATGCACCTTGTTGAGGGAAGTGTTAAAAAATATCGGTCCAATAACGCGCGTTCCTGTTACACCGCATCAAACGCAGCCTGCACAGCCATGGCTTCAAATTAAGACTTTGTTAATATCCACTGGCAACTCCTCGTACTTACATGCACCTGTTGGGCCAATTTTCATCTAGACTTCTTTGGGCTCTGAAACATTCTTCGTCGAATGCCTGCAATAACTTCTAGCATGTGTACCGAACGAATTGTTGTCGTTTTACATTTTGCACAGATCCGTAGGTGCTCCAGTTTTTCTACAGACTCTGTATTGTTCTCTTTGGTGGTAATCCTCTATCTCCATACTCGACCCCGAAAATGTCGCGAGTTTCCTTAATCGAGCCTGTTGTCACTTATGTGTCCTCAATTTGAATTTTCTCTTCTATTGAGAAAGTTATTTTGCAGAATGCAAAGAGAAATTTCAAACTTCACTAATGAAATAAACTGAAATGTTGATAGAATAATGCTGACAGACAGTTACTGCATAAAGCTGTCCGCTGCTGTAGCTGTTTACTCTGTTTCAGAAGTCGAAATATTGCATTCGCATTCAAAGTGCAGGCGGGCTACTTTTAACTGGGCCACCCTATATCAAAACTATTAATGAGCCAAAATTAAACAAATATAATTTTGACAATAATCTTGTCATCGAAGCGAAAACGGCACTCCACTCTACTCGCACTCAAACGTCGGAAATGCAAGTCGCCGAAATGACGTCCAGCAGAAAAGCTCACTAGCAAGGCAAGTATGTGGCGAGTAAGAACACAATTATATGAAGCAGGCCGTATTCTGAATGCACGGACGGACGCGAGCATGGCGACGCGAACTGGCTTAAGCACGAAATCCGTTTCTCATTAAAATTACCGATGTCCACGCAATTTCTAGGACACATCATCGCAAGAAGTTCCCAGCTTTCCCCGTGGAAAACGTGCCGTTTCTTTTTGAGCATCGCACAAACACATCTCTAAAATTTGCTGCAGCTGTTAGCGCCGATTTAGAAACCCAATTACTAGATTCCCTACTCTGTTTAACTTCTGCGTCTCTCTCGTTTATCGTACTGCGAAACTACGTGCAATATAACCAGTCGAATAGAATAAAAACGTCTTTACAAACCTCAAAATAACAGATATAAATTATAATTATTATGTTTACTAGCAGTAGACCTAAATTTACTTTAATGAACTCTTTAGCTTGAAAAACGGTACCAAAAACATCTTTAATACATTTATGTCATAACTTCCGGGATGAGAGACCATTATCGATGTATAAAGGTATTTACTGTCGTTTGGTCCTCAACTGCGGGAGAGTTTTATCTGTGGACACGTAATCAGTTTTACACATCGACAATGGCTTCACAACACATAACTTTCAACAAAGATAATAACCGACCGTAAAAGTCTCTTTTGTACCCGTATTATTCTTCCATTAATAAAAAGTCAGCGGTCATCAACATGAAGTTTTGTTTAAACACCTCCTGCTGGAGGCGGTATGGCTGTATCTTCGTCGGGCCTGTGGATTGACTATTTCGATGTAGGGGGATTTGGAAGTTTCACGTAGAATCCGGATCATGGCGCACCTTGGTGTTTTCCACCGACACAAAGCATTGTCAGTGGTGGATAAAAACACAAAAAAGACCGATAAAAATCCAGGATCGACCGTGTATGAAGTCCTGTACTTTGCATTAGTTGCCTGATACTTACCCACTCAGCTACGTCCTCTTGCCACGAAACGGTGAAAACTAAAGCAAGATTCTTTCATAACTACGTTTATAATCTAGAAGGAAGTCATCATTGAAGCATACCCCGAACTACATCTTTGGAACAGATCAAGGCTCCGATTTTTCACTTCCCACAAATAGTCCTTTGTCAAGTTCTCGAATCTGTGCGAAACACAAAGAGAACGAGAAATGTATTGACAACCTGAAAAGTTAACTCTTTACTTCAGGTATTTTTAAAGGGCTTGATGGCTATAGCAATGATTGCAAAAGATAAAATAGTGACGTACGAACTCCAGGTCGAGGCCGCACATTTATAACTGGTCAGCATCCACCATAACTATGTCTTCCTCTGATTTCTGCATTGTGTTTGTCTTCTGCTATACAGGGACGATGACGTTGAGTTATGATCTGGTACCACTCCGGCGATAAGGTAAATACGTGTTTTATACTGCACACCTGGTCGATACGTTACTGAATATGACGTCGTTGCAACGTATGAATACTGCAGCACACAGAGTTCACTGACGGTGAACTCGTGCGATGCTTCAGTAAGTATGAAAGCATAAGGGCTTCATTTCCAGGACGGAGGTGACGCTCTAGTCTGTCGCTGGACTCGCACTAGGGAAGACGTTAGTTTAAATTTAGGTTTCCCGTTTCCTTTAAAAAGATCGCTGTCTGTTTCCTTCCCCATCCTTGTCTAGTCCGAGACTGTGCTCCATCTCAAATGACCTCGTCGGCAGCGGTAGTTCAAATCTAATCTTCCTTTTCTTTTTCATTTACGAAAACGTTAAATTCTTAGTCCTTGGAAAGTGGCATGTTCTATAAGTTACTAACACCTTTGATAAAATTGGTTTCAGCACGGCGCAAGAGGTTGTGACTGACAAAATGCATCTCATTCTGTGGAGAGATTGGGGTACATTAATAATCACTTACAAATGGGTTAACTGTTTGTAATAACTGATTATTTACCCTTTGCACTTTTATGTTTCACTATATTGTTAAACTACAGGCAGGACACAAGACGTTCACAGTTCATGTACATACAAGATAAGGAACTACATTCAACGAATAATTTTCTTTACATTAGACTTATTATTGTCATTTCTTCAATACGAAGCGATGTTTTAGGGTAGCTTATTCTGAACTAGTTTTCGTAGATTTTCTACGCTGCTCGTATGTGCGAGAATGGTCCACAGTTCGTCTCCAAGATTCCATGTTTTGCACATTTCTCTGTCCCTCCAGTTCAGACGAACATAACTCATATCACCGTCTCCTGGCCCTAGCCAGGGCCTTGTAGTATTCAACAACCGAAGCTTAAACACTGTACAATTCAAGGAAAAGGAGCCGGAAGTAACAATAATCGATCGTTACTTTGATATCTTGTAGCAGTAATCACTTGAAAGTACACTAGCATTTTCGACCAGGAATCAGTTAAGTCAGAACATCTCTCAGACGGGACACGACCGAAAAGGGGGACCACGCTTACTAATCATCATCGATTTCGATCGAATTTGTGGTGTATGCAGGGCTTGGCCAGGAAAGAAACTGACAAAAGTGGCAAGTCCAGATGGCCTACGTGTAGAAAAAATTGCATTTCGGCGTGGCTGGGATGTGGCATGAGCCATCTATATAAGCATTCTTCCAGATAGCGGTTGGTGGGGCGTGAAATTACAGGACGGTAATCCGATGATCTTGGGATCATGTCCCTATGCCGACTCTTTTCTGTTATTTTCAATTTTTACGCTACTTACATTGGAAATAAAGCGAAATAATCCGCAATATATTATATTGATTAGTATTTTCATAAAAGACGCGAAAAACAAAGACAATTTGTGGATGGGAAATAAATTCCAAAAGAAGGAGTCTAATTCATGAGTACAGGACTTCATATTCCGTTATTTTCATTTTGACCTTTGAGCAGCGTTGCGCGTTCTTTGCTGCCGAACTGTTCGGTGTGAGAACCTTTTATGAATGTAAACCAAATTTATTGTTCTATAAAAATTTTAAGACAACCAAGTAATTTTAAAATTGCGGTGTTTATAATATATGCAAGATGCCGAGAAAATTACTGCTTTCCTTGCTTAACCCAAGGACCTATAAATCATTAACTGAAAAATAATAAAAGACCTAATTGTGCCGGCCGGTGTGGCCGAGCGGTTGTAGGCGCTTCAGTCCGGAACCACGCTGCTGCTACGGTCGGATCCTGCCCTGGGTATGGATGTGTGTGATGTCCTTAGGTTAGTTAGGTTTAAGTAGTTCTAATTCTAGGGGACTGATGACCTCAGATATTAAGTCCCATAGTCCTCAGAGCCATTTGAACCATTTTTGAACCTAATTATGAGCACTAAGTTCTCATGTACGCCTTAAAATCCTTTCCCGTAAATTTATTGACAGAGTCCTCGTGAATGCCGTAAGTACGATCCATCTTGGAAATTTATTTGCAGTCTCAAATTTGGCTTGCCTTTCCTTTTCACATCTTTTCTGAAAATGTTAATAACCACAACACAGGGTGTTTCAAACAGAATTAACTGATAATTACAATACGTGAGACGTACCGGCAAGGGAATGTGTGTTGTTTGAATGGGCATGGCCTTGAGTTTTAGGAAACCCAGATAAATGTCAGTCAATGTGTTTTCTCAGTTTGCAGTCAATCAGACATAGGATGGCGTGCGCTTAACCGAAGGCATTTTGTGTGCCGCAGTTTGCAAAGAGTGAGTCAGAGGCTTCGCTCCAGCGTGCGTTTCGACGCTGATCCGCCTACCCCTTAAAGCATTCTTCGTTGGTATCGCCATTTTGAAGAGACTCACTTGTAGTGAACATTTTTTGTTCCATTTAATGAGCTATCTTCATATGCTGCACCACTGGCCTTTTCCCACAACTTCAGGAGGACTCCCATGACTTTATTTTACAATAGGATGCAGCTCCACTACACTGGCACAACAACGTACATCAATTTCTCATTGACAATCTGCACCAACGCTGGACAGGGCACACGGGCTCTGTTCTGCATTCTTGGTCTCCGAGATCCCCAGACAGGACTCCGTGCGTTTTTTTCTTGTGAGGATGTGTGAAGGAAAGTGTGTTCATATCCCCTCTACCTCGTGACGTAAATGAAGTGAAGAACGGAATAACAACCGCCTAAACTTCCGTAAAAGCAGATACGTTGCATAACGATTATCACGAAGTTAGCCATCGTCTAGACGATGTTCGTGCTGCTGTCGGTGGACAAAGAGCATTTGAAAATGTATAGTTAAAACTTTTAAGATTTTGTGAGCATCTTGCGATTCATTCCATATGTGTAGTATGTCTTTATCAGTAAATAAGGATTTTTGAAATCAGTTGTATTTAGCACCGCTTCGGTTTATTTGCAGTGTAAGTAATACACGGATAACTGACAGCAAAAATGTGCTACTGGGTATGGGTTCGACGCCACGAGCTTCGGATTATCATTCTGTACTGTTTCCGCGCCAACTGCTGCCTACAAGTTACGCTACCAAAAAGTCTTCATGTTTCGCCGCAAACGCACCAAAAGTGCTGCTTTCATCGAAATGCTTGACCACCTGAAACTCCCACTCCCGTCACATTAATTCACGGCTAATCCCGGCATATTCCATAAATTTGGGCGAAATCAATGATGAGAAGTAGGTGCGATCTCCTTGTGAGACCAATATCAAAGCCAGAATAGCGTCAGTAAAACACACTCAGTGAATAAAAGCCAAGAGGAGGCATTGGAGGTAACGTGACGCTAGTGATCGGTTGCTGAAGTCTAAGCAGTGACCTTTCTCATTACAGACCTGTTAGAAACGGGTTTCTAACGCCCCACGAGTAGTAGGGCTAATGGGATATCAGCACTCATTGCGGGTTGCCCACAGTAGTGGCAAGCATAGATCCAGGGGCAAACCTATTGTTCTCTTTTGATTGGAAAATCACTAAGCTATTGTTCTGCTAAGACTCCCTGGGGGTAAACTATCCTTTTGATTCACAGGTCCTTAACCTATTGTTCAGTTAAATGGTTCTCCAAGAAGCCCACCTCCTCCTCCCCCACCCCCTTCTCATACCCACTCCTCTGTGAACTTCCCTCGCCAATACAACCACACTTTTGGTATCAATTTAATTGATTAATGAACTAAATCGATCAGTTACTTAACTCCTACCCATCTGAGACACGCCCTATCCCTCCCACCCCGCCGGCCGTTGTGGCCGAGCGGTTCTCGGCGCTTCAGTCTGGAGCATCACGTCCGCTACGCTCGCAGGTTCGAATCCTGCGTCGGGCATGGATGTGTGTGATGTCCTTAGGTTAGTTAGGTTTAAGTAGTTCTAAGTTCTAGGGGACTGATGACCTCAGATGTTAAGTCTCATAGTGCTCAGAGCCACCTGAACCATTTGAACCTCCCATTCCCTTTCCTGTCTGGAAATTGGCTGGAAAAAGACTCAGTTGATTGGCCATTTGGCGGGAAATCGTTTGCAGTGTAGGAATATTGTTTAAACGATTTAGATGGTGTGTGGAATATTGATTATTTAACAATTTGTGACATTCAAATCAGAGTTTGTAGTTTCGTTAACTTAATTGTGTAAGTAATTGGGTGGGGAATAGATTACACTGTGTGGAATATTGTTTAAACAATTTAGACAATGTGTGGAATACAGTTTATTTAAACAATTTCTGGGTTATAAGGTGGTATTTGGACTATAGTTTATTCATTTGGTTAAAGAATTTATTGGGATTTTGACTGCAGTGTATGGAATAATGTTTATTTAAACTATTTAGAGGGTGCAAAGTGGTGTACAGAATATAGTTTATTTAAACAATTTGTCAGGAAATTGGTTTCAGAATGGGACATTTAAACAGTCGCTGCACTTTTTTATTCTGATTGCACATGGAAATGCTGAGTGGGTTTACTTCATATTTGCTGCCGGAGTCAGGGCTGTTAAAGCTCTTTTTTTATTTCCTTCACTTTTCGAAGCTCACTGGCATGTAAACACAGCTGGGAAAATCAGAACAATTAGATATCTAAGATTTAATTACATATTTAGAAAACCACTGACACTTTCTGCAGATGGGTAAATTACTAGAATCTCAGTGGCAAACTGTTTTGTGCAAATCGAAAAACATACAGCAGTCATACCGTGTTGATAGTTAAACCCTGCAGATGGGATCTACAGATCATGAATGGAATGATGTGTGGTATAGTAGCCAACGTTTGTGTGTGTATCGTCAGGACACAGCCATGAAATTCAAAACTGCCCAGTGTCCTAGTTACAGATCACATTACTAAATAGCCTTCTTGTGTCTCATGGCCCCCAAACAAAGCATCAAATAATTGCATTCTGTTTATCACGAAATTCCAGACTCGCTTTCTGTCTCCGCCTTTTTCAAAAGACCACTCGCTGTTTGTTTGTGTGAACCTACATCCCGAAACAAGCATACGGAGGTTTTCATCTCCCCTTGGAATACAGTATTCCTATTGGCTAATGCTGGGCACAAAGGGAGAACTGACGGAATTTCGATATCAGAAACAGCGTGAAATAATCCATATGCACTACCCTATCAAATTAATTGTTTAACAATTTACAGGAGTCAAACAGATCGCCTACAACACTCACCTCCACCGAACAGTTTTCAACGTTTGAGTGTCACACACAAACATCATGCACACCAAGTAATGTAATTTCCAGCACAAATAAATCGTAGGATTAATACGGGGTGGAGAAAAATCGTGTCTCGAAATTTTAATCCTGGGTAGCTGATGCCAGTAGGAACCAAAATTACTAATGTTGTGTAGGTTGACAATGCACCATTTTTAAACTACGGAAATTTGGCGCCACACACTCCAATTGGCGATGGGATTGCCCTGTTGCCGTTTGTCGGTTGACGGGCAGCGTTATCATTGTTGGTTCACACATACAAACGTTCCTCACCCAGTCACTGCTCCAACGTGATATTCACACACGTCAAACAGGCCTTGCTGTTTGTCTCCACCTCACGTCAGAGGCATTTACAAGTAAGCTTCGCTTCAGAGCACACACACGCCACGTGCAATTTAGTCATACAGTAAGCATGGCGGCTCAGTATTCGTTTGAAGAACAACGAGATAAGGTTTTTGTTTATGGACTAGCCGCCGGTATGAAGCTTGACGGTTGTATGAGGAACAGCACCCAGCAAGATGCCATCCACAACTTCAAGATTTTACAGCAATTCACCGGTGACTCGCCGAAACAGTCTCGATATCATGGTGATGCTGGAAGACCTTGAACACGACGATGCTGCATTTGAAGAGACTGTTCTTGAGCGCACCTATGACAAAAACTCGAGCGGTTGGACACGACATGAGGTCACTCGTCGGTTAGTCTGGGAGGTTTTGAGGGATGAAGGCCAGCATCCATTTAGTTTCCACCCTATCCAAGACCTAAATCCTGTGGCTAGGTTTTTGCTGGTGGTTTCTGCGATGTGTTGCACGAAATCCAGAATTCCCTGCCATTGTTTTGTTTACCGACGAGTGCGCCTTGCATTGGGATGGCCTTTACAACACTCAAAATGTTCATTACTGCAGAAGAGGAAATCCTCACGTCACGTACGTCCACGGACACCAGGAACGATTTTCGCTCAACATATGTGCAGGCATGTGGGTGAGCATCTGATTTGGCCGATTTGTCTAACTCCTCGACTTACTGTGGCAAATTACCTTCATTTTTTGCAAGAAACCCTACCCGGCCTACTGGGAGATGTTCCCTAGACAAACTGCTATGTATGTTGTTGCAGCATAATGAGGTACTCACACATAACAGTCGTGCTGTGCGTGGATATTTAATTCAACTCATCGATGCCCAGGTGATTAGCAGAGGTCCTTGTAGGACATGGCCCTCGCGATCTCCAGACCCCATGCCATCAGACTTTTTCCTGTGTGGACTCTTCAAGGTTCTAGTTCACCCACCAACATGAACCATGTAGAAACGAAGACATGCCGCCAAACACATCACGGCAATGCCAGGAATTTTTGAAAGAGTTCGGCAAAGAGAGTTGCCACTTCGAGCACCTGCTTTAAGTAAACAATATCCTAGCTACAAGAAAGGCCACTTTCAGGGCCAGCACAATTTGTAAAAGACTTTCTGTACACAAACTAACAGCTGTTGAAGGGCTTGTTCTCTGTACGTCTTATCACGAAACTACAATGATGTATCAGGATCCCGGCGGGTTTGCCACCAGGCCCATCAGAGTGGAAGGCTGGTGCACCACCACCGAGCATGTGGGCTGCCTTGGATACATCGTAACCTCCAGCAATGAAAAGCATTCAGTCATGCATTGTCCAGAGCATCTGGCAACAGGGCAATCCCGAAGCCATTCAGAGCACGTGGCGCCAAGTTTCTGTAGATTGAAAATTGTGTGTTGTCGACCTACACAACACTAGTAGTTCTGGTTCCTACTGGCATCAGCAATCCAGGGTTAAAATTTCGTGAACAATTTTTTTTCCACCTTGTCTATCTGAGGTCTTGTAAGCACCAACGTTTGAGGCACAAACACTCCTCCAACAAAATGGGCCACTAAACATATCTGGTGAAAAAAAATCCACCAATCAAACTAACGACCGCGAGGCACACCTGTAAACCAACTACAGGCTACCCCTCGACCGCACCGGCCATGCCTACCCATACCGAAGGCATGCGTGCTCGCAATACAACTATCGGAAAGAACAGAGTGATCAGTCAAGAATTTGACATTGCAGTTGAGTTTTTAAAAGTATTATAGAATTCCTAAACGGGTTCTCGCCACTACATTCAGGAGGAGGAGAAGGAGGGAGGATCTACTGCATGACAGGATACAGACAGCAAATACCACTGCAAGACAGAGCCCACTGCGATGTACTGAGAAGCACTAAAAAAGACACACTTCAACCATGACGCAGCCCATAACAGTTGATGACGTGGCAAGACGTCAGAGATCGTCAAAACACTCACACAGCCTGCTCGCACATGTCCCGAGGTCCACACGCAGCGTGCCAACCCTCTTATAAACCACCACTGCCAACACTCAGAGGTCGATGAAAACTACTGCTGTGATCACAGCACCATCCCCATCCATGGAGGGCATCAAGGGATGATTGGGGTGGTAGGGATTCGAATGTTATCAACATGTCCAGCGGAAGCACCCATCATTTTGAATCTTCTCTCATGCAACACAAACATCCGCTTCTGTCGCACTCACCCAAAACACGTATCACTTCCCCAGCTCTAGGTGCCATGGTCGAGATCAGACAGGTCAGCGCATTCTTTGTAATCGTCACAGACTCAGATAATCCCTTACTTCCAGTTGCCGACTCCCTATGACTGTCACTGCAGCCAGAAGCAGTGCAGTCTGAGACAAGCAGGTGCAGCTTGGACATACGCAGTAGCTCTAACCCATTACAATCTGATACAGACTCACCAACTTAAAAAAAAACCTTTATCCTATCTGAGACAGCGATGCTGTCACCTCTCATGTGAAACAGCCATTTCTCCCTTTTATACAAGATATTTTCGAAGACAGAAGAATTTGGAATGTAGACGCTTTTTCACATCGTTGTAGTATCGTCACTTGCTGTGAAAATCCAGTAAAAGTGTGGCATAAGCTATATTTCCTCTAAGTATTTTCTCATCAGGAAGAAAAAAATCTTCACTTATCTGTTACATCAAGTATCAAAGGACTAGAATATTAAACTCATTTTTGGCTCATGACAGAGTGCTAAGATGTACTGCTCTCACAGGATGCCTCCTCACCTTCCAATTCTCTCTTAATGTAACCAAATGGCTCACTATGTATGAAGTCTCTTAATGTAACAGCACAGAGAAATTGTAAATATCAGGTTTATACTATGTATCACTTTATAAATTCGGTAATGCATCTCATTTTATTACGATGGTTGTCTTCCCCTGTGTAGGTGGAGGATTAAAATTTCATTAAAATATATAGCTGCAACGAAAAACACGTCTGTATACCACTCCAAGTCAAGAACCATATCTGCTGTACCGTGGCAATCATTTCCACCCACCAGATGGCATAACGTGAAATCAAATTGATAGCTTAATTAATTAAACTGACCCTGAGAATCACCTTACATGGTGAGTAATTTTTTACCAGCAATCAGATTACACTCACCTGTTAGTTCAAATCGGAATCCCTAGAGGGAAGATGATGTTCTTTTCGAGGAACACTACTGAGAACCGACATTTGAAGCTGGCCACAGAAGGATTCTACCACTGGCAACATACATTTCACATATCTTTCGATATAGGTTCACTGAAGCAGGTAGCTTATCATCAAAGTCACCTGTACACACTATTGTAAAGTTTCATGGACTGTACTTTACGAGAACCATATCGCACAGACGATCAGACACAAGCGAGGGTCCTAAGTTTTTCTTTTTAATACACTGTTTTTTCTGCTGTAACACATCCAAGCACTGTATGACCACAGCCATCATTACGTTTTTTCCACCACAACTTCGAAGTCTCTGTCAGATATTGAACTGACATTAGCATGTCTCTCACAGAAAATTGGACATTGCACGGTGTAAATTACGCATCTGCTGCTTTCACAACACACACAGGATGATTGAAAGAAAAGACAAAGGTGATGTTTCTTACGAACAGAAAAATGCGATTGACATCTCAACACATGTAAACTGGAAGACATGTGTCGCATAATGGGGCGTTTCCAAACACCTGTCTGAAGACCTCTACATTTAAAGGTATCTTTCACGATGACATTGTAGGAGATGTGTAGGTGTTGCGTTACGATTGATCCCTCGCATTGCGGCATGTACACCATTACTGTTTTGGTGCCGGCCGTCCCTGGAGGGTTTTGCTGCCACCAAGACTCCCTCTCCAACTCAAATAAGTGATGTCAATCAGTAATTATGTGGTAATCAACAGTGTACCAGTGGATGGATGGCATGGAAAAGACACTGTCGATGCATTGTAAGAAGCACCACAGTTGAGAGTGCGATCAGTTTTAGCAATTTTACCAATTTTACCGCAATTTCAACACAGACCAACTACGTGACAGCATGCTTCAGAATTTCGATTATCATCACTAAGTCACCCCTCCACTACTTCGCGAGTACCATATACTGGATTGCGAATGTAGATAGATGACTGTGCAGTATGTGCATTTGTTGTTAATTCTTGAACATACAGATCCAAAATACGTCAGACAGCGTCTTATATTGATCAACATATTTCAGGCACTTCGATCATAGTGCGTAATTTACGATTATGATTGCCAATCTTCCCCTATGGAGGTTACAGTTACAGAGCATTCTCGCATTCTTAGGATAAATTTGGAGATAAAAAGATCTCCCGAAATTGTTTTTCATCAACCGTCTCTGCAACACTGTCACCGATTTAATTTGCAGCTGACCAGATGTAGCAAGCGTTATACACACTACATTCCACGTCCCCTGAAGGAACGCAGTGATTCGAGTCCATAACTGCTGTTCAGTGAAAACTGTACCACACCAAACTTACTCACAGGCCCCATCCAGGTGCACAAGATCTCTCCAGATTCGCGCATTTCGAAGATGTCAGCACCCCGTATCGGTGTATAGTAGATGTGAAACTAATGTGATGATATAACAGACAATTATGAAGAAGAAACGAGTGGTTTATGCATGATGGAGCTCCAGATGTCTGAGCTCAGTACCAAGAACGTTTTGATGAGAGAAATGACAGTGGAACATAAGCACATTTCTAAGGCTACACAGATCTGCACTTACAATAAGCTATAATGCTAGAACGGTACGGCTTTCAACCTATTGGTCATGTGGAATGCAACACTGTTAATATGCGAATGTAAGAAATACATTCCCAGTGCATGACATACATTCTCGCTGTAAGTTTTTCTACAATTAACTATGGTGACAAACTATAAAGTGAAACGCTACTACCTTGCACACCAAAGAAAACATATTTTCTTTGTAACACAAACACTGCTTAGGTTTCCAGAGGCGTATGACGCCCGGTTATAGTTCAAAAATTATAATATGTTCACAGCAGCCCTATAAAATGATCGTCGACAGCCGAAAATACATGCAAAGAAACAATGACAACTTACGAGGAAATAAACACTACGATCAGTAGCCAGGGGGTATGTAACAGTCTTAGTGCAGTTTACTACCGCCCCTCGTAACCTTCCTCTCGCTCACAGAAGTCAAGGCCCGTTCTTAGGCTACACTGCTCATGTGCGGGATAATATGCCGTTTCGCCTTGACGCCACGTCTCTAGAATGGCTCCTCTCTCCACAACGCTCAATGTTACTGATTTTATTCAGGAATCTTTCCATGGTATCAGTCCCTAATTTTATGCATTCTCAGTCACTTTCCGTAATTTTACAAGGCTTTCGTGGTTTTACATTTTTCAAGGTATTTCCCACAATTTTTACACATCTCACATCAATTGTTTTGTGATTATACCAGGTTTTCCCGAATTTTACCTATTTTATGTCATTTTCCATATTTTTACATCGGTTTTCCATATGTATAAGTTCTTAATGCTGACATACAAATATGCTGTTTGATTTTCTACGAGAATGTTTGTGCAGCTTACACACCAACCTACTAAGGAATCCTGAAACTTGCCTTCTCCCAGATGACCCACTTGCATGCCCTTAGGATAGGACGAACATGAAAAGTATAGTAACAGTCGCTTCGCACCTATATGAAACTGAAGACTTGATTTACGTCCAAGATGTGGCAGAGAAATGGACTACTTCACATACATCTTTCTTCGTGTGGAGGAGGGTACCGAAACAAGTTTTCCATTGATGGACATGTTTCATCACACAAGAGTTGAAAGTCCTCTGTGACTGTGGTTTGGAGAGGTTTGCTGTTAAAGATCTCAGGTAGCGGAGCGGTTTGCTCGTTGTCTGAATGCTAGTCTATGCATCTTCCCTAATGCACAACCATCACAAAACTCAACCTTACAACCTCCTACACTAATGTTAAGTCTCTTCAAGATGTTTGTGACCCGGTAGTCAGGGGAAGACAGGATTCGGTTACGATTGTGGCGGGGCCGTAGTCAGTTACTATTGGTTGCCTTTTACAGTTATGCACATTTATTTTAAACCAGTAATTCCAGACTCAACAATAAATAAAGAACCACACGTTATTAATGAAGGAATGAACAACTGTGTAAAATAATAGTGTCTTCAGTGCGTTACAATTTAGCAGATCACCGTAAAATACAGATACAACACATAATGTTTTAAAAACAAGCCACTGTGGTCACGACTGAAGGCCTTGTACGGCAAGAATGGCAACAAACTAAGTATGTTTAAGAACTCGCTGCAATTTACAACTTACAAATATTAAAATATTACAGGTAAGTAGCCACAAACATAGCAGAAGCCATCAGACATCAGACATGGCAGTAAATAAGGTTTTAAGGCTTACTGCAAAAATATCAATACCAAATAGAATTTTAAGGCAAATAACCACAATTACGGCTGAAGACCTTACGTGCCAGGAACGGCAATTATATAAAAAATTTAGAAACCTGCAGTAAAAGATGCAAAAGCAAAGGTTAATTTAAAAAAAGAAAAAATGCAAGCAACTGATCACCAATTGGGTGAAATAAAATGGCGGCAAACCTTGTAACACAACCCTTAACCGCAGATTTACTCCAGAAGGCCACCAGAACTATTAACTAGACACACAGAGCCTTTAATGTAGGCATTACAATGTATTATAATACATAATACAATAATAAAACACAAGGACCAGTCACAGACGGTGCTCCAGGAATCGACCTCTGAGAAACACTTTGGCGAGCGATGAGATAGACAGCCAAGAGCTTCATTCACTTCAGAATATGGTAACTCAGACGACTGGCAGTCTAGCGAATGACTAATGATAACTTGCTGCAGCTACCTGACGTCCGACAGACCAAACGAAACGATGGAACAATACGCCAAAGCCAGAAATGGTAGTCTGCACTATGTCCCCAAAATACTTGTTTAGAGGGCCCGGAACGAAAAAGGAATCACTACCATCAGAGTAGAAAAAAAACACCAACGGTCCTAGAATCAAGCGAGTTGCCAAAACTACACGCGTTACCGAACAGCAGCGGCAAGGCGAGGAAACGTACACTGCCGTTACATACACCAACGCCCAGGGCAGGTAACTGGGGCGTTAGCGGCCACCAGGCAGGAAAAATACCGCTGGTTGAACTTAACAAATTGTAACAAGCTGAACGCAGTAAATAGTAATAAGAAGTCGGGGAAAGCTAATCAGATCCGCCTTCCCCAAGCACTCCAGTCGCTGCTCTTCGTTTCGGCGACACTACGAGCAGCAACACGACCCACGTCACTGGAAATCGTGGGATATCACAATGGTTGAGGTTTCTCTACTTGAATTCAAATGCACTCATCTTAAAGCTTGCAGGATCCGGCTTACAACGAGGTCGTGCACCCTCGAGACTTCAGCCCTTCGATCCAGCCATCCATGTGCGCTGCCAGCAGTCCCGGTGTGTTGCCGCACTGCGCAGATCTGGCTCCTCCTCAGTCCCCAACCGACTCCGCACTCACACGACCCGGAAAAACGACGACGTCGCAACAGTTACTACATATCGATAACAGCCGCTGCTGCCACTAGCGGACAGGCAACGCTTGCAAAATGGAGTGGCGCCAGTCAACACGAGAGGAAGAGAAACAACCGCATCCATGCCAACTAAACGACACGGTCTGGTCTGCAACAGAGGGCGGAAACCTACAAACGGCACCAACGCGAGCCGCAGCACGGCTCAATGTTCTTGACGTATTGTTAATTCTGGTGACCCAATCTTTCGTAGGACATTTTTCTAATGTTTCAGAAGACGTCACCAAGTTCACTTGATTAAAAACACGCATATCCAATATGTACAGCTCATTTTCCACGAAGCCTGTTACGACTATGTCGCCGCTTTTTCCCGAATCCTGACACTTTTGCTGTCAAACGTTATATCGTAGCCAGTACATGCAGCTGCTCTGGCTGAGAACAAATGAGCGCTAGCATCGGGGACACAAAACATTTTCCATTCTGCACTGTCCCATTTATTGTTTCGTCTTATTGCGATACAGACTGTTCCTTGACCAAATGCACGGGTATTAGTACCTTGCTTTCCTCGTGAAACCACTTCAGAAACATAAAATTCACTACACAAAACGAGGTGTTGTTTATTTGGAGTGTTATTCTTCGTAGCAACGCTATCAGAATATCATTTATTTATGTCAATATAATTTCTACTAGACGAACCCATGGCGCAGAAAGTAAATATAGAGTAACCATTCACTATCTCTTCTTGCCGCGCGCTATTCTAGGCAGGGCAGTTCAGTGGACACACCACTGCCCAGTGATGTAGATATTTACATTTATTGCACAGAAATTTTTGTTTTGCTCGTTCACTCGACACCTAGTGTTTCCATGTGCTAGAAACGACAAATGCAAGTATGTCCGTTGCATTTTGTTCGCGCAATACAGTGCTAAAACGTTTTTGAAAGAGTAAGTTCAAACTCTGATCTTCCGCTGGTGTTGTAGCCAGGAGATCTTTGAAATTACCGTGTTTCTTTCCTATCGTAGATAAAAGTTGACCATTTAATATTCTTTCAGACAACGTGTTCTCTTCATGTTTCGTTAATTCGTCATTTAGATCTACAAATAACTTTAGTAGCTCAGCCGTACATGTGCTGATATCGTTTGTTTCGTCGCGTTTGACCAAAAAAAATTTCAGTTACCATGTTCAAACGTTGCACGGTGCTACGTTCAGATCGGGTATATAGTTTGAACCATATTTCTTTAGCGTTTTTGCACGTCAACACAAGTTCAGCAACTGTTTTGCTTAGTGCACTTGCTGTTAGACTTGCTGTTTTCGCGCCATTCTTTTGCCGTTCTGCATATGCTGCTTTCTGTTTAGTAGTAGGATCCCGAGGCTACACGACAGTTTCGCACGTAGCAATAACAATGGATGCGGGTTCATGTGAACGGAGCACCACAGACATGTGCCATTTCCATTTTGCCCAGTCGTCGGCCCTTGAAGTTTATCAATATTCAGTTTATAATCTCCGTTTGTAGCTATGTTCCTACCGTACAATTCTTTTCAACAAAAAAGTCTTCTGCCAGCAGACACTGGATTGAACCACAACAACAACAACAACAACAACAACAACAACAAAACTGTACTTTGGTCTTTAAACGTGGTCTGGGCCCATAACATGTTGTAAATTATAAATTCTGAACAACACTGTTTTAGTTATAAATGGCATATTTTTTCCAGGACACAGCTTTACTTCGTAACTTGAAATATCTAACGTAAACACTCGCCACACTCCGTCTCGTTTTTGCTACACACAGCGATAGCAGCGCCCCAAGCGACAAATCTGAATACGATATTGGCTGAATGCGAATATTAATTTTTATATCGATTTGCAACATAGTGTTTACGATACGAAATGTATGCATTGCCTTAAAATTTGACAATAATTAAAACAATGTCACCACATTTGCCTTCCTCTAGTTTGCTAAGCGCCCTGGGACGTATGAAACGGTGCATTAAAAGGCATGGCATTACGAATCTCCTGTAATGTACAGATGCTTACTGAATAATCTCGTTTTCGTCTAATGACAAAAAAAGTGCTAGTAAACTACAGAAGACCTGGCATTCTGCAGAAATACGTCGTATAGCTACACAATAAAACGGAGTTTATTCGCTGCACTTTCACCCAAACGAGTGAATTTGGAGCATAGGAAATCTTTATGGAATGTAATAGCTACATTATTTAACGTATCAAATAAGCCACCACACCTGTAGCTTAAGGGATAATAAATCGTCAAAAGCAACAAGTGTTTCCCGAAATTGAAGAAACCAGTTCAACAATTGTTGCTAAATCTGAGCCACGAACAGCAAGAATCTTCAGCACATTCGCTTCCGAAGCAAAGGTGATAACATTTACAAAAATATTCGTGTATTAGAAAGTAGGGAGAAGTGTAAGAAATGACGAATCATTATAGTCTCCATAAAAAATTGTTAGGTTTCATGGAATGTGCCTGTCAAAAAGAATCATTCGATTTTTAAAAAATCGTAACTTATTTTATTTGAGATATGTGCTTGAACAAGTACTGTTGGAAAAAGCAAACTCTCAAGTTTTAGAAAGTCCCTGCTAGGTGGTAGCAGCAGTGTGCGTCCGATTCAGTTCTAGTAAAAATGGCGTCGGGACAACAGAAAGTGTTTTGTGTTCTACGTTTTGCGGAGTACGGGTCAGTAATAACTGTTCAGCGTGACTTTTGTACTAAGTATGGTATGGATCCTCCTACAGCACGGAGCATTATACAATGGCATGAACAATTCCGAGAAACAGGTTGTTTGCGTCAAGGCAAATCGCCGGGCCGTCCCTCAGTGTCTGACACAGACGTCGAACGCATCCGCCATAATTTCACAAGGAATCCGCAGAAACCCGCTCGCAGTGCAGCTCGACAGCTCACCATGCAATCCATGTCCGTATGGTGTGTGTTGCGTCGACGTTTACACATGAAACCATGCAAAATTCAGCTACTGCAAGATTTTCTTGAAGGTGACAAACAACAACGTGTGGAGTTCTGAAATTGCGTTCTTGACAAGATGGTGGATGGCAGTTTTCTGCCACGCATAGTGTTTAGTGGCGAGGCAACATTCCATTTAAATGAAAAGGTGGACTGTCCTAATTTGAGAGTATGGGGTACGGAAAAATCATATGAAGTTGTACCACATTATAGGGACTCTCCAAAATTTAATGTTGTGGAAGTGAGAGGTGGCTGCCTTGGCGTGAAGACAGTTCGGCTCGCCTGGGGTTGTTTGCGTCTGGACGCCGAGTGGGGCCCGATGGGAAGACCGGATCGTGGTTTCTCGGTTAATAGTGTGGACAGCGGCGTGGTGTGCCGTTTAACTTGATTCGCAAGGGGAGCCAAATCTCGCCTGTTGTAGTTTGTCGAGCGTGAGTTTGAAATACCTTCTATGTGCGGCGGGATGTCATTTCGTCCTCCTGTCTCTCCGTCGCTGGCATTGCTATCTTCGTTTACCGTTCCATGGACGTATATCGATGGGCTACGCTGCTCTCCGTATTCTACAGGACGCTGGTGATGGAAGTGCGTCGTTCAGCGGCACGTTAGTCTGACTGCTTTATGTTTGATCTTCAAGTGCATAGTCTTCGAGTGGCACTCCTTAGAGTTTGCCTTGCGCAGTTATATTGGAGTTTATTTTGTCTTGTGGTGCTTCCGCTTTCCGTTAACGAAGGTTAAGCTTGATTTGGCACTCCGTACGACGCTTTGCACCTCAGCAGGCGGGCCGGAGCCACCTTCGCTACTAAACGGAAGCCTTTGGACTGAGAGGTTTTGTGTTTTACGTATTGTTCATAAATTGTTGTTTTGGTATTAAGTTGACTGAGGTTTCTTATGGATTTCCCGGCATTTGGTCTGTTGTGCGGTCCGGGCTAGGTCTCGTTATTTTAAAAGTCGGTCCTTGTTTTGGCTGAGTACGATTCTGGTTTACTGCCTGGTGGTTCTTGTAGTACTCCGGGTCGCTGTGGTTGTGTCGCATTCTGTATGGGGCTGTGTGCTCGGAGCCGTGGAGCACCATTTGTGTGAACTGCTTCACTGGGGAGTACTGATCGGGCCATTCTTGGTCCTCTTTTGTATCACTTAAATGATTTAATTCTTGTTGCGTTAACTGCAACTTGGGTACTGAGAAATTTAGTAGTGTAATTACGCCAGATTTAATAGTGCCACATGCCCCTTTACCTTTCGTAATCTGTTAATTACCGAAAGACCTTAAGCTCATACTCATATGATGTGATTTTCTTAAATTACTGTATTTTTATGTGATGTTATTGTTTTTTAAATTTGCTGATCACTGGTGTACTGTTCCAAGTATTAAAATGTTTCAGGTAGCTATTACTTGGGTGGAACGCGCGGAACCGCAACGCTGAGAGTAGTTGCGTGCCTTATGTGAGCGTTGTTGGCGCGGCCTGGTGTCCGTTGTTTGTTTTGGTGCACCTGAGTTAAGTATTGTGTTGCCTCCTCTCTTGCGGCCCCGTCGTGTTCTTCTTCAAGGCACTTTAGTTAAATTTACGGTAATATTATTTTAATTTCTTACATTGGTAAAATTATGCGGCCTTCATTATGCACACTGTTTGTCATAATGTCTCATATATCATGATGTGCGTGTGTAATGCTGCAATAAATGGATGATTGTTATTTCTGTTTCGGCGCCCTTCATGCCCCCTTTCTTGTCCCTACTGGTACGGCATCCTTGTACTTGTGTTGGTAGCCCACATCAAATGTGTTTCGTGCAGCTTCACGGAAAAGGTGTATGGTTCATTTTTCTTTGCCGGGAACACTGTTACAGGAAGCACATGTCTCGATATGCTTGACAACTTTCTTTTCTCACAGTTGGAGACTGATTCGAACGACTTCATTTACCAACAGGATGGGGCACTGCCACACTGGCATCTGGAAGTGCCTGAATTTTTAAATCAAAGGATTACTGAATGGTGTACCGATAGCACTGGACCAAGTGAATCAGCCTTACATTATTGGCCTCCAAGGCCACCGGACCTGACAGTATGTGATTATTTCTTGTGGCGGTTTATAAAAGATTCCGTTACTAACAACAATGAATGAACTGAGACATCGCAAAACAGCAGCTGTGGAAGCTGTAGCTCAAGACATGCTCGCTGCAGTGTGGTAACAATCTGAATACCGCGTTGACATATGCTGTGCATCTCAAGGGGGGTATATTGAACACCTACCAAAAGGTATGAAAGAGAAACTTTTTGACTTTCCCGTGCATCAAAAAACAAAATTCATTGTATATGTTTATTAGTTTCAGAAATATATACGTGCCAAGTCCGATGATTCTTTTTGATACTCTCTGTATACGCTTCTTATGCATGAAATATGTGTTTACTTTCTCTTGCTTTCAGAGAAGGAAGCTACTTTGTGTTTAATGATACTTCCTGTCTCTTTACATTTTACTTATACATGGGACGCAAAAATATAGCAAATATTTCGTTAATTAAGTAGAAAACAACTAAAAACAATCATCAACCTTACGACGCATGTCAGTGTCTGCTTTCTCACCGCTTGGAGCTCTAGTGTAGCTCCAGCTGTCAAACAGTAACAACTTTCTCACCAGAGAATATCGTGACTGAAATTATTAGACTGTGACTAAAATATTTTTCCTTTTATACAACACCTGGCAATCCCTGGAATGAAATACAGGCTACACAAAGAGTGAGGACGATTTTGCGTACTATATGCCTGCTGCAACTGGATGGTTAATTAAGTAGAAAACAACTAAAAACAATCATCAACCTTACGACGCATGTCAGTGTCTGCTTTCTCACCGCTTGGAGCTCTAGTGTAGCTCCAGCTGTCAAACAGTAACAACTTTCTCACCAGAGAATATCGTGACTGAAATTATTAGACTGTGACTAAAATATTTTTCCTTTTATACAACACCTGGCAATCCCTGGAATGAAATACAGGCTACACAAAGAGTGAGGACGATTTTGCGTACTATATGCCTGCTGCAACTGGATGGTTAATTAAGTAGAAAACAACTAAAAACAATCATCAACCTTACGACGCATGTCAGTGTCTGCTTTCTCACCGCTTGGAGCTCTAGTGTAGCTCCAGCTGTCAAACAGTAACAACTTTCTCACCAGAGAATATCGTGACTGAAATTATTAGACTGTGACTAAAATATTTTTCCTTTTATACAACACCTGGCAATCCCTGGAATGAAATACAGGCTACACAAAGAGTGAGGACGATTTTGCGTACTATATGCCTGCGGTCACTGAAAGGTGACGGAGAGATTATATTTGTCTGTCTCCGAATACACAGAGCTCGCCACGACAATCCCAGGTCGCAGTGCTGACGTACCGCAACATCAACGTTAATGGCACTGCAATATATCTGCACTAGTCGAAGGACAAGACACAAATGGAGACGGTATGCTTTGCTGCACAATAAAGTGCCTAGCGTGTCTTAATGGCCGCAGCGTGCCTGAACGAGAGGGCTTAATAGCTGTTGTTGCTAACCTAGTCATGAAACAAAGGACGACAGCCGCCATCCAGCTAGCTAACTAGTAGACCAACGGCCCCTGCTGTAAACTTCGTGACTCCAGAGCCAGCACTCGTGTATTGTGATGACCTTGAAAAAGGATGTTGAAGCAGAACGTCACTTAGGTAGTGTTTAGGGCAGACTGTTTCACTGAAGAATTGTAGACGGAGAGAAAGCGCCGTTAGCAGAAAGGCCGTTTTTAATATATAATTCGATTGGAGGAAGTGAAAATAAGAACTGGGCAATCAATTACAAAACAATTCCAGTGCGAAATTTGCTAGACTACGTGGAGAAAACAGAGAGATTCTTCTCGACAAGGATTGTTGAAGATTTGTGTGACAGCATTTCTGTTTAGGTCTTCTGGAAGAACACTTCTAGTTTTGAGTTGTCATTGCTGATGAAAGGACCACCAGCTGCACATAGTTCATAAGCGCTACCACTTCTCGTTTGGGCCTCTCAAGCCAATCTAGGATTACAGTTGATGTTCAATTGGTTCAAATGGCTCTTAGCACTATGGGACTTAACATCTATGGTCATCAGTCCCCTAGAACTTAGAACTACTTAAACCTAACTAACCTAAGGACATCACACAACACCCATTCATCACGAGGCAGAGAAATTCCCTGACCCCGCCGGGAATCGAACCCGGGAATCCGGGCGTGGGAAGAGAGAACGCTACCGCACGACCACGAGCTGCGGACATAGTTTTGCACAGGTTAGTATCCCACGCACTTTAGTCGCCACCTGCCACTGATAATACACTTACATGATGACATTTATTGAACTACATGAAAAAAATGTAAATTAATTACAAATTACGGTGTGCACACACTTTATTCAATATGTGAACGTCACTATAGATATTCGGATTTACGGTAAGAGATGTTCGATATGCGTGCCATCATTGGCGATGACGTGGCGCAGACGAATAGCGAAATTCTGAATGACCCCCTGAAGTGTCGGAACATCGATGCTATAGATGACCTCCTGAACGGCGTGAAGCACATCTTCCGAAATCGGGGTCATTTTTGATAATGCGTATGAAATCATCTTCCAAAACCTACAAATATCGTTCGGTAGTCATCGTGCCATCTAGGAGTATCGCACCGATTATTGCGTGACTGGACACTGCACACCAGACGGTCACCCGTTGAGGGTGTAGAGACTTCTCGATTGCGAAATGTGGATTCTCAGTCCCCCAAAAGCGCAATTTTTACTTATTAACGAACCCATCCAAATGAAAATCGGCTTCGTCGCTAAACCAAACCACACAATTCCCATCATGTCCCGCGGCAAACCGTGCTGTTTGAACGTCCTAACGCAAACCGTTCAGAAGTCATGGCGATTTTATTTCATCTAGTTCGATGATTGTCACCCTGTACACACACTTGAGTAGGGCTTGCCTACTAATTTGTCTCAAAGCTGTAAAAATTTAACCCATAGGAAAGCGGCCCTGAGAGCATTAAAGGGCAACAATGTTATTAAATACCACAGTTTTTCTTATTCTTTACATTTTGGCCATCTGCGAATTGGCTTTTATCTAGTGATTATCTTGTATGGTATTATCTATTTCCCATATTTCCCAGCCTTCTGGACTGCTCTATGTCGTTTCCCTCTTCGGTCTCTAACTGGCAGCCTCAGTTTTCGTTTGAAAGTTATCCTTTCCAGTTTCTCTGTTTGCTGCATTCCTATTTCTTTCAAACTCATATGTGCCGTTTCCATCCGGCCCACTCTGGATTTCTTGCACACAAAAAACTCCAGTATCTGATGTGTTAAACTTTCTTGGCCTATTCCTGCGTTCTATCGGAAAAATGCAGCCATTTTCATGATGGTATCCGAGATCCTTTCTATCTGAACATACAGTTCTTGATTAATTGGTTTCTGTGCATGGAGGTCAGAAGCAGCCTAAAAAGCTTGTACGGGTGTTGCAGCGGAGGTTGTGCTGAGAAATAACTGTTTATAAGTAAATTCGGTGCGTTGAGACGTTTCCGAGGTATTTAGCACTGAAGTCAGCCAGTGAGGTGGTTGTGCGCACAGCGTGCCAGAAGTGGTGTCGCCAAACGCGCTCATCGTTTGGTTTCCTCACACCTAACAAACGTAGCTTCTGCTGACCCAACTTAAACTTATCACTCCCGAAAAAGGCACACTTTAACTGTTGTAATGAGCGTAGTAACTTTTACGTCGTCTCGTTGTCTCTGAAGAGCTGTACCATGGAAAGCAAGGAGAGGATGTTGTTTGGTGGCCAATATCATTTTTCTATAACACAAACTGAACGTATACACTACTGGCTATTGAAATTGCTACACCACGAAGATGAGATGCTACAGACGCGAAATTTAACCGACAGGAAGAAGATGCTGTGATATGCAAATGATTAGCTTTTCAGAGCATTCAGACAAGGTTGGCGCCGGTTTCAACACCTACAAACTGCTGACATGAAGGAAGTTTCCAACCGATTTCTCATACACAAACAGCAGTTGATCGGCGTTACCTGGTGAAACGTTGTTCTGATCCCTCGTGTAAGGAGGAGAAATGCGTACTATCACGTTTCTGATTTTGATAAAGGTCGGATTGTAGCCTATCGCAATTGCGGTTTATCGTATCGCGACATTGCTGCTCGCGTTGGTCGAGATCCAATGACTGTCAGCAGAATATGGAATCGGTGGGTTCAGGAGGGTAATACGGAACGCCGTGCTGGATCCCAACGGCCTCGTATCACTAGCAGTCGATATTATAGGCATCTTATCCGCATGGTTGTAACGGATCCTGGAGCCACGTCCGATCTCTGGGTCAACAGATGGGGAAGTTTGCAAGACAACAACCATCTGCACGAACAGTTCGACGACGTTTGCAGCAGCATGGACTATCAGCTCGGAGACCATGGTTGCGATTACCCTTGACGCTGCATCACAGACAGGAGCGCCTGCAACGGTGTACTCAACGACGAAACCTGGGTTCACGAATGGCAAAACGTCATTTTTTCGGATGAATCCAGGTTCTGTTTACAGCGTCATGATGGTCGCATCCGTGTATAGCGACACCGCGGTGAACGTACACTGGAAGCGTGTATTCGTCATCGCCATACTGGCGTATCACCCGGCGTGATGGTATGGGGCGCCATTGGTTACACGTCTCGGTCACCTCTTGTTCGCGTTGACGGCACATTGCACAGTGGACGCTACATTTCACATGTGTTACGACCCGTGGCTCTACACTTCATTCGATCCCTGCGATACCCTACATTTCAGATGCACGACCGCATGTTGCAGGTCCTGTACCGTTCTTTCTGGATACAGAAAATGTACGACTGCTGCCCTGGCCAACACATTCTCCGGATGTCCCGCCAATTGAAAACGTCTGGTCAATGGTGGCCGAGCAACTGGCTCGTCACAATACGACAGTCACTACTCTTGATGAACTGTGGCATCGTGTTACAGCTGCATGGGCAGCTGTACCTGTACACGCCATCCAAGGTCTGTTTGACTCAATGCCCAGGCGCATTAAGGCCATTATTACGGCCATACATGCTTGTTCTGGGTACTGATTTCTCAGGATCTATGCACCCAAACTGTGTGAAAATGTAATCACATGTCAATTCTAATATAATATTTTTGACCAATGAATACCCGTTTATCATCTGCATTTCTCTTTGGTGTAGCAATTTTAATGGTCAGTAGAGTATATTAAATGGATTCTTTATTCACAAAGACATAAAGTCATTTAAGATGGTTGTTGTGGTACCGGGTCTTTTGTGTAGTCCACGTTAGCCTCACTGCTGGTGAAGTACAAAGTCCGCTATGTTCACAATTATGGTTGCTACGTGCTGCCTGTGTCTGAGTTAGCGGCGGAACTAACTGCTAGTGCGGTTCCTGCTCGGCTGCGACTGATGTCACTGGAACTTACCGGTGCGGATAACTGCGACTGACTCGAACAGACTCGCCAAGCTCTTAAATACTGTAAGATTAGTGTTTATAAGACTGTGGTGTTCTGCACTAGGCAACCATAATAAAATTTACAAATGGCTTGAAGTCAGTGTGTCAGAGGGACTAAGGGTAGTTACAAAATGTCTATAATCCATTGCTGTCATTGTCACAGCTTGCATTTTCACATGTGTATTTATTTATTGTTCCGTTACTTCGACCTTTGCAGAGTGTAGCGTCATTGTTCTTAAGCTAATAAACACAATTTAATGCCTCTCTGTTTCCTGTTGTCCTCTGCCAGCCTACGACTTTGTCACGTTCTTTATCCCGACGGTCGGATGGACTGCCTTCCTGTCTTCGTCCTTCTCTGGGACACCGCGCTAGTACTGCCTCTGTCCACCTTCCGTCATTTCTTCGTGCAGTGCGTCTTGCCCATTTCCATTTTAGGGAATTTACCCTTTCCACAATATCCTGAACGCCTGTTATTGCCCTTATATCGTCACTTCTTTTCCGATCTTTCTTAGTGAGCTATCTGAACTGCTCATTGTTTTTTTTGGAAAACTCGTATCAAATTTATGTTTCACAGCTGTATGTTAGTATGCGAACAACTCGCTGTTTGAAAACATTGTTTTAAAGTTTGTTGGCGTATTAGATTGAAGAAGGTTGCGTTTCTTCCATAAGCCCTGGGGAAAAATTTTGGGTTTTAAGTGTCCCTGGATACTTATTAACTGCCTCAGATAAACATATACTTTAACATTTTTAGACTATTGTTTTCAGTATTATTTGTCTTGCAGTTACCTTCTTATTGTGTATAGAATCTGTTTTGTACGGATTTATCTACAGTCCCATTTTTTCGCAGGAGATTGCAATTCTATCACATTGTTGGCTAGGACTACTATGTCTAGGGCAAATCTCAAATAAGTGAGTCTTTTGCCATTAATTCCAATCTCTCTTTCTTTCCAATTCATTTTGGACATACACTCCTGGAAATTGAAATAAGAACACCGTGAATTCATTGTCCCAGGAAGGGGAAATTTTATTGACACATTCCTGGGGTCAGATACATCACATGATCACACTGACAGAACCACAGGCACATAGACACAGGCAACAGAGCATGAACAATGTCGGCACTAGTACAGTGTATATCCACCTTTCGCAGCAATGCAGGCTGCTATTCTCCCACGGAGACGATCGTAGAGATGCTGGATGTAGTCCTGTGGAACGGCTTGCCATGTCATTTCCACCTGTCGCCTCAGTTGGACCAGCGTTCGTGCTGGACGTGCAGACCGCGTGAGACGACGCTTCATCCAGGCCCAAACATGCTCAATGGGGGACAGATCCGGAGATCTTGCTGGCCAGGGTAGTTGACTTACATCTTCAAGAGCACTTTGGGTGGCACGGGATACATGCGGACGTGCATTGTCCTGTTGGAACAGCAAGTTCCCTTGCCGGTCTAGGAACGGTAGAACGATGGGTTCAATGACGGTTTGGATGTACCGTGCACTATTCAGTGTCCCCTCGACGATCACCAGAGGTGTACGGCCAGTGTAGGAGATCGCTCCCCACACCATGATGCCGGGTGTTGGCCCTGTGTGCCTCGGTCGTATGCAGTCCTGATTGTGGCGCTCACCTGCCCGGCGCCAAACACGCATACGACCATCATTGGCACCAAGGCAGAAGCGACTCTCATCGCTGAAGGCGACACGTCTCCATTCGTCCCTCCATTCACGCCTGTCGCGACATCACTGGAGGCGGGCTGCACGATGTTGGGGCGTGAGCGGAAGACGGCCTAACGGTGTGCCGGACCGTAGCCCAGCTTCATGGAGACGGTTGCGAATGGTCCTCGCCGATACCCCAGGAGCAACAGTGTCCCTAATTTGCTGGGAATTGGCGGTGCGGTCCCCTACGGCACTGCGTAGGATCCTACGGTCTTGGCGTGCATCCGTGCGTCGCTGCGGTCCGGTCCCAGGTCGACGGGCACGTGCACCTTCCGCCGACCACTGGCGACAACATCGATGTACTGTGGAGACCTCACGCCCCACGTGTTGAGCAATTCGGCGGTACGTCCACCCGGCCTCCCGCATGCCCACTATACGCCCTTGCTCAAAGTCCGTCAACTGCACATACGGTTCACGTCCACGCTGTCGCGGCATGCTACCAGTGTTAAAGACTGCGATGGAACTCCATATGTCACGGCAAACTGGCTGACACTGACGGCGGCGGTGCACAAATGCTGCGCAGCTAGCGCCATTCGACGGCCAACACCGCGGTTCCTGGTGTGTCCGCTGTGCCGTGCGTGTGATCATTGCTTGTACAGCCCTCTCGCAGTGCCCGGAGCAAGTATGGTGGGTCTGACACACCGGTGTCAATGTTTTCTTTTTTCCATTTCCAGGAGTGTAGCTATTTCAAAGACTATTATAAATAGGGTCATCTTGCTTTACTTCTCTTACCACGGAAAATTGCCTCGTGGGTTTTCTTACGCTGACAAAAGCCATCGAACTGTCATACAGGTTAATGGTTCAAATTGCTCTGAGTACTATGGGACTTAACATCTGAGGTCATTAGTCGCCTAGAACTTAGAACTACTTAAACCTAACTAACGTAAGGACAGTACAAACATCCATGCCCGAGTCAGGATTCGAATTTGCGACCGTAGCGGTCGCGCGGTTCCAGATTGAAGCGCCTAGAACCGCTCGGCCACAACGGCCGGCCATACATGATACATAATTTGTTTCCTCGCCTTGTACTGTCACTCCCTGTACGCCAGCAATGTAGTTGACTGAATCAAAAGCTTTTTCGAAGTCTATAAAAGCTATGTATAGGGACATTTTACATTCATTGGTTCGGTTAATTACTTCACGCAGGATGTGTACATGGTGAATTGTGCTAGATTGACTGTAGAATTATGCTTGTTCTTTGTGTTGTGCGTTGTTCACATTACCATTGATGCGTTTTTCAAGACTTTACTGAGAACTTTGAAGATAACTGAAGGGACGTTAATTCTTCAGATCGTGAGTTCTTCATTTTTATGTAGAAGAATTATCTTTGCTTTGTTCCAGGAGGTGGAATGCCATTTTTTCTTTTAATGGAAGCAATATCGATTTTAGCCACATTGTTTTCTGTTTCTTCACCAGTAATACTTAAGTATTTCAATCGTCATCTTCACCCCCCTTCTTCGCCATTAAGCAATTCATTTATAGCTTTTCTTATTTCTGGGACTTCGTGATTTTCATTTGAATGAGATTTTCTTAGTAATTCATACGTTTTTCATGTAGTTTGCTGTAAAATTACCTTACATGCTCTAGAATTTCTTCCTTATCTGTTATACACTCTTTATCACTGTCAATTGCTATTATTTCTTTTTTTCCAAATATAACCTTTTGTTTAACTTTATTGCAGCTTCTTTTATTATTTAGTGCTGATTTTCATTTTTCTATATATTTGACTACGCCTCACTCATTTTCATGTATCTGACTAAACATAGACCAAAGAAAATTTAATTTGGAAATCCTAATTTAACCTAAGGGTCAAAAAACTTCAGCACAACTCAGCTGGCTTCTCAAATCTGCTGCTGTACTGCCTAAATTTTTCGGCTTCTACATGTTACATTTCTGACAAGTCCCTATTAATAGTTTCTCGAATAAAAACCTACTTTTCAGCTAGAGTAACAGCCATATGTACAATTCAGTTGTCTTCCGTACACCTTCCGCTACACAGTCTCTCACACGGCTCCTAATAAGCTCACACTCGAAGGGCAATGCCTACGCACGTAGCACATCGAAATAGAGCTAATAGAAACATGTTCTATTTGGATATGAATTAGTATGGTACCGGTAAAGGCAATTCTGATCAATACCGCATAGTTGGAACACTACTGTTGTTACAGAAATAACTGTGACTTGTGCCTCGTCATAAATTCGAATAATCGAGGTAGTCACGGTCATTTCTCCAGCCCTCTATACTTGCCAGTGGTGTCTACCGACAACATATATTCGTTCTAACGAATGAGACTGGTCATATGGTACCACCATCAGAGCAGGCAAATCTTTAAATAACATTCTGGGATCTTACTGAATTATGATGTTCCAACAGCGGTGACGACTCAGATGCGGGCACCGTTTGACAGAGTGGAAGTTTCTGAACCATCAGAGGAAGATATCAGTGTCGCGCTAAAGGCCCTCCAGAAAAACAAGAATCCAGGAAGTAGTGGTATCACAGCTGAGATGCTCCGCTTGGGAGGTGAAACACAGGTGGATGCGACGAAGCTGTTTATACTTACCATCCGGATAGCAGAAATAATTCCTGAAGAACGGAAGGGAGCAATTATTTGTCCCGCCTTAAAAAAGGATGGTGGTACACAACTGTACCACTACCGAGGATTTCATTACGTGAAATTCGTTATAAATGCTTTACAACGCTGCTGCAAACCGCATGAAATCTTTGGCTGAAGAAATTGTAGGCCCCTATCAATGTGGGTTGGTTTCTGGTCGACTCTTTGTCACATATTTACATTGAGGAAGATGACAGACAAACAACACTAGTTCGATCGGGAATTACATCTGATCTTCATTGACTTTCGATAAACTTATGACACCACTGATCGCTCCATGTTATGGAAAACGTTAGAGGAATTTGACATCCCACTTCAGCTTGCAATTCTCAATCAAATTGTCAACTACGGTTCGGCAACCAACTATTGCAACGAAGCGGATTGAAACAAAGAGATACATTGGTTCCTGTACAATTCAACTTGGTCTTGGAAAAAGTAAGACATGACACCTGTCGAACCAGAGAAATGGAGATTATGGATCAGACCCAATCGTAGCATTTGCTGACGATGTTGCAATTCTTGATTGGACCCTGGAGCAAGTGTGCACTGATACTTTGCCGATTTCTCCACAATGCGAAGAAAATCCGGCTGGTGGTGGATGATAAAACAAAATATTTCGTTGTAGCACACCGTCATGCTCTTCTTCCCTCTATTGTGATGATGTGCGCATTCCTGAACGAGTTCAGGAATTCTAGTACCTGGGATCCATGCCGAATAGCAACAGTAAGGTGATGAAAGAAGTGCATCAACAAATAATAAAACCCAATCGCATGTTATCCAGTCTAACAATTTATCCAAATCACATATAAAATCACAGAAGAATAAGACTCATCTGTAGATGACACTAGTACGGCTGGTACTGTTATATGGCTGCGAAACTTGGGCGACATCAACAAAAACTGAAAAAACAATCTGCGGCTTCAAGAGGAGGGTACATCGAAAGGCCTATGGACCTGTCTTCAGAACGAAAGCAGACCTTTTGCTTTGGAAAGCCACACATTGCCCGAATATTGGGACGAAAGAGGCTACAGTGATCTGACCAAGTCTTTCGAGTTGATGGATCCCTCCCTAAGTGACTCCTCCATTCTCAACCTGCTGGCAAAATCCCAAGGGGACGTCCAAGAACACGGTGGGTGGATCGGGGACTAACAATCCTTTAACAAGTGGAGCTGACAGCGGTGGAAGATGAAGCTGGAAATCAACAACGATGGACTACCATCTGAAGTAGCTATTTCCTACATTGTGACTGACTGACCTCTTTTTCATTGTGTTTCTTATAACGCGTTACTTCATGATCTGCATGTTCCTTCTGTAGCGTGGTTTTTTCTTTTGTTTCTTGTTGTAGGCCTTAAAAGGTCTGTAAACGCAATAAATTATGATGATGACTATAATCATGAACAGATGGATTCTAGAACAATTGGTTTAAAGAAGCGCAGTTGACCTCACCTATGATTGTTGCAGAGGCTAAATAAAACACTGAAACTGTTGCCTTATCTCTACATAAAGTTAATTTTGCAAACAAAAAGGAGAAATAAAAAAGGCTGGGAGGAGGATTAGGATTTAGGATCCTGTCGATGCCGAAGTCATTAGACGGAGCACAATCTAGGATTAGAGGAAGAAATCGTCCGTACCATTTTCAAAGGAACAGTCCTGCGATTTGACTTAAGTGATTCAGGGATATCAAAGAAAGCCACTGTACCACCTCGTTTAGTAACAATATAAGAAGTAAAATAAATAAAAAACGTTTGAATTGTGGTCTCTGTAATGTCAACGAGCTCAGAAGATCGACACGGAAGGAAAACTCCACTGAGAGCATTACAAGATGAATAAATTTAACCGATAGGGTACAACAGCGACCAACCACTATGCTGCCACTGCAAGGAAACTTTTTTTTGCCAGTGATGTGATGTTGGCCCTCAGCCTCTGTTCCAGGAACGTTCTCACAGAATTAACTCAGATCTGAGAAAATTACCAAGTGTGCCACTTAAAACTGCATCATGGCACGCACGTTGAATGAAGGAATATAAATGACAGAAATCCCACTAGCTAGCATTAGAGTCACTTTTTCCTTATTATTTCATCGTTTCCTCTCTCCTCACAAGGGTGAGTTGTGGCTTATCACAGCAGACATCTCCACTTTGCACCCACACTTTCAGCCTAGAGATTTTACAAAAACTAAAGAAGTTCATGATTAACTGATGAGGTGATGAACAAGACAAAAGTTGGTGATTCGTATAGTTAGAGCATAATCCACATCGGAATGATTGGTAACTGTTTGTGCTGGTACGCTACTATTTAGGAGGTTATATGGGTCCGTGGAGGGGGATTGGGGGGGTGAGAAGTAATAGGAAATATTCCGTGAGGACGTTGTGAGTGAGGTATATTCTATGGAAGCAGCAGATGGGACGGCTGGTCAAGAAACGGAGCCAGGCAGCAGGTTCTGAGAGGAAATTTGAAGAAAGTGGAAGACTTGTTCACTCGGCAATGTATTCTGTAGTGCAGCTAAGATTTACGACTTCAACCTTCAAAAAAATGGTTCAAATGGCTCTAAGCACTATTCGACTTAACATCGGAGGTCATCAGTCCCCTAGACTTAGAAATACTTAAACCTAACTTACCTAAGGACATCACACACACCAATGCACGAGGCAGCATTCGAACCTGCGACCGTAGCAGCAGCGCGGTTACAGACGGAAGCGTCTAGAACCGCTCGGTCACAAGGCCGGCATCCATCTTCCAATAAAATGTCAGTATGTAGGGTTCCCTTTAAAATTATTTTCAAAGATTAAATATGTTACATAAATAATGTGCTCATGATGGAGCTCGGAAGGGGAGAGGGATGGTAAAAAAATTGGTAGCGTGCTGTGCCTCATTGCCTTAATTTAGAAAGAATTTTCTTGAGGAGAAATCGGAGTTGCATGAAGAAAAGTATCAGGTAGATCCCTGGAGAGCTATAAAAGTGCTATTATTAGTGCATGGGTGGCATGAGCAGTTTAAAGGAAGCAGTGAGTGGAATAGGATAGAACCGTGGGTTACACTTTAGCTAGGACAGAAGGCAAGGGACTTTGTTCATTTAATGGTGACAAAGGAAATATGTCTGGATACAAACGGTTTGACAGAAATTCAGGCTTGAAGCTACAAGACGAAACTAGCTTGATATTTGTATGGGGCCAACCGCCCCTTACTTATTGGGAACAATATATTTTTGCCTCATGCTGGTAGCAGTAGGTACTATTGATAGCCGAGAGTCCAGTGCGCCAGGAGTCTGTGTTGAGACTCCGAGCAAGTAAGCGGTTGGCTGCTAAGCGAGCAGGCCGGATTTCAGCAGGACGGCCGACCGCGTTTATAATTATATAACGGCTGTGTGCGTCACCAAAAGCCGTGAGCCTAACCTCAGGTAAAAACGTAAATGGCTTTAATTGAGTGATTTGTATGGTGTGTTTAAGAGTCGATATGTGCACCGTGAATACAGGCCAAACGCGCCGGACACCCGCGAGTTCGATTGCAGTGAGAATTGTGTACTCAATGCCACATGGAGCGTGACGACATTAATAGGCGACTGTGATGAGTTAACCATTTTTACTATGTCAGATGAAGAGAGTAACTGCCTCATTCGTCTTGTTTGGACAAAATATATAGAACATCAACAACAAAGTATGTACCGATAATTGCTCCCTGACATCCTAACTAGCTTTGTTGGAGTCGATGAGAAACAACTTCCGTGCAAATCAGTCTTTATCAGTTGCACACGGTCAAACTATTTTAAACTGTTAGGCTATAATCCACTAGTCAGTAACGATGGGTCTAATAGGTAGTGCTTCCTACTGACAATCGAAAGCTTCATCGACATCAAGGAACATTCATGTTATTCAGTTTAGTAACGTGCAATCTGAAGCTAACGTTGCTCATGCTTTACAATAAGTCAGTTCTCCTGAGTGCGACAGCACTTTTCAACTGACTATGAAACTAAAAGTCTTAGGAGTCAGAGAGATTTCAACAAGTTGTTGTTGTTGTGGTCTTCAGTCCTGAGACTGGTTTGAGGCGGCTCTCCATGCTACTCTATTCTGCGCAAGCTTCTTCATCTCCCAGTACCTACTGCAACCTACATCCTTCTGAATATGCTTGGTGTATTCATTTCTTGGTCTCCCTCTACGATTTTTACCCTCCACGCTGCCCTCCAATACTAAATTGGTGATCCCTTGATGCCTCAGGACATGTCCTACTAACCGATCCCTTCTTCTAGTCAAGTTGTGCCGCAAACTTCTCTTCTCCCGAATCCTATTCAATACCTCCTCATTAGTTACGTGATCTATCCACCTTATCTTCAGTATTCTTCTGTAGCACCACATTTCGAAAGCTTCTATTCTCTTCTTGTCTAAACTATTTATCGCTTCCATACATGGCTACACTCCATACAAATACTTTCAGAAACGACTTCCTGACATTTAAATCTATACTCGATGATAACAAATTTCTCTTCTTCAGAAACGCTTTCCTTGCCATTGCCAGTCTACATTTGATATCCTCTCTACTTCGACCACTATCAGTTACCTTGCTCCCCAAATAGTAAACTCCTTTACTACTTTAAGTGTCTCATTTCCTAATCTAATACCCGTAACATCACCCGACTTAATTCGACTACATTCCATTATCATCGTTCTGCTTTTGTTGATGTTCATCTTATATCCTCCCTTCAAGACACTATCCATTCCGTTCAACTGCTCTTCCAAGTCCTTTGCTGTCTCTGACAGAATTACAATGTCATCGGCCAACCTCAAAGTTCTTATTTCTTCTCCATGGATTTTAATACCTACTCCGAATTTTTCTTTTATTTCCTTCACTGCTTGCTCAATATACAAATTGAATAACATCGGGGAGAGGCTACAACCCTGCCTCACTCCCTTCCCAACCACTGCTTCCCTTTCATGCCCCTCAACTCTTATAACTTCCATTTGCTTTGTATACAAATTGTAAATAGCATTTCGCTCTTTGTATTTCACCCCTGCCATCTTCAGAAATTGAAAGAGAGTATTCCAGTCAACATTGTCAAAAGCTTTCTCTAAGTATATAAATGCTAGAAACGTAGGTTTGCTTTTCCTTAATCTAGCTTCTAATATAAGCCGTAGGGTCGGTATTGCCTCACGTGTTCCAGTATTTCTACGGAATCCAAACTGCTCTTCCCCAAGGTCGGCTTGTACTAGTTTTTCCATACGTCTGTAAAGAATTCGCGTTAGTATTTTGCAGCCGTGATTTATTAAACTGATAGTTCGGTAATTTTCACATCTGTCAACATCTGCTTTCTTAGGGATTGCAATTATTATATTCTTCTTGAAGTCAGAGGGTATTTCGTCTGTTTCATACATCTTGCTCACCAGATGGTAGAGTTTTGTCAGGACTGGCTCTCCCAAGGCCGTCAATAGTCCAATGGAATGTTGTCTACTCCCGGGGCCTTTCGACTCCGGTCTTTCCCGGGTTCGATTCCTGGCGGGGTCAGGGATTTTCTCTGCCTCGTGATGACTGGGTGTTGTGTGCTGCCCTTAGGTTAGTGAGGGTTAAGTAGTTCTAAGTTCTAGGGGACTGATGACCATAGATGTTAAGTCCCATAGTGCTCAGAGCCATTTGAACCATTTTTTTGAACTCAGGTCTTTCAGTGCTCTGTCAAACTCTTCACGCACTATCATATCTCCCATTTCATCTTCATCTACATCCTCTTCCATTTCCATAATATTGTCCTTAAGTACATCGCCCTTGTATAGACCCTCTATATACTCCTTCCACCTTTCTGCTTTCCCTTCTTTGCTTAGGACTGGGTTTCCATTTGAGCTCTTGATACTCATACAAGTGGTTCTCTTTTCTCCAAACTTCC
This sequence comes from Schistocerca gregaria, assembly GCF_023897955.1. Classification (NCBI taxonomy): domain Eukaryota; kingdom Metazoa; phylum Arthropoda; class Insecta; order Orthoptera; family Acrididae; genus Schistocerca; species Schistocerca gregaria. The sequence goes on along the minus strand of NC_064924.1, from coordinate 532,539,386 downwards.
GTTTAATTTTCCTGTAGGCAGTATCTATCTTACTCCTAGTGAAATAAGCCACAACATCCTCACATTTATCCTCTAGCCATCCCTGCTTAGCCATTTTGCACTTCCTGTCGATCTCATTTTTGAGACGTTTGTATTCCTTTTTGCCTGCTTCAATTACTGCATTTTTATATTTTCTCCTTTCATCAATTAAATTCAATATTTCTTCCGTTACCCAAGGATTTCTACTAGCCCTCGTCTTTTTACCTACTTGATCTCTGTTGCCTTCACTACTTCATCTCTCAAAGCTACTCATTCTTCTTCTACTGTATTTCTTTACCCCATTCCTACCATTTGTTCACTTACGCTCTCCCTGAAACACTGTACAACCTCTGGTTCTTTCAGTTTATCCAGGTCCCATCTCCTTAAATTCCCACCTTTTTGCAGTTTCTTCAGTTTTAATCTACAGTTCATAACCAATAGATTGTGGTCAGAGTCCACATCTGCCCCTGGAAATGTCTTACAGTTTAAAACCAGGTTCCTAAATCTCTGTCTTAAACATTATATAATCTATCTGAAATCTGTCAGTATCTCAAGGCTTCTTCCATGTATACAACCTTCTTGTATGACTGTTGAACCAAGTGTTAGCTATGGTGAAGTTGGGCTCTGTGAAAACTCTACCAGGCGGCTTCCTCTTTCATTTCTTAGCCCCAATCCATATTCACCTACTATGTTTCCTTCTCTCCCTTTTCCTACTCTCGAATTCCAGTCACCCATGACTATTAAATTTTCGTCTCCCTTCACTACCTGAATAATTTCTTTTACTTCATCATACATTTCTTCAATTTCTTCATCATCTGCAGAGCTAGTTGGCATATAAATTTGTACTACTGTAATAGGCGTGGGCTTCGTGTCTATCTTGGCCACAATAATGCGTTCATTATGCTGTTTGTAGTAGCTCACCCGCATTCCTATTTTTTTATTCATTATTAAACCTACTCGTGCATTACCCCTATTTGACTTTGTATTTATAACCCTGTATTCGCCTGGCCAAAAATCTTGTTCCTCCTGCCACCAAACATCACTAATTCCCACTACATCTAACTTTAACCTATCCATTTCCCTTTTTAAATTTTCTAACCTGCCTGCTCGATTAAGGGATCTGATATTCCACGCTCCGATCCGTAGAACGCCAGTTTTCTTCCTCTTGATTACGACGTCCTCTTGAGTAGTCGCCACCCGGAGTTCCGAATTGGGGACTATTTTACCTCCGGAATATTTTACCCAAGAGGGCGCCATCATCATTTAACCATACAGTAAAGCTGCAAGCCCTCGGGAATAATTACGGCTGTAGTTTCCCCTTGCTTTCAACCGTATTTACAAGAAATAGTAATTAATATGTGAAAAAGAGACTCATTCATGAAAGCTGCCGCTACCACTGCAGTTCATTACGTTACGTGTCCTAGTGGTGATTCATTAAGATGAGTTTCATCGACAGATGTGTTTAGTCTGAACGATGTTCTAACTCAGTCGGTGGATTATGATCCGCCATTGTTGATACGGATTTTCGTGAGTTATTTCTCGATCATTTCGCTACTGGTATTCCACTCCCGTCGGCTGGAGCGTACATATCTAAAAATGTTCTGCACGAGTTGAAACATTTCTCATGCTAATTTTGGATGTTGCATCTGCTTCCGTTCCTGCCATTTGGAAAGAAGTTGGTAAATATTTTGTACAGCTGATGTATCACAGTTCGTAATTACTTGAACAAAGTAATACATTAGAACCAAAAATGACTTCTGATCAAACAAACCTTTCTACAATGAAATTTTCACTCTACCGCGGAGTGTGCGCTGATATGAAACTCCCTGGCAGATTAAAACTGTGTGCCCGACCGAGACTCGAGGCCTTTGCCTTTTTCGGGCAAGTGCTCTACAGACTGAGCTACCCAAGCACGACTCACGCCCCGTCCTCGCAGATTTAATTCTGCCAGAACCTCGTCTCCTACCTTCCAAACTTCACAGAAGCTCTCCTGCGAACCTTGCAGAACTAGCACTCCTGGAAGAAAGGATACTGCGGAGACATGGCTTAGCCACAGCCTGGGGGATGTTTCTAGAATGAAATTTTCACTCTACAGCGGAGTGTGCCCTGATATAAAACTTCCTGGCAGATTAAAAATGGTACTGGCAGAATTAAATCTGCAAGGACGGGGCGTCAGTCGTGCTTGGGTAGCTCAGTCTGTAGAGCACTTGCCCGCGAAAACCAAAGGTCCCGAGTTCGAGTCTCGGTCCGGCACACAGTTTTAATCTTCCAGGAAGTTTCAAACAAACCTTTATTCACAACCACTTGCGATCAGTCGGCCATCATGAGGAACACAAAATTATTTAACTCAGCCTATGCGTTCTAATTCTGTGGCGCAAAAAAAAAAAATTAAAAAAAATCATCATGTGTCACCGACACTTCCGTCAACATAAAAGTGCTTTAATACAGTTAATAATCTCAGTATACTCACAACATTGAGGTACCACACTCCTGTGTAGTGGACTATGCAAATAATTTTTACTTGACGACGGTCGGTAGTTCGAAGCTAATAGTCAATACAGGTTTCTTTCACCCGCAAGATTTTAAAGGAGAACATTCTTTTCCACACATAAAAATGTGTGTCTGTATGTATGTGTGTTCATCATCTCCTCCTAAACCACTGGAACTACATCAACCAAACTTGGTACATATAACTTTACAACTTTTATGTCAGGCAACAATTGCTACTGTGGTAAGAATCATCTTTCTAACTCAGTTCTGGAGATGTGACGTCATAAACAATGAGCTGCGTGAAAAACAGCAGCATCTTGCAAAAAGATTAATTTGCTTCTGTGTTACTAATTGCATTCGCAATAACTTTTGCACACAGCATCCAGATAAGCCTCTAAATGCACCTACACAAATACATTATTGTAGACACACAGAGAGATACGGCGTAATACACACTGAGATACTTAAAAAAATGCCGAATCTTGCATGAAGTTAACACACAGTAATAAAAATTCCTCGCAGATTAGAAAGGGAAACGGACTGAGATTCGAACTCAGGACCTTTGTCTTTCGCGTGCAAGTGCTGTACCATCTGAGCTACCCAAGCACGACTCAGGACCCGTCCTCACAGCTTCAATTCTGCCAGTACCTCGTCTCCCAGCTCCCAACCTTCACAGAAGCTCCTCTGGGAACCTTGCAGAACCATCACACCTAGAAGAGAGGATACTGCGGAGACATGGCTTAGCGACAGCCTGGAGGATGCTTCCGATTTAATCTGCCAGGAAGTTTCATATCAGCGCACTCTCCGCTGAAGAGTGAAAGTCTCACTCTGGAAACATCGCCCAGGTTGTGGCTAAACGATGTCGCCGCGATACCCTTTCTTCCAGGAGTCCTAGTTGTGCACGTTTCGCAGAGGAGCTTCTGTGATGGTTGGGAGGTAGGAGACGAGGTACTGTAGAATTGAAGCTGTGAGGAGCGGTCGTGGTTCGTGCTTCGGTAGCTCAGTTGGACACCGGCACGGTAGCTCAGCGTGTTCGGTCAGAGGGTTAGCTGCCCTCTGTAAGAAAAAACTGAGTTAACGGATCAACTATGAACTTTAACAAGCGTCATGGTACGTCCGCCCCGAACAATTAGAACTAACAATAACGAAGAAAATGAAATCAACAAAAAAATGAAATCAACAAAAAAATCGTCGGATGAGCACTTGTCCGCTAAAGGTAAAGAGTTCGAGTCCCAGTCCGGCACTCAGTTTTAATCTGCCAGGAAGTTTCATATTAGCACACACTCCGCTGCATAGTGGAAATCTCACTGTGCCAGGTTTGTCAGCTAGTAGTATAGAAGTACACCGTCCGCCTGCTTAACCCTGCATTGCTACTGTGGGTCTCCCGGTCTCTGACTTATGTGAGCGAGTCGTTTTCGTTAGGTTCTCAACAATGCACACGAGCAGCGTTCCTTGTAGCTTCCTACCTTACACAGTCATGCCGTTTGCTTGTCAAGTGACGGCGGAATTCCACTGTCTAGGAGTGCTTGTAGAGTGTTTGGGTCTGCCAGACCGATCATAGCAAATAGGTAAGTACTCGTTGGGGCTATAGGACCCGGAGTAGTAATGAAGGCATCGTGTGTCCCAAGACAACTACGTTTTTAGTACACATTCAAATTGCTAAACTAGCCTATTTACTTCAGACGAGGGCTTTAATGGATGTTATAGAAGATCTGTGTAGCGATGCACAGCGAAATGAAATCGTTAGTGACGAATCAGGTGACGAAGGCGGAGACGTAGACGTCGAAATACACTCCTGGAAATGGAAAAAAGAACACATTGACACCGGTGTGTCAGACCCACCATACTTGCTCCGGACACTGCGAGAGGGCTGTACAAGCAATCATCACACGCACGGCACAGCGGACACACCAGGAACCGCGGTGTTGGCCGTCGAATGGCGCTAGCTGCGCAGCATTTGTGCACCGCCGCCGTCAGTGTCAGCCAGTTTGCCGTGGCATACGGAGCTCCATCGCAGTCTTTAAAACTGGTAGCATGCCGCCACAGCGTGGACGTGAACCGTATGTGCAGTTGACGGACTTTGAGCGAGTGCGTATAGTGGGAATGCGGGAGGCAGGGTGGACGTACCGCCGAATTGCTCAACACGTGGGGCGTGAGGTCTCCACAGTACATCGATGTTGTCGCCAGTGGTCGGCGGAAGGTGCACGTGTCCGTCGACCTGGGACCGGACCGAAGCGACGCACGGATGCACGCCAAGACCGTAGGATCCTACCAGTGCCGTAGGGGACCGTACCGCCACTTCCCAGCAAATTAGGGGGACTGTTGCTCCTGGGGTATCGGCGAGGACCATTCGCAACCGCCTCCATGAAGCTAGGCTACGGTCCCGCACACTGTTAGGCCGTCTTCCGCTCACGCCCCAACATCGTGCAGCCCGCCTCCAGTGGGGTCGCGACAGGCGTGAATGGAGGGACGAATGGAGACGTGTCGTCTTCAGCGATGAGAGTCGCTTCTGCCTTGGTGCCAATGATGGTCGTATGCGTGTTTGGCGCCGTGCAGGTGAGCGCCACAATCAGGACTGCATACGACCGAGGCACACAGGGCCAACACCCGGCATCATGGTGTGGGGAGCGATCTCCTACAGTGGCCGTACACCTCTGGTGATCGTCGAGGGGACACTGAATAGTGCACGGTACATCCAAACCGTCATCGAACCCATCGTTCTACCATTCCTAGACCGGCAAGGGAACTTGCTGTTCCAACAGGACAATGCACGTCCGCATGTATCCCGTGCCACGCAACGTGTTCTAGAAGATGTAACTCAACTACCCTGGCCAGTAAGATCTCCGGATCTGTCCCCCATTGAGCATGTTTGGGACTGGATGAAGAGTCGTCTCACGCGGTCTGCACGTCCAGCACGAACGCTGGTCCAACTGAGGCGGCAGGTGGAAATGGCATGGCAAGCCGTTCCACAGGACTACATCCAGCATCTCTACGATCGTCTCCATGGGAGAATAGCAGCCTGCATTGCTGCGAAAGGTGGATATACACTGTACTAGTGCCGACATTGTGCATGCTCTGTTGCCTGTGTCTATGTGCCTGTGGTTCTGTCAGTGTGATCATGTGATGTATCTGACCCCAGGAATGTGTCAATAAAGTTTCCCCTTCCTGGGACAATGAATTCACTGTGTTCTTATTTCAATTTCCAGGAGTGTATATAGTGAACACAATACGGAAAGCGACGAAAGTGGGGATGACAGTAATAGACATAAGAACAATAAGTAATATTTTGTTGGTAAGGACAAGCGTAATAATTGGATGAAAGACACACCTACTCCTCGTATCAGAACGAGGTCACATAATATTGTGTCACATATTTCTGGTGTGAGAGGAAGGGCAAAGAATAAAAGGACAGAAGTAGAAATATGGCGGCTGTTTTTCACCGATGAAATAATGGATGAAGAAGTGATACATACTAACCAATGCATCGAATCCGCTGAGCCGAGATTCTCTTCGTCTTAGACCTTCATTCATGATACACATAAAGGTCTGTTGTATTTGGGTGCAATCTACAAGGTTGGTAGGGTTAATGTAGAAGAACTCTGGGACACAGACAGAACAGGATTGGAATTATTCTACTCTACTATGACCCTACAGAGATTCAGGTTTGTGGCACAGTGCCTGAGATTTGACGATAAGTCAACGAGGTCCGACAGGCGAAAAGAGGGTAAATTGTCTCCTATACGAAATATATTTGATTTGTTTGCCATTAACTGCATAACACACTATTCCCTTGGAGAATATGTCACTGTATATGAAATGCTTGTCAAATTTCAAGGACGATGTAGTTTTCGAATGTACATTCCTTCCAAACTTTGCAAATATCGAATAAAAGTGTTCAATCTAGCCGAAGCAAGAAAGGCGTACACGTCAAATTTGGAAGTTTATTTAGGTGAGCAGCGAGATGGACCGTATAAGTTGAGTAATCTTGAAGTTGTCTCGTCAAAAGGTTGTGTAATCGCATTTCCAAAACATCAATGAACATAACGATGGATGACTGGTTTACAAACTATGAACTGGCCCTGTCACTTCTGAAGGACAGTAAATTAACACTTTTGGAAACAGTAAGGAAGAACAAGATGGAAATTCCCCCAGAATTCGTGAAAACAAGAGGTAGAAACGCTTTTACAAGTATCTTTGGCTTTCAGAAGACGTGCACATTAGTGAGTTATGTACCAAAGAAAAACAGCTACCTGCTTCTAATGAGTACTATGGTCCATAACAACAAAATAGATGCAACAAGTGGAGAAGAAATGAAGCCGGAGATGATAACTCTGCATAATGCTACTAAGAGTGGGGTAGATTTAGTAGATCAGATGTGTGCCACCTATGATGTAGCAAGAACAACTACTAGCAGAAGATCCCGGGTTCGAGCCCCGTTCGGTGCAAACGTTTTCAACTATCCCCGTTGACTTATATCAACGCCTGTATGCAGCTAGGGGTATTCATTTCGTTGTAATTTCATTCTAACAAGCTGCATGGTCACCGATGGTATCTGTTCTTTCAGACATGTCCGAAAGAACAGATACCATCTTCATAAATAAATACCTAGAAGGTGGCCGTTGGCATTATTCTTTTGCTTACTGAATGTAGCAGGCATAAATAGTCTCGTCACCTACAGAGCTAACAACCAGGGGGAGACCAAGAGGAGAGGCATTCTGAAATCGCTTGGGAAGGCTCTAGTCAGAGGCCAATTACTACACAGGGCTGGCAGGCATCATATCAATCACCCTCTCAAAAGATCTGTCAACAGATTGGCGGGGGTCGAACAGCAAGACGATAGGAGTATGAACCAGAGTACGGTGCTGAGAGACGACAGTGCTACGGATGTGAAGATAGCAAAACGCAATATACACTCCTGGAAATGGAAAAAAGAACACAATGACACCGGTGTGTCAGACCCACCATATTTGCTCCAGACACTGCGAGAGGGCTGTACAAGCAATGATCACACGCACGGCACAGCGGACAGACCAGGAACCGCGGTGTTGGCCGTCGAATGGCGCTAGCTGCGCAGCATTTGTGCACCGCCGCCGTCAGTGTAAGCCAGTTTGCCGTGGCATACGGAGCTCCATCGCAGTCTTTAACACTGGTAGCATGCCGCCACAGCGTGGACGTGAACCGTATGTGCAGTTGACGGACTTTGAGCGTGAATTCATTGTCCCAGGAAGGGGAAACTTTATTGACACATTCCTGGGGTCAGATACATCACACGATCACACTGACAGAACCACAGGCATATAGACACAGGCAACAGAGCATGCACAATGTCGGCACTAGTACAGTGTATATCCACCTTTCGCAGCAATGCAGGCTGCTATTCTCCCATGGAGACGATCGTAGAGATGCTGGATGTAGTCCTGTGGAATGGCTTGCCATGCCATTTCCACCTGTCGCCTCAGTTGGACCAGCGTTCGTGCTGGACGTGCAGACCGCGTGAGACGACGATTCATCCAGTCCCAAACATGCTCAATGGGGGACAGGTCCGGAGATCTTGCTGGCCAGGGTAGTTGACTTACACCTTCTAGAGCACGTTGCGTGGCACGGGATACATGCGGACGTGCATTGTCCTGTTGGAACAGCAAGTTCCCTTGCCGGTCTAGGAACGGTAGAACGATGGGTTCGATGACGGTTTGGATGTACCGTGCACTATTCAGTGTCCCCTCGACGAACACCAGAGGTGTACAGCCAGTGTAGGAGATCGCTCCCCACACCATGATGCCGGGTGTTGGCCCTGTGTGCCTCGGTCGTATGCAGTCCTGATTGTGGCGCTCACCTGCACGGCGCCAAACACGCATACGTCCATCACTGGCACCAAGGCAGAAGCGACTCTCATCGCTGAAGACGACACGTCTCCATTCGTCCCTCCATTCACGCCTGTCGCGACCCCACTGGAGGCGGGCTGCACGATGTTGAGGCGTGAGCGGAAGACGGCCTAACGGTGTGCGGGACCGTAGCCCAGCTTCATGGAGACGGTTGCGAATGGTCCTCGCCGATACACCAGGAGCAACAGTGTCCCTAATTTGCTGGGAAGTGGCGGTGCGGTCCCCTACGGCACTGCGTAGGATCCTACGGTCTTGGCGTGCATCCGTGCGTCGCTGCGGTCCGGTCCCAGGTCGACGGACACGTGCACCTTCCGCCGACCACTGGCGACAACATCGATGTACAGTGGAGACCACACGCCCCACGTGTTGAGCAATTCGGCGGTACGTCCACCCGGCCTCCCGCATGCCCACTATACGCCCTTGCTCAAAGTCCGTCAACTGCACATACGGTTCACGTCCACGCTGTGGCGGCATGCTACCAGTGTTAAAGACTGCGATGGAGCTCCGTATGCCAAGGCAAACTGGCTGACACTGACGGCGGCGGTGCACAAATGCTGCGCAGCTAGCGCCATTCGACGGCCAACACCGCGGTTCCTGGTGTGTCCGCTGTGCCGTGCGTGTGATGATTGCTTGTACAGCCCTCTCGCAGTGTCCGGAGCAAGTATGGTGGGTCTGACACACCGGTGTCAATGTGTTCTTTTTTCCATTTGCAGGAGTGTATATCGTTTCCACCACTCTGACGGCAACATGGCAAGTTCCGGCGACACTCTACATCTACTTGTTTACTCTGCAATTCAAACTTAAGTGCCTTGCAGAGGGTTCATCGAACCATTCATACTACTTCTCTACGATTCCACTCTCGAATGGGGCGTGGGTAAAAGGAACACTTAAATCTTTCTATTCGAGCTCTGATTTGTATTATTTTATTATGATGATCATTTCTCCCGAGGTGGGTGTCAACAAAATATTTTCGCATTCGGAAGATAATGTTGGTGATTGAAATTTCGTAAACAGATCTCACCGCAAAGAAAATTGCCTTTGTTTCAGTGACTGTTAACCCAACTCGCGTATCATATCAGTGACACTCTCACCCCTATTGCCGGATAGCACGAAACGAGCTGCCCTTCTTTTCACTTTTTCGATGTCCTCCGTCAGTCCTACTTGGTAATGATTCCACACCGCACAGCAATATTCCAGCAAAGGACGGAGAAGTGTAATGTAGGCTGTCTCTTTAGTGAGTTTGTCGCATCTTCTAAGTGTTCTGCCAACAAAGCGCAGTCTTTGTTTCGCCTTCCCCGTAATATTATCTATATGGTTTTTTCCAATTTAAGTTGCTCGTATTTGTAATTCCTAGATATTTAGTGAAACTGACATCCCTTAGATTTGTGCGATTTATTGTATATGCAAAATTTATCGGATTTCTTTCAGTACCCATGTCGATGACCTCGCACTTTTCTGTGTTTGGTGCCAATTGCCACTTCTGGCACCGCACAGAAATTCTCTCTAGATCATTTTGTTATTGGAATTGATCGTGTGATGATTTCACTAGACGGTAAATTACAGCGTCATCTGCAAAGAATCTGAGGGGTCTGCCCAGATTATCACCTAGATCATTTATGTAAACCAGGAACTGTTCTACTCGATGATTTACCGTCTATCACTACGAACTGTGACCTCTCTGAGAGGAAATTACGAATCCTGTCACACAACTGAGACGATACTCCTTATGCACGCAATTTGATTAATAGCCACCTGTGAGGAAAGTCTGGAAATCTAGGAATATGGAATCGATCTGAGATCCCTTGTCGACAGCACTCATTACTTCATGGGAATAAAGCGCTAGCTGTGTTGCACAAGAAAGATATTTTCTGAACCAGTGTTGGTTATGTATCAATATGTCATTTTCTTCAAGGTGATTTACAGTGTTCGAGTACAGTATATGTTCCAAAATCCTACTGCAAATGGAGGTCACCTTCTGAATCTGCTTAGTGTATTCATCGCTTGGTCTCCCTCTAAGATTTTTACCCTCCACGCTGCTCTCCAATACTAAATTGGTGATCCCTTGATGCCTCAGAACATGTCCTACCAACCGATCCCTTCTTCTAGTCAAGTTCTGCCACAAACTTCTCTTCTCCCCAATCCTATTCAATATTTCCCCATTAGTTGTGTGATCTACCCATCTAATCTTCAGCATTCTTCTGTAGCACCACATTTCGAAAGTTTCTATTCTCTTCTTGACCAAACTATTTATTGTCCATGTTTCACTTCCATACATGGCTACACTCCAAACAAATACTTTCAGAAACGACTTCCTGATACATAAATCTATATTCGATGTTAACAAATTTCTCTTCTTCAGAAACGCTTTCCTTGCCATTGCCAGTCTACATTTTATATCTTCTCTACTTCGACCATCATCAGTTATTTGGCTCCCCAAATAGCAAAACTCATTTACTACTTTATGTGTCTCATTTCCTAATCTGATTCCCTCAGCATCACCCGGCTTTATTCGACTACATTCCATTATCCTCGTTTTGCTTTTGTTGATGTTCATCTTATATCCTCCTTTCAAGACACTTTCCATTCCGTTCAACTGCTCTTCCAAGTCCTTTTCTGTCTCTGATGGAATTACAATGTCATCGGCGAACCTCAAGGTTTTTATTTCTTCTCCATGGATTTTAATACCCACTCCGAATTTTTCTTTTATTTCCTTCACTGCTTGCTCAATATACAGATTGAATAACATCGAGCAGAGGTTGCAACCCTATCTCACTCCCTTCCCAGCCACTGCTTCCCTTTCATACCCCTCAACTCTTATAACTGACATCTGCTTTTTGTATAAATTGTAAATAGCCTTTCGCTCCCTGAATTTTACCCCTGCCACCTTTAGAATTTGAGAGAGAGTATTCCAGTCAACATTGTCAGAAGCTTTCTGTAAGTCCACAAATGCTAGAATCGTAGGTTTGCCTTACCTTAATCTTTCTTCTAAGATAAGTCGTAAGGTCAGTATTGCCTTACGTGTTCCAATATTTCTACGGAATCCAAACTGATCTTCCCCGAGGTCAGCTTGTACTAGTTTTTCCATTCGTCTGTGAAGAATTCGCGTTAGTATTTTGCAGCTGTGACTTATTAAACTGATAGTTCGGTAATTTTCACATCTGTCAACACCTGCTTTTTTTGGGATTGGAATTATTATATTCTTCTTGAAGTCTGAGGGTATTTCGCCTGTCTCATACATCTTGCTCACCAGATGGTAGAGTTTTCTCAGGACTGGCTCTCCCATGGCCGTTAGTAGTTCTAACGGAATGTTGTCTACTCCCGAGGCCTTGTTTCGACTCAGGTCTTTCAGTGCTATGTCAAACTCTTCACGCAGTATAGTATCTTCCATCTCATCTTCATCTGTTTGCTCTTCCATTTCCATAATATTATCCTCAAGTACATCGCCCTTGTATAGACCCTCTGTATTCTCCTTCCCCCTTTCTGCTTTCCCTTCTTTGCTTAGAACTGGGTTTCCATCTGAGCTATTGATATTCATACAAGTGGCTCTCTTTTTTCCTGAGCCTCTTTAATTTTCCTGTAAGCAGTGTCTATCTTACCCCTATTGAGATAAGCCTCTACATCCTTACTTTTGTCCTCTAGCCATCCCTGCTTAGCCATTTTGCACTTCCTGTCGATCTCATTTTTGAAACGTCTCTATTCCTTTTTGCCTGCTTCATTTACTGCATTTTTATATTTTCTTCTTTCGTCAATTAAGTTCAATATTTCTTCTGTTACCCAAGGATTTCTACTAGCCCTCGTGTTTTTACCTACTTGATCCTCTGCTGCCTTCACTGCTTCATCCCTCAAAGCTACCCATTCTTCTTCTAGTGTACTTCTTTCCCCCATTCCTGTCAATTGTTCCCTTATGCTCTCCCTGAAACTCTGTACAACCTCTGGTTTTTTCAGTTTATCCAGGTCCCATCTCCTTAAATTCCCCCCTTTTTGCAGTTTCTTCAGTTTTAATCTACAGTTTATAACAAATAGATTGTGGTCAGAGTCCACATCTGCCCCTGGAAATGTCTTACAATTTAAAGCCTGATTCCTAAATCTCTGTCTTACCATTATATAATGTATCTTATACCTTCTAGTATTTCCAGGATTCTTCCATGTATACAACCTTCTTTCATGATTCTTGAACCAAGTGTTTGCTGTGATTAAGTTATGCTCTGTGAAAAATTCTAACAGGCGGCTTCCTCTTTCATTTCTTATTTCCATTCCATATTCACCTACTACATTTCCTTCTCTTTCTTTTCCTACTATAGAGTTCCAGTCACCCATGACTATTAAATTTTCGTCTCCCTTCACTATCTGAATAATTCTTTTATCTCATCATACATTTCATCAATCTCTTCATCATCTGCGGAGTTAGTCGGCATATAAACTTGTACTATTGTGGTAGGCGTGGGCTTTGTATCTATCTTGGCCACAATAATGCATTCACTATGCTGTTTGTAGTGGCCTACCCGCATTCCTATTTTCCTATTCGTTATTAAACCTACTCCTGCATTACCCCTATTTGATTTTGTGTTTATAACCCTGTATTCACCTGACCAAAAGTCTTCTTCCTCCTGCCACCGAACTTCACTAATTCCCACTATATCTAACTTTAACCTATCCATTTCCCTTTTTAAATTTTCTAATCTAACTGTCCGGTTAAGGGATCTGACATTCCACTCTCCGATCCGTAGAACGCCAGTTTTCTTTTTCCTGATAACGATCTCCATACAGTAAAGCTGCGTGCCCTCGGGAAAAATTACGGCCGTAGTTTCCCCTTGCTTTCAGCCGTTCGCAGTACCAGCACAGCAAGGCCGTTTTGGTTAATGTTGCAGGGCCAGGTTAGTCAATCATCCAGACTGTTGCCCCTGCAACTACTGAAAAGGCTGCTGCCCCTCTTCAGGAACCACACGTTTGTCTGGCCTCTCAACAGATACCCATCCGTTGTGGTTGCACCTACGGTACGGCCATCTGTATCGCTGAGGCACGCAAGCCTCCCCACCAACGGCAAGGTCCATGGTTCATGTGGAAGGAGGTCAGTGATATGGGTCTGTAATTCAATGGGTTACTCCTATTTGCTTTTTTGAATATTGGTGTGACCTGTGCTACTTTCCAGTCTTTAGAAACATTCCTTTCGTCAAGTGAGCGGTTATATATGATTGCTAAGAAAGACGGTATTGTGTCTGCATGCTCTGAAAGGAACCTGATTGGTATATCATCTGGACCGGAAGACTTGCCTTTTTCAAGTGATTTGAGTTGTTTCGTAACACCTAAGATGCCATTCAGGCTAACAGCTGTTCTGGTTTCGAATACTGGAATATTTACTGCGTCTTTTTTCGTGAAGGAATTACGGAAAACTGTACTAGTAGCTCCGCTTTAGTGGCACCATCATCGGTAACATTTCCATCGCTAATGCGCAGTAACGGTATTGACTGTTTTTTGTCATTGGTGTTCTTTACATGCGACCAGAATCTCTTTGGGTTTTCTACCATATTTTGAGAAAATGTCTGATTGTGTAAACTATTAAAAGCATCACGCATTGACGTCCGCACTAAATTCATAGCTTCCGTGAAACTTGGCCAGTCTTGGGCGTTTTGTTTGTCGTGAACGCGCTGCGGCCTTACGCAGAAGTACTCATTCACGTGGAAGTAAAGTGGCGTACGTTCGAGACGTATCCTGTTTTGAACGGAGTGCGTCAGGTGCGAATCGAAGTGCATAAACACGTCCCGTAGTGTGTGACCTTGTGGCTGCCGAGCGATCGTCAAGCAGCGAGGGACACAACGAAAGCGTAAGTTGTTCCTTTCCATTACCGTGCCCCGTGGGCCCGGTTTCCGAACGCACCTTGCGCGATACCAGCGACAACGTCTGCACTCCAGCCGTGTGAGGAAATAGAGCCTCAGCAAATCGATTCGTACTCGAAGATGCGAGAGGTGCTATTTCTCGTGATCCCCAGAACGCGGACACGCGCTCCTGCAAGCAGAAGTCGCCCAAACGACGAAAGAAGAGGAGGCTGGCCGCAGGAAATGCTTCGCAAGATGGAGGATAAGAAAAATCCCTCTGCGGCCCGGGCTGTAGACCTCACTCCAACAGTTCCTGGTTCGCTATTGGTAACGTCCTCCCAAGATCAAACATAAGTTGACGATGCTCAACCCACCGACGATCTTCCTACCCATTTTGCGCTTAAGACCCCATCTGAACATCATCCGTGGCCTACGAGCACAACTCCAGCTTGATGATTGGACGTCCGATATGGAGATCGAAAGAATGATGCCAGACTCGAGCGACGAATTGATCTTCGAGCCCGGCGGATCGTCGGACGGACATCTTGTCTCTGCCGATCAGCAAATATGCGGCGCGGAAGACAGGGACGGTCAAACGAGGGACGTGGCGCTTACATCTACATCTACATCTACATGACTACTCTGCAATTCACATTTAAGTGCTTGGCAGAGGGTTCATCGAACCACAATCATACTATCTCTCTACTATTCCACTCCCGAACAGCGAGCGGGAAAAACGAACACCTAAACCTTTCTGTTCGAGCTCTGATTTCTCTTATTTTATTTTGATGATCATTCCTACCTATGTAGGTTGGGCTCAACAAAATATTTTCGCATTCGAAAGAGAAAGTTGGTGACTGAAATTTCGTAAAAAGGTCTCGCCGCGACGAAAAACGTCTATGCTGTAATGACTTACATCCCAACTCGTGTATCATATCTGCCACACTCTCTCCCCTATAACGCGATAATACAAAACGAGCTGCCCTTTTTTGCACCCTTTCGATGTCCTCCGTCAATCCCACCTGGTAAGGATCCCACACCGCGCAGCAATATTCTAACAGAGGACGAACGAGTGTAGTGTAAGCTGTCTCTTTAGTGGACTTGTTGCATCTTCTAAGTGTCCTGCCAATGAAACGCAACCTTTGGCTCGCCTTCCCCACAATATTGTCTATGTGGTCTTTCCAACTGAAGTTGTTCATAATTTTAACACCCAGGTACTTAGTTGAATTGACAGCCTTGAGAATTGTACTATTTATCGAGTAATCGAATACCAACGGATTTCTTTTGGAACTCATGTGGATCATCTCACACTTTTCGTTATTTAGCGTCAACTGCCACCTGACACACCATACAGCAATCTTTTCTAAATCGCTTTGCAGCTGATACTGGTCTTCGGATGACCTTACTAGACGGTAAATTACAGCATCATCTGCGAACAGTCTAAGAGAACTGCTCAGATTGTCACCCAGGTCATTTATATAGATCAGGAATAGTATAGGTCCCAGGACGCTTCCCTGGGGAACACCTGATATCACTTCAGTTTTACTCGATGATTTGCCGTCTATTACTAAGAACTGCGACATTCCTGACAGGAAATCACGAATCCAGTCGCACAACTGAGACGATACCCCATAGCTCCGCAGCTTGATTAGAAGTCGCTTGTAAGGAACGGTGTCAAAAGTTTTCCGGAAATCTAGAAATACGGAATCAACTTGAGATCCCCTGTCGATAGCGGCCATTACTTCGTGCGAATAAAGAGCTAGCTGCGTTGCACAAGAGCGATATTTTCTGAAGCCATGCTGATTACGTGTCAATAGATCGTTCCCTTCGAGGCTATTCATGTTTGAATACAGTATATGCTCCAAAACCCTACTGCAAACCGACGTCAATGATATAGGTCTGTAGTTAAATGGATTACTCCTACTACCCTTCTTGAACACTGGTGCGACCTGCGCAATTTTCCAATCTGTAGGTACAGATCTATCGGTAAGCGAGCGGTTGTATATGAGTGCTAAGTAGGGAGCTATAGTATCAGCGTAATCTGAAAGGAACCTAATCGGTATACAATCTGGACCTGAAGACTTGCCCGTATCAAGCGATTTGAGCTGCTTCGCAGCCCCTAAGGTATCTACTTCTAAGAAACTCATGGTAGCAGATGTTCGTGTTTCAAATTCTGGAATATTCCATTCGTCTTCCCTGGTGAAGGAATTTCGGAAAACTGCGTTCAATAACCCCGCTTTAGCGGCTCAGTCGTCGATAACAGTACCATCGGCACTGCGCAGCGAAGGTATTGACTGCGTCTTGCCGCTTGTGTACTTTACATACGACCAGAATTTCTTCGGATTTTCTACCAAATTTCGTGACAATGTTTCGTTGTGGAACCTATTAAAGGCATCTCGCATCGAAGTACGTGCCAAATTTCGCGCGTCTGTAAATTTTAGCCCATCTTCGGGAATTAAACGAGCGCAAGATACGTCATCATACTATCCAATGACACAGGTGTATCGGATAGGTATAGTCAATGTCAATGGCATTAGTTCCACGATCAGAACCCACCTGTTAAAAGACGTCATTCGGGCGGCGGACTGGATATCGTGTTACTGCAAGACATACAGCCTCGATGTTTGTGGATACCCGTTTAAGTCAAGCCAACTACCGATGGTGGTTGTGGTATGGCCATACTACCAAGCAGTAGCATTGGACCAACAGATATTCAGTATTTACCATCAACGAAAGGCGTTGCGGTCACCAAGGGCGCTGTCCGCCTTGTGAATTTGTAGGACCCATTTGGTACTGTGAAGTGTCGAGAGCTCTATTACTCAACTGAGAAAGCTCCATCGTTTCAAGACCCTAAGAGCACATAGTGGTGGGCGGTGACTTTAACAGCGTCTTACGCCTTGAGGATCAGATCCCTCGCAATGTCCCATGCGCAGTCCTTCATGCTACGGTCAAGGATCTCGCTTTGCGTGATACGTGGACTGTAGTCCACAGTGACTGACGCGGATATACGCACTTCACCGGCCACTCGGCCGGCAGGTTGGTCAGGATTTATGTTTCCCGTGGTCTTTGCGGAGTGGCAGGAGGTGCCGAACTGAGGCCCATTGAATTTACTGTCCGTCTGCCCTTCATCTGCGTCGTGGCTGCCACGACGAGAGCAAAAAATGGTTCAAATGGCTCTAAGCTCTATGTGACTTAACATCTGAGATCATCGGTCCCCTAGACGTTGCACTACTTAAACCTAACTAACCTATGGAAATCACTCGTATCCATGCCCGAGGCAGGATTCGAACCTGCGACCGCAGCAGTTGCGCAGTTCCGGACTGAAGCGCCTAGAACCGCTCGGTCACAACGGCCGGCAATAGACAACAGGTCCATGGACTCCTAACGTCAACATACTCCGGGAAGAGGCTTGCCGTGTAGCCGTCACTGATATGTGGCAAAAAATGCACGACGGCGTCATACCTATGATTCCACGACATGATGCGCCAAACCAGCTATTCACCGCACGGACATGGCGTATGGACAATGTAGGGCGCTTTGGCTCCGATCGACGTTTGAGTTTTACTGCATGAGACTAGCGTAGCAACAACCCCCGCCAGAGCGCCAAACGGCCGTCCACCGCACACAGCCGCGCCTTCTGCATATCATGGCTGACGGATTTGACGGCACGCGGGTTCCACTGAGACTGCAAGATTCCATCCCAGAAGAACGTGCTTCTCTTTATAACATCTTCAGCGAACAGAGAGAGCATAAGAGGCATCACTGTAGTTATTTCGGTGGATGGGCAACGTTCACAGACACAAACCACCATCTCCTGTGTCCTCACAGATCATTACCTCACACTTTATCTAGCAGGTCAACCGCCTGACATTGACATTGCGGTCCTCCTGCACGGCTTACCACCTTCGGGTAGGGCGCAAGGCGACGCCACATTCTTGGTGGCCGTAAGGTGGGAAGAAAGGCGCATGGCTCTGTCGCGCGGCGCGAGAAACAAATCACCTGGACCTGATTTCTTCCGCTTGCATTTTATAGCACCTTTCCTGACATGATGTGGGATTTTTGGCGGCAGATGTGCTGCGAACTCCTGGATGCAGACTTTCGCTCCCGTCACAATTTTTTTTGGAGGGAATTATCATCCCTGTGCCAAAACCAAAAGGGCGGTGCAGTCCTCAAGACTTTCGGTCGTTGACATTAGTGAATTCGGATTACGAGCTGTTCGCCCGCATACTTCGTGCTCGCCTCCTCGCTACTATCAAAGATGCCATTCATGCCGACCAAACATGTCTGGTAGGTACCAGTAACACACAAATGGCGTTAAGCTCTGATAGATATGTTGTGGTGCTCATGTCATCATGCCGTTTAGAAGCCGCCCTCGTGGCTGTTGACCTAGACCAATCATTTGACCGCGTTAAGCACCATTTCTTGCAGGCTGTCTTAGAAATGATGGGACTGTCCCCAATATCGGCAGGTGTGGTTCTCCGTGTCATCCACGGAGCCCCTTCTACAGTCCTTGTCAATGGTTACAGCCCACCACCGTTCATTATTGAGCGCTCAGTGCGACATGGATGCCTTGAGTCAGCCTCTCTCTCTTCGCCGTCGCCCTCGTGCCTGCACTTCACGACCTACGGCAAGGTTTGTAGGGCATTCGCCTCCGTAATGTGCTGTGGCAACGCAGACGACATAGTTTTCTTGGCGAGGTCGGCAGCAGATACTCTGAAGCGCCAAATAAAATGGTATAGGCATGCGTTTTCAAATACAAAGGTATGTAAAGAGGCACAATGCGGCGTTGCGGTCGGCCACACAACATGTGTCTGCCGCAGTTGTTTGATCGGTTAGTGTTGCTACAATGGTAGGTTATCAAGATTTAAGTGAGTTTGAACTTGGTGCTACAGTCAGCGCTCGAGCGATGCCACACAGCATCTCCGAGGTAGCGATGAAGTGGGGTACCGTGAATATCATGATCGGATAAAACAAAAAAATCGCCGATATCGCTGCAGCCTGTGAAAGATCCTACAATAACTGTACCAACGACGACTGAAGAGAGCCGTTCAACGTGACAGAAGTGCAACCCTTGCAAAAAATGCTGCAGATTTCAATGAGGGCCATCAACAAGCATCAGCGTGCGAACCCTTCCGCGAATCATGGATGTGTGCAGAGGATTGCATATGAGTACGTCAGTGCCCATTGCCAAAGTCCCAGCATTGAAGTGTTTGGGAGTGACCTTCCATGAGAACTTACAGCGTGCAGCAGCAGATACGTATCGCACACTACTTAAGGTGATCCGCAGGCAAGTTCGTCTGAATACCTTCTGAACACTTGACATTTTGTCAATGTCTACTTTGCTCCGAAACTTAATCAGTACATACGCGTTCTCCCAATGGCCGCTACGGTAGATGCCGAGTTCCAGACGGCCTTAGATCATTTCGTCAGCGCTGGTAGGGTGTTTAAAACCCATTACGAGACTAATGTTGCCCACACATGCAAGCGGCACTGGAATAACAAACGTGCACAATAGGGCGCGCGCTCTCTTTCTGAGGACGATGCGTTGCCTACGTACTTCAGACAGGGACCCCTCATTGGCCAGCACTGTGTCACATTCGCACACATCTGGTTGACATAAATTATCTATTGGATGTCCTTCCGACCACACTGGCTCCTAGAGCCAAGGACTTCTAGCGCTACTTTTAACGGATACTACCTGCTAATGTGGTTGAACGCCGCCATCCGGCGATTGGCTGGAAGCGGGTATGGAGTAGCATACACTCGCCTTTCCTTTCCACCGCGGTGAGTGCGTTTGGTATGTAATAACGACTGAAAAAATCTACACCAGCAACGTTTATACACTATACATCTTGACGTAGACCCTTTCCGCGCCGCTGTTGATACCGACATGCACCATTTCGTTTGTGGTACGGCTACTGACTGCTGGCTCCTAACACGGCCCATGTTAGCATTGTTGCCGCTCAGTCCGTAGAGCTCACCGAACTGATCCATCCCGGAGTCAATTACTATCCTGCTACTCGTCATAACGCCACGGTGTTGGTTAAGGGCATGACACTGCCACACGTTTTTAGTGAGGGCGTTGCAGGGTTGTTAGATTTTTGTCACTATTTAACGACCAGCTACACAGTTTTACGGCGCAAAGCGTCCTATGGTTCGTCCTTTTTCGAATTACTTGGGGTCGTTATTCACGTGCCCTTGGGGTGTATTGGGTGTGAGAAGAGTGAGGAAGAAGCACATGATGGACTGATAAGAGACATCAACGGTAACTATAGGGTCTTTCTGCCTTGCTGAACGAGAAGACCACCTGAACATCCCACCATCTGGCTGCTGTGGGCATCCCCATAAGAAGATTTTTAAAAAAATGAAAACATAACAACAAAAAATAAAACAAATAAAATATAATAAAAATGTTGCATCCTTTCCTTTATCCACTTCTTTTTTAACATAATGATCAGAGGAGTATTTAATTTTGGTTCGTGGGCGGAGCCTAAAGTGGTGCCAAACAACCGCCCTAGTTTTTTACGATGAAAGTGGTGGTGGCAGTAGCTTTGTCCTTGTTTTTAGGTTAGATAGGTTTTTGGGGATTAATATGGGTGCTAGGGGCTAACGCCTGAAATTGAAGAGATCTAATAAAATTAAAAAAAGAGTGGTAACGCGGTTGACTACCATGCAGCGAGGCCGGGTTCGATT
This sequence comes from Schistocerca gregaria, assembly GCF_023897955.1. NCBI lineage: Eukaryota > Metazoa > Arthropoda > Insecta > Orthoptera > Acrididae > Schistocerca > Schistocerca gregaria. The sequence continues at coordinate 532,518,490 of NC_064924.1, read as the reverse complement.
CCCGGCCGGGTTGCGGGTTTTCTCCGCTCGTGGTCTGGGTGTTGTGTTGTCTTCATCCCCGCTGATGCACCTGAAATAAGTTCTTTCAACCCGGCGGTCGAACTTCACCGGATATCACGCCCCCCCCCCTCCCCCCTCCCCGGACAACAATGTCACTTGTCTTTTTTCCACTAGCCAGAATTCTTTTTCGTTTTTTTTTCTTTTTTGGCGGGAGAGGAGTTGGGGGGGGGGGGGTCATGAGGCATCAAAACATTCTTCAGTGTACTGTACCGGGTACTTTGTCTCACTGAAGCTATGCTACTTTATGAGCCTATGCTTTGGCTCCGAAATTAGCAGCGCTATCTTCAGGTAACCTGATTGTTTCAAAAATAGCTGTTCCACATGTAACGCTGTTTATTTATTTATTTTATAACCTCTAATTTCTGGAATCCATGTCCCAAGCAAGAGACATTTTCTTATTGTTGTAGCAGTACAGTGGTGTTCTAATTCTGCGAGAGTGTAATGCTGTTCAAAGTCATAGTCTTCCTTTTTTATTTTAGGTCAACATTTGAATCGCTGTTTGACCCTTTCCCATCGCTAAAACTGACTGAAAGGTTCTCGGCCGTTGCGTAGGACGTCTTTCTGGAAACTGCATGACGTTTCTGCGCGGTAGCTGCTCGTCATGTTCAGGTGCGACTAAAATCTGAAGAAATATTCTGTAGTTCCCACAACACCATTCCGACTCCTGGGAACTTCTCAAGCCTTTACAATGGTTGTTTACGAAAAGCTATAATTATTCCCTCAATTTAACTTGCTCTTTGAACATAAAACAGGATGACTTATGACCATATTACTGCACTGCACACTAACAGATGGTCGCTAAGTTACATTATAATTAGTCATTACGTCATGCTCGTGAAGCCAGCCGTGGGTGTCGCCAATCACGCAGCAAGCGGACACAACGTTGAGCGTGGGAGGGAGGGAAAAGCACTAGAAAAAGAGATGGTATCATTGCTATGGCTAAGACATTTAAACAGCACAGGGTGACTCAGGCTGTAACCTTGCCTAACCGCAAAATTGCAAAACGGAAACCGTGTAGTTGTGCACCTTACTCCACAGTCTCGTCTCGTATTCTTACCGGCTATTGTCTTCCACTTGCGGCGTCTAAGTGTGCAAGGACACATAAAACTATCCCATCATTTGGTACCTGGTAGTATCAGCTTCATACCAGCTAGTATTCAGCTGTAAGATAGTTTTCAGTTTCTCGTTTTTCTCCAAAAAGTAAAGACCGACAAATAATTAACCTCCTGCTAGAAACGTTTTGACCTCTACCTGATTAAAACTTTGAGTGATTATTGTAGTGTCTTCGACTGAAGTTGAGGTGAGAAATTCGAAACCATTGACAAAAAAGTAGACAGACCAAAAGAAATTAGTGAAGTGTGGATATCAATTTTTCTGTTATCTGCTTGAGATTGTGGTTTTGTGTTACAGCAAGAAAATTGTTTTTCAGTAGGTAAGCCTGTGTCACCAACAGCTAAATGGCATTAAACCCGCTCGTCCAATTACCTAATCTGTCTGGAAATCGCGGAGAGTCTCAAAATGACACAGGATGCCAACTGTTTTTTCCCCTTTGTTGTTATTTAGATCGTCACTTGGTGATGGGCTAGCGACGGATAAAAACGGCTCTTCAACCAAAGGCTTTACATCTGTAACATAAGTTTTAATACACACAAAATATATAAAAAGTTAATTCTGTTTTTAAAAATATTTATTGAGGAAAACATTTAATGATTTTAATTCGTTTAAGATGATTCTGCACAATAATCATATGTTTATGCCGCTACGGTACAATGGTGTGGCATGGAAACGATCATGGTCGTGATGGAGATGGTGTGACGAAACAGTAACGGAACACTCTGGGACCGCAGGAAGCAGTCAACAGTTACGTGCGGGAGGACGAAGGAGTGAGAAAGCCGGAAAGAGGGGCTGAAGTGGGGGGGGGGGGGGGGGAGGGAGGGAGGGAGGGGGCGTTGTTGACTGGCGCTGGGAGAAAGGGTGTATCTCGGGACGGATGTCATCGCTGGGCAGTGGGCATTAGTTGAACTTTCATGGAGGTGCATCGAAGGTGCGGTACGGATGGAGTCGCGCAGCAGGATAAGAAGTTAGTGGACAGTTTATTTGGTGCTGTGAGTGTGTTTTACGAGGGCTGACAGCTGTTAAGGTATGCATTTTAGAGACCTTGTTTACTAGACTTCTCTGTTTCGAATTATCATTTCTGCCACATCCCTGAATATTGACCATTCCTCCTGGGTCACTTGCATATTCCTACATTACATTCAGTACTGACGTCGGTTTCACTCTGTTTGTACTCAAAAATACTGGTACCTCTTAAAATTGTGCATATTATGAATCAAATGAATCTATTAAAAACTGTTTTCTAATATTCGTTCCCTGAGAAGTTATAATAGATACATCAGAATAGTGACTTATTGATAAACGACAGGAAGTGCAAAATGGCTAAGCAGGAATGGCTAGAAATGTAAGGATGTAGAATCCTACAACAAAATTAAAGAGACCTTTGGAGAAAAGAGAACTGCCTTTATGAATATCAAGAGCACAGATGAAAACCAAACGTAAGCAAAGAAGGGAAAGCAGAAAGGTGGAAGGAGGATAGAGAGGGTCCATACAAGGGCGATGTACTCGAGGGCAATATTATGGAAATGGAAGAGGACGTAGATGAAGATAAGATGGGAGAAATGATACTGCGCGAGGAATTTGACAGACCATTGAAACATCGAAGTCCAAACAAGGCCCCAAACAAGCTACTGATAGCCTTCGAATAGCCACCCCTCACACTTCAAGATGAGTGTAATAATTCCAATTCCAAAGAAAGCGGGTCCTGACAGTTGTGAAAATTACCGAAATATCAGCTTAATAAGTCACGGTTGCAAAATACTTACACGAATTCCTTACAGATGATTGGAAAAACTCGGGGACAATCAGTTTTGATCCCGGAGAAATGTAAGAACACGCGAGGCAATATGAGTTATCTTAGAACATAGGTGAAGAAAAGGCAAACCTACGTTTATTGCATTTGTAGACTTAGAGAAATCTTTTGACAATTTTGACTGGAATACTCTCATTCAAATTCAGAGGGTGGTAGGGGTAAAATACTGGAAGCGAAAGGCTATTTGCAATTTGTACAGAAACCAGCTTTTCTTGAGATCGCCTATCTACGTTTTATATACTCCCTACTTCGGCCCTCATCAGTTATTTTGCTGCCTAGATAGCATAACTCATCTATTACTTTTGGTGTATCGTTTCCTGATCTAATTCTCCCAGCATCATCTTTTTTAACTCGATTACACTCCATCATCTTCGTTTTAGTTTTGTCGATCTTCATCTTATATACTGCTTTCAATACGCTGTACATTCCGTTCAGCTGCTCTCCCAAGTCCTTTTCTGTCTCCGACAGAATTGCAATGTCATCGGCAAACATCACAAGTTTTTATTTTTTTCTCCCTGTAATTTAATTCCTACACCAAATTTTTCTTTTGGAGTAGGAATTAAATTCCAAGGAGGAGAAATAAGAAACGTGTTTGGATTCGTGGCTGGATGAAGAAAAGACGGTTGCTTAACATCCCTGCTGAAATAATTTATAATGGAAGAAGCAAGAATTTTTTTAATTATCTTAGAATGTCACCAGAACTGTTCACATTTCTTCTAAATGGAGTTAATTATGCGATAAGGAATAAAGATACTGTAATACATGAAGCACTGTCGCCAGAACTGAAATTACTTATCACATTGCGTGCATTACATTCTAGAACACTCGGTATGTTATAAGATATGGTTTTAGATCGTGATGACGCTTTTTCATTAACACCAATAATTCCTACCCTTAACTGTAATAATTATTAACAGTAGCAACAATAATTATTCGAAGCAGGCCGCATTAAGAAGAGAATGGTTTGCAAACTACTCTCTTGAAGATAGATCTGTATAGTGGCAATATTTCAAAATTCAAACATATGTGAATGGGGAGCACTGCTGCGACGTTTTATATAGATGAATATTGAATGAAGAATGTAGCTTCCTGATATGTGTAGCCTCCCCTACTGTCAACAATATTCCTTGAAAAACATAGTGTCGGCCAACCTGAACTATGGGATTTCAGTCTTGTAGACGCGAGCATTTCCACATCTTGAATTACATTAGCTTTATTTTTCTTAATTCAGTTGTATATGTGCAGCTAATTCAATACATTTTGCTCTGCAGCTCAGATATTGTCAAACTATCTGCGTTCTGATCGCACGTGATGGTCTCAGGAGCAGCAATATGTTGCTTATTTTTGTAATCAGTATCACTGAAATCCCACAAACACCTATGCAAAGCATAGATATCCAAAAAGCGTACATTATTCTCCGTTCCCCAGGTCATATTCAGTTTTTCTACACTCTACGAACACACATAACCTCTAAACTCAGCAACCAGTGTCGCCAAAGTTGGAACACTCCGAACGTGTTTAGTTTCACCGACGAGTTGCGCAAACGCGCGGCACGCATGTGCAGTGGCCGGTAGCGCAGTTGCCTGCAACCTAGTGTCGTCGTATAAACTAGGCTTAACTTCCTCACTCTTAAATGAACGGGATTAGAGATTTGTTTATAGCAGCAAAGCCGACGACGGGACGTTGAGACACAAAAGTGGGGACGTAGAGGACATCCACACAGCAGTCTCCATTCGCTACAGTATACTTGAAACTGGCGGTTAATAATAAGGTAAATGGTACTTGCTACACTCCCGGTGTCACTGAAAACTCGGAGAGACAGCTAAATGCACAAACCTCGTGGTAATGAACTAAGAGTGAAGATTAAGCAGCACACAATGGAAAGTAGAAACACTTTTATTTTCGATGAAGAAGAATAAAGATTAAATGCCAGGAAATAAATCTGATGGTAAGGAAGTCAAAGACTCGTATGTGAAAATCAGAAAAACGAGTCATGCGAAGAATTGGCAGTATCAGCACTCGACGATTGATGGATTATTGCTCGTACGCCTACTTTATAGGAAGGGAATGCGAAATGAGGAGGTGACACAATGCACTATGAGCCTTTGTTTGACTGTTAGATTTGACATCAAACTTCAGTTCGGCCCACGGGAAGCCAAAATTGTAACTAGAACACTGCACGTTTTATGTTAACCCCTTCAGAAGCATCTGGCTACAATTGTGTGCATTAAATTTTACTGTCTGTTGTGGATGTTCCATCTTTTTGTTAAGTAGAACTACTGCCAACTGTTGGGCGTCTCTATAAAGATACCAACAAGTCAATGTAGCAGTGCGCAGCAGCTTCTGTCCACCAGAATATACGGAAGTGGTTGGTTGGTTACAGTCCACTGTATAAATGAGCATTATTATTGTTATTTTGCTTGGTAATTATCGAATGATCAGTATATCTATTACAACAGTGAACATTTCAATATTAATTATTTAATCCATAAAAAGAAACCAAGTCTACAAAATATAGTATATTGAAAACGGGTACATATTTTTGTATAAATCTTGCACGCGAAATCAATAAAAAAAATCACCTAAGAGCATTACAGCATAAAGAAAAATTTTCCTTCCTCCAGAAAGATTCAGATCTGAAAGAATTGTGTTCGAACATAATGAATTACCTCGAAGGAAACGGTCTATTGACACACAGTCAACATGGGTTTAGAAAACATCGTTCCTGTGAAACACAACTAGCTCTATATTCACATGAAGTGCTGAGTGTTATTGACCAGAGATTTCAGGTCGATTCCGCATTTCTGGATTTCCGGAAGACTTTTGACACTGTACCACTCAAGTGGCTCGTAGTGAAATTGCATTCTTATGGAGTATCGTCTCAGTTATGTGACTGATTTGCGCTTTCCTGTCAGAGGGGTCACAGTTCGTAGTAATTGACGGAAAGTCATTGAGTAAAACAGAAATGATTTCAGGCGTTCCCCGAGATAGTGTTATGGGCTCTTTGCTGCCCCTTATCTATATAAACGATTTGGGAGACAATCTAAGCAGCAGTCTTCGGTTGTTTGCAGATGACGCTGTCGTTTATCGACTAATAAAGTCATCAGAAGATTAAAACAAACTGCAAAACGATTTAGAAACGATATCTCAATGGTGTGAAAAGTGGAAGTTGACCCTAAATACCGAAAAGTGTGAGGTCATCCACATGAATGCTTTTTAGTTGTAGCCAAAAACGAATGATCACTGGATATTCCACTTTATAATTAATGATATCCGCCATTTCATTTCGGCTCCCCTAGCTCCGTCCGACGTAATGTGGTGCGGGGATTTTAATATTTACCATTACCTGCTAATACAAAAAAACTGGAAAACGATTTAGAAAAAATATCTGAATGGTGCGAAAAGTGGCAGTTGACCCCAAATAACGAAAAGTGTGAGGTCATCCACATGAGTGCTAAAAGGAACTCGTTAAACTTCTGTTACACGATAAATCAGTCTAATCTAAAAGCCTTAAATTCAACTAAATACCTAGGTATTACAATTACGAACAACTTAAATTGGAAGGAACACATAGAAAACGTTGTGAGGAAGGCTAACCAAAGGCTGCGTTTTGTTGGCAGGACACTTAGAAAATGTGACAGACCTACTAAGGAGACTGCCTACACTACGCTTGTCCGTCCTATTTTAGAATACTGCTGCGCGGTGCGGGATCCTTACCAGGTAGGACTGACGGAGTACATCGAAAAAGTTCAAAGAAAGGCAGCACGTTTTGTATTATCGCGAAATATGGGAGAGAGTGAAACAGAAATGATACAGGATTTGAGCTGGAAATCATTAAAAGAAAGGCGTTTTTCGTTGCGACGTAATCTTCTCATGAAATCCAATCACCAACTTTCTCCTCCGAATGCGAAAATATTAGGTTGACACCGACCTACATAGGGCGGAACGATCACCACGATAAAATAAGGGAAATCACAGCTCGTACGCAAATTTATAGGTGTTCATTCCTTCCGTGCGTTATACGAGTTACCCTCAGACTTCAAGAAGAATATAATAATTCCAATCCCAAAGAAAGCAGGTGTTGACAGATGTGAAAATTACCGAACTATCAGTTTAATAAGTCACAGCTGCAAAATACTACCGCAAATTCTTTACAGACGAATGGAAAAACTGATAGAAGCCGATCTCGGGGAAGATCTGTTTGGATTCCGCAGAAATGTTGGAACACGTGAGGCAATACTGACCCTACGACTTATCTTAGAAAATAGACTAAGGAAAGGCAAACCTACGTTTCTAGCATTTGTAGACTTAGAGAAAGCTTTTGACAATGTTGATTGGAATACTCTCTTTCAAATTCTGAAGGTGGCAGGGGTAAAAAACAGGGAGCGAAAGGCTATTTACAATTTGTACAGAAAGCAGATGGCAGTCATATGAGTCGAGGGGTATGAAAAGGAAGCAGTGGCTGGGAAGGGAGTGAGACAGAATTGTAGCCTGTCCCCGATGTTATTCAATCTATATATTGAGCAAGCAATAAAGGAAACAAAAGAAAAGTGCGGAGTAGGTATTAAAACCCATGGAGAAGAAATATAAACATTTGAGGTTCGCCGATGACATGATAATTCTGCCAGAGACAGCGAAGGACTTGGAAGAGCAGTTGAACAGAATGGACAGTGTCTTGAAAAGAGGGTATAAGATAACATCAATAAAAGCAAAACGAGGATAATGGAATATAGTCGAATTAAATCGGGTGATGCTGAGGGTATTAGATTAGGAAATGAGACACTTAAAGTAGTGAAGGAGTTTTGCTATTTGGGGACCAAAATAACTGATGATGGTCGAAGTAGAGAGAATATAAAATGTAGATTGGCAGTGGCAAGGGAAGCGTTTCTGAAGAAGAGAAATTTGTTAACATCGAGTATAGATTTAAGTGTCAGGAAGTCGTTTCTGGAAGTATTTGTATGGAGTGTAGCGATGTATGGAAGTGAAACATGGACGATAAATAGTTTGGACAAGAAGAGAATAGAAGCTTTCGAAATGTGGTGCTACAGAAGAATGCTGAAGATTAGATGAGTAGATCACATAACTAATGAGGAGGTATTGAATAGAATTGGAGAGAAGAGAAATGTGTAGCACAACTTGACTAGAAGAAGGGATCGGTTGGTAGGACATGTTCTGAGACATCGAGTGATCACCAATTTAGTATTGGAGGGCAGCGTGGAGGGTAAAAATCGTAGAGGGAGACCGAGAGATGAATACACTAAACAGATTCAGAAGGATGTAGGTTGCAGTAGATACTGGGAGATGAAGAAGCTTGCACAGGATAGAGTAGCATGGAGAGCTGCATCAAACCAGGCGCAGGACTGAAGACCACAACAACAAGAACATACGAGATTTGAAAAATAGAGAATTGTGAAGGTGGTTTCAATGAACCCTCTGCCAGGCACTTAAAAGTGATTTGCAGAGTATCCATGTAGATGTAGATGTAGATGTAGAACTGACTGCAGACCCTTTTATCATGTTTCTTGCTACTCGTGCTAGTACAAGGGATAAGATTCCAAATCTCGCGCTTTGCTCCGTACTGGTGCTCATTTCATCGGCGCTCAAACCACAAAGTGACAATTTCAGACCCTCGACACAACTTTCCATTCGAGAGATGACGCACTGTTGACAAGAGTTCCCGTGTAGGCATTTCTGCTTCCTGTGCGACATTTTTACTCGAATCAGCGGACCCGAGAAGGCAGCGCACAATGGACTTGAACGGATTCTGCAGTGCAGTTTGGTAGGGGCTAGGCAGCTTATGTTCTTCCTCACTAGATTATATTAGATTAGATTAATACTAGTTCCATGGATCATGAATACGATAGAGGGGGTAATGATGTGGAACGAGTCAAATTGTCCAATACATGACATAATTAAGTTAATTTAACAACATAATTAAGTTAATATAACAACTTTTTTTAAAAAATTTATATCTAAAAATTCCTCTGTGGAGTAGAAGGAGTTGTCATTCAGAAATTCTTTTAATTTCTTCTTAAATACTTGTTGGTTATCTTCAGAATTTTGATACTACTTGGTAAGTGACCAAAGACTTTAGTGGCAGTATAATTCACCCATTTCTGTGACAAAGTTAGATTTAATCTTGAATAGTGAAGATCATCCTTTCTCCTAGTATTGTAGTTATGCACACAGCTATTTCTTTTGAGTTGGGTTTGGTTGTTAATGACAAATTTCATAAGAGAGTATATATGCTCAGAAGCTACTGTGAATATCCCTAGATCCTTAAATAAATGCCTGCAGGATGATCTTGGGTGGACTCCCAGCTATTATTCTGATTACACGCTTTTGTTCAATGAATACTTTATTCCTCAGTGATGAATTACCCCAAAATATGATGCCATATGCAAGCAATGAGAGAAAATAGGCGAAGTAAGCTAATTTACTAAGATGTTTATCACCAAAATTTGCAATGACCCTTATTGCATAAGTAGCTGAACTCAAACGTTTCAGCAGATCATCAATGTGTTTCTTCCAATTTAATCTCTCATCAATGGACACACCTAAAAATTTTGAATATTCTGCCTTAGCTATATGCTTCTGATTAAGGTCTATATTTATTAATGGCGTCATACTATTTACTGTACGGAACTGTATGTACTGTGTCTTATCAAAATTCAGTGAGAGTCCGTTTACAAGGAACCACTTAGTAATTGTCTGAAAGACATTATTGACAATTCATTAGTTAATTCTTGTTTGTCAGGTGTGATTACTATACTTGTATCATCAGCAAAGAGAACTAACTTTTCCTCTTCATGAATATAGAATGGCAAGTCATTAATATATATTAAGAACAACAAAGGACCCAAGACCGACCCTGGTGGAACCCCATTCTTGATCGTTCCCCAGTTTGATGAATGTGCTGATCTTTGCATATTCTGCTTATTTCAACTTTCTGCACTCTTCCAGTTAGGTACGAATTAAACCATTTGAGCACTGTCCCACTCATGCCACAATACTTGAGCTTGTCTAGCAGAATTTGATACACTTGCGAACGCAAATAACTCAGCTGCTCTTCTGCAGTGCAACAAACGGGCACGTCAGTAAGTGTTCTCTCGCACTTGAAAGCTTTTCGCAGGTAAGCATGACAGCCTGACAACCGGTGACGCGTTGGCGCGGTATTTTATCGCTGCCGGTGTACAGTGAGTGACGCGCATGCGCATCGCTGGCGAGCGCTCGCGCCAACCAGGTGGGAGCCCACGAGTAGCGGAGTGGTTCTCCGCCTCGCCGTCACTGCACACGGTTTGCCGCCGTGCCGCAGCCACCGATCGGCTCCCGTGTGTCAGTTAACTCTGCCTCATCTCCAGCTCGCCATTTTAGTGAACCTCTACTGGCAGTAAGTAGCGGCTCCTCCCTGGTTTCTTCATTAGTTGTCTGTAGGACGCGAGGCTTAAAGCCTGAAGGCGTGACGAAGCCATCGCCGAACCTAGCGCGCAGCTAGGACGCTTCTTACGCTAGTGAGTTGACCGTGGTAATCAGATCTAGAATCAAAAGCTTCTTCGCGGAAAGAGCAGAAGTTTCGCTGATCGGATATAAAATCTGAGCGTCACTATCGACTCAACTCCTGTACGAGCTGTATTAGTTATGTGCCAGCCTAAGGAGAAAACTCCACAGCTTGGCGGAGAGTTTTCGCCCGAATCACTGTAATTTCGTTGGTGTTCTGTTGCATAATAACAAGTAAAATACCAGCTAAGTTTATTTGCAGAATAGTTTTGTTGCAAGCCTTTTCTAACGAGCTGTGTTGCGTAGATTTCGTTCAAACATAGAAATAGAAATACTATGTCATAAAATTCGTAGTTTCGGCCTGTTCGCATACAACAGAAGGAGGCGTACACAACGTTAGTGCAGGTATACCAGCTGTACCGGTACGAAATGAGCGTTTTTTTGTGAAAATGAAACAATAAATTTGAATTGAAAAGTAAAAACATTTTATTCAAAGTACTGATCATTGCTTTCTATACATTCTGACTACATTTATGGCAATTTGTGGACACCACGCCAATAGAAATGTTCGTCTTTTGAAGCAAACCAATCAGACACCCAATTTTCGACTTCTTCGTAGGAATCGAAGTGTTCCTCAGCCAATGCGTGTCCAATTGATGGAATCAAATGGTAGTCGGAAGCGGCCAACTCTGGTGAATACGGCGGTATTTTGATTGTATCCTGAACCAGTTTTGCTTTGTGTGCAAGTGCATTGTCGTGTAAACAAATTACTTTGCCATGTCTTCTGGCCCATTCTAGTCTTTTTTCGACCAATGCATAGTTCAAATTTATCGATTGTTCTCTGTAGCGATTAGTATTCACAATTTCACCGGGTTTTAGAAGCTCATCATACACCACACCTTTCTGATCCCACCAAAGACAGAGCATTGTCTTCTTGCCGAAACGATATGGTTTTGTAGTCGATGTTGATGGTTTCCCGGATTAACCCATGATTTTTCCCGTTTAGGATTCTTAAAATAAATCCATTTTTCATTGCCAGTAACAATTCGATGCAAAATTGTCTTTGAAGCAAAATTTGACAAATGGTTTTTCGGTTTTCTATCTGTCTTTCATTCAATTCATGTGGCACCCATTTTCCACACTTTTGGATCTTTCCCATAGATTTCAAACGGTCAAAAATTGTTTGTTGTGCAAAATTAAGCATTGTTGATATTTGCTTCTGAACCGTTGAAACCATCTTTTGCATGTTGCTTCTGATAGAGCATGATCACAATATGCCTCGACAAGCATTCGATGCGACTCTGCAGCACTTTTTTTCAAATGAAAACAAAAAATTAATGCTTTCCGCAAATCATCACTTTCTGGTACAAAATTCGACATTCTTAACACGATGAAAACATATGATGTTGTTTGTTCCAGGACTAGATGTATACTAAATATCTTTGACAGTTGCCATACCAACCAAACAAAGAAAAATTAAGGCTCGTTCACAACAAACGTTTTCCCTTTCGATACATTTGTATCTTAACGCTCATTTCATATCGGTACATCTGGTATAACAAGCCTGGTTCTTATTTTCTGGCAGTTAAGAAATAGGTGGCTATATATAAGCATAACTGTACTCCACTTTATGTTGGTCCTTGACGTGGCCGTCCAGTAATAGCATGAAAAAACAAAGATATCACATGTAGGATATGGTACTAGACCACTGGCGACCGAATGTATTTTAGTTAATGCCATAAGCATGTCACACAAATAAGTAGAGTAAGTGACGATAATGGGTTACGATGTGCAAAGACGAAAAGCCAAAACGTCTCTGTAAGCCAGAAGAAGTTACATATTTCTCAAGTAAAGATTTTAAAGGTGACTGTTTTAATGTCAGATAGAATACGCAATGAAAATGCACAGGACTGCAGGTATGCTACACAACTTACGATAATTCTTGTTACTAACACTTCTAAATTAATTCTTCAAGCGGTATGTTAAACATTGAAAATTGTAGATATTTCAGCATCGGTGGTTCCTCAGCCGCAACGCACCTGAGCTGTCACTGGAACTGCCAAATGATGATGAAGCAAAGTCTCCTAAACGCGAAATAAAAAACAAAAAGTTTCGTGACAGGTTACGATTTGCTTGTAATTGTATTTTAAACATTCGCGAATATGTGTACGCAAACTAACTGATTGTCCAGCAAAAGGCAAAACAATATAAAAGCGCGTCTGTCTGATACAATAGACGAAAACATAGGCGAGAGTGAAACTGGATAACAAAACAAATAAAATAATTCTTCGACAGGAAAGTATACCTGCCCACAACGGTATTTTGTTGGTTGTAAGCAAAGCATTTTGAAAAAAAATAATTGATACACCCTTCTATTGACTAGATTTTTAGCAAAGAAAAATCACCAAATAGCCGTATGTTTCGAGTTTATTTTATTTACAGAACCAGTTTCAGCTTTACATTAATGATATGTATGCTATCCGTGTATAGGCAATCATATATATCAATACTTGCATTTCTAGAGCCATCAATATCTCTGTTTCGTTAATTCGTTTATGGATTGTTTACGTCGAAGACTTGATAACAACAACAGCAGCAGCAGCAACCCTTTGTTAACAAGTCTTCGAAGTAAACTCCTCAAGAATGACTTAATGAACTCCAGATACCGAGCGAGGTGGGGCAGTGGTTAGCACACTAGACTCCCATTCGGGTGGACGTCGGTTCAGTCCCGCGTCCGGCCATCCTGATTTAGGTTTTCCATGATTTCCCTAAATCACTCCAGGCAAATGCTGGGATGGTTACTTTGAAAGAGCATGACCGACTTCCTTTCCCATCCTTCCCTAACCCGATGAGACCGATGACCTCGCTGTTTGGTCTCTTCCCCCCCAAACAACCAACCAACCAATGCACTCCAGATACTGATGGCTCCAGTTATGCAGCTGCCGATGTAACTGACTATGTATACATGGAGTGCATAGGGGCCTAAAGATGACATGGACTTAATGATATGCCGAAAATGGTCGTCTAAATAAAATAACTTCTCAAAACATACGGCTGTTTAACCGAGCGAGGTGGCGCAGTGGTTAGCACACTGGACTCGCATTCGGGAGGACGACGGTCCGGCCATCCTCATTTAGGTTTTCCGTGATTTCCCTAAATCACTTCAGGCAAATGCCGGGATGGTCCCTTTGAAAGGGCACGGCCGATTTCCTTTCTTCCCTCACCCGAGCTTGCGCTCCGTCTCTAATGACCTAGTTGTCGACGGTACGTTAAACACTAATCTCCTCCTCCTCCATACGGCTGTTTGGCGAGTTTTCTTTGGTAAATATTTGACCGGACGCTGCCCTGTGTCAAGGATGTATCAACAGATATTCACTAGATGTTCCACGCTCTGACTTCCATCTACATCTGAAATCTACATCTACATTTATACTCCGCAAGCCACCCAACGATGTGTGGCGGAGGGCACTTTACGTGCCACTGTCATTACCTCCCTTTCCTGTTCCAGTCGCGTATGGTTCGCGGTAAGAACGACTACCGGAAAGCCACCGTGCGCGCTCGAATCTCTCTAATTTTACATTCGTGATCTCCACGGGAGGTATAAGTACGGAGAAGCAATGTATTCGATAGCTCATCCAGAAACGCACCCTCTCGAAACCTGGACAGCAAGCTAGACCGCGATGCAGAGCGCCTCTCTTGCAGAGTCTGCCACTTGAGTTTGCTAAACATATCCGTAACGTTATCACGGTTACCAAATAACCCCGTGACGAAACGCGCCGCTCTTCTTCTATCTCCTCCGTCAACCCGATCTGGTACGGATTCCACAATGATGAGCAATGCTCAAGTACAGGTCGAACGAGTGTTTTGTAAGCCACCTCCTTTGTTCATGGACTACATTTTCTAAGGACTCTCCCAATGAATCTCAACGTGGTACCCGCCTTACCAACATTTAATTTTATATGATCATTCCACTTCAAACCGTTCCCCACGCATACTCCCAGATATTTCACAGAAGTAACTGCTGCCAGTGTTTGTCCCGCTATCATGTAATCAAACAATAAAGGATCCTTCTTTCTATCTATTCGCACCACATTACATTTGTCTATAGTAGGGGTCAGTTGCCACTCCCTGCACCAAGTGCCTATCCGCTGCAGATCTTCCTGCATTTATCTCCTGATCAAATCAAATGTATTATGGCAGTCGAATTCTTTACAGACGAATGGAAAAACTGGTAGCACACAACCTCGGCGAAGAACAGTTTGGATTCCGCAGAAATGTTGGAACACTTGAGGCAATACTGACCCTACGACTTATCTTAGAAAATAGATTAAGGAAAGGTAAAGCTACGTTTCTAGCATTTGTAGACTTAAAGCTTTTGACAATGTTGACTGGAATACACTCTTTCAAATTCTAAAGGTGGCTGGGGTAAAATACAGGGAGCGAAAGGCTATTTACAATTTGTACAAAATCCAGATGGCAGTTATAAGAGTCGAGGGGCATGAAAGGGAAGCAGCGGGTGGGAAGGGAGTGAGACAGAGTTGTAGCCTGTCCCCGATGTTATTCAATCTGTATATTGAGAAAGCAGTAAAGGAAACAAAAGGAAAATTCGGAGTAGGTATTAAAGTCCATGGAGAAGAGAAATTTGTTTACATCGAGTATAGATTTAAGTGTCAGGAAGTCGTTTCTGAAAGTATTTGTATGGAGCGTAGGAAAAAAAAATGGCTCTGAACGCTATGGGACTTAACAACAATGGTCATCAGTCCCCTAGAACGTAGAAATACTTAAACCTAACTAACCTAAGGACATCACACAACACCCAGCTATCACGAGGCAGAGAAAATCTCTGACCCCGCCGGGAATCGAACCCGGGAACCCGGGCATGGGAAGCGAGAACGCTACCGCACGACGACGAGATGCGGGCTATTGAGTGTAGCAATGTATGGAAGTAAAACATGGACGATAAATAGTTTGGGCAAAAAGAAAATAGTTGTTGCTATTGTCGTCTTCAATCCTGAGACTGGTTTGATGCAACTCTCCATGGTAATCTATCCTGTGCAAGCTCCTTCATCTCCCAGTACCTACTACAACCTACATCCTTCTGAATCTGCTTAGTGTATTCATCTCTTGGTCTCCCTCTACGATTTTTACCCTCCACGCTGCCCTCCAATGCTAAATTTGTGATCCCTTGAGAATAGAAGCTTTCGAAATGTGGTGTTATAGAAGAATGCTGAAGATTAGATGGATAGATCACATAACTAATGAGGAGGTATTGAATAGAATAGGGAAGATGAGGAGTTTGTGGCACAACTTGACTAGAAGAAGGGATCGGTTGGTAGGACATGTTCTGAGACATCGAGCGATCACCAATTTAGTATTGGGGGGCAGTGTGGAGGGTAATAATAGTAGAGGGAGACCAAGAAATGAATACACTTAGCAGATTCAGAAGGATGTAGGTTGCAGTAGGTACTGGGAGATGAAGAAGCTTGCACAGGATAGAGTAGCATGGAGAGCTGCATCAAACCAGTCTCAGGACTGAAGACAACAACAACATGGCAGTCGTGCCCGAAGGATTTTTTTTTTCCTCAGATACGGAGTCCAGTAATAGAATCTACTGAGCGGAAACTCTTTGTAGTTCGCTGACCTAAAAGGAGACAATGTCGCTAAAGAGTGTACGTTAAGCAGAGTAACATTTTTGCCTGCATAGGTTTTATCAGTGAGCTTGCAGACGTACTTTGCGCTTCTCGTCGCCGAGTCCGACGTCGACCTTGCGTTTATCTGCGATACTTGATAGGCGGCGCAGCCATGAGTGGGCCACTAAGCGAGGCGGCGCTGCCCTGCACAGGTGCCCGCCAGCCGCCAGCCGCCAGCCGCCAGCCGCCGCCACCGTTCGTGACGCTCCGGCGACTCGCGCCAAGTCCGAGGTCCTCCCCATTGTTGCGCGGGCAGAGAGGCGGGCCGCATGTCGCGCATGCGCGCTCACTGGCAGCCGCTGTCGCAGGCGCGCCTGGTGCTGCCGCCGCTGCGCGACGCGGGCGCGCGATCGACCAGCTGGCAGTCGATGCGGGGGCGTCCCGGGCGCTGGTGCGCGCTGCTCGCGGCCGCCGCGGCCGCCCTGCTGCTGCTGCAGGCCGCGCTCGTCGACCAGAGGGCCGCCGGCGGCGCAGACACCGCCCTCCGAGGCGACGACGCTCCCTTCGCCGGTCCCCAGCAGGTAGGTCCGCCAGCGCGTTGATGGGTGCGACCCACGTGGGGGCGCGCGAGTGCCGCAGCTGCATAACTGACCTCTCCAACTTCATTCTGTGATCCGGAAGACGGCGTCCTTAAGGTACATCCCACTTCAAAAAACAGTCCGATAACGAAGGCAGCAGTGCACAATGCATTTTAAAAAAAGACTTTTCATTTTAAAGATGGAACACTATAAGTTTTACCGTGACAGTTATCAATATTTATTGTAACTGCAAATTACTGTAACCATTCACAACTTATTTCCACTACGCGTGTCGGAGAGTTAAACCTCCATCATCAGGTGGATGTTTGTCACTAAACCTTGTATGTATGAGTTCTGTATATCCTGTGGCACTTATTGATGACAAAAGTCAAGAACAGTGTATTGTTCTTTTCTTCTTCTTTGCCACTAGACAGCGCCAAAGTTTACCGATAACTCGTACTTACAATACGTAGAGGAACATGTACAGACACACATCCACATGATGATGGAAGTTCAACCATCCGAAACGCATAGCGGAAATGAAAGTGCATTGTAGATGGTTACAGGAATTTGTATTTATGGTCGATACTTGTTATTGGAAAGTGTCTTCATCGCACTTAGTGGATTTATGACAGTTACCCTGTTCCGACCATAATGTGTCATCGGAACTAAGAGCCACAAACGACAGAGTAGAAATTACTGCTAAAGTCCTAAACATATTAAACTGACGTTATCCAACTTCATTCCGTAATTCGGAAGACGGCGTCCTTGAGGTACATCCCACTTCAAAAAACAGTCCGATAACGAAGGCAGGGGCGCACAATGTATTTTAAAAAAGACTTTTTATTTTAAAGATGGAACACTATAAATTTTACCGTGACAGTTATCAATATTTATTGTAACTACAAATTACTGTAACCATTCACAACCTATTTCCACTACGCGTGTCGGAGAGTGAATCTTCCATCATCAGGTGGATGTTTGTCAATAAACCTTGTATGTATGAGTTCTGGATATCCTGTGGCACATTTTGATGAGACCCAGAAAATGTTAGATACAGGCTCCCAGGTAGATGCTATTTTCCTTGGCTTCCGGAAGCCGTTCGATACAGTTCCGCACTGTCGCCTGATAAACGAAGTAAGAGCCTACGGAATATCTGACCAGCTGTGTGGCTGGACTGAAGAGTTTTTAGCAAACAGAACACAGCATGTTGTTATCAATGGAGAGATGTCCACAGACGTTAAAGTAACCTCTGGCGTGCCACAGGGGAGTGTTGTGGGACCATTTCTTTTCACAATATATATAAATGACCTAGTAGATAGTGTCGGAAGTTCCATGCGGCTTTTCGCGGATGATGCTGTAGTATACAGAGAAGTTGCAGCATTAGAAAATTGTACCGAAATGCAGGAAGATCTGCAGCGGATAGGCACTTGGTGCAGGGAGTGGCAACTGACCCTTAACATAGACAAACGTAATGTATTGCGAATACATAGAAAGAAGGATCCTTTATTGTTTGATTATATGATAGCGGAACAAACACTGGTAGCAATTACATCTGTAAAATGTCTGGGAGTATGCGTGTGGAACGATTTGAAGTGGAATGATCATATAAAATTAATTGTTGGTAAGGCGGATACCAGGTTGGGATTCATTGGTAGAATCCTTAGAAAATGTAGTCCATGAACAAAGGAGGTGGCTTACAAAACACTCGTTCGACCTATACTTGAGTATTGCTCATCAGTGTGGGAACCGTACCAGGTCGGGTTGACGGAGGAGATAGAGAAGATCCAAAGAAGAGCGGCGCGTTTCGTCACAGGGTTATTTGGTAACCGTGATAGCGTTACGGATGTTTAGCAAACTCACGTGGCAGACTCTGCAAGAGAGGCGTTGTCCAGAGCTTGCTGTCCAGGTTTCGAGAGGGTGCGTTTCTGGATGAGGTATCGAATATATTGCTTCCCCCTACTTATACCTCCCGAGGAGATCACGAATGTAAAATTAGATAGATTCGAGCGCGTACGGAGGCTTTCAGACAGTCGTTCTTACCGCGAACTATACGTGACTGGAACAGAAAAGGGAGGTAATGACAGTGGCACGTAAAGTGCCCTCCGCCACACACCGCTGGGTGGCTTGCGGAGCACAAATGTAGATTTAGATGAAGAAGTCATGAATAGTGTATTTTTCTTTCCTTCTTCTTCTTTGCCAGTAGACAGTGCCAAAGTTTACCGAGAACTCGTACTTACAATACGTAGAGGTACATGTACTGACACACATCCTCATGATGATGGAAGTTTAACCATCCGAAACGCATAGCGGAAATGAAAGTGCATTGCAACTGGCTACAGTAATTTGTAGTTATAGTCGATACTTGTCATTGGAAAGTGTCTTCATCGCACTTAGAGGATTTATGACAGTTACCCTGTTCCGAATGTAATGTGTCATCAGAACTAAGAGCCACAAACGACAGAGTGCTAAATTACTGCTGAAGTCCTAAAGATACTAAAATGTAGCTTCTTATTACTAAAGTAACTGGTTTTCCCTTTAATACGCATTAAATGTCCATCGATGTCATGCCTATGCCATCTAACACAGCGTGCGTCGTGCGTATGAACTTCAGTCATACATCGTCGCAGGTTTATTTTAAACTGTAGGGATTGCTGAAGCAATTACACTGGTAATAAGTGTCATTACTGTCATATTATATGACATACGAGCTACATCGATATGCACTAAACTCTTCTGGAAATGGCTCACTCACGCCAAATGCCGGTAACAAATAAAGAAATGGTGATTTGTTATGCTTCTAAAGAAAGATTTTTTTTATTTTTGTTTTAACATTGCACTAGTGATAGGAACTGTCTCGAAACACGCTGTCTTCTTGTGTTTTGTTGCCATGCCTATGACGTCTAGCACAGTACGCGTCGTTTGTATGCACTTCAGTCCTACATCATCGCACATTTATTTTAAGCTGTAGGGACTGCTGAAGCAATTAAACTCGTAATAAGTGCCATTGGTGCCAAATTATTTGACATACGTGATACATCGATATGCTCTAAACTCTTCTGGAAATGGCTCACTCACGCCAAAAGCCGGTAACAAATAAAGAAATGGTGATTTGTTATGCTTCTAAAGAAAGATTTTTTTTATTTTAACATTGCACTAGTGATAGGAACTTCCTCAAAACACCGTTTCTTCTTGAGTTTTGTTGGACACAAGAAAATAAACGCATACAAAAATTGGAAAATTTGCACATAAATTACCACGTAACGGAAGTCTATACAATTCTATCAAAGACTGCATGTGAATAATTGTGTAGTGGTAAAGGCATAGTTTTAATAGGCAAGAACAACAAAACATTATATTGCTTTTGCAGGTGTCGTAATTCATAAGTCGCTATTGCTTATGCCCGCCATCTTAACCGCTCTGGGAGAGTTGTTAAGTTTATCAAGACAATACTCGATTCAGTGCGTACTGTAGAGATACAGCCTATTTGAGAAGGAGCGATGTTCAGATTCGGGGACGTCTGAATCAGCGACCGAAGTCGCGCAGGAACTGCAGCTTGTCAGACAACGACGCAACTGCGGCCGCAGTTGCCGTGACTTTTAATTCTCTCTGTCTCTCTCTCTTCCGCTATTGTCTTCTACGCGTGTATGTGTGTGTTTGTGTGTGTTTGCTCTTCCCGAGTCCCGCAATTCCGGCGCTGTTAAGTCGGGCAGCGTCTCGTGACGTCCTCCCTGTGGACACGCGTGACCGTGGACGTCATTACGTCATGGAGCCAGGCGCTCTCTCACGCCCGGCTTGGGCTGATTAACGTCCATTAGACCCGCAAGTTGCTGTGTTGCGTAAGAAGCATTTGGTCTCGCAGAATTTTTACTTATGGATCGTCAAAGAACAAAACATTCCTAAAAAAATAATTACTTTTTCTTCATATTTTCGTTACGTCAGTTGTACATCCAATTTTTGCGACAAAGCCACAACAAGCCCCTACAGACCGCTGTCAGCCGCATAACGTTCCTGCTACATACTACCAGGTGTAGAAGAGTGAAACCGGAATTTAGTTACAATAATTACTCGTCTGTTGTTTGAAACTGATAAACAATATTTTATTCAAACAATCTCCATTGCTATTTATACATTTCTCCCATCTCTCCGGCAGGCTATGAACACCACGCAAAAAAAAAAAAAAAAACAGTTCTTCTCTTTGAAGCGAACCAGTCAGCCAGTCATTTCCGTACATTTTCATACGAATTGAAGCGTTGCCCAGAGAGAGCGTGTCCCAGTGATGCAAATAGATGATAATCGGGCGGATCCAAATCTGCAGAATAAGTCTCGATTCTTTACCTGACCCGTTTTGCTGTGTGTGATGGGGCGTTATAGTGGAGCAACCTGACTTTGTGTGCTGGCCGGTGTGGCCGTGCGGTTCTAGGCTCTTCAGTCTGGAACCGCGTGACCGCTACGGTCGCAGGTTCGAATCCTGCCTCGGGCATGGATGTGTGTGATGTCCTTAGGTTAGTTAGGTTTAAGTAGTTCTACGTTCTATGAGACTGATGACCACAGCACCCATAGTGCTCAGAGCCATTTGAACCAACCTGACTTTGTGTTGTCTTTTTCCATATTCCGGTCATTTTCAAGTATGCTCGATTTACGAGGTTTAAATAAAAAGTACTGCCACCATATTCATGGGAATATTTTAATAAATCAAACGCAGAAATAATCCTTTGAATGTGATCTTTAATTGCTAATACTCATTTTTCTACATAATCACCAGCCAATTGGATACATTTCTGCCAACGATAAAAAAGTTTTCTGAAGCCATAACGGATTCAAGTCGACACTCTGTTTCCGCAATCAGTCTCACAGTTGTCTCAACCTCTTCATCAGAATTATAATGATGTCCCCAGCAGGTCGTCTTTCATTATC
The DNA here is from genome assembly GCF_023897955.1 of Schistocerca gregaria. NCBI lineage: Eukaryota > Metazoa > Arthropoda > Insecta > Orthoptera > Acrididae > Schistocerca > Schistocerca gregaria. Next base: position 532,496,882 of record NC_064924.1, on the reverse strand, counting down.
AGGAACAGATGGAAGTCAGATGGTGCCAAATCTGGACTCACTGGAATCGCATTCGGGAGGACGACGGTTCAATCCCGTCTCCGGCCATCCTGATTTAGGTTTACCGTGATTTCCCTAAATCCTTTCTGGCAAATGCCGGGATGGTTCCTTTGAAAGGGCACGGCCGCTTTCCTTCCCTAATCCGACCTTGCACTCCGTCTCTAATGACCTCGTTGTCGACGGGATGTTAAACACTAATCTCCTCCTTCTCCTCCAAATATGGACTGTATGAAGGATACCGTACGGTGGTGAGATTCACTCTCTGAAGTTCTGTTGTGGTGGCACGTGAAGTGTGTGGTTTGCCATTGTCATGCTGCAGGAAAACATTTCCCTATTCCTTTGGGACCCTTGTTAGCCGACGTTTCAGAGTTCACAGCGTTGTGGTGTAACGCTCTGAATTTATTGTTGTTCCACGATCAAGGAAATCAACGTGGATAACACCATCTGCATCCCACAGCACTGTGGCTATGATTTTTCCAGTTCATGGCAGCGTCTTGAGTTTCTTTATCTGGGGCGAGTCTTTGTGTCGATATTCCATAGTCTGACGCTTCGTCTCCAGGTGGTAATGGGTTACCTATGTTTCATCTCCTATCACAATTGAATAGAGAACGGCCTCACCTTGATTCTCATAACGCGAGAAGAGTTCTTGGCGAATTTAAAGTCTGTGCGCTTTCATTTCAGGAGTCTGAACCTGGGTTATCCATCGTGCACAGATCTTCTGATAGGCAAGCAAAGCAATAATGTGACCCACACATTCTTGTGAAATGCCGCTTGTGCTAGAAATTTCTCTATGGGTGATACGACGATTGTCCAGAATCAATCTGTCAACATTTTTCTTGTGAAATTCGGTGGTTGCTGCCACAGGACGTCCAACTCTTTGTTTGTCACGCAGGTCAGATGTTCCCGCCTCAACATCTGTAAACACACTCGCCCAACAACGCATAGTACTCAAATCAACACAATCACAATAGACTGACGTTTCGTCTCTGACGAATCTCCTTTGGCATGACACATTCTGCTGTCAGGAATTCAATGACTGGACGTTGCTTAAATCGCGTTAACCGACAGTCTGCGCAGGGTTCCATACTTTACTCTGCAACAACACAACCGTTCAATATTAAGGCTTCCCGCCAACTGGAGCTGTAGAGAAGAGGCTACGGAACAAGCCAATACCTGTCGGATGTCAATGCCGCCAACTGTTGAAGAGTTACGAAGGTGGAGGCGTTACTTTTCAGTCAACCATCGTACATCGATCATATACTGTTGGTAGCAAAGGGTGTTAACGGTTTCATCAGGTTTTAGCAGCTCATGATAGATGACACTCTTCTGATCCCAACGAACACTGAACATTGTCTTCTTTCCAAAGCGATTTTGTCTTGCAGCGGATGTCGTTGGTTTGCTGGATTCACTCGTGATTTAGGACACGTAGGATAATCAAAATATATCCATTTTTCATCACCTGTCACTATTAGATGGAGAAACGACTTTCTTTTGTATCTGGCAAGCAGCATTTCACAAACGGTATTTCGATTCTCTTGCTGTCTTTCATTTAGTTCATGCGGAACCCATTTTCCCACTTTCTTCATCTTTCACATAGCTTTCAACCGAAGAGAAACGGTCTTCTGCGTCACACTGAATTTTCCACGATTCCACGAATTCCTGTTGGATCTGAGTATCATCTTCATACAATAAGGCTTGCACTTCGTTGTCTTCGAACTTTTTCGGTGGTTTCCAGCGCTCGTCGTTTCTCACGTCAAAATCACCACTTTTGAATGTTTTGGACAACTCCAAACACTGTATTTTCCCAAAATTATGTTCGCCGAAAGCTTCGACAAGCATTCTAGGCGATTCTGCGGCAGTTTTCTTTAAATGATAACAAAAAACCAATGCTGTACGCAAATCGTAGTTCGTAGGCACAAAACTCGACATGGTTACGGGTTTATAACAAATACCGATGTATGGAACTTGGGTTACTGTGTGTTGACATTCGTCGACAGCCGTTACAGGAAGCAGGGTAGTACACTGACGGCTAGGACCATCTATAGGGAAACTACGATTTCATACTTCTGCATCTGGTACATCACGATGGTTGAAAAAGCATATATAGAGAAATGCACATCATTTGCTTGTCGCTGGCAACTCTGATCTACCTTGAATTTTGTAAACGGGTCAAGAAAATATGATGCCAGGAAAATAGAAAATGAAAAGTCACTTTCAGACTATTACGTCCAGTCAGCAAGGCTCACAAAGCCAGGCGGAATGTCACGCAATGTAGTTAGTCACTGAATGATGTCATACACTGTCAGTGACATAAACTAAACAGCCAACTTAAAAATAATATTCACGTTCCGATAACTAATTTTTACGTCTTCAACAGATATACAGAAAAATTCACACTTTTGCGAGTTAGCAACAAATGAATACTTCAAGAAACCTCTTTGGCACGACAGTTATTCCTAAATTCGAACAATTCTGACATTCTTTCCTTTGATTTATCTACATAAACAAATCTTTTCTGAATACACTTAGTTCACATATTCGTAATAATTTCGGCCGGAGAGTATTGTAAGAGAAAAATCAATGGCGATATATTTCAGACCGTCGTTGTGATTCACCTGGTGTCTGCTCTATCTCATCTCTATTCTATTTTAGACCTCCGAGTACTGGCTATAGAAGGAATCTCGCTCGAAACGGAGTAGGATTACGGTTTAATGTCTCTTTGGCGACGGAGTAATTTGAGATAGAGCAGAAACAGATTGAGAAGAGAGTGGTGAAGCTTAAACCACGGAAAACCTTAATCTAGATGGCCGGGAGGCCATTTAAACCACCGTTCTTCCAAGTGTGAGTCAGATCTCTTAAAGATGACCAGGAAATTTACCCATACCTTAAACAACAGCCTTGCTCTAAGAAACTATATAAACGTAATGAGTTATCTCCTCTGCACCAACCGACATGGATTCCGAAAACAACAATTGAAGGAAAGCCAACTTGCGATTTTCTCACATGAAGCCCTGAAAGACATGGATGAAGGAAATCAGGTGCATACACTATTTCTTGACTCCCGAAAAGAATTGACTCAGTGCAACACCCAAGATTATTAACGCAAAAGTTCGGTTACGTGGGTTATCAAACAGAACTAACAGGATATTGGTAAGAAGGTCGCTACATGTTATTTTGGATGGATTGTCGTCCTCAGATACGCAAGAGTGTTAGCACCTTTACTGCCCGTCTTGAGTGTTAATGACACGGCAAACAGTAAAACTTGTTGGCAGATTAAAACTGTGTTCGGTGACGGTACTCGAACCCGGGAATTTTGCCTTGCACGAGCGAGTGCTCTGCCTACTGAGCTACCCGAGCACGACTCGCAATCAGCCTGTCACAGCTATACTTCCGCCAGTTCCTCATCTCCTATCTTCCAAATTTCGCGTAAGATGTTCTGCATACCTTGTGGGACTAGCACTCCTGCAAGAAGGATATCTGCCAGAAAGGTTCATATCACCGCACACTCCGTGCAGAGTGAAAATCCATTCTGGATGGCAGACAGTATTACTAGTAACTTAAGACTTTTTTTCAAATGATACAGTTTTCTGTAAAGTAATATTTTTAAGAAGCTGCACAAATATTCAGTTGGATATTGACAAGATACAAATATGGTGCAAAGATTGGCAACTCTGTGAGCTTGTCGTCGCTCCCTAAAGACCAATGACGATTCGCCTTACTTCTTTTCACTCTTCACTTTCCTTGAATCTCGGTGGACTTTTCCACTACTTCTGTCTCAACAATGGAGCACATCTCTTAAAAATGTATGATAGCATATTGTACAGTATCCATTTCCTAGCGTTTATCTTGTGATACAGGGTTCAATGATTTTGAAAGTTTTTCATTTTAACTTTGTGGCCTGATGTCCTTCCTGTTGCCCCAGTCGTCAAGGTAATCCAAGGGGGAAATTCATATGTATTAGATAGAATCGTGTAAACGATGTTCGATGGTTAATAAAAGGAAACATCGTCCGTAGTAGGCGGTAATGCAGACCATCTTTATTAAATCACGCGATTAGCTCATTTCGTCGATTTGTCATTTTCAAGCATCTGTAAAGCCAACGTGAAAGAGAATCACATTGTCTGCATACATCTCCACGTGTAAGTAACATATTACACACCTCACAATAACATAACACCTTAGCATGCAAAATTCCTACTTGCATGTACAGTATTACGTATCACATGTCGTAATTGTCAAATTATTTTTCACTACGCGTAAAAGGTTGGCATTATTTTCCATCCTTAGATTCAGAATTCATCCACGTTAACATGACAACTTTAAATACCATATTATGAACTTTTTTGTAAGTACTGCAGCTGCCGTTTTGTTGTCAAAGACACACATACATCCAAACGCTCTCATACTATCGATTAAAAGTGTCAGAGTCACATTACGTACATTACTGGTGTGCCAGACTTCATTGTTGTGTTGTTTACCAGACAATCCGCTATCAAAGACTACTGATGGGCATCCAAACAGGCATATTAAAATATTTTATACAGTACATTAACCATAATATGTGAGAAACGTAAAAATTTTAAAAAATGTTGAGAAATTAACAATCCATTAACTGCTAGCGAGCCAGATTTAACGTATGCCTTATACTGTAGGTAATCACTGTCTGAATGCTATGTACAGACACACAGAAGTCAAACTATTGATTATTTTGCGGAAGGGTAATTCATAGGAATACAATCTTCGCATTTTTATTTATTTAAATTATATTATTACTAACGAACCAGCAGACTCTTCAATTTATACACATAAACAATGTCTGTTTATTTTCTTTGTATTTCGCTAAAATGGGTAAGTAGTAACAGTAAGTAACAAAAATGCAAATGATTGCGAATATAAACGGCATTCATTTCTGGGTACACCTTATTGTAGACATGAAGATGCCAAAACGATACTCTCGAAAACATGTATATCATTTTACCCAAAGAACATGCATAGTAACTCATCACCATTTTTTACGTGTAGTTAAAAATAATTTGGTAATAACGACTTGTAATATGTAATATCACGCATGTAATGTGGTACGTTAGTGTGCGGAGTGTTATGTGTTACTTACATACGGCGATGTATGGAGATGTACACAGACAATGTGATAGTCTTCCACGTGGATTTCACAGGTGCTTGAAAAGGACAAGTCATGGAAATTAGCTAATCGGGCGATTTTAATAAAGATCCTCTACATTACAGCCTACTACGGACCATTTTTTAAGATGTTTGCTGTCTTATCGAACTTTGTTTTGCGTCGTATTTCCTAATATAGAGATTGGGGAAGAGTCCAGTCTTTTCCAAACGAACGGCGAAACCAGCTGAAAACCACGCTCGGTTTGGTAGTTGTACCATACCAAAGGTCATTACTGCGCCGCGCGGGTTCGATACGCGATTGGCTCACCTCCATCTTTCGCATTTCTGCACGCGTTTTTTTTTTTCTCTTTTTTTAACATTATTTAAGGAAGAAGAGCAATGAGCTTCAGGCAGACGGAGATGGGGCAGACAGGGGTCGAAACCAAACAAAACATCTTTACTCGTAGAGTGGTGCCCTTATAAGGGTAAAGAAAGTAGCTAAACAACAATAAACAAACTTAACCTTAAATACGACTTAAAGACCGTCATTCCAGCGGAACCCACATCGCATGCTAGATCCGCTGCTACCATCGATCAACATGCCTATGGATCCTTCTAACACGCCGCTGGAGCGGCCACGTCTTCGCAAAGAAAGGGTCCACATGGTTCTGTCACTTGTTCCGGTCCGTTTCGTACAACTGACATGCGCGTAAAGTTAAGTTCTCTTACCTGGCACACCCCCAGCTGTGAAGAGGGTCCCAGAAGACAATACCTAGATAATTAGCAAAGTATTGGCAGTAGCGCGAGTCACATCGTAGACGAGTGAATCGTTGCACTAGGAAGGTCCAAAAATCCAGGAAGTGTTTGTTACCATCCCCGTAAAGATTCAACGCGTTCATCTGCACGAGAGATTAGCGCGCTGTAGACTCAACTGTATTTATTTATTTACATACTTATTTATTCCATAGTACCCAGCCACGATGTTAGTGCACTTGCCCGTTATCGCAAGCAGGTGGTGACGTTACAGTAAACAAGTATAGCGGTGCCTAAGGAAAGCGCATCGCGCTGACGATGCTTTCACGTCAGCTGTGCATATTCCGACAACCCCGGTTACGCGCCGACTCACGATAAACCGACCGCAACGCCCTCGTTCCCAGGTGCAAAAATATTGTGGTCGATTAATACATAACACCTGTTCGTCTTATCCATAATCTTTTAACAGTCATACTTGTTAAATGGTCGCGACTGGTAATCGGAACTTTACTTATTTTAATGCTGTTACCTACTTCTGCAGAATGTTCTGAAAAAAGGTATTGAAAGCAACTGAAGGTCCATGACCTTCGGCAATTTTCTTCACTTCTCTTCACAGTTGGCAAGCACAGCACTTGGCACTTGTTGCACTTTGGGTCTTCTTTCATCTTTCTCAACTGGACTATCGCTAAGTAGCCATTTTATACTTCCGGTAATTGATGGAAAAGTAATGTGATTTGAACCTACAGACTGGAATCAACAACGTAGCAATTGTAGTTCCATTCCCAGTCGTTTGGCGTGGAGAACGCACTTCTTTCTCCATCCTCTCTGGCTTTACTTCACAAGGCACTTTACGGAGTGTGGAATTGGGTACTTTTTGTAAGACTATCATTTGTCCACATTCCAAATGATTCGGAGGAGCAACAACCACCTATAGGTCCCTTGAATGAGCTCATATTTTCATCATTTTACCGTCATGGTCATTTCGCACAGCATTTATGAGAGATAACGTAACACGTTTCTTGACTGATGTTTAAACTTAAGCTCTCGGAATTTTAACAGTTAACATTTCCGTGATGCAGAATGCCTCTCCTCTGCCACAGAGGTTGGACGAGCACCTTAGTATCGTTTTCATGGTGATCTTCGTCGAATCTTCTCTATTAATTTTGCTTCGTAATAATCACATCCTGTCAAGTAACAGTCAAAAATCGCTCGAATGAAGATTTTGTAAGCCACACCCTCCGTGGGTGAGATACATTTCATTAAAAACCTTCCAGTGGTTGCCGTCCATCTGTCCTGTAGCTAATTTTATGTCGCAGTTGCATTTTAAATGGCCCCAAAGGCATACTACTATCAAGTTACCTTCCATTAGGAACTTGGGTGCACTCAGCGACTGTGATATGATTTGAAAATGATAGAGCACAAAATCAGTCGTCTTTCTTTTGCAGGTTTTATTTGGGAAATCTAGACTTCGGTTAGTGCCTAGTCATTATCGATGTACTATTTTATAGTATCAATCCACGTCCGGACAACAGGGAACTTCAAAAAAGGACGACTGATTGCTGTGCTCTATCATTTGTATGCTATTAGATATTTATTTGTTGTGACTGTTACCTGTGATTGACAAGCCGAGCGGCCTAAGGCGCTATAGTCATGGACTGTGCGTCTGGTCTCGGCAGAGGTTCGAGTCCTCCCTCGGGCATGGTTGTGTGTGTTTGTCCTTAGGATAATTTAGGTTAAGTAGTGTGTAAGCTTAGGGACTGATGACCTTAGCAGTTAAGTCCCATAAGATTTCACACACATTTGAACAGTTGTGATTGACAGCCCACCGTCCAATTAAACAATAAGGGATCTTTCCATCTATTTTTAGCAAATACGCTAGATTCTTTTATACTGAGGAACAACTTTAGAGTGTCGATGTCTTAAAACAGGGCGAAAGAAGTTAAAGAAATAGTGATAAATACGAAGAAAACTGATGGAAAGTGTGAAAAAATACAAGAAGTTATAAACCATGAAAATAGTGATCTGACAAAGAATTTACGTTCCAGTGTAGGGTACCTTTGATATTGACAAAGGTATATTTCAGTTCGCTGTGCGACAATGAATGACACCCGTAACGAGACTGATTACTAATAGTAGCAATGTTGTTGTTATAGTCTTCAGTCCTGAGACTGGTTTGATGCAGCTCTCCATGCTAATCTATCCTGTGCAAGCTCCTTCATCTCCCAGTACCTATTGCAACCTACATCCTTCTGAATCTGCTTAATGTATTCATCTCTTGGTCTCCCTCTACGATTTCTACCCTCCACGTTGCCCTCCAATACTACATTGGTGATCCCTTGATGCCTCAGGACATGTCCTACCAACCGATCACTTCTTCTAGTCAAGTTGTGCCACAAACTTCTCCCCAATCCTATTCAATATCTCCTCATTAGTTACGTGATCTACCCACCTAATCTTCAGCATTATTCTGTAGCACCACATTTAGAAAGCTTCTATTCATTTCTTGTCCAAACTATTTATCGTCCACGTTTCGCTTCCATAAATGGCTACACTCCATAAAAATACTTTCAGAAACGACTTCCTGACACTTAAATCTATACTCGATGACAACTAATTTTTCTTCTTCAGAAACGCTTTCCTTGCCATTGCCAGTCTACATTTTATATTCTCTCTACTTCGACCATCACCAGTTATTTTTCTCCCCAAATAGCAAAACTCCTTTACTACTTTAAGTGTCTCATTTCCTAATCTAATTCCCTCAGCATCACCCGATTTAATTCGACTACATTCCATTATCCTCGTTTTGCTTTTGTTGATGTTATCTTATACCCTCCTTTCAAGACACTGTCCATTCCGTTCAACTGCTCTTCCAAGTCCTTTGCTGTCTCTGACAGAATTACCATGTCATCGGCGAACCTCAAATGTTTATATTTCTTCTCCATGGATTTCAATACCTACTCCACACTTTTCTTTTGTCTCTTTTGTTGCTTGCTCAATATATAGATTGAATAACATCGGGGACAGGCTACAATCCTGTCTCACTCCCTTCCCAGCCACTGCTTCCTTTTCATACCCCTCGGCTCATATGACTGCCATCTGCTTTCTGTACAAATTGTAAATAGCCTTTCGCTCCCTGTTTTTTACCCCTGCCATCTTTAGAATTTGAAAGAGTATTCCAGTCGACATTGTCAAAAGCTTTCTCTAAGTCTACAAATGCTAGAAACGTAGGTTTGCCTTTCCTTAATCTTTCTTCTAAGATAAGTCGTAAGGTCAGCATTGCCTCACGTGTTCCAACATTTCTACTGAATCCAAACTGATCTTCCCCAAGGTCGGCTTTACCAGTTTTTCCATTCGTCTGTAAATAATTCGTGTTAGTATTTTGCAGCTGTGACTTATTAAACTGATAGTTCGGTAATTTTCACATCTGTCAACACCTGCTTTCTTTGGGATTGGAATTATTATATTCTTCTTGAAGTCTGAGGGTATTTCGCCTGTCTCGTACATCTTGCTCACCAGATGGTAGAGTTTTGTCAGGACTGGCTCTCCCACGGCCGTCAGTAGTTCTAATGGAATGTTGTCTACTCCCAGGGCCTTGTTTCGACTCAGGTCTTTCAGTCCTCTGTCAAACTCTTCACGTAGCATCGTATCTCCCATTTCATCTTCATCTACATCCTCTTCCATTTCCATAATATTGTCCTCAAGTATATTGCCCTTACATAGACCCTCTATATACTCTGTCCACTTTTCTGCTTTTCCCTCTTTGCTTAGAACTGGGTTTCCCTCTGAGCTCTTGATATTCATACAAGTGGTTCTCTTTTCTCCAAAGGTCTTTTTAATTTTCCTGTAGGCTGTATCTATCTTACCCCTAGTGAGATAAGCCTCCACATCCTTACATTTGTCCTCTAGCCATGCCTGCATAGCCATTTTGCACTTCCTGTCGATCTCATTTTTGAGACGTTTGTATTCCCTTTTGCCTGCTTCATTTACTGAATTTTTGTATTTTCTCCTTTCATCAATTAAATTCAATATTTCTTCTGTTACCCAAGGATTTCTACTAGCCCTCGTCTTTTTACCTACTTGATCCTCTGCTGCCTTCACTACTTCATCCCTCAGAGCTACCCATTCGTCTTCTACTGTATTTCTTTCCCCCATTCCTGTCAATTGTTCCCTTATGCTCTCCCTGAAACTCTTTACAACCTCTGGTTTAGTCAGTTTATCCATGTCCCATCTCCTTAAATTCCCACCTTTTTGCAATTTCTTCAGTTTTAATCTACAGTTCATAGCCAATAGATTGTGGTCAGAGTCCACATCTGCCCCTGGAAATGTCCTACAATTTAAATCCTGGTTCCTAAATCTCTGTCTTACCATTATATAATCTATCTGATACCTTTTAGTATCTCCAGGATTCTTCCATGTATACAACCTTCTTGAATGATTCTTGAACCAAATGTTTGCTATGATTAAGTTATGCTCTGTGCAAAATTCTAAATAGTAGCAATAGTGCAAGTAAAGTGCTATGTGGTAACTGGATAGGCAGAAAATGTATTTCTTGCTGCAAAGGAGCTCTCAGTACAGCAAGAGAGTAGCAAGAAATGTCACTATGAATGCGCGATCCAAACGCCTGACGCATGGTCTGTGGGACGATCACTCCGTGTGTGCCAGTACTCTTTGCTGCTGAAGACATGCCAGCGGAATGACGATAAACGAAACATGTGTATTCATATATTTGTTGATCAGAATAAGAATGTTATTGATAGCTAATTTGTTTACAGGACAGCTGAAACAGTAACAATCCACCAGAGAAGGAGCTTGGTAATGTCTTCTGCTGTATTGGTGTGTTGCTCTGCCAAAAGAGAATACAGACGTCTGCAAATGATACTGACAGGGAGTGTAAAACGGTAATAAAACAATAGCTCGCGGAGAAATGCATAAACGTAAAAGCAAGCATGACTATGAAAGATATAGATGGCACGTATAGCAAAATTAAAAAAAAAAAAAAGCTTCGGAGGAAAGATAAGCATCTGTAACAAATATTAAGAGCTCTGATAGTAAGCCAGTACTAACCAAGCAAGGGAAAGTTGAAAGATGAATAGATTATACAGAAGGGCTGCCCAAAGGAAAGGTGAAGGGGAGATGGGAGATATGATACTGATTGAAGAATTTGAAACAGTGCTACAAGACCTAAGCCGAAATACGGTACATAGAGTGGACGGCATTCCTTCAAAATGATCATGATTCTTAGCAGAACGAGCCACAACAAAAAACAAAAACAAAAAAACCCTCCGCCAGCTCTGCAAGATGTAAGACAGGCGAGATCAAAACATGAAACAGAATGTAATAATTTCAATTCCAGTTAAGACAGATGCTAACAGGTGTGAATATTACAGAACCATTGGTTAAATAGTAAGCAGGTTCAAATGGATGTTGGTTGCAGCAGGTATGCAGACATGAAGATACTTGTAGAGGATAGAGTAGCGCCGGCTGGAGTGGCCGAGCGGTTCTAGGCGCTACAGTCTGGAACCGTGCGACCACTACGGCCACAGGTTCGAATCCTGCCTCGGGCGTAGATGTGTGTGATGTCCTTAGGTTAGTTAGGTTTAAGTAGTTCTAAGTTCTAGGGGACTGATGACCTCAGATGTTAAGTCCCATAGTGCTCAGAGCCATTTGAACCATTTTTTGATAGAGTAGCGTGGAGAATTGCATCAAACCTGCCAACGAACTGAAAACAACAAAAATAACAGCTAAAACTATAAAACATTGCTCTGTCATCTGAGTTTTAAGTTATTAGAGTCAGTTGAGGATGATTTGTGGCCGGATGCATTGATATTTTAATTCATTTTGGCGTTTTCTCAGTGCAGCATATCTGTTTTACGCAACAGAATGAAATTAGCAAAAAAAAAAAACTGATGAAGAAACTTTCTGTGTGGACAGATACGCTAATTTATGCCATTTGTTTAGGAGTATTTCTAGGAAGTTACTATAATGCGACTCTTATGTCTAAAGAAGGTAGCTGAAAGTACTGCGGACACTTCGAAGGTTCACGAAAATGGTGTTCGAGAGTTAGTAAAGAAAAATCGTGCACAGAAAATAAAATACTGTGCCCAACAGCAAGGGCTGGCCTGTATAGATCACACATAACCGATAAAGACAGCAAGAAGACCACGGGTATGGAACTGCGTTACACTTGAAATTCGCAGTCCGTAGTTCCATATATTGGTATCACATTTAAAAATTGCCATAGTTCTAAAGAACAAAACAAAAAAATGTGTTACTCTGTGCTAGGTCTGATTTGAGGCACTATTATAAAACCACATCGTTCGTGGCTCTTTCGATTTCGAAGAAGCACTATGAAGGTATAACCTGAAGACGCTTGGTGGTCAAATGAAACATGGGTGAATAACTGTCACTCCTGATCAAATGACTGCAAGTACAACTCCAAAAATTCTGTTGTACACTCTGTCTGTCTTAGGTTTTCTGTCAAAAGATGTTTTCCTTTATAAGATTAAGGAAACGAACGACCATTATGAAGAGAGGAATCACAGACGTTCGCTTTTTTTTTTTCAAGGAAACTCAATATAAAAAGTAAATTTGCCGCTTTTTATTGTTACAGATAATGCCTCATACCACTCGGGCATTAAAGGTAAGGCTTCGAGGATAGCAGTTAAGACAGCTGACATTATTATCTGATAAATGCGCCACAATTTTTGAGATAGCAACACCAGAGCGGAAACAATATTTCCACAATTCGTTCGGATGAAAGCAAAAGTGTATAAAATTTAAAGGCGGAATTCTGAGAGTCAATAAAACTATTTGTACCAAAGATGATGTTTTAGTTTCGTTGTTTCTACAAAGACATAAAAAGAGGGCCTCACAGAAGCGTGCTGTGAACACTGTTATTGTGTTCATTCTTTGCCCATCTCAAATGAAAGTGCGTAGCACAGACACGTGCGTCACCACCACTACGCAGCTAGTCTACTCCGACAGATACAAGGGTAGCCTTCTGCGCTTGAGCAATGCTGTCAAGAATGGTGCGAACGGCCGACATAGGTGCCAGCAGTCGATAAAATTATTGGTAGAGTACCAAACATACTCACTGCGCAGTAATTGTCTCCTATGTTCCGCAGCCATACACACATGGCCTCCCCTCAACGTGGCTCTCTGTTTCCCTACCACTTTGGCCATTATTTGAGAAACCAGGCGTAATTATAACAGCGTAACAACCGTGAAGGCTGTAATTAACAACTGGCCAATATTTGAAACCAACAATATCTTTCATAAATGTTCTCTCTCTCTCTCTCTCTCTCTCTCTCTCTCTCTCTCTCTCTCTCTCTCTCTTTGTCCCTCCCTCTCCATCCCTCCGTCCCTCCCTCGACTGAACTCACATTCAGAGGACGGCTGTGCAAATCGTAGTTGGCCACTCACATTTAGGTTTTCTCTGGTTTCGCTAAATCGCTTAGGGCAAATTTTCAGGAGGCTCCTGTGCTAAGACACGGCCGATTTCTTTCTCAGTCCTTATCCAGTTCGAGTTTCTGTTACGTCTTGGAGGCCTCGTTGTCGATGGGACGTTCAGTCCCAATATTCCTTTCCTTCCTTGTTCCCTTCAATGAGCTCGAGAAAGTCCTTGTTTCCAGTGTTTACCTGGCCGTAAAGGTTTTCTGTATGATACTGTTTTCCTGCCTCGAAGTCTTCTTGCTTAGAGGATATCTACCGTTAACAAGTCTTATATTCATGCTCTCATATATTGCCCTCGATATGTGGCAGTGTCGTTTTAGGTTGTCTGAAAACGTTGTACTGATGCACATTACACATACTTGACTTTGCAAATTGTTCTTACTTCGAGTCACAGGTCTTCCTGTCTATAGGTCATCAGCGTCACTGGACGAGGTGACACAGTGTTTCAGTCTCGCGATGGGGAGGAGCAGAAATCAAATTCTCATCCTTCACACAATTTAGACTTTTCGCGGTTTCCATAAATCGCTTCAAGTAAATACCAGGACGGTTCATCAAAAGGCTACGTAGCCGGCTTGATGTCTGCCCCATTCTTCGCTACTCAAACCTCGGTCTCCATCTCAAAAATAAAAAAAAATAAAAAAAACTTTTTGTTGTACCATTCAATCTTAAAACTCTCACCTTTCCCGTCGCGGTCGCTGTATTAATACCAGCTAACACAATGTGTTTATCTTTCCAGACTATTTTCCCCTTCACTTACTACGAACAGGAACACCCACTCGCCTCCCCCTCTCCCCCCCCCAAATTCCGGCCCTCCCCCCCCCACACACACACACACACACTCAGTCTCCCCCCCCCCCCACCTCTCTCACTCTGCTATTCTGACAGTAATTCAATATATGGAAAAACTTCAAACGTTCATCACAGCAAAGCAAGCTTATCTTTATATGGCGTGTTGTAATTTTAACGACAAGTGTGTACATTCTGGATTTCTGTGCTAAAAGTCTAAAGTTACGTAAATATGATCTGAGTAAACAGAAAACCCATGAGTGACAGGAATGCAGCAGCGAAATGTCGTTGGGTACTATTAAGAGTCCGATTTGAGAAAGCGAGCCATGACCTTAAACATACTGTTGCATTTTGGAAAAGCTTATATATCGAAACAAAATAATTATGAGAACGGTATAATGTGCTAACAATTTATTGCCATTCAAAGCTGAAAGGTTTCAACCATCACTAGTCACATCCAGAACTAATAAACATCACACTGTAATATGTTGTATTATGCTTTGTCTCAACTATGGAATTCTGTGGATACAGGAGAAGCTGCCCGCATCTCGTGGACGTGCGGTAGAGTTCTCGGTTCCCACACCCGGGTTCCCGGGTTCGATTCCCGGCGGGGTCAGGCATTTTCTCTGCCTCGTGATGGCTGGGTGCTGTGTAATGTCCTTAGGTTAGTTAGGTTTAAGTAGTTCTAAGTTCTAGGTGACTGATGACCTAAGATGTTAAGCCCCATAGTGCTCAGAGCCATTTGAATCATTTTGAACAGGAGAAGCGGAGGTACCCAGCGTTGGCTGAAACCCGTCTGTTGTATTCAGATGAAACTGGTTGCATCTGACAATAAAACTTAAAATACTGGTACAGGCTAGCACGCCCTTTAAGCCATCTACATCTACATCCATACTCCGCAAGCCACCTGACGGTGTGTGGTGGAGGGTACCTTGAGTACCTCTATCGGTTCTCCTTCTGTTACAGTCTCGCATTGTTCGTGGAAAGAAGGATTGTCGGTATGCTTCTGTGTGGCTCTAATCTCTCTGATTTTATCCTCATGGTCTCTTCGCGAGATATACGTAGGAGGGAGCGATATACTGCTTGACTCCTCAGTGAAGGTATGTTCTCGAAACTTCAACAAAAGCCCGTACCGAGCTACTGAGCGTCTCTCTTGCAGAGTCTTCCATTGAAGTTTATCTATCATCTCCATAACGCTTTCGTGATTAATAAATGATCCTGTAACGAAGCGCGCAGCTCTCCGTTGGATCTTCTCTATATCTTCTATCAACCTTATCTGGTACAGATCACACACTGATGAACAGTATTCAAGCAGTGGGCGAACAAGTGTACTGTAACCTACTTCCTTTATTTTCGGACGGCATTTCCTTAGGATTCTTCCAATGAATCTCAGTCTGGCATCTGCTTTACCGACGATTTCATATAGTAAAAATCATTTATTTATTCAGTATTACAGGCATGCATAATCTTCGAAAACCAACTTGGTCTACTTTTATCGGCAGTAGATACTAGATGAAAATACCTAACTGCAATAAAAACTATTACTAAAAATTTAGCGTAAATGTCTACTTTAAAATTATGTTTACAAATTTTTCATTTATTCATTATTTATTTCGAGTGTATCATGCCCTTCATACGATAAAACACGACTACATAAAATTAATCGCGAGTAAGGCAGAGTTCTTAGGAAGTGTGGTCCGTCAACAAAGGAAGTAGCTTGCGAAACTCTCGTTCGACCGAAACTTGAATACTGTTCGTCAGTATGGGATCCATTCCAGACGGGACTGAGCACAAAAGCGTCACAGAGATGCCCTGCCGACTCTAGTGGCGGACACAGCAAGAGAGGCATTCTGGATCAAGGTGCGGTTTACTGTTTAAGTTCCGAGAGCGTTCGTTCCTAGAAGAATCAACCAATATATTGCTTCCTCCTGTGTATATCTCACGAAAACACCATGAAGATAATATCAGAGAGATTCGGATTCACACGGAGGCTTACCAGCAACTGTTCTTCCCGCGACTCTTAACAGGTAAAGGGCTTGAAGTACCCTCCGCCATACACCGTAAGGTGCCCTGCGGTGTATATGTGTAAACTTAATTCGTCATTTCACATGTAGAAGGACACACACGCTGCCGGTTCCCACTTTGAACGTGAGGCGACAGTTCATCCACTTATGTATACACAAGCTCGTCACGGCGCCAAGTTCGGTATAGGAAACGTTAGCGACAGCCCCGGACATTTGCACAAGCCCCGCTCATTTAACCCCCTCCACACCTACCCCCGCCACACCAATGAAGAGCGCATCAATATGATCTTTGGTAGTCCTCGTCGCTGTCGTGTTTTTGTTCGTCGTTTTTTGTTTCACCGCGGTTGTTCATAGTAGCAGTGTTGTGCTGTTAGTACTTCTTAGCAGTTTCTGTAATACTGTCAAAAAGAATCATAGATATGCACTCTCGATAAATTTATCATACACGAGGTACCTAATCTAGATGTTGTGGCCAACTGCTGTCAAAATTGATATCTAACAGACATTAATGTACGATAAGATGTGTTGGAATGACACTGACGAAATTATGTACACATGTTTAACAATAGGCAGCTCTAAAGCCTTCAGACACTAAAGAGGAACTGATAGTAATCTCGTGTCTGCTATAAGCAAGCAGTCATAAGAGTTCACAAGTAAAAATTCACCTATTACACAGGCAAATATTAATGAAGACTGCCACTGTATAAATATCTTACTGCTTGCATTACTCATTTCTACATTATCCCACTCTTATAATCTTTAGTCTTAATGAGGTAATCAGAAACAAACAAAGACATCGACTTTGCCTTGTTTATGCACAACATTGACTTTAGACAATCGAGATAATGGGCAGCATCCTTGGCGATACTACCAATTAATATTTCCCAACATAATTTCTTACATTACACGAGGTGATGGAAATTTGCGCCATGAAATAAAAAAGACAGTGTGGATACCATTTTTATTTTTCATTCTTATTGATGATTTTTCAACTCGCATATTCAATGAACATACTTCTAATTCTTTTCAAAATGGTACCGGAAAAACTGTATTTCGCACTAACTACTGATTTTCTCCCTTGTTATGACTGGCATATCTGTGATATGAACAACTTTGATGTTGGAACATGCGGCAGACCATGGGCGGAGCTTAGGATATGGATTGGTGTGGAGGGGGGTGATTGGGAGAGACTTGTGCACGGTCCGGGGCTATCGCTAACGTTACGTGTTCGGTATGCACTGAAGAACCGTGTTTGAGTCAAAAACAGCAGTAATATTATAGCTGTTTGTTTTTACGTGTTTTACGTTCGTCTAGAAGTTAGAACAGCATTCATATACTTTTGGTGACTGTCACGAATGTGTTGCATAACAACTCACTCATATTTACCTCGTCACGGTGCATGAATGGTTGTTGACAGTTGTTACTTGGCTGCTGCTTTACGCAAGGCGAATTCCATTCAGTTCAAAAAGAATAACGTGTAGTACGAAGAACATTCTCGCACTAACTGTGCAAATGACATTCTTGACAAGTGGCACACAATTCGTGCAACTGTGCAGATGTTTCTGTTGGCAAGAGATAACAATAAGTGTTTAAGCCGAGGAATTGTAATCGAAGAAACGTTTGCACGGCATACGTTTGTTTTTGGATAGAGTGTTTGCGCGTGGTGTTGGCTGTCCACAAAGAAGTAGACACAAACGAAATTAAGCACCACACGCAGTTCTTGTAGTACTACGTTGTTTGTTACAGTGCAGTAGATGTTCTCAGGCTTTCAGGATCTTTCATATACAGTGTCTGGGTATCTTCACTCACAAACCAAGTATGTTTTCGGTGTACAGTGTCTGACGAAGGGTATTTCTTACAAACATTCGCGTGCAGTGTGACGGTGCAAGCGCAGACATTTTGGAGTCGTTATTCTCTTTGGAATTTTGATCTCTATTCCTTCTCGTAAAATTTTTATAGCTTTAAGAAAATCGAAAAATTTATAATTACAGATTTTCTTGAAATTCACAAGCCTCGAACACTTTTTTTGTCTTTCTGACGCATTCATGGAGATCAGGATTAATAACAAATACTCGTACACCTCTTCGAAACAAGACTCGCTTCACTCGAATAGAATAATTGGTCTCTGAGATGCGATATCGTTAATGACCATTTGTCGAACCTTGAAATTTTAAACATTTTGACTGTCTGTGATCCAGCAAGCGTGCGCTGTTTGATTACAGGATGTATATATATAGCTATCTAGTTTGCAGAACATTTTTGTCAATTGACCATGATTACAAGTAAGTACGTTCTGTTTGTACGTAATTTATGGAAGTAATCCAATTAAGTTAATTTTATTTCAAGCCATGTCATTATGTTTTTTTTAGGTATTCGATGTAAATTTTTATTCTGATGAAGATTGCCCTAGTGCAATCTAAATCATTGTCAACTGACAAAAATTTTGTGCAACCGAAGTGGCTGTGTATACATCCTGTAATTTGTCGAACCGTTAAAACTGATGCAGTGACTTGCTTCTGCGCGCCTGCCTTTTGCGACATCCGACCGTAGTGGCTACGGGCTTTAATCCTCTCTCTCTCTCTCTCTCTCTTTCTCTCTCTCTAAAACGAGGCTACGATGGCATCGATAAGTGTGTTATAGCCGACTCATTGATGTTTGACAACTCTTTGACAGAAAGAGTTTCTCAGCTGGAAGCGTTCATTTCCCTACGCGACGAATCTATTTTAGAAACTCTTTGGCGTCAATAACGTTACATTAAAACACAGAAAACATGAGTCTGAATGAGGAATAGGTGCATAAAGTGCGCCTGCAACGTCTCGTTACATCGCGACTAGCACAAGCGGTAAAGTTTTCTAACACACACTGCGAGCAGCAGCTTACAAATTTCAAACAAACTGGATAAATCACACTCAGTTACATTTTTTGGAACTTTCTCAAAAGTATGACCCTTTGCCTGCACACACAAGCATGACTAGTTCGCACAAGCTGCCGCACGAGTTCGCTTTTACGCACAGTGATCCAAAAAAATGGTTCAAATGGCTCTGAGCACTATGGGACTCAACTGCCGTGGTCATTAGTCCCCTAGAACTTAGAACTACTTAAACCTAACTAACCTAAGGCCATCACACACATCCATGCCCAAGGCAGGATTCGAACCTGCGACCGTAGCAGTCGCACGGTTCCGGACTGCGCGCCTAGAACCGCGAGACCACCGCGGCGGCCCACAGTGATCCAGGAAACGTAGGGATTTACTGCTTTGCTTCCAGTCTGTGATCGCAAAATAGTGACCTCAACCATCATTTTCAGTCGACGACTATCTTCTGATCCTAATACAGACTGAATAACTTTTAAATAACTTATACGTCTGTTCTGGACTTGATTTCAAATTTATTCCTTTCCGTGTGTATTTAGAGATGATAGCTGTTGCTAATTGGAGAAGAATAGCTGTGTTGGAAAACTAGTAGAGGTCGACCTCTGTAGGATTAGTTTGCGTTTCCAGAAAGTGCTGGAACACGAGAACTGATCCTACGGCCTATCTTGGAAGACAGACTGAATAATGGCAAACCTACGTTTATAGGATTTGTAAATTCAGCGGAAGCTTTTGATAACATTGACTGGAGCACACTCTTTGAGATTCTGTAGGTAGCAGTGAGGAAATACAGAGAACCTAAAGTTATCTACCTTTTGTACGAAAACCAGACTGCCGTTGAAAGAGTCGAACTGCATGAAAGGGAAGCAGGGGTCGAGAACGGAGTAAGGCAGGATTGTAGACTATTCCTGATGTTGAGAAAACAGTAGATGAAACCGAAAAGAAAATTGGAAACGGAATTAAAGTTCAGGGGGAAATATATAAGGTGCAGTGAAATGAAAACGAGACAGTTGGAAGAAAATAAGTAAACAATTATTTCAAAAGTAATCGCCATAACTTTTAATACATTTATCCCACTGTGAGACAAGTCGGTCAACGCCCCCATGGGAAAATTGTTTGCGGTTGCCTACTGTAATCTCTCCTCTCCTTCCTTTTTCCGGCTACTGTCGACAATAAGCAAAGTCTTTTTTTGAAGACTTGAGAGGAGTATGATTATAATATACTTTTTAGTCTTCTTATATTTTTTGGTAGAGTTGGACCCAATTCTTGTCTAGGGGTCTGATTCTTGAAGCCGGAATTCTCACATTTTAGGTTCCCGTGGCTGAATTAATCTAAATAATTTTGAAGATTGTTGTTGTAGAATTTTTGTTTTCACGTTAGTACATTTTGTCACATTTTTAGTATATCATTCAGTCTTTTGAACGTTCGCATTAGCAAAGTCGAAATCACATTGTTCGCCCAAAATACAAAAATAATCACATCAGACGCATGCTTACTGCACTACTCGCCATTAAAATTGCTACAAAAATAAGAAATGCAGATGATAAACGGGTATTCATTGGACAAATATATTATACTAGAATTGACATGTGATTACATTTTCACGCAGTTTGGGTGCATAGATCCTGAGAAATCAGTACCCAGAACAACCACCTCTGGCCGTAATAACGGCCTTGATACGCCTGGGCATTGAGTCAAATAGAGCTTGGATGGCGTGTACAACACGACACCACAGTTCATCAAGAGTAGTGACTGGCGTATTGTGACGAGCCAGTTCCTCGGCTACCATCTACCAGACGTCTTCAATTGGTGAGAGATCTGGAGAATGTGCTGGGCAGCAGTCGAAGGTTTTCTGTATCCAGAAAGGCCCGCACATGACCTGAAACATGCGGTCGTGCATTATCATACTGAAATGTAGGGTTTCGCAACGATCGAATGAAGGGTAGAGCCACGGGTCGTAACACATCTGAAATGTAACGTCCATTGTTCAAAGTGCCGACAATGCGAAAAGAGGTGATCGAGACGTGTAACCAATGGCAACCCATACCATCACGCCGGCTGATACGCCAGTATTGCGATGACGAATACATGCTTCCAATGTGCGTTCACCGTGATACCGCCAGACACGGATGCGACCATAATGATGGTGTAAACAGACCCTGGATTCATCCGAAAAAAGACTTTTGCCATTCGTGCATCCAGGTTCGTCGATGAGTACATCATCGCAGGTGCTCCTGTCTGTGATGCAGCGTCAAGGGTAACCGCAGCCATTGTCTCCGAGCTGATAGTCCATGCTGCTGCAAACGTCCTCGAACTGTTCGTGCAGATGGTTGTTGTCTTGCAAACGTCCCCCATCTGTTGACTCAGGGATCGAGACGTGGCTGCATTCTCCGTTACAGCCATATGGATAAGATTCCTGTCATCTCGACTGCTAGCAGGCCGTTGGGATTCAGCACGGCGTTCCGTATTACCCTCCTGAACCCACCGATTCCATATTCTGCTAACAGTCATTGGATCTCGATCAACGCGAGCAGCAATGTCGCCATACGATAAACCGCAATCGCGAAAGGCTACAATTCGACCTTTATCAAAGTCGGAAACGTGATGGTACGCATTTCTCCTGCTTACACGAGGCATCGCAACAACCTTGTGAGAATGCTCTGAAAAGCTGATCATTTGCATATCACAGCATCTTCTTCCTGTCGGTTAAATTTCGCGTTTGTAGCATGCCATCTTCGTGGTTTAGCAATTTTAATGGCCAGTAGTGTATTACTTCACTCTGCAGTAATACCCATATTCCAAAGGGTTTACAATTTTTCTTGACAAATGAATTTCTTTTAGTTTAGATTATTATTTCATAAATGAATCCAGAAATAAACATAGAAAACAGTACTAGATTGCATAATTAATAAAAGAAATTTTAAGTGTGTCAAATAATTCGTAATTCAAATATTTGTAAAAAAATTTAACCGTACATTCAGAACTAGCACTTATCGATTGTAACATCGAAAATAAAGTAATTCCTTTTCATAAATTTTGGCTTGAAATGTAAAATATTGTTTATAAAATTATATGAAATTTTCAGAAATGCAATATTCGAAAAATATTAGCGGTATCTACAACTACTAATGAGGAAAAGTAAGCCGGCCGGTGTGGCCGAGCGGTTCTAGGCGCTTCAGTCTGTAATCGCGCGACTGCTACTGTCGCAGGTTCCCATCCTGCCTCGGGCATGGATGTGTGTGATGTCCTTAGGTTAGTTAGGTTTAAGTAGTTCTAAGTTCTAGGGGACTGATGACCTGAGATGTTAAGTCCCATAGCGCTTAGAGCCATTTGAACCATTTTTGAGGAAAAGTAAATGCTAGAATAGGATGTCCCGTTACACTACGGAACCGTGATTGTACCCAGGCAAATCAGAGGCCACGAATGTCTTTCTTCAGGACTCAAAGGGGGAAACCGTGTGGGAAGAGATCGGGGCTGTATGGACTGTATGGAGAATGGTTAGGGTTTTCCACCGAAACTTCTGCAGCGCAGTCGAACCAACATGGGAACCTCGTGGACGGGCATTACTCTGCAACAGAATGATGTCGTTTGCCAATATTCCTGGGCATCTGGACTTAACGGCGCCCTTCAATTTTTGCAGTATGTCCACATACGGCTGTGCGTTAACTGTGGCGCCGTGTTCATCGGATTCAGTGAGTAGCGGGCACTTGCAGTCAAAGAGAAAGGTCGTAATGACTTTCCCCGGAGTTGGCTTGTCTGTTGTTTCGACTACGCAACAGACGTTTCACTGGGAAGCCCTTACACGTCTTACCGTACAGACCCGATCTCTCTTCCACGCGATTTTCATATTTTTGGAGCCCTGAAGGCAGACAATTGCGGCCGTCGATTTGCTTCGGACGATCAGCTGCACGCCTGGATACAATCGTTGCTCGGTAGGCAACCATAAATATTTCTCCGTGAAGGAACTGACCGTCTCGTCCCACTGCGATAAATGTATCTACAGTTATAGGGATTACTTATGAAATCATGAAAGTATACTTCCTTTTTAGGGCTTCGCGCCTCAATCTGTAAAAACGGAACCCTTGCAGGATCACTTTGTCATCCGTCTACCTGTCTGTCCGATTGTTAAGAACCCTTTTCTCTCAGAACGAGTGGACGAATCAAATTTACGTCACATACGAAGCTCTCTGGTCGCTTGGCTGTGTAAAAATGTAAAACTTGTAAGTCAATTCAGTCAAAAGATACGTCCATTTACGTCACACATTGTGATACACGGAAAGTCGCTAATAGAAACATTTATGTTACTTCCCATTGACCAAGTATCATTAACTTTGGCAAGAAGCAAGGTTTCACTGTGCAAGTGAAAGGAAAAGGCCGTTGTTTTAACCTCTAATTTTATCACACGAAAAAATACTTCTCTTGTCATTTGTTATCCGACTTCAGGCTTTAAAAGTTCTCGAAAGTCTTGGAATTCTTGGGACCGACATCTAGCCATGATCAATGCTGATAACAGGTAAAAATCGTCACGATAATCCATTCCCGAAACTGATAAATTGTATATATAATTAACTAAGTTTGTAAGGGGCCCACAGTGCGGGAAACTTCCTCCGAGCTGCCCATTTTTTTTTCTTTGTCTCATTTTCGTTTGACTGCCCCTTATGATAAAAAAATGTATGGTTTGCGAATGACATTGTACATGTGTCAGATACAGTGGAAGAATTGGAGGAGCAGTTGAATGAAATGGTAAGCATCTTGAAAAGAGTTTTAGGACGAACATCAAGAAATGTAAAACAAGATGACGGAATTTAGTCAAATAAAATGGGGTGAAGCTGAGGCAATTACACTAGGAAATGCGACGCTGGAAATACATATGAATTTTGCGATTGGGGTAGCAAAGTGTCTGACGATGGCGGATATGGACAGGATATAAAATGCAAACAGTGAATAGCAAGAAAAGCGCAGCTAAAAATATAATTTCTTTGAGAAAGAACGTAACCTTGTACTAAAGTGAAACCTAGACGACAAAGAGTTAAGGAACAAGACAATAAAAACTTTGGGAATGTGGTGCAATAGAAGAACGCTAAAGAATACTGAGTGGTTGGATCTGATACATGAGGAGGAGGTATTGCATGGAATCGGGAGAAAAGAAATTAGTATCACAATCACACTGTAAGAACGGATTGACCTATACGATACGGCCTGAGGCATCAAGGATTACTTAATTTGGTGATGGAGGTAAGTATGCTGGATGATAATTGTGGATGGAGACCGAGGCGTGACTGCAGTAAATAAGTTGAAACGGATGTAGGCTGCAGCAGTTACGCAGAAATGAAGAGGCTTTACAGGAAGAAGCTACATTAAACTCATCATCGGTCTGAAAAAAAAGACAAAAGACAACAGGCTTTATACACTGAAGCTCCAAAGAAACTGGTGTAGGCATGCGTATTGAAATACAGAGATATGTGACCAGGCAGAATATGGCGCTGCGGTCGGCAACGCCTATATAAGAAAACAAGAATCTGGTGCAGTTGTTAGGCAGGTTATCAAGATTTAAGTGAGTTTGAGATGGTGTTACAGTTAACGCACGAGCGATGGGACACAGTATCTCCAAGGTAGCGATGAAATGGGGATTTTCCCGTACGACCATTTGACGAGTGCACTCTGAATATCAGGAATCCGGTAGAACATCTATTCTCCGACATTCCTGTAGCCGGTAATAGACCCTGCAAGAACGGGACCAACGACGACTGAAGAGAATCGTTCAACGTGACAAAAGTGCAACCCTTCCGCAAATTGCTATAGATGTCAATGCTGGGCCATCAGCAAGTGTCAGCGTGCGAATCATTCAACGAAACATCATCGAAACGGGCTTTCGGAGCCGAAGGCCCACTCGTGTACCCTTGATGACTGCACGACACAAAGCCTTAAGCCTCGCCTGTGCCTGTCAACGCCGACATTGGCCTGTTGATGACTGGAAACATGTTGCCTGGTCGGACGCGTATCATTTCAGATTGTATCGAGGGGATGCAAAGGACCGTTCAAGCTGGTGGAAGCTCTGTAATGGTGTGGGGCGTGTGTAGTTGGAGTGAAATGGCACCTCTAATAAATTTAAATGCGACTCTGATACACGTACATAAGCATCCTGTCTGATCACCTGCATCCTTTCACGCCCATTGTACATTTCGAAGGTTCAAAACGTTCAAATGGCTCTGAGCACTAAACATCTGAAGTCATCAGTCCCCTAGAAATTAGAACTACTTAAACCTAACTAAGGACATCACACACATCCATGCCCGAGGCAGGACTCGAACCCGCAACAGTAGCGGACGCGCGGTTGCAGACTGAAGCGCCTAGAACCGCTCGGCCACGAGGGCCGGCTGCATTTCGAACGACTTGGACAATTCCAGCAGGACAATGCGACACCCCACGTGCCCAGAATTGCTACAGTATGGCTCCAGGAACACACTTCTGATTTTAAACACTTCCGCTGGCCAGCAAACTCCCCAGAAATGAACATTATTCAGCATATTGTGACTTAAGTTCAGTCTTGATGACACCATTTATGTCTCAGTGACATAGGTAACCAGTTTCGGTTATTTTTACATAACCATCATCAGACCCATGGCTTCCTTAGGGTGGCAGGCGGAGCTCTCCTCAGCTGCCACGAAGTTGACTACCATCCTAAGGAAGCCATGGTTATGTAAAAATAACCGAAACCGGTTACCTATGTGATTGAGACATAAATGGTGTGATCAAGACTGAACTTTAGTCAAAATATAATAATCTATTGATCACTGTATTCCAAACATGTTTACCAAAATTATTCAGCATATTTTTGATGCCTTGCAACATGCTGTTCAGAAGAGATCTCCACCCCCTCGTACTCTTGCGGGATACTCTTGCAGGATACATGGTGTCAGTCCCCTCTACCATTACTTCAGAAATTGGTCGAATCCATGCCACGTCGTGTTGCGGCACTTCTTCGTGGTCACGGGAGCCCTATACGACATTAGGCAGGTGTACCAGTTTCTTTGGCTCTTCAGTGTATAGAGGAAAGAAATGCTGTTACCTGTTTCACCCACATAAATAGAACACTAACGCAGAAAATAACCCAACGTTAAAATGCAGGGAGGTTTCTGGACTCGAGCCAGATAGCCCCTCTCTGCAGTCGGACACGAGGGAACTTTACAAACAGTACCTGTGAGACACATCCAAAAGAGATAACTACAGAGGGCAGGCAGGCGCGTGGGCCGTGTCGCTCTTGTACCGGGTGGCCGCGACGGCCGTTACTGGCAGAGTCGGGCGCCACTGTGGGAGCCGGCAGGCGGGCAGGCGGGCAGCTAAGCTGCACTCAGCCGCCCGTGCCGCGCCGAGTGCTGGGCCGTGTCTGACTCGGCAGATAACGCGCGCGCTTCTTCCGGGCTACGGCCGTGTCAGCGTCTCGCTGCGCCCCCTCTCTCTGCGTCCGCACGGCTGCGACCGCACTCGATGCGTGGCCGCTGTCTGCCCGTACAAACTCGGCTCGTGGTTCACGGTTCCAGTTGCGGCTTGCCTATCCAACGACTTCCGAGAGGGACAACGGAATTTGATTTTCACTATTTCGTACAGTTTCTGAACGAATTAAAAAAAATTTGTATGCTACCGTAATTTATCCATTGACACAATGTTATGTTAAAGGATCGACACCGTGAGTCAAGAGTAACAGTCAGAAACTTAACCAGCTGTTACTGCTTGATTCATTCTCTCAGGGGTATTATCTTTTCTTATCACTTTTACTTACGTGCATAAGTAAATATGAAACGGGTTCTTGAAGGGCCGCTGTTATTCATGTACCAATGATGACTGAAATATAGTTGCCGTTAACTGAATTGAATGTAATTTTGTTAATTTCTATTTATTGATTGCAAAGCAAGGCTCGAGAGAATTTCCATTGTTGTTGTGGAGCGGCCGAGATAAAACTTACTGAACTCGTGGAATCTGTATAATTTAAAAAATGAGCTTTAACGTTAAATTAATTATCTGTTACAATTTAGAAAGGTTCTTACAACGAAATCTCTCGCATTTACAGTTACTGTTAACTGCATCGGAAGATGAGCTTCCTGCACCGCAAATTACTGAAAAAAATGCTTATTAAAAATAATTAGCCGCTGCGACCATTTGATGTGACAACTATTACAAAGAAATTAATTTTGTGATAATAATAATTAGTTTATTTTAGCAGAATACAGAATAACTTACATAAAATATGTGTAGCCGCTCAATGGCTGCCTTCCGTATCGCGAAACAAAACAGTGTGTGTACCATAAAGTACGTCCGTCCTCCTCGGCCGTGCAACCGCGTCTCTTTGCGATCCTTTTTCATTTTCATATACATGGTTTAAATAAAGATGCTACTTTTAAATTACCGCTGCATATCATTTTCTTTTAAAGAACATCATTAACTGTATCTTTTATACTAATTATGTTCATAAAATACGTTAAGTGTTTACAAATAATTGTTAGTTCACCCTTAACACTTCACAATATTGTTCACTGCTTACAACCAATAAAAATGTCAATATTTATGTGACGTACCGTCATACAGCCTAGCTCAATACGCGCAACGTAGCAGACGATATCCATCCAGTATTTGCGAATAAAAGAACTTAGAGATTTCCAAAAAATCTTTACACGTAATTTCAGACCTTTTCGAAACTTTTACGTGCTTAAACTCAAATATTTAACAAGTTACCTCACTTGTAAAATAATCAGACTTTGAAGCTGTAAAACAGCCGATAAACAGCTATGTCCGCAAACATTTCCCAGCAAACGATATGCACGAGGTGAAAGCCACTGCTTCCTAAAATGCACTGACGGGAAAACGAATCGCAAGACTAAGGAGGAGTTGTGCGACATAAACGAAAGTGGGTAGGCGTGTTTCTACGTCTGAAAGCTGATGTATGTTCATATTTCGCGCTTGTAGCGCCACTATGAGGATGCAAGTCAGGTTTGCTTTAAATACAACCTGAGTGTTGAAACTACTGTCTTCAATTATTTTTATCATTAAAACACTGACCTACAGAATTTTCCCTGACGTAGATAACTCAAGCTTAACCTATTCGGTTTTTGGATTTTTATTATTTCTTGTAATTCAGATCCATTTTTTGTGTTAATTACTGGAACTCATGTTGTCATTGTATAGGAGTCAGATTGCGATGGGATTGTATATTGTGGGTAATCTACATCTAAATCCATACTCCGCAAGCCACCTGACGGTGTATGGCGGAGGGTACTATCAGTTCTCCCTTCTATTCCAGGCTCGCATTCTTCGTGCTTGAGTTACGGAGATGATAGGTAAACTCCAGTGGAAGGCTCTGCAGGAGAGACGCTCAGTAGCTCGGTACGGGCTTTTGTTGAAGTTTCGAGAACATACCCTCACCGAGGAGTGAATCAGTATATTGCTCCCTCCTTCGTATATCTCCCGAAGAGACCATGAGGACAAAATCAGAGAGATTAGAGCCCACACAGAGGCCTACCGACAATCTTTCTTTCCACGAACAATACGAGACTGGAATAGAAGGGAGAACCGATATACTCAAAGTACCCTCCGCCACACACAGTCAGGTAGTTTGCGGAGTATGGATGTAGATGTAGATGTAGGTGTAGATTACTCACGATATACAAGCCCATCGCAATCTGACTGCTGTACAGTGACAACATGACTTCCAATAATTAACACAAAAGAATGGATCTGAAATGCAAGAAATAATAAAAATCCAAAAAAAATGAAATTAAAGGAAAATGAAACTACCTCCTCCTCTGTTAATTGCCTAAACTCATTTCAGTAACGAAACCCATTTTTTTTTATAAGTCACTTGCCTCACAGAAAACCTTCATAACACGAACTACAACAATTACAGCAAGCAGCAACTCGAGCCATCTAAATAAAAAGATTCTAGCTACTATAGACTCTGACTACTAGGGGGCATATGGTTAGAAAAGGAAAGAGCAAACAATGTATTTAGAAAATCTTACCTTATCCATGTGACATAGAGTTCTAAAAATTATATAGCTGTCAATAATTCCACAACCCAAACATTACCAGCAACATCCATTTACATTTTCTTGTGTCTCACTTTTACAATGCATGCTCTACAAACTCAGAGTCTCCACTAAGAAAACCACGTCCATACTTCTCTATCGCCAGCCGCTGTGGCCGAGCGGTTCTAGGGGCTTCAGTCCGGAGCCGAGCTGCTGCTACGTCGCAGGTTAGAATTCTGCCTCGAGCATGGATGTGTGTGATGTCCTTATCGTAGGACTAGCCGATTGTAGAATAAAACTACATCCATAAACCGTCTGGGGGAAAGCGTACGGAACAGTTTAAAGCGAAATGACCACATAAAACTAACTGTAGGAAAGGTAGATGCCACACATGTTCATTGTAAGATCCCTCTGGATGTTTAGGTTTAAGAAGTGCTAAGTCTAGGGGACTGATGACCTCAGATGTTAAGTCCCATAGTGTTTAGAGCCATTTTTTTTAACTTCTCTATCCACTAGCTTACTGCTAGTCCGTCCAACCACACAATCTCTTGCCGAGCCCGCAGAGCGCTGTCAGCGATATTAACACAGTCTATAGAGCTTCCAACATACGAACAAGCTATTTGCAGTGTTAGTTATCTCTGAGATTAGACGTCGTGATTTGTGTCAGTCAAGAACGCCCTTAAGGCGATAAAGACGCCTGAGTTTGATCGAGGTTGAGTGATAAGGCTATGAGAAGACTTGACAGGAACGTAGCCACTGTACACGATTGCTGGCACCGCTGCTCAGGAGAATGTCCAGTCTCAAGAAGACGGGGCTCCAGTCGGTCACGTGGCACGACCGAGAGGTAAGACCACCTAGGTTGGGGTACTATTCTGGCACTTAGCATTGCGTCTGCAGCAGTAATCTGAGCAGCAGTTACCTCCACAGTGAAGCAAAAAAGTGTTACAAATCGGTTATTTCAAAAACAGCTCCGAGTCAGACACGCTCACCCCAAACCATCGCCATTTGCGACTACAGTGGTGTCAAGCGAGAGGTCATTGGAGGGCAGGGTGGAGGCCTTTTGCGTTTACTGATGAAAGCTGGTTCTGCCTCGGTGTCAGTGATGGCCGTGAATTGGTTAGAACGAGGCCAGATGAGGGCCTGCAAACAATCGCTCTGCATGCTACACGTACTGGACCTATAGCCACCTGTAGTTATGGACTGGGAGGCAATTTAGTATGACAGCATGATCTCTCTCGTGGTTATCCCACACACCCTGACTCTGACTGCAAATTTGTACCGCACTCTGCTGATTCGACGTGTTGTTCTGCCATTCCAAGAATGTTTTCTAACAGGATAACGCTCGCCCACATACCGCTGTTGTAACCCACCACGCTCTATAGAGTGACGACATGTTGCTTTGACCTGCTAGATGATCAGATCTGTCTGCAGTCTAGCACATACGGGACAACATCGCACGACAGCTCCAACGTCATCTACAAACAGCGTTAATCGGCCCTGTATTGACCGGTCAAGTGCAACAGTCATGGAATTCCATACCACAAACTGATATCCGGCACCTGTACAGCACAATACATACAAGTTGCATTCTTGCATTCAACATTCTGGCGGTTACGTCGGTTATTAATGTACCAGCATTTCACTTTTTCATTAGCGTATCAAATGGTTCAAATGGCTCTGAGCACTATGGGACTTAACATCTGAGGTCATTAGTCCCCTAGAACTTAGAACTACTTAAATCTAACAAACCTAAGGACATCACATACATCTATGCCCGAGGCAGGATTCGAACCTGAGACCGTAGCGGTCGCGCGGTGCCAGACTGAAGCGCCTAGAATCGCTCAGCCACATCCTCCGGCAGTAGCGTATCTCGCACTTATACACTCCTGGAAACTGAAATAAGTACACCGTCAATTCATTGTCCCAGGAAGGGGAAACTTTATTGACACATTCCTGGGGTCAGATACATCACACGATCACACTGACAGAACCACAGGCACATAGACACAGGCAACAGAGCATGCACAATGTCGGCACTAGTACAGTGTATATCCACCTTTCGCAGCAATGCAGGCTGCTATTCTCCCACGGAGACGATCGTAGAGATGCTGGATGTAGTCCTGTGGAACGGCTTGCCATGCCATTTCCACCTGGCGCCTCAGTTGGACCAGCGTTCGTGCTGGACGTGCAGACTGCGTGAGACGACGCTTCATCCAGTCCCAAACATGCTCAATGGGGGACAGATCCGGAGATCTTGCTGGCCAGGGTAGTTGACTTACACCTTGTAGAGCACGTTGGGTGGCACGGGATACATGCGGACGTGCATTGTCCTGTTGGAACAGCAAGTTCCCTTGCCGGTCTAGGAATGGTAGAACGATGGATTCGATGACGGTTTGGATGTACCGTGCACTATTCAGTGTCCCCTCGACGATCACCAGAGGTGTACGGCCAGTGTAGGAGATCGCTCCCCACACCATGATGCCGGGTGTTGGCCCTGTGTGCCTCGGTCGTATGCAGTCCTGATTGTGGCGCTCACCTGCACGGCGCCAAACACTCATACGACCATCATTGGCACCAAGGCAGAAGCGACTCTCATCGCTGAAGACGACACGTCTCCATTCGTCCCTCCATTCACGCCTGTCGCGACACCACTGGAGGCGGGCTGCACGATGTTGGGGCGTGAGCGGAAGACGGCCTAACGGTGTGCGGGACCGTAGCCCAGCTTCATGGAGACGGTTGCGAATGGTCCTCGCCGATACCCCAGGAGCAACAGTGTCCCTAATTGGCTGGGAAGTGGCGGTGCGGTCCCCTACGGCACTGCGTAGGATCCCACGGTCTTGGCGTGCATCCGTGCGTCGCTGCGGTCCGGTCCCAGGTCGACGGACACGTGCACCTTCCGCCGACCACTGGCGACAACATCGATGTACTGTGGAGACCTCACGCCCCACGTGTTGAGCAATTCGGCGGTACGTCCACCCGGCCTCCCGCATGCCCACTATACGCACTCGCTCAAAGTCCGTCAACTGCACATACGGTTCACGTCCACGCTGTCGCGGCATGCTACCAGTTTTAAAGACTGCGATGGAGCTCCGTATGCCACGGCAAACTGGCTGACACTGACGGCGGCGGTGCACAAATGCTGCGCAGCTAGCGCCATTCGACGGCCAACACCGCGGTTCCTGGTGTGTCCGCTGTGCCGTGCGTGTGATCATTGCTTGTACAGCCCTCTGGCAGTGTCCGGAGCAAGTATGGTGGGTCTGACACACCGGTGTCAATGTGTTCTTTTTTCCATTTCCAGGAGTGTATTAACCGGTGATCTTAAAATGTTAAATATGTTACCTAGACAAAAGTATTCGCGAAATTTCATAACTCTACATTAATTATTTTTTAGTGTTGAGAATTTTTTCAGGCAGTATACAACGATTAAAATTCTGACGTCTCACGTACATCTTATTCTGCACAACCGCCTTCAGAGCAGTCTCCCTGAGAGTGAATATACCGATCGGGGCGTTTATGCATGTTGCTCCCTCCTACGTATACCTCGCGAAGAGACCATGAGGATACAATCAGAGAGATTAGAGCCCACACAGAGGCATACCGACAATCTTTCTTTCCACGAACAATACGGGACTGGAATAGAAGGGAGAACCGATAGTACCCTCCGCCACACACCGTCAGGTGGCTTGCGGAGTATGGATGTAAATGTAGATATAGAACAAATGTATTCTGGAGCCTTTGTTTGTTGGGATGTGTAATTCCCTCGAGGATTATACTTGAATTTGAATCTTTTCCGCTGTGTCAAATCTTCGAACTCCTCCAACCCCCCCCCCCCCCCCCTCCCGGCCGTCCCCCTCAACTTTATTTCCATAGGAAATGAGTAGGAAATCACCCGGAGCTGCGTCTGGTGAGTAGGCCTCGGTTTTGACTGGAATGCGTCAGAACGGCACTCCGACATCTCCCAGGAACATTTTATTTAACTCGGTGGAACAGGTCGCCACCAGAGATTTAAAATAGTACACGTGTATTAATTAAATGGCAATATATGTAAAATTTACCGCTGCGCTGGAACCAGTGAACGTGAATATGGGTGACTAACGTGATGCGATGTACGCTTCTACTGCCAGCTCTTTGATTTTGGTATACTGGGAGGAGATATTATGGCCCAAAACAAGAAAAAAATCCAGAAAACGTGGGCTCTTAAATGAATATCTGAAGAGCTATGCTTTGCTACTGTGAAACATATCTCTTCTATTGAACAAGTGCTCATAGCTCTTAGTGTATGCATTTCAAAGCCCATGGTTTCTGGATTTTTTTCTTGATTTGGGCCATAATCCCACCTCCCAAAACACCGAAGCAAAGAAATTGCAGTAGAGGAGATCCACTGCCATAGGTATCAGAATGATTTTCGCTTGTAACTTTAGAGTCAGTCGTTTCCAGACAAAGTTTCCTTACCTCCATTTGATACATTTACCCTTCTCCACCGTCCCTGAAATTCATTCGCATCATCACTGAATTATTCTATATATAAAGACGCTAGAGAACTGCGGCGAAATGAGAGAAGACCAGCAGAGGTTTGATACTCGGTGCAGATACACGTAGTTGAATCTCAGCATAAACAAATACTACTTATTGCAAATAAATAAGCGAAAAGGTCCATTATCTTAGGACTAGCCGATTGTAGAATAACGACTGGAAGCATCTACACCCATAAACAGTCTGGGAGAAAGCGTACGGAACAGTTTAAACTGAAATGAGCACATAAAAGAACTGTAGGAATGGCAGATGCCAAACATGTTTATTGTAAGTTTCCTCGGGAAGTGTAGTCCACCAACGAAGGGAGAGCTTAGAAAACCTTTGATTCGACCGGTACTTGAACATTGTTCGTCAGTCTGGAAGCCTTATTAGCCAGGATCGAGAAGGAAACAGGGAAGAGCAGTACGTTTCTTCACATGTTCGTTTATTAAGTGCGGAAGCGTCGCAGAGATTTCTTTCAAATCTCCCGCTTCACAATACGCACACACACCCTGTTGCAGTTTATTTCACACACCATTTTCATCGGCCTAGAACAACGACTGCGAGAAACTGGTACGTTCGCAACTACTATCGAATCTTTCACTATGGAGACTCGAATTTACTTTTTAATTACAAACGAACAAATAGGCAAATCGTAAGTGGCGAACGAAGAGGTAGCTGTCTCAAAAACCTATGGATACCAGTCACTAAATGCTGCCCCCTATTTTGATTGGACCATAGGTGGGATTCCTCCTACACGTCGGTCAGGACGCCGAAACTGGTTGTCCAAATAAAATAACAATTGCAATGTAGACGGCTGAAGGGTGTTTTGTTTCGATATTTTATATTGAACAGCCGAGGTCCCCCAACGATCTGAAAAAAAGATGGACTTACGGAGACTGACGCAAAATGAATTATACCAATATTTTTCTTGTCTTATTCTGCGTTTGGTTAAATGGAGTAACTTGGTTTTAAAGTTCAATATATGTTATATTTTTATTTTATATTGTAGTAAGGATTGTCCAGGTTTGGGCTTCTTGACTAGAAACTATTCACTTTAAAACAATATAGTTTGAATTGTATTTGCCCTTTGCTGATGAGATTTTAACAGATTATAAGCGCACATACTGGTAGCGGATATTTCAATTTTTCAATCACCCGGATAAAAATTCTTACGATATTCCTAAAGTAACTTTTTCTCAGCCCAGGATAAACATACAGCAGAAAGCGTGGCATTCTTTTTAAGGTTTCCATGGTTGTGAGAAACTGTTATCCTACACTGTGGTACAGATTTTATAAAGAGTAATATTGAAGTGTTTCTGCGCTTGTACGATCTTGCAATCAGCAGCGCGCATGGAAGTGAAATTGAGTTCAGCGTTGCCTCGTACCGTTAGCTACCCCCGGGCGGTTGGGAAACGGAATGCCTGCGACCTTGTATCGCCTGTGTGCTAATGTTATTGTCTGACTGTCTCCTTCGTGGTAGCAACATATTATACTGATGCCTCGAGACCACCGTATTCAGCGTGTGCTATTAATTTCTTTCTAAGTGAGGGGGAGGGGGGACGGGGTGTCTGAAGAAGATGACAGTAGGTTTCCCGTGTATCAGGGAGTGGCACACTGTCCAGGAATATCGTTGTAATCATTCGAGGGAGCAGGAGCGTCAAAGGAGAATGATGAAAACACGTCACCCAGGTCAAGAAAAAAACAGGGCGCTTGTACAGAGCGTCCGAGGATCTAAAGCGATGATTTTACTTTTTGCACAATACGAAGAACTGTTCAAAAATTTTACATGAATGAGATATTTCACACCTGAAACTGATATAAAATACGGCAATTTTCCCAGTGTTTCAGTCTCTACTCTTTTGGAAGTAGTTGAAAGCGTGGAGTTCCTTTTCAGAAACCTTAACATAAAACCAGTGCTAACGGACTATGTGACAGCTGCTTCATCCCGACATACCTTCCTTAGAATGATGAGAGCGCTACGAACACAGGGCTACGAGATCTTCTTTATAAACGAGAGCTGCTGCGGACAGCATCCCGCAATGAAGTTTGAGTGGCAATAAAACTTGATTGATTCTTTAGAAAGTAGCCTTGACAACTATAATCATCACCAAGGACACATTCAGAAAATTTTTCGATGACTTGGAGGATTCATGACGTCATCTGGAGTTGGGAAACGCATCATAATTTTACACACTGGAAATGGAGGATTTATTGACGGCGCAGAACTTTGCCTTATAGGGAAGAAGGGAGCCGGTGGTTGCCACAACGAAAGGAACTCGGATCATTATGAAGAATGGTTCAAGAAAGTCCTCAGTTTATTGCCTCTGAGGTCAGATGTATTTGTAGACCTTTATCATACGACGGTCGATCCTTCAACTAAAACCCGAGCGTGCAATGGCTGAGAGACAAAGTCATATCTTGGATAGCATCAAAGAATATTTCGCTACCACCTGGAGCTGACGATTTTAGCAAACTGAGAGGCGGGGCAGATAATGCAAGCCAGGCCTTATCTTAAAAAAGATGGTTCAAATGGTTCTGAGCACTATGGGACTTAACATCTGTGGTCATCAGTCACCTAGAACTTAGAACTACTTAAACCTAACTAACTTAGGGACATCACACACATCCATGCCCGAGGCAGGATTCGAACCTGCGACCGTAGCAGTCGCGCGGTTCCGGAGTGAGCACCTAGAACCGCTACACCACCCCGGCCACCCCTTATCTTCAAACACCAATAAAGAAACTGGAACAAGTAACTAAATAACTTCGACCAGATGTAAAACTTATCTGGTAGACAGTGGCCCTTTGGGAGCTTAATCGAATCGAGCTCATATAGGCTTATGTAAAAGGAAAAAAATAGCAAAAACGAATCTGGTTAATACATTAAGAAATGGTAGAAGCATTTAGCGTTTGATGCTGAGGTGATATTAAACATGCTAGGAAAAATTAACACAACTGAATCGTGCTCCGACTCGCGTTTGTGCCGTTGACAGGTTGGCGTCGTGTATTCGGATTGTGACCTCTCGTTTGCTTAGTGCGTTCACTGGCGCCACTGCGTTTGCTCGCTTTGTCTGTACGTGAGTGGCAGAAGCGGTGTTTATCGACAGAGAGTACTGTGGTACTGTCCTTGGCGCGACCTCTAGTATTTCCGGGTCGTCGTGTGTAGGAGTTCAGTTGCGACGGGGCAGCAGTGAGGTCCGACAGCGCCGGTACTCGCCGAGGGAGTGTGTGATACATGCACTGCCCGATGGAAGGATGTGGTCGCGAGAGTGCACCACCACGTCGAGGTCCAGATTCAGCGATAAGTTGGATGGATCGTTATATTCGACTAGTGCAACTTTCACTTGTGTGTGTGTGTGTGTGTGTGTGTGTGTGTGTGTGTGTGTCCGTCCGTCCGTCCGTCGAAGTGACTTCATGCCATTAAGCTGTCAAAAAAAATGGCTCTGAGCACTATGGGACTCAACTGCTATGGTCATCAGTCCCCTGGAACTTAGAACTACTTAAACCTAACTAACCTAAGGACGTCACACACATCCATGCCCGAGGCAGGATGGGAACCTGCGACTGTATCGGTCGCGCGGTTCCAGACTGTAGCGCCTAGAACTGCTTGGCCAATCCGGCCGGCTCAAGCTGTCAGTTGGCGGTTTTATGGTTCAAATGGCTCTGAGCACTACGGGACTTAACTTCTGAGGTCATCAGTCCCCTAGAACTTAGAACTACTTAAACCTGACTAACCTAAGGACATCACACACATCCATATCCGAGGCAGGATTAGAACCTGCGACCGTAGCGGTCGCGCGGTTCCAGACTCCAGCGCTTAGAACCACTCGGCCACCCCGACCGGCTGGCGGTTTTATACTCCGACGTTTCCCTTGCCTTGGCAACGACCGATAGTTGGTCGTTCGGTCGGTCGTCTCAGTGGACGACGTGTATCTGGTCTTTCCACCGTTT
This sequence comes from Schistocerca gregaria, assembly GCF_023897955.1. Lineage (NCBI taxonomy): Eukaryota > Metazoa > Arthropoda > Insecta > Orthoptera > Acrididae > Schistocerca > Schistocerca gregaria. The sequence goes on along the minus strand of NC_064924.1, from coordinate 532,459,356 downwards.
CTGTGTTCTTAGCGTTCATGTCCACGTGCAATTCGTCTTGTTGCTGTACAGTGACTGTTTTAGCATTGTTTGGGTTGTTTGTAGAATTGTCTTTTGCGGTTCTATGTTTATATAGTCAGATTTTGAATAGGCAGTTTGGTCTTAACCCTGTCTGCGTACTAGCATTTGGTGTAGCCAACTTGCGTAATTAAATGCTTGTCATTTTACGATGCTAACTGTCATTCTATCATGGTATTGGCTATCGCATCTTAAGTGGATTTTGGGAGTGAGTTGGTCGGCTTTAAGCTGTCCCTAGTTTAAGTTGCCATCCCGTTAAGTGAGCATGACTCTTGGATGCCTGTCTTCACTGCTTACGCAGCTATAGGGACTTTTCTCAGGTCGATCCTTGGAACACTGTTTGTGGATCACTCCCTTCTTATTTGGTCTGATTGTGTCAATTGTTTAAAAATAATATTTTGTTTAAATTATTCCTATTGCTTGTGGCCTTCAGCCGACAAATAATTTGAATTTTTCTTAATAAGGCCTTCAGCCGTCAGTGTAGCTTGTGTTAAAGACAATTTTTTAAAATGATTGTTTAAAAAAATTATTTCCTTAAATAAAGTGTACGTGTTTACTGAGCAACCAGCGGTAACTGAGTAAGGCCCCGTCCACACCTTTTCCTGCCTTCCCTAAGTTCCACGTATCAAGAACTACTGGAAGGAAAGATGAAGCGTCTGAAAATGTTCGTCATATCGCGCCAGTCGTAATCAATATGATTGACAGCAGTTCTGATGAAGAATATTGGTAGCTATAATTACTTTAAAAATGAATAAATAATGTAAATAGTGTTGTAGAGGTGCAATTATACATCACACATTGACACATTATACATCACACATTGACACCGTTACACAAAGATCATAAGAAACACTCAACAGTCTAATAGAGATTGGACACAAACGATTCCACCTGCCACCAGAACTACTAAAATTATACCATCACAAGCATTTTGACATCAATTGTAGGATACGGGTCAGGAGTCTGGGACCACAGTCTCGCGAGGGTCATGCCTGCCATGGCTGTAAGAAGAGTGTAGCGACATATGCTCCTGAGATCAGGAGGGGCATACAGAACAACCCCGGGGGAGCGCTAACAGTACTGATTGTGCTCTGTCCGCTCGACATAAAAATCAGAGAACAAGCGACATGGTACTGGGTCAAAAAGGGAAAAGGGATAAGATAATCGAACTAATTGGGATTCACGTGGGAAACAAAATGGGAATCAGACGCAAGGGGCAGAGCTTTGGCAAGAACAGTGGGACAATGGAGAAACCGGTCGCAGAACACAAAAATTACTGCCCAATATCAGGGAGCGACTGCAATTAAAATATTTCAAACCTTCAAGAGGACTGCTGCACTTTCTTACGGGTCATGGACCTTACCCGGCATACCTATGCCGGTTCGGGAAATGGGCCACACCAACGTGTGACTGTGGGGCCGCACCAGGCACCCCAGAGTATGTGGTGTATGAGTGCCATCTGTTCGGCGACGTAGCGGTACAATTACGTCATCAGTTATCCAACCGTGACACGTACCACCTGCTCAGGCATGAGGACCACTTCTCAATCTTGAACAAATTGGCAAACGAAATTTCACACGATGTGATAAAGGAATTGCTAAGGAACAAAAATTAAGATCTCACGTTGCTTCTGTCTTGACTCCGTGCACTTGTCCAGTTCCGCCGAGGCGTGGACTTGTCCAGCTGCTTCACGGCTGGAATACGCCACGTCTGGAATTAGGGGGAGGGGGAGCCTTTCTTACCGGCAGACACTCACCGGATTCGACAATAGGTTAAATATTAGGTTAGATGTAGGATAAGCTGGGATAGCAACACTAGTATAGCACTGCAGCGATCAACAACTCCGGGCGAGCCCGGTGCCAGGGGCATGTTCACCGGGATTACCTCGGTGAACACGGCTAACAACGTAGTTTTATACAATGCTGACACACCTGTAACGCTGCAGGTAAAGTAGATTAGCACAAGTAGAAATAGGCTAACAGAATCTAGACACAATAGTAGTGCCCATAGTGTGAACAGGAGAACTAACCATAAAATAAGCTGTAATAATAACACTTGTATTGTATCAATTAGGACCCACTAATTGTTTAAGGTGGTGGGTTGTTTTATGTATCATATATACTGAAGAATAAAGATTTTAAAAAAATAGTGTTATGACAAGGCGAAACTACTTTTGTCCGGCCACGACTGTGCGCTCTGGGAGATGGTTCATTTTTAAATACAACGGATGGAATATCAGCTCACTTTATGTCATAAGTGAATAAAAGATTCACTGAACTTTGACACATTTCTTTGTCACAGGAGTAAGTCACAACTGTTATTGACTATCAAAGCATCACTTGAGCCACAGATTAACAAATTGTACTATTCCACTATAATGTCCCACATTTAAATGACCAAGCCCATCAGGAACTTTCGTGTTGATTGAATACTATGATGTTCCTTCAGGTGAGACAGCTCTTGCTAGTTCAGCACTATATTGAGCGTGAGGGTGCTGCGGTGCTGAGAAGAGAGGAGTGGTCTGCAGGAGCGCCTCCAACGCGTTGCTGCGGATTGCAGCAAGCCCTCGCTAATGTCTGCAGTAACGTTTCGTGTTGCCGACTTTGGCGTGGCGACCCGATCTCTGTGTGATACGACAAATAGCTCTTGTTAAAATTAAACAGTATTGACGTTTCTAAATGGAGGCAAACCATTTTTAAACCTGCCATAAAAGATACAAAGCCTTCATCTACATCTACATCTACATCTACATGACTACTCTGCAATTCACATTTAAGTGCTTGGCAGAGGGTTCATCGAACCACAATCATACTATCTCTCTACTATTCCACTCCCGAACAGCGAGCGGGAAAAACGAACACCTAAACCTTTCTGTTCGAGCTCTGATTTCTCTTATTTTATTTTGATGATCATTCCTACCTATGTAGGTTGGGCTCAACAAAATATTTTCGCATTCGGAAGAGAAAGTTGGTGACTGAAATTTCGTAAAAAGCTCTCGCCGCGACGAAAAACGTCTATGCTGTAATGACTTCCATCCCAACTCGTGTATCATATCTGCCACACTCTCTCCTCTATAACGCGATAATACAAAACGAGCTGCCCTTCTTTGCACCCTCTCGATGTCCTCCGTCAATCCCACCTGGTAAGGATCCCACACCGCGCAGCAATATTCTAACAGAGGACGAACGAGTGTAGTGTAAGCTGTCTCTTTAGTGGACTTGTTGCATCTTCTAAGTGTCCTGCCAATGAAACGCAACCTTTGGCTCGCCTTCCCGACAATATTATCTATGTGGTCCTTCCAACTGAAGTTGTTCGTAATTTTAACACCCAGGTACTTAGTTGAATTGACAGCCTTGAGAATTGTACTATTTATCGAGTAATCGTATTCCAACGGAGTTCTTTTGGAACTCATGTGGATCATCTCACACTTTTCGTTATTTAGCGTCAACTGCCACCTGACACACCATACAGCAATCTTTTCTAAATCGCTTTGCAGCTGATACTGGTCTTCGGATGTCCTTACTAGACGGTAAATTACAGCATCATCTGCGAACAGTCTAAGAGAACTGCTCAGATTATCACCCAGGTCATTTATATAGATCAGGAACAGTAGAGGTCCCAGGACGCTTCCCTGGGGAACACCTGATATCACTTCAGTTTTACTCGATGATTTGCCGTCTATTACTACGAACTGCGACCTTCCTGACAGGAAATCACGAATCCAGTCGCACAACTGAGACGATACCCCATAGCTCCGCAGCTTGATTAGAAGTCGCTTGTGAGGAACGGTGTCAAAAGCTTTCCGGAAATCTAGAAATACGGAATCAACTTGAGATCCCCTGTCGATAGCGGCCATTACTTCGTGCGAATAAAGAGCTAGCTGCGTTGCACAAGAGCGATGTTTTCTGAAGCCATGCTGATTACGTGTCAATAGATCGTTCTCTTCGAGGTGATTCATAATGTTTGAATACAGTATATGCTCCAAAACCCTACTGCAAACCGACGTCAATGATATAGGTCTGTAGTTAAATGGATTACTCCTACTACCCTTCTTGAACACTGGTGCGACCTGCGCAATTTTCCAGTCTGTAGGTACAGATCTATCGGTGAGCGAGCGGTTGTATATGAGTGCTAAGTAGGGAGCTATAGTATCAGCGTAATCTGAAAGGAACCTAATCGGTATACAATCTGGACCTGAAGACTTGCCCGTATCAAGCGATTTGAGTTGCTTCACAACCCCTAAGGTATCTACTTCTAAGAAACTCATGCTAGCAGATGTTCGTGTTTCAAATTCTGGAATATTCCATTCGTCTTCCCTGGTGAAGGAATTTCGGAAAACTGCGTTCAATAACTCCGCTTTAGCGGCACAGTCGTCGATAACAGTACCATCGGCACTGCGCATCGAAGGTATTGACTGCGTCTTGCCGCTTGTGTACTTTACATACGACCAGAATTTCTTCGGATTTTCTACCAAATTTCGAGACAATGTTTCGTTGTGGAACCTATTAAAGGCATCTCGCATCGAAGTACGTGCCAAATTTCGCGCGTCTGTAAATTTTAGCCCATCTTCAGGATTTCGCGTTCTTCTGATCTTCGCATGCTTTTTCCGTTGCCTCTGCAACAGCGTTCGGACCTTTTTTGTGTACCACGGGGGATCCGTTCCATCTCTTACCAATTTATGAGGTATGAATATCTCAATTGCTGTTGCTACTATATCTTTGAATTTGAGCCACATCTCGTCTACATTCGCATAGTCAGTTTGGAAGGAATGGAAATTGTCTTTTAGGAAGGCTTCTAGTGGCACTTTATCCGCTTTTTTAAATAAAATTATTTTGCGTTTGTTTCTGATGGATTTGGAAGAAATGGTATTGAGCCTAGCTACAATGACCTTGTGATCACTAATCCCTGTATCAGTCATGATGCTCTCTATCAGTTCTGGATTGTTTGTGGCTAAGAGGTCAAGTGTGTTTTCGCAACCATTTACAATTCGCGTGGGTTCGTGGACTAACTGCTCTAAATAATTTTCGGAGAATGCATTTAGGACAATCTCGGAAGACGTTTTCTGCCTACCACCGGTTTTGAACAAGTATTTTTGCCAACATACCGAGGGTAGGTTGAAGTCCCCACCAACTATAACCGTATGAGTGGGGTATTTATTTGTTACGAGACTCAAACTTTCTCTGAACTGTTCCGCAACTGTATCATCGCAGTCTGGGGGTCGGTAGAAGGAGCCAATTATTAATTTAATTCGGCTGTTAAGTATAACCTCCACCCACACCAATTCGCACGGAGTATCTATTTCGACTTCACTACAAGATAAACCACTACTGACAGACACCAACACTCCACCACCAATTCTGCCTAATCTATCTTTCCTGAACACCGTCTGAGACTTCGTAAAAATTTCTGCAGAACTTATTTCAGGCTTTAGCCAGCTTTCTGTACCTATAACGATATCAGATTCTGTGCTTTCTATTAGCGCTTGAAGCTCAGGGACTTTTCCAGCGCAACTACAACAGTTTACAACTATAATTCCGACTGTTCCTTGATCCAAGCACGTCCTGTAATTGCCAAGCACCCTTTGACATTGCAGCCCATCCCGCACTTTCCCGAGGCCTTCTAACCTAAAAAACCGCCCAGTCCATGCCACACAGCCTCCGCTACCCGTGTAGCCGCCAGCTGAGTGTAGTGAACTCCTGACCTATTCAGCGGAACCCGAAACCCCACCACCCTATGGCGCAAGTCAAGGAATCTGCAGCCAATACGGTCGCAAAACCGTCTGAGCCTTCACGAGAAAAGAGGGTGGAAAATGAATTTTTTACACACAAAACGGAATCAAGGTCTGAAAGTAAAAACAATGCTGCGCTGCTACCAAGCCGCAACTCTTATACATGATCGTGGCAACATAGCAACTGATTCCGCTATTGCGCCCCGCAATTCCAATATGCACACAACTGCTTTCCAATATTACTCTTTATAAAAAACCGTATCACATCGTACGGTCGAAAACGTTGCAGCTTCTTAGATCCACGAAAGAGACCTTACAAAACGAACCCACACTTTCTGCTATGGTTCTAGGCGCTTCAGTCCGGTACCGCGCTGCTGCAACGGTCGCAGGTCTGAATCTTGTCTCGGGCATGGATGTGTGTGATGACCTTATGTTAGTTAGGTTTACGTAGTTTTAAGTCTATTGGAGTGATAACCTCAGATGTTAAATTCCATAGGACTTAGAGCCATTTGAGCAATTTTTGACTTTCTGTGGCTGCCTTCAGTTCAACTTTTACGTGAAAGATGAACACACTCATATGTTCAAGATTTACAGAACATAAAATAATCAGTAATGAACTCCAGTATTAAGGATTTAGCTCATAAAGCGTGTGAATTATGTCACGTAATAATTTCTGCTGCGGATAGGAGTGTTACTTACCCACGCATATTCTGCGTTCTGCTTCAGTTAAAACGTTGTATCTACGTATCATAATCAGAAAGCGTTCATATTAATCACTTGAGCTACAACGCATAATTAACTAACGGGAAACAAACTGGATTTTACCTTTCACACAGTTGTGCTCAATTTAAACTCGATGTTGTATACAGTAAAGGTATATATTCATCTGCGAGCGGAATAGCGGGTTGTTTACACTTTAACGTGCCAACGTATTTGATACTGATAAACTGTTGTCTATTTCAAAGAAAGTTTGTTTGCTTTTCTTTGATTATTCCTTTGCTCTCACAATGTTTTCAAATATTTACAGGTAGAGCTTATTCGGTACGAATATTGCGTCAGTCTCATCAGATATAGTGTTATTTTTCGCCTGCTTGCAGAGTTTCCCTACAGATGTTAAGATTGTGGTTGCCCCTTATCTCCATGCTCCTACCTCGGACTGGCTGCTGTGTTACGAAATCGCTGGACCGCCCTGACACAGATGATCTTGATGTCTGGCTGCGACAAATGGCGGAGCATCCAATCTAATTTAGTCAAATTAAACTGCAAATTATTTCACCCTCAAATACTGCTCCAGAAATCAGCTTGACAAACAAGAAATGTTTTAAATCACACAGGTAGTACTTCATAATGCGCTTCGATGTAACATTCAGACAAATTCCAGATGTTAACTATGTGTACAAGCCAGCTGAACTTTTATTATGAAGGGGCGAGCATATTTATTTGGCTTCCAGGTCAACCAGACATGTGTACCATGCCCTCGCAAAAAAGTTCTAACTTGTTTATGGAATTGCGGAAGTTCATATACTGTTTAATTTGCACCTCGGACACACAGCCCGTGCACTTTTTTTTCACAGCTCACACACCTTTCTTATCTTTGATGGCCGATGGTATTACCTATGGCTGCATTTACATCTGTGCTCTTCTGTCTCTCCTTCCACCTAGACGACATTAATCAGATTCGAAACAAATACTGATTATCAAACCTGATGCGGTTACCGCCTGCCAGTAACAATTCTCGACTTCTGTTTCCTCTTACCTTTTGCTGATTTTCTTCTAAACTATTCTAATTCATTATTCCACCTTCCAGTCCTCTTGTCGTCTTCACTGAAACGCCTGCACCTCCATCGAATAATTTAGATATGTAATGGTCTGGCGAAAAGTTCGCTAACCCATTCTAGCACGACGCCGTTACATGGTCTCTGGCGATTTTCCTCACTTATGCGACGTGCTTTTCAAATATCAACTTCGCCTGTTTCACCTTGCAGTTCAGAAGAGTGTGAATTAAATAACAAAACGCATCGTTTGAAGTTAACGTCTATTAATTTAATTAATTTAGGGGCTGAGCACATGGTCAGGTGACCACGATGTTGAAGGGTCGTGAATTTGATGAAGGAAACGTCCCGGAATTCGTCATAAGTGATCTAGGAATTTACTGGAACCAGAAGGGGACTACCTGCGTTAACAAGAAAAAAAATGTGTGTGAAATCTTATCGGACTTAACTGCTAAGGTCATCAGTCCCTAAGCTTACACACTACTTAACCTAAATTATCCTAAGGACAAACACACACACCCATGCCCGAGGGAGGACTCGAACCTCCGCCGGGACCAGCAGCACAGTTCATGATTGCAGCGCCCCAGACCGCTCGGCTAACCCCGAGCGGCTCGTTAACAAGAAATTGTGTTGTGACAGAATAGTGTGGGACTATTTTTCTGCGACGAACCGTGGCAGTTTTATCGAAATCGATCAACACAGTAGCAGCGGACGAGCACCTTCCTACAGGCGTCTTCTTAGATCCGCTGGAAAATGTGAACGAGGAGTGACAGAAAGGAAACGAGAGAGACGAGGCATCTCGTCATCGTCTGCGAGCCGCACCTATATGCTCGTCATGTGGCTACTGTGTCCTCCATATGGAGGGGAGAAGGGCCGGCCGCGGTGGTCTCGCGGTTAAGGCGCTCAGTCCGGAACCGCGCTACTGCTACGGTCGCAGGTTCGAATCCTGCCACGGGCATGGATGTGTGCGATGTCCTTAGGTTAGTTAGGTTTAAGTAGTTCTAAGTTCTAGGGGACTGATGACCACAGATGTTAAGTCCCATAGTGCTCAGAGCCATATGAACTATTTTTGATGGAAGAAGGTAACCAGCCTAAAGGCGGACGGACCGGTCCTTCCTTGAAGCGTCTAACTGGATTGGGGCCAGAGCCTACGTGATTTAAATGTTTTTGATTTCCTGCAATGGCCCATGTTCTCCGACACCCTTTGCAGGAAGCAACAGCTAACAAAAGCTTTGTCAATGGGAGGAAGAAATGAATAATGAAAATGCCTCCATTCTTCTACTGATTACATCCGGCTTAAAGGCCTAAACATTAAATAATTTCGTGGAGCAGTTCGAAGCTAACGAAATCGAGAAGTCGGACGAGTGCAGGAGGCAGTTTTGAAGATCTCCAGCGTCGAGGTGGTGTTGCGATGTGTATTTCGGAAGACGGTAGGCGGTGATCAGTAAAGTTCTTCTCAAAAATGGTTCAAATGGCACTGAGCACTACGGGACTCAACTGCTGTAGTCATCAGTCCCCTAGAACTTAGAACTACTTAAACCTAACTAACCTAAGGACATCACACACACCCATGCCCGAGGCAGGATTCGAACCTGCGACAGTAGCAGTCGCACGATTCCGGACTGCGCGCCTAGAACCGCGAGACCACCGCGGCCGGCAAAGTTCTTCTCTCTGTGAGGGAAGTTTCAAAAGTGTTCGCAACTGCGTTCCGCCGCGCGGGCGCGGATTATTCAATTCCCGCCGCTTTTCAAGGTAGATGTAGGCGTGCGTACACGAACTTAGTACGAAGAGGTTGCCCACCTACCTAAAACAGCGCGAAGCAATCTTGGACCATCTTCACGAATGAAGGGTTAAAATGGTTTAAGCCACCATACAGCGTTAGTCATTACTTAAAACGTGTAGTGCATGCTATGAATGTGGCATGGCATGGCATGTAGTACACATTTTAAGTAATGACTAATGCAATATGGTGGCTGAAACCACTTTAATCCTTTATCCGTGAAGATGGTCAAAGACCGAAACCGGTAGAATTTGGGTTTAAAATAAAACCAACTGATGGTTCAAATATCCATTTTATACGTTACTTAACGGCTGTTGGCAGTCATCCTCCAAAAATGTTCTATCTGGAGGTGTTTGAAAACAACGAGACATTAAAATCCATCTGTTCCAGTGGAAACGTGTGGTGTTTTGGTGTCTGGCTTAAGCCTTTTTGAGCTTTAGTTTGTTAAGCAGTTTTTTTGTACATGAAATGTATTCGCAGTTGCGAATATGGACTACCATCAGCTGTATGATGGAATGGCAACAATGAACAGTTATGCCGGACCAGGACTCGAACCCATTTTTCCCCTAATCGCGAGCGGTTGGCTTACCATTGTGTACTCGACTATGTTTCACGGACGGACCGAAACTTCCATATGTCGCCAACCATGTGTCTACAGCCTGCACTCGTACATCCATTACGTATATTCCCCAGCAACGGAGACATTTTAATTGATAGTCGCTTGGCCAACGTCGGCGAATAAATACCATATTGTAGTGCCTGTGTTGTTCATAAGTGTTGTGCAATGTTTCTTCAGACATGTATGCATGTACTGCACTATCGTATAGTTTTGTATATTTTAGTGCCTGTGTTGTTCATAAGTGTTGTGCAATGTTTCTTCAGACATGCATGCATGTACTGCAGTATCGTATAGTTTTGTATATTTTAGTGCCTGTGTTGTTCATAAGTGTTGTGCAATGTTTCTCCAGACATGCATGCATGTACTGCAGTATCGTATAGTTTTGTATATTTTAGTGCCTGTGTTGTTCATAAGTGTTGTGCAATGTTTCTTCAGACATGCATGCATGTACTGCAGTATTTATGGAGGAGAGACTGTCAACCGGTTGGAAATTGTAATGACTGCTTGCGGCGCTCATTTTTTATTTCAGTAGTCGATCTGAGAGCCTTTTGAAAGTACGTGGAGTGCTGCAGGCCATTAACATGGTGATACGGAAGAAGTAAGTACACTACTAGCAAATTAAAATTGCTACACCAAGAAGAAATGCAGATGATAAACTGATATTCATTGGACAAATATATTATACTAGAACTGACATGTGATTACATTTCAAGCAATTTCGGTGCATAGATCCTGAGAAATCACTACCGAGAACAACCACCTCTGGCCGCAATAACGGACTTGATACGCCTGAGCATTGAGTCAGAGCTTGGATGGCTTGTACACGTACAGCTGCTCATGCAGCTTCAACACGATACCACAGTTCATCATGAGTAGTGACTGGAGTGTTGTGACGAGCCAGTTGCTCGGCCATCATTGACCAGACGTTTTCAATTGGTGAGAGATATGGAGAATGTGCTGGCATGGGCAGCAGTCGAACATTTTCTGTATCCAGAAAGGCCCGTACGAGACCTGCAATATGCGGTCATGCATTATCCAGCTCAAATGTAGGGTTTCACAGGGATCGAATGAAGGGTAGAGCCACGGGTCGTAACACATCTGAAATGTAACGTCCACTGTTCAAAGTGCCGTCAGTGCGAACAAGAGGTGACCGAGACGTGTAACCAATTGCACCCCATACCATCACGCCGGGTGATACGCCGGTATGGCGATGACGAATACACGCTTCCAATGTGCGTTCACCGCGATGTCGCCAGACAGGGATGCGACCATCATGATGCGGTAAACAGAACCTGGATTCATCCAAAAAGTGACGTTTTGCGATTCGTGCACCCACGTTCGTCGTTGAGTACGCCATCGAATGCGCTCCTGTCTCTGATGCAGCGTCAAGGGTAACCGCAGTCATGGTGTCCGAGCTGATCGCCCATGCTGCTGCAAACGTCGTCGAACTGTTCGTGTTGATGGTAGTTGTCTTGCAAACATCCCCATCTGTTGACTCAGGGACCAAGACATGGCTGCACGATACGTTACAGCCATGCAGAAAAGATGCCTGTCATCTCGACTGCTAGTGATACAAGGCCATTGGGATCCAGCAAGACGTTCCATATTACCCTCCTGAACCCACCGACTCCATGTTCTGCTAACAGTCATTGGGTCTCGACCAACGCGAGAATCAATGTCGCGATACGATAAACCGCATTCGCTATAGGCTAGAATCCGACCTTTATCGAAGTCGGAAAGGTGATCGTACGCATTTCTCCTCCTTACACGAGGCATCACAACAACGTTTCACCAGGCAACGCCGGTCAACTCCTGTTTGTGTATGAGAAATCGGTTGGAAACTTTCCTCATGTCAGCACTTTTGTAAGTGTCGCCACCGGTGCCAACCTTGTGTGAATAGTCTGAAAAGCTAATCATTTGCATATCACAGCATCTTCTTCCTGTCGGTTAAATTTCGCGTCTGTAGCACTTCATCTTCGTGATGTAGTAATTTTAATGGCCAGTAGTGTATTTTAACAGACTCGCAGGTCAAAGCGAGGCTGCCTACTCTTATTTTACGTGACAGTGTATGTTTAGCACTTCGTACAAATATTCAGAGTTCGTCAACAAAAGTTTCAGAGGAAGTCTACCGAGAAATAATATTGCATCTTGGAGTGATGTCGCTTCGGTCGGCTCATTGTGAATTTTTATCGTGATATTTCACGAGTACACGCTGAAACACTTGATTGTATATGAAAAACTGTCTTGCAGTCATTCACAGTGCGATGCATTTTCTTTGATCACCGCGGTACTTTTTTACCTCAACGGCACCGCGTCGGTTACGACCACGAGGGCCCAAGAGCCGCAATATCGTGGTCGGGCAATACTCATGCGCTACTTGAGTCGCACGCCTCTCGTCGCGGATTCATGTTGCGGCCGCGAAGGTAACGTAGGACAACGCTTGTAAGTTGCGAAGCACGGAGGAGAAGGGACGTTTCAATATGCCCACTTGATGTCGACCGTCTCCGAAGTAAGCCATATGAGGCCACACAGGATTACGTTCACTCCTTCCACTGCTAGAACTCTGGCACAGCACAGTAAGAGGTCGGTAGCGAAACTCCTCAGGCACTGCCACTAGTCGCCCGAATTTGCCGAATCTTCACACTACACTAATACCCCACGCAAAAGGTTCCTTAGTCATGCGCGCAGTTTTGTTCCTTTTTTGTGAACATTAGCACAATAGACAAAAAAATTAAATACCGCCAAGAGACATCACATTAATAACGTGTAAAGCCGCCTGCAGATTGTTAATGGCCTCAAATCGGCAAGGAGAGGAGTTCAGAAGTTTATACAGGTATGCCGTATCCAACTAAACTCGCTCACTAACATACACACACACAAACACACATACACACACACACACACACACACACACACACACACACACACACTATATACTTTTTTGGCAGTGTTCTCAACCTACACGAAAACAAACTAACAGAAGTAAACACTGTAATACTGTGTTGACTGAGAAAACACATACTTCAGTTTGATTGACAAAAATGAGATGACGTGTAAACAACGCAAATGCAGTCTAATAAAGTACAAAAAGAGAAAAACTGCCAAGTGTGTATGTGAAACGAAGTCTTTCGCCATCAACTTCTACTAACAAAGAGGGAAGGAGCAGTGGTCTGGAGAATATGTAAACAAAGAGGCAGAAACGCCGTAAGTAAATTGCTGTTTTTAATCTAAAAAATCAAAAATGTGCAAACAAATTTCTAAAATAACCGCACTGGATGCTTCAAAGATCCGGCCGCGGTGGTCTCGCGGTTCTAGGCGCTCTGTCCGGAACCGCGCGACTGCTACGGTCGCAGGTTCGAATCCTGCCTCGGGCATGGATGTTTGTGATGTCCTTAGGTTTATTTAGGTTTAATTAGTTCTAAGTTAGTCGCCTTTCGGCACGCTAGCGGCACGGACGTCTTGTTTACGTCCTCGCCGCGCAGCTCGCTCGCGGAGCTGTTTACGTGATTCTGCCGTCTTAGCGCGCTATATTTCATTCGACAGAGAATGGCTTATGCCCACCGAAAATCGATACTGAAGATTAGCTTTGCACCTGAATATGCCCGACCAAAAGCACTGGAAATCGAACAGTTTATCAGAGATGAAGTCAAGATTGACTGCAACGATCTTGTTGGCATCCACCTTTCTATAGTGAGCAGTGTGGTATACGTGAAATTGGTCAACGAAGACATATGTGAAAAAATTCTAGATGCAACTCGAAGTGGTCTTAAGTTCCGTCACTCTGATGGACACATCGGTGAAGTAACTGTGGAACATGCGGGACTTGGACTGCGCACGATACGTGTTTTTGAACTCCCTTTCGAGGTGCCTTCAGAGGTAGTGGTATCTGCATTCCATCCATATGGAAAAGTGATTAGCCACACAGCTGAGAAGTGGGTTCAGTTCACTACATACCCGGTTCTCAATGGAGTACGGCAGATCCGCATAGAACTAACCAAACATGTGCCGTCCTACTTATATATTGGTGGCTGCCGTGCAATTATTATTTACGATGGACAGCCGAAGACATGCTCGGGATGTGGCAAAGAAGGACACCTCCGTTCTAGCTGTCTGCAGCGCAGAATCACACAGTTACCGCCTGGGGACCTGCCGGCCACGACCGCTCCGACGTCGCTACCGCTGACGTTTGTCGAAGCTCTCCATAGCGACCCCCGACCGCGAACACCACTGGCTCCTACTACTGGTACATCGTCGTCTCCGGTACTGCCTCAGGCTGTTGCGGACGGACCGACGCCCTTGCCTCCTCCTCCCGACGTGTGCAGTGGTGAGCAATCTCAAGGACAGGGGATGGCCCTTGACTCCATGATTGTGCCTACCGATGCTTTTGTGCCTGAACTTCCGGATCCCCAGGCGTCTCCGGACACTGAAGATCACGTGCGCAAGCAACGGTCGCCGAAGAGACGTCGGAAACGGCGGATCGCCCCGTCTGACACCTGCAGGACGCAGTCTCAAGACGATGAAGATCAAAATTATCAAGTTGTTCCCCCGAAGGACGAATCCGTGGTGGAAGCACCAACTTGCACTCCGTCGGACGTACAACCATCCTTGCATGCACCAGGCGCTGTACCTATGGACGTTGAACAACAGCTGAGCCAGGACAATTCTTCCACCACCGACGTGACACTGCCTTCGGACTCTGCTGGTACTCCACTGGACGCACACCATCCACGCACCCTTGCGTGGTCTGACGATGTAGCCGACGAAACACCAACTAGTGAGACAGCCGCGAATGCCGCTGCTCCAGCCCACGACTCCTAATCGACAGGGTTACAGGATGGGGATGTGCAGCCTACTGGGACAACATTCTTGTTCGCTGCTGCTCTTCGTGCCTCCATGAGCGTCCCTGTAGTCCCAATTCTACGACAAGCTTACAGGATTGGCTCCATCAATGTCAACACCATTGGCACCCCTGTCAAACTACAATTGCTCCGTGATATGTTGAGCGCGTCGGACCTAGATGTTGCCCTTTTGCAGGAAGTTCGCCTGGCGACGTTTCCTAATGTCTATGGCTATGTTTCCTACCTCACGCCGTGTGCCGACGGTGGCAGTGGGACAGCTATTCTTTTAAAGGAAGGCATTGATGTAGATGACGTGATTTACCTACCATCGGCTAGGGGTCTTGCTGTGACTTTCCACGGTGTTCGAGTCATCAATGTTTACGCTCCCTCGGGCACGGCCAAGCGACGGGAGCGGTCGCGATTCTATTCAGAACAGATCGCTCCTTTGTTTGTCGGACGCTACGACCATATTGTTCTTGGCGGCGACTTCAATTGCGTGTTATCCCAAAAGGACCAACATCCCCATTTCACCACATGCCAGGAACTCAAGCTGCTTGTGCATGAACTGAAACTCACCGATACTTGGGACCGCGTGCATGGCGATCGGCCTGGATATACGTACGTCACCAGCCATTCAGCAAGTCGTCTTGACCGTGTCTACGTGTCCCCAGGACTCGTAACTGCCACGCTTGACGCTGAGTTATGGCCTACCGCCTTTTCTGACCATATCGCCTACATTTGCACTGTTTCGCTCCAGAGGCAGAAGGTGTGGCGCGGTCGAGGCCTGTGGAAGCTGAATGTGGCCCATCTCAAGGATCCGGAATGTAGGCAGGTCGTAGAGACGACGTGGAACAACTGTGTGAGACGCCTTCCAGCGTATCCTTCAACACTTCGGTGGTGGATCGACTGCGCCAAGCCTGCTTTACGTCGTTCTATGATGAATTACGGTCGCGATAAAATGTTATGGCACCGACATACCATGGAATACTATTTCACAATTCTCCGGGAACTCTCAAACCTTGCCCCCTCAGTTCAACGACAGGTTGAAATTCAACGTATTAAGGCGAAGATAATTTCTCTTATGCGTCACCGCCTTGAAGGCACAGTAGTACGTGCAAGATGTCACGAATGTGTACCAGGAGAGCTCCCGTCCATGCATCATGTTATCCGAGAGAAGCAGCGGTGTCGTAGAAAGTTGATCAACGCCCTCGACATGCCAGATGGTCGTCGATTGACGTCCCAGAATGACATCGTAAGAGCCTTTGTGGATCACTACAACGAGTTCTATGCAGCAGAGGACCGGAACGTGGCGGTAATGTCTGATGTCCTCCGTTCCTTGACAGATACCCTGGACGAGTCTGCTGCGGAGATTCTCACGGCGACAATTACGGCTGATGACGTTGCCGATGCTCTTCATAAGGGTGCGGCAAACAAAGCCCCAGGTCCAGATGGGTTCCCGCTGGAGTTTTACCACACATTTCATGACATCATGGGCTCACGCTGGACTGCGATGTATGAAGAACTGATGAACCCTGACTTTCCTCTCCCACCCGAATTCGTAGAAGGCTTGCTTATCCCGGTCCCCAAGCCATCGGGAGGTCGAGGAGTGGAACATTATCGGCCGCTGACCATGTTAAATTGTGACTTCAAGATTTTTACCCGGATTCTTGGCGCTCGCATTAGGCGCGTCGTCCCTCAAGTTATCTCTCTGGATCAAACGTGCTTTGGAGGTGATAGTAACATTCAGACGGCACTCAGCGATTACCGTGACGTTATAGCCCTGACCATGACCTGTCGCAGTCGTGGTGCCTTAGTGACAGTGGACTTCGACCACGCCTTTGATAGAGTGAGTCATGACTTTCTCGAAAACGTACTCCGACGGATGGCCTTTCCCCACAGGTTTATACACCTCGTCTTGCGGCTTCTCCGAGGTGCCACGTCGCGGGTGCTGGTCAATGGCCGTGTGGCGGGCCCTATTAACGTCATGCGGTCGGTCCGTCAAGGATGTCCGCTGTCGATGCTGCTTTTCGCCATTGCCCTTGAGCCACTATTACACGGTTTGAGGAGCCGGTTGACAGGCATAACAATGAGGGGGACTTCTTTCATCTGCCGCGCCTATGCAGATGACTTGGTGTTCTTGGTTCTATCGGAGGAGGAAGTGCGAGAGGCACTGGCGTGGATCAACCAGTACGGGGCTGCTGCGGGCAGCCGTGTGAACCTGACGAAATCTAGTGCTATGTCCGTCGGCAGAGGCCTTCCAGCTGAGAGTGTGGCACCATTGCCATTAGTGGACAAGCTCAAATGTTTGGGGATCACCTTCACGCGTGATATACAGCGCACGATCTCATTTAACTACAAACGCCTGCTTCAAGCTATCCGCACGAACGTTCGTGGCAACCTCCTGAGAGCATTGGACATGTTACAAAGGGTGGATTTTGTTAACACTCATCTAGTCTCGCGACTACCCCATTTAGCACAGATTTTACCAATGCCAAAGGCAATGGCACACAGACTTCAGGCGGCGTTCGGCTACTTTGTTAGCGCGGGTCTTATCTTCAAAGTCCGCTACGACACGCTGACACTTCCTCCTCGAGATGGCGGCCTCGGCCTTGTCAACGTCCGAGCGAGAGCAGCTGCCCTTTATGTAAGTACGATGGTTAAATCGTGGATCCGCCGCCGAAACGGATTATCGGGAAGCCTGATTGATGAAGTGGCCCCTCCCTCTCGAGTGGCACCCGTTGCAGTAGCCGATATTTCTTCCCCTCTCCCACATATCCGGACCTTTTTCATCGAATACAGTTATGTCCATGCCGACTTGCCTAGTACCAGACCCCCTATGGCACGTGATGTTTACCGAATCATGATGAGAAATCACACTCGGAATGTTGTGGAAAGGCGATATCCTACGATCGCATGGCCCGTGGTATGGCGTTCTGTACACCATATATACCTAGACACGAGCGCACGTGCGACCTGGTATTTGGTCGTTAATGAAAAATACATGACACAACTTCGTCTACATGCCATAAAAATGACAGATTCGCCGCTGTGTCCTCGCTGTCAAACGCTTGATACGGACGAACATCGACTGATGTGTGGATCTTCTGCAGAGGTGTGGCAGCTGATTCAGAAGATGCTTGCCTTTCTTCTACGTACGGCTCCCCATGCCATTACACCGAAATCTCTTCTGTTCCCAGATGAGACATACTTCCCAAGTACGAAGACCAACGCTGTGATCTGGATAAAAGGTCTCTCGATCTCTTATTTGTTCCATGAAGGTGATAAGAGTGTTCTGGATTTTTGGACATTCCTGCAAGATCGCTTTACTTTTCTCATGCACCATCCGCGATACCGTCAGTACTATGCCAATTTTTTGGGTAGTGCCTTCTTCGATCCCCCCTGCAGCTGGGGTGTCCCAGGTATGAGAAGATGACTTCAATGAGAGTGTGTAATACCAGGACTCAGTCCCATGTACCGGAAAATGCAATATTCTTCGTGAAGACGTGCCTGGAACATGCCTGACTGCCTCGGGATTCGGTGTGCGTCTACCCACAAGTTGGCGGGACGCGGATGCTGCTTTGTCTGTTCTGCCAGGAGGGCGTTTTCTTTAATTCCTATAATTCCCTTTCTATTTTATATGTTACTGATGGTAATTCCACATAATTTTTTTTCGCCTGGAGGGCGTCCTATGTGATATGAACAAATATATGTAAAATAAATAAATTAATTCATAAAAAAAAGTGGATAGCGTAGTAGATTGATAATTTGCTGTATTCCGTGGATCGTTCTTAGAAACCTCACCTTGACTATCCTTTTTTTCGTTCAATTTGAAAAAAAAAAAAAAAAAGGCGCGCAGTCCGGAACCGCGCGACTGCTAAAAAAAAAAAGGATAGAGCGTCTGCCAAAAAAAAAAAAAAGTTCTAGGAGACTGATGATCACAGATGTTAAGTCCCATAGTCCTCAGAGCCATTTGAACTTCTTTTTTTAATTTTTTTTTCTTCAAAGAAAAGCGAATCGCGCCTGGTGTAACGTTCTCTTTAATTAATTATCAGTAAGCTTAAGAGGTAGAAACCAACAGTAACTCAGTCATTGATGTTTATGTGCCATAGAACTACCAGACGGCGGGATGTTGATTTCCGTATTTCATCCGCAGTTCCAGACAGTCCACACGTTTGCTGCAGGATTGAAATCGTGTGATTTAGCGAGCCTGGTGCTCTCCTCATATTATAATGCAACCAGTTCGGGTAACTCAGTACACGATCTTCAGGCCTTAACTGACGCTGAGAGAGTGAATTCCAATAGTATACATCATCCCATCAGTGGCCAACATTTATGAACTGGATTCCGCAGAATACTGTCAAACGATGTTGGGCCTGCAAGACAAGTTATGCGCCATCTCCCACTCATTGTGATTGTTGCTAATCAGAGACAGGCCAAGACTTTGATAACAAGATAAGACATTACCTTTCAGAGCCGGAGAAATGAACTCATTTAATCCATAGCATACTATTGCAGCTAATTTGACGGCTAGATATTTTACTCTCCGCTCCTGAGTGCGTGAATTCTGTGTCACTGACGTAAAGTCTGTTTTGAAACCTTTGCTATCTCCTCGAGTTTGCGTCTGCTAATGCATTCTGTGAAGCCGTAACATCCAGTCCCGTGGTTTTCCGCGTTGTGTAAGCGCCTTGACACTGACAAAGAGCCCACAGTAGTGGCATCTTCTGTTAGTGCAAGCACTTAAAACTGACAGCATTCGCGTAATAGGATATGATATGAAGTCGCTTTTTGGTAACTTAGTCCAATAAAGCACAAGAAAAAAGAACGAAATACGCCGCCAAGGTTGTGCAGCGTGAGTACCTGACCGCACACAGGCTATGTTTGTCCAATCAAATCAGAAGATAACTTTGAGTATTCAGACAAAGTCGAACACGCACTGGCACCTCAACTCTCAGCAGGTCTTTCAAGCAAAATTTTTAAGGGCATGTGACAATATAACACTTTTTTCCGGCGTTTGCCCGCCTCGGCAGACTCGTCTAGAGACAGGACGTCTCTCATTCGTAATCGACAATTTTGTCTTAATCTCATGCGCGGCGCCCCTCCTACCGCCATAATCATCAAGCAAAGTAAGGGAGGCTAATCGTTTGCACTATCCATCTGTCAACCGCGTAAACTTTGTTCTGAGTATATGGTGAAAACCAAGTAAGGCGACAAGCTTCAAGTGGTACATCCTGATAGGAAAAGGGGAAAAAAAGTTTCTACCGACGTGTGTGCGTGAACGGACCGTGATTCTGCAATACAGCAATTGTACTGCTACATCGAATTACACATACATCGAATAATTTTTTATTTAAGTAAGCCATACTTGCCAACGTAGATCGGACTGAAGAACAACATTCTCTCTGCTGCATGTTTTACCAGTTCCAAAATGGTTCAAATGGCCCTGATCACTATGGGACTTAACATGTGAGGTCATCAGTCCCCTGGAACTTAGAAGTACTTAAACCTAACTAACCTAAGGACATCACACACATCCATGCCCGAGGCATGACTCGAACCCGCTACCACAGCGGTCGCGCGGTTTCAGACTGAGGCGCCTGGAACCGCTCGGCCACACAGGCCGGTGATTTGGCGGTTAGGGAGGGCAGCAATCTGCGGTTGTTTGCTGATGATGCCGTGATGTACGGTAAGGTGTCGAAGTAGGAGGATACGACTTACTCGAAACTTCTATTTGTTGTGTTGAATGTCAGCTAGCCCTGAATGTGGAAAAAAGTTATTTCATGCGGATGAGTAGGAAGATCAGACCTTTAATATTCGGATACAGCTTTACTAGTGTCCTGATTGACAAAGTAAATTGTTTATATATTTGCGCGTAACGTTGCAAAGCGATGTGAGGTGGTACGAGCATATGAGAGAACTGTGGTAGGAAAGGCGAATGGTCCACTTTGGTTTATTGGAAGAATTTTAGGAAAGAGTGGTTCACCTGCAGAGCATACCGCATATAATGCGCTGCTGCAACCTATTGTTGAGTACAGCTCGAGTGTTTGGGATCCGTACCAGGTCGCATTGAAGGAAGACATTAAAACAGTTCAGAGGCGGACTGCTAGATTTGTTACCGGTAGGTCTTAACAACTCGTAAGCCTTACGGAGGTCTTTCCTGGAGGCAAGGCGACGTTCTTTTCGAGAAGCACTATTGAGAAAATAGAGAAGCGGTATTTGAAGCGGACTGCCGAACGATTCTACTGCCACCAACATACAATGCTCGTAAGGACCACAAAGAAATTGGGGCTCATATGGAGACATATATACAGTCGTTTTCCCCTCGTTCTATTTGCGAATCGAAATGACAAACAGTTGTATAGGGTACCCTACGGCAAGGCAGCGGACGGTGGCTCGTGGAGTATTTGTATAGATGTAGAAGTCGATCATTGTCTGGATACACCGTTATCCATCCGCACGGCTGATCGAAACATGCACAACTCCACGGACGGAAGCCAGTAGAGGCAGTATTGTGCTGCCTGGGGAGGGGGCGGGGGACTTCACTGGGCTTCTGTGGGACCTGTGGTAGTGATCCAAAGGAGCATGAATTCTGCGCACAGTACGAACACATTTACGGACCACATGGATCCCCTTATGCTTGATGTCTTCTCCGACGGCGATAGCTTCTTCCATTAGGATATAACTGTCAGTGTCGCAAGAGCAGAATATGCTACAGATATTTAAGGAGCAGGAAAGTGAGCTTACTTTGTGTATCTTTCTCACAAAATTTGCCTGATCTGAAGTCTATGGAACACATCCGGGGCTCTATCTGACGCCAGCTCTGTGCCCGCAGTAATTTAGGTGAATTACTTGACCTGGTGCCACATTCCTCCGGAAATCTGCCAAGGATTGCCGAACCCATGCGCGCAGAATCGCTGCTTTATTGCCTTCCAAAGACGGACCAACACGCAGATGGTCATAATGTTTTGTCTCAAGTGTGTAGTTCCCACATGTTTTATCGCAAGAGGAAACGTCTAGTAACTTAGCTATGAAATAAAGTTCTCTTTACACCTTGCTTCGTAGAATATTTTAAGGGCAAAAAAAGAATAAAATGTAAGCAAAATGTGTCTGAAAATCGTTCGAGTGCTAAACAGAGAGATTTTCGTGTGACACAACCCGCAGACACATTTGGGACAAACGTTACCCGTTCGGTGGCAGCCGTGCTTCTACATCTACATGACTACTCTGCAATTCACATTTAAGTGCTTGGCAGAGGGTTCATCGAACCACAATCATACTATCTCTCTACCATTCCACTTCTGAACAGCGCGCGGGAAAAACGATCACCTAAACATTTCTGTTCGAACCCTGATTTCTCTCATTTTATTTTGATGATCATTCCTACCTATGTAGTTTGGGCTCAACAAAATATTTTCGCATTCGGAAGAGAAAGTTGGTGACTGAAATTTCGTAAATAGATCTCGACGCGACGAAAAACGTCTTTGCTGTAATGACTTCCATCCCAATTTGCGTTTCATATCTGCCACACTCTCTCCCCTATTACGTGATAATAGAAAACGAGCTGCCCTTTTTTGCACCCTTTAGATGTACTCCGTAAATCCCACCTGGTAAGGATCCCACACCGCGCAGCAATATTCTAACAGAGGACGAACGAGTGTAGTGTAAGCTGTCTCTTTAGTGGACTTGTTGCATCTTCTAAGTGTCCTGCTAATATTAGCTATGTGGTCTTTCCAACTGAATTTATTCGTAATTTTAACACCCAGCAACTTAGTTGAATTGACAGCCTTGAGAATTGTACTATTTATCGAGTAATCGAATTCCAACGAATTTCTTTTGGAACTCATAGTGGATCACCTCACACTTTTCGTTATTTAGCGTCAACTGCCACCTGCCACACCATACAGCAATCTTTTCTATATCGCTTTGCAACTGATACTGGTCTTCGGATGACCTTACTAGACGGTAAATTACAGCATCATCTGCGAACAACCTAAGAGAATTACTCAGATTGTCACCCAGATCATTTATATAGATCAGGAACAGCAGAGGTCCCAGGACGCTTCTCTGGGAAACATCTGATATCACTTCAGTTTTACTCGATTATTTGCCGTCTATTACTACGAATTGCGACCTTCCTGACAGGAAATCACGAATCCAGTCGCACAACTGAGACGATACCCCATAGGCCCGCAGCTTGATTAGAAGTCGCTTGTGAGGAACGGTGTCAAAAGCTTTCCGGAAATCTAGAAATACGGAATCAACTTGAGATCCCCTGTCGATAGCTGCCATTACTTCGTGCGAATAAAAAGCTAGCTGGGTTGCACAAGAACGATGTTTTCTGAAACCATGTTGATTACGTATCAATAGATCGTTCCCTTCGAGGTGATTCATAATGTTTGAATACAGTATATGCTCCAAAACCCTTCTGCAAACCGACGTCAACGATATAGGTCTGTAGTTAGATGGATTACTCCTAGTACCCTTCTTAAACACTGGTGCGACCTGCGCAATTTTTCAATCTGTAGGTACAGATCTATCGGTGAGCGAGCGGTTGTATATGAGTGCTAAGTAGGGAGCTATTGTATCAGAGTAATCTGAAAGGAACCTCATCGGCATACAATCTGGACCTGAAGACTTGCCCGTATCAAGCGATTTGAGTTGCTTCGCAACCCCTAAGGTATCTACTTCTAAGAAACTCATGCTAGGAGCTGTTCGTGTTTCAAATTCTGGAATATTCCATTCGTCATCCCTGGTGAAGGAATTTCAGAAAACTGCGTTCAATAACTCCGCTTTAGCGGCACAGTCATCGGTAACAGTACCATCGGCACTGCGCAGAGAAGGTATTGACTGCGTCTTGCCGCTTGTGTACTTCTGACTGAGGTTGCCCGCCTGCCGCTCCACAAACGACAACAGAGATAACAGCCAATTACTCTTCGCGCCCACTGACTAGCAGCTCAAATGAAACCATGTGACACACTCTCCAGCCAGCATTTACCCGAAGAACGAGCGGTTAACTAATGGCGGTATTAAGTGTTGTTCCATGTCCATTCTGCACTCAATGTACCGAGCGGCTATTCGATCCTGACTGGACTATAGTTGTATGTTGCATCACAGCGCATCTAAGATTTACTTCTCCAAATTAGATTATCTTTATTTCAGAGCCATTCGTACCTTCCTTGGAGCCATGCATTCGACGCCTACAGCCGCTGTTTTGTGGAGGCAGGGGACATTCAGGAATGACCTTTATAGAAAGTCGAATACCTTCAACAGAAGAAATAATATGCCGGCAGTCTGCACAGACTTTAACTCTTACTATCCTGCCATATGTTCTAAACGATGTTCTTCACATTTGCCTTTATTTTAATTTTATCTTGAGTCACTCAGCTGCCATATTCAAGTGTGTTACTATAATATCGAAGCTTGCTAAATGTTAACGTAAATGGCGAATTATGTCTGTATATATACTGACGGATCCAAAATTCCGGAAGACGAGTATACTGAATGTGTTTTTCTGCGTCCTCCGATCCAAATCAATAAAGCCTACAAACTACCTAAAATTTCTTCTACTTTTATGGCGGAGACTGTTGCATATTTGGAAGTAATTAAGTTTGTATTTTCTACTTGCTTCTTAAAGATGCTAATCGTGTGTCACTCTCGGAGTGTTCTTATAAGTATCCAACAACGAAGGAATAAAACAACCAAGTGTTATATTTTGGACATGGTACTGGAATAGATTCGCTGTAAGCGGAGAGGGCACACAATCTTTATGTTGTCTGTGCAGTCCCACGCTGGCATTCGCTTTAATGAGGAAGTTAGAGTCTTAGCGAAGCCAGCTGCATCTATAGGAACTCTTCTAGATTTGAAATTACCGTGTGCAGACTACTTACGTGAAGTCAGGAGCCACGGAAAACAGCAATGGCAAGAGACGTGGAATGTGCCGCAAGAAACGAAAGCTGGGTATTATGCTGCATTACAACCTAAATTCCTACAAGCTGTGGATTTTCAAGCACGCATGTGTACCGATCCACGATATCCACCATGATTCAACGCCGCTTTAACAACGCCTCGTTTCCTGTACGTTTGTGTAGGGTCAACATTTACGATTCCGCTGCGTGTGAGTGTCATTCTGAGTCAGAAGCCGAAGTAAACCACATCTTGTTTCAGTGTTCCAAATTTGACAGTGAAAGATCGAAATTTTTGAAGACTTTGATGAATATAGTTTACCTTTTCCCTCAATTAGGGTATTTTCTTTCTGTTTCCAAAAATATTC
This sequence comes from Schistocerca gregaria, assembly GCF_023897955.1. NCBI lineage: Eukaryota > Metazoa > Arthropoda > Insecta > Orthoptera > Acrididae > Schistocerca > Schistocerca gregaria. The sequence continues at coordinate 532,434,295 of NC_064924.1, read as the reverse complement.
ACCTGGACAGAGTGACCGTCAATTTTCTCGAAAGTGTAGCGAAAAATCTGTAGGACTCACATTTCCATTCGTCTGTATTAGTTATTATTTAATTTAAGTAGTATGAATTGATGACATAAGTAAGTCTAATTTACTTATCATTCTATTTGTTAAACATTTGTTGTGGAAAAAACAATTGACAGTTTGAGCTTTCAGCTCTGTAAACATTAATTTATGGATTTTCTCTGTACAGTTATGCGTCCTATGTAAACATGTGTTGTTGATGGCTAAATAGAATAAAAACTCTAGAAGCCAAATAAAACAATTAAACATGCTCTTACTTCAACTGACAAAGTACATTATTGATTTGAGCATTTTTGAGGTTCTGATTAGAACGATTCAGGAAGACCAGCAAAAAATCAGTGACCCGCAATAAACATCACGCTAATATCTTAGTAAACCGACATGAGCGTTGCCCACAATTCGGCGAGTAATAGTCTACAAGGTCCTTCAGGTATGTCATATTCAGCTGACACCACTCATTGAACAGTAGATCCTATAGAGCTAACAAATTAATCCGATGTTTCGCAACCGGCAAGCTATGTGTGCAGCACTTTCAGTGCGGCTGTTGCCATCTTGGAAGACAGGAGTGAGGACAGTACACTCATCATGAAGAATTAGATGAAAGGATTATACTTGATTACCGTCAACGTTGAAATAAACAGCGTGGTACTTGTATAACCTGAGTCATGGTACGAAAAAGAAGTGACAGACCGCCTCTGGCCTGAACTACAAACACTGTGGGTTAACAGCCTTATTTGACGGATTCGACGCATTGCATAATTTGAAAAAAAGAGACAAAATCGTGACCCGTCAGATCCACTACACGCCTCCATGTGCCGCTAGAGAACGGTCTCTCGCTACATACCCAACTCCAGATGCAGTTTTCCCTTCACATTTTTCGCTCTAAAATTGACTGAGGTTGTCCTGAATTCATTGATAGCAGCAGTTCCCGTCGGTATTGAAATCGATTGCCACTGACAACGTGAGACATGCGCTTCCGCTCTCTGCCACTTAGGATCTTTTAACGAGCAGCGTTGTTACTGGCGTGTTGTATGGCTGCTAGCGTAAAACCATTCCTTGCTGACACCCTGGACGGTTGCGTTGTTACACCAAACAAATCTGATAACCTCATTCGCAATGTGGTCACTGGCACATCCAAACACAGTACTCTTTGCCATACTGTTACGTCTCTATGCCGAACCATGATACTGCGCTGATTCCCTCCCCCTCTTCTGCCTCACGCCTACCCAACACACACACACACACACACACACACACACACACACACACACACACACACACACATATCACTACCCTAACAGCCAGCGCTGGAAGCTCAGATGAGCGCCTGGTTTCATTTCTACGCTACCTTCAATTGTGAGGGGTTGACTCCAGTTATCTCTGGTTAGCTTATCATGACAAAGAAATATTCAATATTCTACTGTTTGTAAAAAAAAAAAAAGAAGAAGAAGAAGTCTTCTTGACGTAGTGATCGCGCGAATCGAGTGGTCATCTAGCAAATTCTCTGTACGGCACACGTTTGTAACTTGACTTTCAGATATGAAGATTGTGCAGCATTTATCATCTGATTGTTCAAAATGTATTAAGATAGACCCAAAATATCCTACAATACCGTCTGGGAAAACAGGTTGCTCCAGAACGAAACTAAGATCGTCGGTACCTGAGGGTCTTTGGATATTTATTCTCTCCCTCCCTTCCCTTTCCCTTCCACCAATGTCCTTTTTCGTCTTAAAGCACAACATTGGACACATAACCCACCACAATGTACAGGTCTATGCATAGGCATTACATACGGCATACAAACTCTTTGTGAATTAAATTGCGAAGCGCCACCTGGAACTAATGCAGGATTGCAGTGAGATCTGCTACTGAACTTGAGCTCCTCTCAGTACAGGATATGGAGACAGGAAAGTGATTTTTTTGCTATCGATGTAGCTATTATGAAGTACGTTCCCTGAACAATGCATGATGGTGAAGTTCGTCTACTCAAGAAATACCTAGGTCACAAGAAATAGATTAATAACTCCACTATCAATAGAAAAGGTATTCGTATGCTGTTGTTCTTTCAGAGTAAAATAAAAAAACTACCGATCTCTGCGTCCCCTCTAGACAGCACGCGAAAGAGGAAAGCAAACATCATATCTGTCAGCTCTCTTCAGAGAGTTGAAGTGAGCGTTGACGAGAAGCATAGTTGGAAAGAGGGGACCGGGGCAATCCCCTGCCACGTCGACTGCATGTACTGCGCAGCGTGGCGGACCCAGCCGGAAAAATGTCCGCATGCTGTCTTCATCTTCCCAACAATAAAAGCGAAGTAAACATGAAGCGAGAGGAGGAGCAGGAGGCAGCGTTAAGGCAGGATGCAACTGCTGCTATCTTCTCCGAAAGCGAAGAAAGGTCAAATTTAAGTATATGTATAATTAGAAGAGGGAATTATGAAATGCATTTGAATGAAATTTCGTTCATATGTATCTAAACTAAGTTTTAGTCAAGAGTTCTGGACAGCATGAATCGAATAACCAGAGGTAAAATTACACTCGTCATTAGTGACTTGAAAACTCTAAGAAGACACTCTGCAGAATAAGCTCTATTCTGTTATTGTTGAGTACAGGTAGAAGCTGCCCATGACTGTCGATAGGGGAGAAAGTGTTTGCCAGCCGAGAGGCGGAGGTGCGCACCCGGACACCTGCCGTCGCAGGAATTTCCCTTACCGAGCCCTGCTATGTAGGCACGACAGTGTATTTCTATCGGTACAGAGGTCCTACAGATGAAAGCAGAATCCAGTAAGTATATGTATCATTAGAAGAGGGAATTCTGAAATGCATTCGTAGAAATGTCGTTCATATGTACCGAAACTAACTTTTAGTCTGCAGTTCTTGACTGTATGAATCTAATAATAAGAGGTAAAATTACACTCGTCCAGTATCAGTGACTTGAAAACCCCAATAAATCTCTCTGACGAATACGCTCTATTCTGTTATTTTTGAGTACAGGTAGAAGATGGCCGTGACTGTTGATAGGGGATAAACTTTCTGATAAGTTAAAACTGTGTGCCAGCCGAGAGGCGGGGGCTCGAACCAGGACACCTGCCGTTGCAGGAATTTCCCTTACCGAGCCCTGCTATGTGAGCACAGCAGTGTATTTCTATCGGTACAGAGGTCCTACACATGAAAGCAGAATCCAGTTAACCAATTGCTCTTGCCATAGTTTACAACGAGGCTCTGTTACCTACATATCATGATGTACGTCAAATGCATTCGCAGTTGCGAACAACCATCACATGTGTAATGGAAATGACGCCAAAGAAAATTTTTGCCCGATCGGGACTCAAAAAACCATGATTTCCCGCTTCACGTAGCGGCCGCCTTAATCACTGTGGCTATCTGTGTCCGACTCACGGCCAGACATAGGCTTCTACGTGTCATCGTTCTTGCGTCGCAACCAGTACTCGTACAGACATTATGTACTTTCTGTACAGGGGAGAACATTTTAACTGATAGTCGCTGACTGTTAGCAGCGGAAAAATACGATATTGCAGTTCCTGTGTTGTTAAGAAGGACGATGCAGTCAGTGTCTCTTGCGACATACATGCATGTCCGTAGGAGCACTGCATCCTTGTCTTTAACAGCACAGGCACTGAAAAATCAAAGTGCGATATCTCGAGTGCTGTTTATCGCTGCCGCCACACTTCGCTTCTCATTTTCCACACCCAGTCTCCCTCCTAGAGGCCTCTGGCCGTAATAGTGTTATAAGAACCCTTCCTTCTACGTTCTTGGTGGAGTCGTTGTTATGTTCCTGTTGCATCGACTATCTTCTTGCTGGCTCTCATAATCCCTCTTACTGTATCAGTCTTCACACGGTCCATCCTCAAAACCCCATGACGTATTTCCGAAAAGTCTATTTTCAGTGCCAGTTGACAACGCTGCCCTTTCTCTCTCCCTCTCTCTCTCTCTCTCTCTCTCTCTCTCTCTCTCTCTCTCTCTCTACCTCTCTCTCTCTCCTCTCTCTGCCGGCCGCGGTGGTCTCGCGGTTCTAGGCGCGCAGTCCGGAACCGTGCGACTGCTACGGTCGCAGGTTCGAATCCTGCCTCGGGCATGGATGTGTGTGATGTCCTTACGTTAGTTAGGTTTAAGTAGTTCTAAGTTCTAGTGGACTGATGACCTCCAAGATTAAGTCCCATAGTGCTCAGAGCCATTTGAACCATCTCCTCTCTGTCTCTCTCTCTCTCTCTCTCTCTCTCTCTCTCTAAACCTCTACCTCTTACTCATGTCCCACGTGTCTGCACCAGTAATGGTTTTAAAGACGATTCCCTTCGTCCGTTTAGTTATACTGCCATTCGAGAGAAAAAAAAATGGTTCAAATGGCACTGAGTACTATGGGACTTATAAGTTAAGTCCCCTAGAACTTAGAAATATTTAAACCTAACTAACTTAAGGACATCACACACATCCATGCCCGAGGCAGGATTCGAACCTGCGACCGTAGCGGTCGCGCGGTTCCAGACTGTGGCGCCTAGAACCGCTCGGCCACTCCGGCCGGCATTCCAGAGGACAGGAATCCGTTTTGTTATTTGTCAACTGTACTACTTATATTGGATGACAGCGGTACTGCCGAATATCTGAAAACGTCATGACCTCTCCTTTTCGACAGTTCAATATCTAGATCTTCCACGTTATTTTCTCCTTGTGCTGTACATTCAGATTTCTACATCTTCATTGTCGCTCAGCGGTAGGTAGTTCTGAAGCTGGAAACAAGAACACCACTAGACTCGGTAGCGGCGCTCAGGATTATTATCCTCCGAAATTCGGAAAAAACAAGAAGTAGAAGGAGTGTGAAGTACTCGAGATTTGTATAATTTTTTTTTAATTAAATTGCGACTTAACACCTCGTGCGCAACGTAGTCATTACAGATGAGGAACAAGCTTGAATTTTAGAATGGCGGTGGAAACAATCAGCCATGTCCATTTCGAAGGAACCACCTCAAAATTTATTTCAAGCGATTGAGGGGTTTCATAACAAATCTGGACGCTCGGACGGAGGAGTGCGTTGGCGTTTCAAATGAGAGGACGGTAGTGTCTAAAGGGCATTTCTGGGCAAACGTTAACGATATACTCCTTAAGATTTTACCTAGCGACATAAGATTTTCGCATGCTGTTTCCGTCCAGATTGCAGCGTAGAGGTAGTTTTACCTTAGAATGGGCAAGGACCAGACAGACATTTCTCGAAGATTGTAGGACAGACAATAGTATCGTTAGTGCTAAGGATTAGACTGTAAGTAAATATCATCGTTGGTAGGTGATGGCAGCGGCTTTCAGTTTGCAACTGTACCTCGGGAACGGTGGACGCGCTGGTTTCTGATGTCTTATGTTTTATGGTTTGAATTGAGCTGACAATGCATGTGTTCAGCTTGCTTTTAAGTTGGGACGACACCTTATGGCATAAAAAGTATTAAGGTAGGTTATAATGCAGGAAGTCTGTAATCCTTATGTCCGTCGGTATAACGAGCATTGTTTTATTTGGTTTTTTTCTTTAAAATGGGATAATGTTATCCCGAAGGATGTTGCGACAATAATCACACAGCTGATAACTGGGCAGAATATCTTCAATATTGGTTTAATAACAGTTGTACGACGGCTTCACATCAATTAGCACGGACAGGGAATTGAAACCCAGTCCTCTTGAAATCGAGGACATTCTCTCAACAACTGCGCCACGTCGCTCAGTTTTGGAAGGTCAGATTCCGTAAAGCTACAAGTAATGTATTTCAACAACTTAAGAAAAGATAAAGAATACTTAAATTGTTTTAATGATACAAGTTCCCCGTTCCATTTCTCTGCTATCACGTTAACCGCTCTGCTGTGGATGGCTGAAGCTTCGGATTCGACCTACGTAGTCATTCTGTGAATTCACATAAGCGAGTGAAACTTTTGCCAGAAATGTGAGTCGTAAGTAAGGATGCAGGCTCCCGAAGTGATGAGACAGTGTATCACACGCAACTAGCGATGTGCCCTACGACAGTTTGTAGCATCCAATCAGTCCCTCAAGGCTGGAAGCGGACACGTGATGTGGGCAGAGACGGCATCCGACACCAGTTCACGCATCCATTTCGTGGTCACGGGACTGCCCTGTTCCAGTACGCACCAGGTTGAGACCAAAGGGCCGTCTGTAGCCCTCCTCTACTTTTCATACCGTTTTCAGAATCGAGAAAAGTGCAACGAGTGGATCTTTTCACGATGAGTCTATGAACAGAACGACAACGCTTCAAAGAAGAATCAGGCGATGTAACCGCAAAAATCTTTAGTCGTCCTTGTAGTATAGTTTAAGCACTAGAATTCACTAACAAATGCGATAATTCTCGTGCTCTTACCGACGGAGGTGGCACAGCACCGATAGCGCTGGACTGACATTCGGGAGAAGCCGAGTTCGAATTTTCGCCCCATCACTTAACGTTTATATATTCCGCTATTTATCTAAACTACTTCAGTCGAATGCAGGGCTGATTCCCTTGAAAATTTTACATCTAGTTCCCTCACCCATACCAGTCTTAGTGAATTACGTAGCGTTTTCTCCACATTTTAGGTCGGTGAGACGTTAAACTACAGCCTATCATCTTTGTGTTATCGTTCCATTGCTCTATTTTTTTTTCTTCAAAAGAGCTACAGCCAAACATTTTGGTTTTTACTGCCTTTAAGTTGAAACTTAAATCTGTTATTATTAGTCAAGTACATTTTGTTACGGTCATCCAAAGAAATAAGCACACGAAATATATTAAGTCGTTATGTTCTATATTGTTTCTATTACTATTACGACATAGCTAGAGACTATACAATTTGAGATTATGAAGGCAGCAGGGGTAAAATACAGCGAGGGATTAGTTATTTATAGTTTGTACAGAAGCGAGACTGCGATTATCAGAGTCGAAGGACATGCGAGGGAAGCAGTGGTTGGCAACGGAGTGATCAGGATTGTAGCTTATCCCACAAGTTACTCAAATTGTACATTGTTAAAGTTAAAGAAGAAAAAGTAGGAACTTAGAGGTTTGCCGATGACATTGTAAGTGTCAGGGACGAGAATGAAGTTGGAAAAGCAACTGAGCCGAATAGACAGTGTCTTAAAAGCAGATAAGATGAATGCGAACAAAAGAAAATCAGTGGCACTGGAATGCAGTCGAATTCAATCAGGATACGATTACACAATTAGGTTAGGAAATGACATAGTAAGAGCAATAGACGAGTTTTGCTGTTTGAGTAACAAAATAATTGAGTATGCACAATGCAGACTGGGAATAACAAGAAAACATTCTTCACAAAGAGGAATCTATTAACGTCCAATATAAGGTTAATTGTTACGAAGTGTTTTCTAAAGGTATTTGTCAGGAGTGTAGACCTGTACGGAAACGATACGTGGACGATGAGTAGTTCAGACATGCTGAAAACAGAAATATGATGCTATAGAAGAATGCTGAAGATCAGGGGGTAGATCGAATAACTAGTGAGTAGGTAGTGAATCGAATCCCTTAAAATTGAAATTTATGGCACAATTTGGCCGACAGAAGGAATCAATCGAAAGGACACATCATCGGGCAATAATAAATCGTCAGTTTGATAGTGGAACTCTTTTTTTTATCAGCCACTACCATTATTGTTATTATTGTCATAATTATTGTCATTATTACTGTCATTATTATTCTTACTATCATCACTATTAGTAGAAGCAGCTGCAAGCTGCAGTACTAGAAGTATTGCCAACATTAACATTATTAGTTCACCATCAATATTATTTACACACTTTGCCACTTCGGACGCTCAGATCATTTGAATACTATTTGTCATACCAAAATTTTTATTTTCTTAGGAAACCATGATGTAAAAAAGATACTGTGTGTGAAACCCTGGCACGGTGTAAGAGAGGGCCTTATTGGCATAATCAGAGCAGGTAAATAAATAAAAATTGTAGAGGAGTACTAAGATAGGAAGCACGTTCAGATGGCTGTAGGTTGCAGTAACCAGAGATGAAAGAGCTTGCACAGGACACACTAGTGCGCAGAGCTGAAAGAAACCAGTCTTCTGACTGAAGGTGGTAGCAACAGCAACTACAACTGCTGCTACCAAAAGAGACCACACATGTCAGTCTGCTACACAGTCGAAGTTCAAATATTTTGTAGTTCGAATTTATTTCATTTGTGGGGTTTTCATTAAACATAAATTGCAAGAAATGGTCAGAGGCACAATATGATGTCGAATACCGACTGTTATTAAATTCGTTCCGTGGATTTCCAGAGTTCTGTAGTCCTTCGAAGTTATTTCTAGCGAATGCATGTTATTTTCCTGTTACTTGCTCTGCTCAAGCCATTTCTAATTAATTCATACTCGACGAGTCGATAAAAATCTGATAAATGAAGTCGCACGAAGACTAAAAGAAAAGAGTGTTTCTCCTGTTTCATATAGTTCTGTATATGGCTGCCATTCCGTTGCTCTTTGTCGCTCACGGCTCCTGCAATAAACGACATTAAACAGGAATAAAAATTAACTATAATTTTTATTCCCGTTTAATGTCTTGCCTTTGTCCAGAATGGTAATTGAACTTGTTGTGAACCTGCTTAAGGCCAGACTGAGCCTTAGCCTGACGTGATTTACTAAAAACGTAAGTGACCGACATCAAAACCGCGGGATGGATAAGTCGATGGACTGGCAAGAAGACGTAAAACTTTCTAGCTACCGTAGTGATCAAATTTCTATATGTGGAGAGCGGACTAAGTATCGGGAGCTGATACACTCTTCAAGATTCGGATTTTTGGACCATACATAGAAATCGGGAAAGTGTCCTGTTATGGCAGTTGGTCTAATGAAGAAAGAACTTTCTTAATGATTTTAGGATCATTCGTCCAGCCTTTGCGGATCGGAAAGTTTCATGCCACGGCTACTTTACGAAGTCTAGAGAACATTTTCTGAGGACCGATTCCACAGTGACGTTTGAGCAAGAAAAGGCATTTATTACATTTAGTGAGAATTGCCTAACGAATTATTTCATTCGCAACCCGAAAAAAAGTATTCCATGCAACGACAATTGTGACCGAATCCTAAGCTCGAAAATACTGACATTCTCCTTGAGGAGAAGAATCTTGCTGAAATAGCTGACACAGCTACAGGAAAGAGGATTTGTGTGAAATGCAGGCTCGGTTCAAGGCGCAAGATTTCTCTCCTTCCAAAATTTCGAAAAGTCTTCCACTGGTAACAGCTACTACCATACGGTATACAGGGTGTCCCATTAATCTTGCTCACGCGAAATAATTTTTTTATGATATGTTAAATAAAAAATTGTTTCAGCCATTGTTTTTCAACGTCATTGTGTAGTTCTTGCTGAGGGTATATGTTTTATGTATCCGCACTGCTGTAGGAGATACGGCTAGACGTTAAATTTTTTAGATGGAGCCATGTACATTTTATTCAAGAATACACTTACCCTATTCAAGAGCTATTCAAAAATGTATCATGCTGTACCACATGCGTCAATAAAAAGCAGATTTTCAAACAGTAAAGAGTACTCAGGCTGTGAAGAAACCGAGCTGTTTAACGTTTTGAAGCCGGCCGGAGTGGCCGAGCGGTTCTAGGCGCTTCAGTCTGGAACCGCGAGACCGCTACGGTCGCAGGTTCGAATCCTGCGTCGGGCATGGATGTGTGTGATGTCCTTAGGTTAGTTAGGTTTAAGTAGTTCTAAGTTCTAGGGGACTGATGACCTCAGATGTTAAGTCCCATAGTGCTTTGAGCCATTTGAAACATTAATGATTTGATTGTACACATTACGTACCTAATGTAGTGCTGTAATAGAGATGTGGATTTTGTTTATAATTTCCGATTCATGTAAACAAAGGTACCACTCCCCCACCCCTCCACCGCCAACCCCTACCCTCGCATCTCATTTGTTGTTGCTTTAGCATACAATGTGCAGCATAGCGGTGTAGTCGTGCTTCAGAGTAACTTAAAAACTGCATTGCAGTAGTACACATTGTGAATGCAGTTTTTGTTGTGTAAAAGTGTATGTTGTACACACATGACGATTATGTAGAAATGACGCTGATCTACGGAGAAAGATCGTTGGCAATAAACAATTTAGTAACTTGCATTTTTATGATTATTATGTTATTACTTCTATCTTGCACTCTATTGTACACGCCTGTACTCTAATTCGCTGTAGGCGGGCGAAATTCAGTTCAGACACAACTAATGTACAGCAGATGATTCCCTGACAGATCACCGCCTTCTCTCTGGATGTTTGCTCGTCTCATTTCTCGTCTACGTGAAACGGGAAGTTTAAATGTAAGACCTCGAAATCTTTGTAGAACACGAACAGACGAAGCTGCTAAGGTTGTTGTGCTCGCCGCCATAGCCGTGAATCCCCAAGTCAGCAAACGACGAATTCAACATGAAGTTGGTGTCTCGAAAACATGTGCACATCGCTTTCTGCAGCGTCATAAATCCCATTCTTACAATGGTCATTTACACGAAGACCTTCATGGCAATGACTTCAACAGTAGGGTCCTATTTTGTCAATGGGTTCAGCAACAACGTCTGACTAATCCTAATATCTTTTCAGATGTTCTTTTTAGCGACGAGGCATCATTCTACAACAGAGGATTTGTCAATATGAGAAATAAGCGTTATTGATCCATCAACGTCCACGGGACGTTAATGTTTAGTGCGGAATTAATGTAGAACCATTATCGAACCTTTCTTTGTAAATGGCAACCAAAATGACAGACAATGTAGCCGATTTTTAAGGCACACTGTTCCTGTTCTTTTGGACGCCATACCTCTGAACCAGATGACAGTCATGTTGTATCAGCATGATGGATGCTCTGCATATAACGCCTTATGAGCACAACGAATTCTGAAACGACTATCTCTGGTAGATGGATTGGACGTGATAAACCAGTTAGTTAGTTTGCCCGATCTCCGGGCCTTACACCGATGGATTTTTTTCTGTGGGGAGCAGTCATAGATGCTGTCTACCAAAATGTTCCAATGACACCAGAGGACGTGCAGCGACGCATTATTGATGCCTCTACAACCGTCACTGACGAAGCAGTAGCACGATGTAGGGTGTCTTACAACCCATAGCATGACCCTATGTAATTGCAATTCGAGTGTTAGCTGACATAGGGGACATAAAAATGAGAAAGCTTGCATACTTTGCCTACTTTCATTCCGTAATGTCATATGATATAATATTTTGGGGTAACTCTTCAAGTCAAACAAAAGTTTTCAGAGTGCAAAAGCGTGTAATACGTATTATTTGTGGAGTAAACTCATGGACGTCCTGTAGAAACCTCTTCAAAGAACTGGGTATACTAACTACTACCTCTCAGTATATTTACTCCTTAATTAAATTTGTCCTAAATAATATATCTCTTTTTCCAACAAACAGCTCAGTTCATACATACAAATGATCTGCACAAGGACTTTAAAGCACTTACTTCAGTTCAAAAAGGGGTTCACTACTCAGGAACACTCATCTTCAATAATTTGCCAGCATACATAAAAAATTTAGTTAAAAATAAAGATCAGTTTAAAAGGAGCATACATAAAACGTATACCTTCAGCAAGAACTACCCAATGATGTTGAAAAACACCGACTGAAACAATTTTTCATTTAACGCATCAGAAAAAAAGATATTTCGTGTGAGAAAGATAAATGGGACACCCTGTATAATGTCGAATAAGTGGTTGGCTCGAACGAGCTCTGACTCACAGATCATAAATCGTCATATTGGACAATATCAAACAGAAACGGAAGTAAGGCCTTGCGTGACGTTAGTAACCGTAACAGCGCCGCTAATGTTCTCAATATGCGTACACGATTTATAAGTTAGGATCAAATACACTATAAGACAGTTAGCTGACCATGCTGTTGTCTGGAGGGACGAATCATCGTGGGATGATTTTAAGGATATCGAGGATGACTTGTGTAGTATTTCTGTTTTGTGTACTGTTACGCCCATACCAAAGAGGCAGGACCTGGTTACAAGAATAGTTGTAAGCTATTGGAGCCTATCACACCGTTTATGTGCTTAGTGGTAATGCCCGCAAAGTGTTATGAAACGGAAAGGAGCACGTGAAATCAGTAATAGCGAAGGCAAATACAACAGTGAAATGTGTTAAATAATTCTGGAGAGATGCAATGCGTCTAATCTACGTTCTGTTCGCGCAAACCAAGTTGACGCACGGCGTGATACGGGAGATATTAGATCGCGGCAACATAATGGTAGCACAGTGTGCAGTCTCCTTTTATATCATATGTAAACTCATAACAAGTGCAAATAACGCTGTACTAAGGTGCGATCTGTCGGCGCTGAGTAGTGCATTTCTCGCTCTTGTCTAACGTGCGCCTGAACAGTTGAATTCGAAAGGTGCAGCTGCAAGTGCCAGAGATGACATACTTTTGCAGACACCCCTCGGTGCAGTAATGTCACTGACTTCTTCATTATTCTTAGTTTTTGTAGCTGCCAAATGCGATAAGACTTAGAAGAAGCGATTCTGGCTTCATCCGTATATGAACGTAGACGACATGTTCTACACTGGAGTATTTCTTGTTAATTGTCGTGCGTCATCTTAAGCAACAGGACTAATTTCATGTTTGATACTAAATGGAAATGAAATTATGATGTCAAATATATGGAGAGTGACTGCTATGATATAGACTGGGGTTGCATGTAATTTGGTTACATGGAAGAATTTGCTATTTCTATACGGTCATAAAATTCATCTGGTCGTCGTTCACTATTTAACTTGTATATCGCAATCACTCCGCTCCATGAGCTCCGAATTTTTGTGTGACAATTCACCATTGTTCCCGTATGAGCTCGTCATCTATCTACACAGCGTCGAAATTATTTCCGTGTGCTTCGTGCTAAAGAATTACAGAGAGCGCAAGAGCTTCCTGACAGCAACGTAAGAGATGTCTGAACTTCATCAAGAAAGAAAAATCTGTGTGAAAGGTGTGAGTTATCAAGAGTTATAGCTGTATAGATTGATTACGCATTTAAATAATTCTTTCGCTCAGAATTAAAGATCGATAATTGCATCTTTATATCAGTTGAGAATCTTATCTGTGGATTCATGACAATCACTGCTATCATTTAAAAGTCAAGTGCGTAGTCAAGAGCTACTTTAAAAGCCAACTCTGTTAAGTGGCAGTGCCAGTGAGAGAACTATTCATTCAAGAGTTGAAATATCCAGCTGCTTTGAACTTTATAATTTTCGCAGCATTAAATGGTGTGGTCTGTGGGAGTGTGTGCTGCGTAGTTCGAACTCATTCGATTACACCACTTGCTATCCAAACTACTTAGTCTTATACATTATATGGGTAATTTCCAAGAATGATTGCATGCTGAAGTCGCGGGGTCCAAACGATACATATCGTAATTGCGATCTAAATCGTTCATGCGATTCTGCTGGCGTTCGTTATGAGTATGTTTACGGTGGTCACTACAACAACGACAAAAGAAGAGCGTAACAAAAATACTTGTAATTACAAAGGAGACGACTTACCTTACTCGAAGTCGGCTCATGTGAAAGTTCATGTAATATGCAAGCTTCGGGAACAATACGAAGTTTTTACACACTTCGCAGCACCACAGTCTACACAGACCCTCCTTTCCTCTTCCAGTAGTACTCCATATTTGAGACAAAAAGCGAAACAATTTTCTACGCTGGATGAGCATGGTATTAGATTTTTCCATGTGAGACAATCCGCCAAAGAAACGTCAAGAACACCAGACATCCCACTCACTATCGACATAAATCGTCTGGGTTTCCCTAGCTGCTCACAAATAATTCGCAGAGGTATGTAACTTAGTGCAAGTAATGGGATGACGGAAAACAGATAAAAATGACGATCTCAAAATTTTAAACACGTCTGAAGCAGCAATTGTTGAAAATCTTCACGGTAAATGATAACAGCCAAAGAGTTCGGCTGTTATCATTTACCGTGAAAAAAAATATGACGATCACAAATAATTTATCATAACGCCCGCCACCATAGTCGCATACTCGATTTAGGATCGCACGTTCGACCGAGCGAGGTGGCGCAGTGGTTAGCACACTGGATTCGCATTCGGGAGGACGACGGTTCAATCCCGTCTCTGGCCATCCTGATTTAGGTTTTCCGTGATTTCCCTAAATCGTTTCAGGCCAATGCCGGGATGGTTCCTTTGAAAGGGTGAAAGGGCACGGCCGATTTCCTTCCCAATCCTTCCCTAACCCGAGCTTCCGCTCCGTCTCTAATGACCTCGTTGTCGACGGGACGTTAAACACTAACCACCACCACCACCACCACCGCACGTTCGACGTGTCTCATTTGGACTGCGCGACTTCGATAGGCTATCATTCTTGGATATTACCCATTATATGTACTTCGTTATAGAGACACGCGGTTCAGTTGCAAATAACAAACTAACAAACAGACGCATACATCCACACGTATTTCGATAAAGAGAGAGGTCATGTAACGGTCTCCTTTGCATACAGGTTCACTCAAATTATCCAACCAGATTTCGTGAGAACTTCGTCCTTTTTCTCCCAGGGGCACCGCTCTGTCACGATCCTAGTGACGCGTCCCTCAGTTCGTTCGGCATCTGTTGTCCCGCCTACCTGGTAAGGACCCCAAACACTGAAACAATGCTCTAGAATTGGCCGCACTAGTGAGTTCTTCTACAGGTGCACCACTCTTCCCAGACTCTTTCCAGCAAATTTGACTCTCGTATCCGTACGTAACACTGGTTCTACGTGATAGTCTCATTTCATATCGCTTCTAAGTATTACCGCTAAAAAATTAGCCGTCATTCACTACATGAAGTGTGAACTTTTTCCAAGTATTTCTGGATCATCCTGTGACTATGCTTGCAAGTACACTACAACAGGGTCAGCGAACGATCCTGCAGTATTGCTGGTCCTGTCTGATAAATCGGTGATGTACGGCGTGTTAATATATGAAAACCTGCGAGGACTTAAAAAGAAGCAAAAAAATCAAGTGTACATTTGGTCAATATTTCTAATTTTCTGAGTTACAAACTCTTTTTATTGTTACATGTTTGCTTCGTTACTGTCTTTTTTTCCAGTTTTCAGTTTGGTTCCATGCGTTTCTTTTCAAATGTTATCTGTTGATGACTAAATGAAATGCTAAACATGTCTACCATTAGTTCTAAAACTAGCATCTAAATACTGCATCATGGATTATCTTTGCCGCTTCCATATTCCAGGTGTTCGCTGTATCTGCTGAAATCCTCCTTGAACACGCTGACGAAGAATGTCAACAGTCGAAATAGCTCTTGAACACGCTATGTCCCTTAAAAGACCCCCAAAATAAAAATCCAATGGACTGATATCAGGAGATCGAGCAGGCCAAAAAGTTGCTGCCGCACAATCGATACATTTATTTGGGAAACGCTGATTTAAATTTGTTCTTGCCTGCAGAACAAAGTAAGATGGTACCCCATCATGCGTAAAACACATGTTCTGTTGTAACTGCATGTCCTCCAGCAAAACATTTAGATGTTCCGTGAAAAATTCACTGTGTGATGCTCCAATCAATGTTCCATGGAAAATTAAAGGTCCAATTAATCTGTCTCCAATTATAGCAGGACAGACCTTAATACTAACTTGTTGTTGATGTCTTGTTTCCAAAGTTGCAAAAAAAATGGTTCATATGGCTCTGAGCACTATGGAACTTAACATCTGTCCCCTAGAACTTAGAACTACTTAATCCTAACTAACCTAAGGACATCACACATCCATGCCCGAGGCAGGATTCGAACCTGCGACCGTAGCAGTCGCGCGGTTCCGGACTGCGCGCCTAGAACCGCTAGACCACCGCGGCCGGCTCCAAAGTTGCTAAAGGATCCTCATCTACCCATACATAAGTGTTATGGAAATACTGCAGTCCATTCCTGGTAAACTTTTCCTGATCAGTGAATAGTTTGGTTGTCACAAAGTGTTGATCCTGACACACGTCCCCAGTAACCAAGTCCAAAAAGCTTTACTGGATTGAAAATCTGTTTCAATAAAACCTTTCACTCTCCGTAGATGGCGTGGTTGCTCTCGTAGCACTTTCCACAATGTCATATGACGCACATTCTCAATTTCTGCTATTTCTCTGGTACTGCTACCATTATTGCCCTCAATATGATGAAGTACTCGATCATCGGAATCAGGTGTTCTAAACTATTTTGATCTCACACAGTGAAATGACCTCAAATGAGCTTGTGTCCACAACTTGTTCAGGTATTGTTTGAAAGGTCTTATTGCTCGGTAAATGTCTGTTAGGCAATCTTTCTGCATCCAATAAGGATACGGCCGAGCAGGCGTCTCGCCCGTGACTGTAAGTCTTTCCAGCTGAACTCTACAACGCACGATTGTTCGGTGGCGTCCCTTTCCGTAATAGCCGATTCGATTCCTGATGGGGGAAGAATCATTAGTTCACGCTGAACACCAATCCAGTAAGAATTATAGAGTAATCTCCCCCCACTGATTGTGTTCTCTATACTGAATGAATTTATTTACTTGAACTATGGCACCAAGATTAATATAAGAAGACTGACTTACCACTTCTCATAAAAAACAATTCCTGAAAAGATAAAAATACCTATACAACCAAGCTGTAAATTTCACTACAAAAAGACAGAAATAAAGCATATATGTAACAATAATAAAGTATCTGTAACTAAAAAAATCTTAAAAATTGACAGTATATATATAGGAACTTCTTTGCTTCTTTTTAAGTCCTCTGCCCACTCTCCAGACGTTTCCAGATATTAGGTAACAACCTGCATGTTGAAAACACTAGAGTTCCTATTACGCTTTCTTGGAGCGTTGTGTGTATTAAACCGGGGATTTAGAACCGACGGAGAGGTTTCGTCCCGCCGTAGCCCTCAGTTGTTCACAACCCCACAACAGGCCACAGCAGTCCACCCATCCCACCGCCGCCCCACACCGAACCCAGGGTTATGAGGGTTATTGTGCGGTTCGGCCCCCAGTGGACACCCATACTCCTCCCTCCCCCACCCCAGACACGTCTTATACCAGATGAGTGTAACCTCAAATGTTTGCATGGTAGAGTAATTATAGTGTATGCGTACATGGAGACAGTGTTTGCGCAACAATCCCGACATAGTGTAACGGAGGCGGAATAATGGGATCGAGCCTGCATTCGCCAAGGTAGATGGAAGATCGCCTAAAAACCATCCACAGGCTGGACGGCACACCGGACCTCGACACTAATCCGCCGAGCGGATTCCTGCCGGAGATCGGCACACCTTCCCACCTAGGAAGCAGCGCATTAGACCGCGCTGCTAGCCGGATGGGCTTCTTGGGGCATACTCGAAGTCATTTCCGTTTCTGGGGAGCATTCGCTCCTCAGTATAACGTAGATTTGTGTTTGTAGAGTCATATGTTTGCGAAGATGGTATGACAGTTTCTTGGTTAACAGAAGACAGTATTGTAAGTTTCGAACGTCATTCCGAAACCAGAGAGACAGAATCCATGTGTCCACCCGCATTTTTATCTGACAATTGTTTTTTTGAGATAAGCTTGTATTCTTCGACAAACTACATAAAACATGAGGTTAGAATATGCTCTCGCAGCAGACGGGCGTCAATGAGACTGGTCTTTAGTTCTTTTTTTGTCAACAGCAGTGCCTGCACTCTTTTCCTGTCACACGGTACAATTCGCTGCAGACGATATTCTCAATAAATATAAACTACGAAAGGAATTAATGCATCAGTTCAGGGTACAGCATACAAGACCTAATCACGACCTTTTCTTGAGGACTGATCCAGTATAAGCACTCTTTATCATGTATGCTTGATATCTGTCGTCGAATCCATTGAGCGACGCGCTGCCAGGGTCGTAAGACATCGGTACAGATCATATAAAAGCGTGACAAAGATGCTTGTAATATTTGAAAGGGAATCATTGGGAAAAAGACGTCATTAATTGCACGAAACCATGTTGTTTAGAAAGACAAAGCGCAAAAATTAGTCGTGTCCAGCAGACATCAGAGTACCGGCTCTAGTCTTGATAATGGATTCGGGCTGGAGACGAAGTTACAATTCTGATTGTTGAACGTTAAGTCATTCACACATATAAGGAATAGGGGTGGACCAAAAATTGAACCCTGTGGGACTCTCTCCAGTGACAAAAATTTCCTACCCTTCCGCCACTGTTAGAGTTATTTAGCAAATATTTTGAATTCTGTTTGTTAAGTATGATTCAAACCAAGCACACGGCCATCAATTCCATAAAACGTGAGTTTTCCAACAGAGTAGTGTGATCTAATAAGTTAAATACACTGAAAAGATCTCAAAAAATACCAAATCGCGATATTTTGTTATGTAAATCTGGCATTATTTGATGATTGAATGTGTAAATAGTATTCTCAGTCGAACGTCCCTTTCGGAATTCAGACTGTGATATTCTAAGTAAATTGGTTTCACATAAGTGTGAGACTACTTTTGAGTGCATTACATTTTCGAATCTTTTAGGAAAAGATGTCAGCAAGGGCACTGGACGATAATTGTTTAAGACTATTATGTCGCTTTTCCTGTGAAGAGGTTTAACAATTGTATATTTTAACCTGCCTGAAAAAAATTCCCTGTGGCAATGATGCTTTGCTTATGTTGCTAAGGACGTTACTCATTAAGTCGGACAAAACTTTTCAGAATTATGTTTGAAATTC
The DNA here is from genome assembly GCF_023897955.1 of Schistocerca gregaria. Classification (NCBI taxonomy): domain Eukaryota; kingdom Metazoa; phylum Arthropoda; class Insecta; order Orthoptera; family Acrididae; genus Schistocerca; species Schistocerca gregaria. The sequence goes on along the minus strand of NC_064924.1, from coordinate 532,415,506 downwards.
AATCAACACCACATGAGTTCTTATTTCATAGAGTTTTTAGAATTCTATTAATTTCAGTGAAGGATGTTGGTGTTACCTCTAACTGCTTATAGTTTTCAATATGTTCTCTTGCTTCTTCAACTGAACCATTTAATTCTATTTTTGCTGTTACATTTAGAAAATGACTGTTTAAAGTTCTTGCAAATTGTGACTTATCAAGCCCAACATTATCATTTAGTTTGATTTACACGTTTAATCAGCAGTTCCAGATCGATGATCCTCAAACCTGCACATACGCGTGATGTTCTGTGAACAAGACTGTTACGATACTGGAAGCCGGCAGTGTTAACAAACATATTCACCATGAAGATTTAGAACAAATAGGAGTACAAATGAACTTCGTAGTTCACCTTTAATGTGATATGCGTATGTGGCTGCACGCCATGATACGACAGCGACCCCCGAAACATCACAGAGCCACCACCAGCATGTACTACACCCCCAAAATAACGCGGCGTAAATGCCTTATTAGGCCGTCATTGGGTTCGACGCTTTGAATCGTTTGAAAAGAACGCAAAATCGCGACTTGTCGAACCAGATTACATACATCCTGTCAGTTCCTTTTCAGTCTGTGTTGTTTGATCCACTGAACACGTGCAGCTTTGTGCTGCCGTGAGCAGTAGCCATTTGCGAGATAGACGACTGCAGCTGACAACTGCATCCTGTTCACCTCAGTTATACATTCGCTCGGAAACTGGTTGAGACGGGCCTGCATTCACTGACGATAGCAATTACTGTCGAGTTTGAAAACGATCGACATTGGCCGGGAATGACAGTCGTCTCCGATCTCTGTGAGATTCATTTTACGAGCACTGCTCGTACTCCGATATTCATGGCTACGAACGATACATCATTGCTTGTAAAGGAGTTGTACAGTCCGTTTGACACACCTGAAAATCGTGGAACTTTATTCATAGTCATGAGCGCATCCTAACGTGATGATTTCTTTCAGCCGTTCTGTCACGTCTCCAGGTCAACACGTGTTAGGACGCTGATTCTATACAACTGGGGGCCACAAACACGCCAAGTCACTACCATGACTTTCGTCATCGGTGGAGGGTAACGTGATTGCCTAGTAAAAGGTCTATACCACTTACTGAAACCAGAGCGCCATAGCATTCTTCTCAGTGTGTGATTAATATGATTAATATTCTTTATGATGAGATTAGAACTTCACTACTGGCCATTAAAACTGCTACACCTAGAAGAAATGCAGATAATAAACGGATATTCATTGGACAAATATATTATACCATAACTGACATGTGATTACATTTTCATGCAATTTTGGTGCATAGTTCCTGAGAAATCAGTACCCAGAACAAACACCTCTGGCCGTAATAACGGCCTTCATACGACTGGGCATTGAGTCAAACAGAGTTTGGATGGTGTGTACACGTACAGCTGCCCATGCAGCTTCAACATGATACCACAGTTCATCAAGTGTAGTGACTGGCGTATTGTGACGAGCCAGTTGCTCGACCACCATTGACCAGACGTTTTCAATTGGTGAGAGATCTGAAGATGGTGCTGGCCAGGGCATTAGTCGAACATTTTCTGTATCCAGAAAGGCCCGTACGAGACCTGCAACATGCGGTCGTGCATTATCCTGCTCAAATGTAGGGTTTCACAGGGATCGAATGAAGGGTAGAGCCACGGGTCGTAACACATCTGAAATGTAACGTCCACTGTTCAAAGTGCCGTCAATGCGAACAAGAGGTGACCGAGAGGTGTAACTAATGGCACCCCATACCATCACGCCGGGTGATAAGCCAGTATGACGATGACGAATACACGCTTCCAATGTGCGTCCACCGCAATGTCGCCAAACACGGATACGACCATAATGATGCTATAAACAGAACCTGGATTCATCCGAAAAAATGACGTTTAGCCATTCGTGCACCCAGGTTCGTCGTTGAGTACACCATCGCAGGTGCCCCTGTCTGTGATGCAGCATCAAGGGTAACAACGGCCATGGTCTCCGAGCTGATAGTCCAAGCTGCTGCAAACGTCGTCGAACTGTTCTTGCAAACGTCCCCATCTGTTGACTCAGGGATCGAGACGTGGCTGCACGATCCGTTGCAGCCATGCGGATAAGATACCTCTCATCTCGACTGCTAGTGATACGAGGCCGTTGGGATCCATCACGACGTTCCGTATTACCCTCCTGAACCCACCGATTCGATATTCTGCTAACAATCATTGAATCTCGACCAACGCGAGCAGCAATGCCGCGATACGATAAACCGCAATCGCGATAGGCTACAAGCCGACCTTTATCAAAGTCGGAAACGTGATGGTATGCATTTCTCCTCCTTACACGAGGCATCACAACAACGTTTCACCAGGCAACGCTGGTGAACTGCTGTTTGTGTATGAGAATTTGGTTGGAGTCTTTCCTCATGTCAGCACGTTGTAGGTGTCGCCACCGGCGCCAATCTTGTGTGAATACTCTGAAAAGCTAATCATTTGCGTATCGCAGCATCTTCGTCCTGTCGGTTAAATTTCTCGTCTGTAGCCCGTCATCTTCGTGGTGTAGCAATTTTAATGGCCAGTAGTGAAGTATTTGAAGTTAGTGCTGCTTCCATCGTAAAGGTCGCGTAGTTAGCTCAATAAGACACGAGGGAGGCGTATGTGTAGGCATGGAGTGCTGTTTTCCTCGATCTGTAATCAAGTGGAATAGGGCAGAAAGTCGCTAATGCTGGTGAAAGCACCCTCCGCCGTGCACTGCGGCTGCCCCACCCCGGCGCGTGGCTGCTGCCGCCTGCGAGCCACGCAGCCCGCGACGCGCCTCAGCGGCTGTGCGGCCGTGCCACGCCCGACTCTGCGGTCGCCGGCGGTGCAACACCGCCCTGCAGTACACGCGCCGGAGCAAATCACACACCCCGGGGGCGGAGATGTTCAGCGTGCAGTCGCAGGGTCGAGCTTCGCCGTTGGCGAACAGTTCTATTACACCGATGTCCTTGTCGTCTTTGGTCCGGAAACTGAACTGGTGCAGATCGCCACGCTAATCTGTACTGTGGAAGTTTCTCTAGCTCTACATAGTACAGTATACATTCATTTTAACCGTCTTACAGTAGCCCAGCGTTGATCTCTCTCTGCAATTTTTATACCCCCCAACCGGAATGTGTCCTTCTTTCAATCACGTTGTGCCACAAATTCACTCGCCTCCCCCCCCCCCCCCCCCCCTCAATTCGAATCAATACCTCTCCATTACAAATTCGATCCACCCATCTAATCTTCAGCATTCACATTTAAAAAGCTTTTTCTCTTCTTGTCTGAAATATTTTTTGTCCATGTTCGCTTCCCAACAGGGCTACACCCCAGACAAATCTTCCAGAAAACACTCCTAACACTCAAATTTATTTTAGATGTTAACAGAGTCCTGATTTTCAGAAATACTTCTTTTCCGTTGTCATCTACATGTTATATCCTTGGTAATTTTGTGGTAAGGGCTTATGAGACCAAACTGCTGAGATCATCGTTCCCTAAGCTTACACAATACTTAATCTAACTGTTGTTGTTATGGTCTTCAGTCCTGAGACTGGTTTGATGCAGCTCTCCATGCTACTCTATCCCGCGCAAGCTTCTTCATACCCCAGTACCTACTGCAACCTACATCCTTCTGAATCTGTTTAGTGTATTCATCTCTTGGTCTCCCTCTACGATTTTCACCCTCCACGCTGCCCTCCAATACTAAATTGGTGATCCCTTGATGCCTCATAACATATCTTACCAACAGATCCCTTCTTCTAGTCAAGTTGTGCCACGAAGTTCTCTTCTCCCCAATTCTATTAAATACTTCCTCATTAGTTATGTGATCTACCCATCTAATCTTCAGCAATCTTCTGTAGCACCACATTTCAAAAGCTTCTATTCTCTTCTTGTCTAAACTATTTATCATGTTTCACTTCCATACATGACTACACTCCATACAAATATTTACAGAAACGACTTCCTGACACTTACATCTATACTCGGTGTTAACAAATTTCTCTTCTTCAGGAACGCTTTGCTAGCCATTGCCAGTCTACATTTTATATCCTCTGTACTTCGAGCATCATTAGTTATTTTGCTTCCCAAATAACAAAACTCAAAACTCGTCTACTTTAAGTGTCTCATTTGCTAATCTAATTCCCTCAGCATCACCTGATTTTATTCGACTACATTCCATTATCCTCGTTTTGCTTTTGTTGATGTTCATCTTATATCCTCCTTTCAAGACACTGTCCATTCCATTCAACTGATGTTCCAAGTCCTTTGCTGTCTCTGACAGAATTACAATGTCATCGGCGAACCTCAAAGTTTTTATTTCTTCCCCACTGATTTTAATACCTACTCCGAATTTTTCTTTTGTTTCCTTCACTGCTTGTTCAATATATAGATTGAATAACATCGGGGAGATGCTACAACCCTGTCTCACTCCCTTCCCAACCACTGCTTCCCTTTGATGTCCCTCGACTCTTATAACTGCCACACACACCCATGCACGAGTGAGGACTCGAATCCCCGACGGGGAGAGCCGCGCTTTTATCCTTTGTACTCCCGCCACCATCACTTAAGAAAAAACGTAATTCATCTACTACTCTTCCTGTCTCATTTCTTAATCTATTCCCCTCAACATCGCGTGATTTAATTCGACTACATTCCATTACCTTTGTTTTGTCTATGCTGATCTTCATCTTATAACCTCTTTTCAAACCACTATTCATTCCGTTCAACTGCTATTTCAAGTCCTTTGCCTTCTCCCTGAACTTCAGTCCCCTCTCCGATTTCCTCCTTGGTTTCGTTTACTGCTTGCTCAGTGCACAGGCTCAGTAACTTCAGGGATAGGTTACAGCCCCATCTCACTCCCTTCCCAAATGCTGCCTCCTTTTCACGCCCTTACACTCTTGTAATTGTTAGTCAGTTACACGTTCCATAAATCATTTAAATGATGCGTAATGAGTCATTTTACAGGATATATACACATGGTTACTATTAACATTAATGCAACTACACTTAAAAACAAGGCTTTTTTTCGCTGACTATCAATTCTTACGCAGGCGTTCGCCAGTGGAATAGAGTGAGTTGTCCAGGAAAATTTAAAACTCCCTTTGTTACCTGTCAGACATTTTCAGTTTATCAGCAAATGATCAAAAATTTTTGTTGTTACATACTGTTCTCCTTTCTTAGTCACCTACAGATTTAACAATAGCCAATAAAGATCATTTTTTCCTCTAGTGTTGTGGGTAAGAAAATGACTTTTCTTCTCAAATTGTGATGGATTACTTATGGCAAATTTCATTAGTGAATATATGTATTGTGACGAAGCAATTAAAACGCTTACTCCTTGAAGAGGGGCCCACATGAAATCCGTAGTTAAACGCTACGTATTATTCGTATTTCTTGTTTTGTGCAATCAGTACTTTCTAAGTGGTCAGTTACCCCAGAAAATTAATCCATAAGACAATATTTATCGGAAACATGCAAAATATGTCAGTCAGTTGAGTTGTTTCCAGAATTAACAATCAGACAGAGAAAAAAAGTAGTTGAGCTTAAATGTTTGCGAAGCTTGGTAACATTCATCTTCCAGTTCAAGCTTTCATCACTATTTTACCCAAAAATTTGGAGCATTCTACCTTATTTACTTACTCCTGCTCATGTGCTACATCAGTTGCTGGTATTATTATTTGTGGTAAAGAATTGAAAATAGTGTGAGTTTTTTTAATTTAGGGAGAGTTCATTTTCTGAGAATCACTTTACAATTCTTTGGGAAATATTATTTATTACTTCTTCCGTTGTTTTCTCTCCAACGGAATTTATTAGAACAGTAGTATCATCTGAAAAAAAAGTTCAAGTTTTGCTTGTCGAATGTCAAATGTAAGTTATTCACAGATATAAGGAATAGGAATGGACCAAAAATTGATCCCCCTGGGACTCCCTCTGTGATTTCTTCACAGTGATTTTAAATTTTCTACCCTTCTGACATTTTTTGAGGTGTTCAGCATAACATTTTACATTCCGTTTGTTAAGTATGATTCAAAACATCTGTGCACAATGCTATCAATTTCATAAAACTTCAGTTTTCCAAGAGAGTAATGTCACCTAAACAGTCAAATGCCTCGGAAAGATCACGAAAAACACCACTTGCGATATTTTATTATTTAAGTCTTGCACTGTTTAATGAGTGAACGTATAAATAGTATTCTCAGTCGCACAACCCTTCTGGAATCCACACTGTGATATGCTAAGTAAAGTGTTTCCACTGAAGTATGAGACTACTCTTCAGTGGTTCAAATGGCTCTGAGCACTATGGGACTTAACATCTGAGGTCATCAGTCCCCTAGAACTTAGAACTACTTAAACCTGACTAACCTAAGGACATCACACACATCCATGCCCGAGGCAGGATTCGAACCTGCGACTGCAGTGGTCGCGCGGTTCCAGAGTGAAGTACTCTTCAGTACATAACATTTTAGAATGTTTTGGAAAAAGATCTCAGTAAGGAAACTGGACGATAATTGTTTAAGTCTGCCTTGTCACTTTTCTTATGAAGAGATTGAAAAATTGCATATTTTTACCTGTCTGAAAAATTCCCCGTGGCAATGGTGTTTTGCCTATATCACTAAGGGTATTACTTATTAAATCGGAAACATGCAAAACTTTCCAGAATTATGTTTCAAAGTCCATCAAAACCGCATGAGCTCTTATTTTTGAATTTTTAGAGCTGTCTAAATTTCAGTGACGGTTGCTGGTGCTACTTCCAGTTGCTTTAAGTTGAGTAAAAAATATTTTTGATATATCCCGTTGCTTCCTAAACTGAACCATTTAATCCTATTTTTGCTGGTATATTTAGAAAGTGATTGTTAAAAGTACACGCAACTTGTGAATTATCAATCACAACATTGTCATTTAGTTTAATTTATATGGTATCTCGTACTCTGAAATGTAATTTTTGCACAAGTTGTGTATAATCTTTCTATCCTTGAAGTTTATCTCTGCTCCATTCACAGTTTCGAAGACTGTATTCTAGTCAATATTACTAAAAGCTTTCTCTACATCGACATAATCTATAAACGTCGGTTTGTCTTCATTTAATTTATTTTCTAAAACCAATCATAGGGTCATTATTGACTCACGTGTTCCTTCGTTTCTCCGAAACCTAAAAGGTTCTTCCCCGAGATCATCTTCTACAAGTTTTTCCATTTATGTCTAAATAGTTGTTGTCAGCATGGTGCAGCGATGACTTATTAAAGTGATGATTCGTTAGTATTCACTTCTGCCAAAACCTGCTTTCTTTAGAACAAATTTGCCGTCTAAAGGTATTTCGTATGCGGTCCAGACTCGACTCAGGTTCGGGGGCAGCGGGTCTGTAATCCCAATCAGATCACCCACTTCAGGAAAACGTTGGGATAGTTCCTTTGAATAGGAAAAGGCCAGTTTCCGCCTTCATCTCTCCCACTCCTAGCCGATACTTCACCTCTAACGATGTTGACGTCGGTGAGGCGTTAAACCCTGTCTTCTTTCATCTTTAGCATGACTGTTGATAGAGACTGCCGTTTCACAGACATTAAACGGAAATGGAAAATGCCTGGGAACACAAGGAGGCTTTGATTTAATAATAGAATTAAATAAACTTAAGGGTAAAAATCACCAAATACCTCGCAGACAGCAAACACGGTTACGTCAGACACGGGTTTCAAAGCTTTGGCTTAAAATATTCAGTCATGTGGGCACAACTCGAAGTTTATGTTCGTACTTCCTAAATATGCCGTCTGGCCACGAATGCCACTTGTAGTTTTCCATCAGTTCTGACACGAGTTGAATCATAAACTCAGATCGATAAATGGCACGTTATGTAACACAGAAATGATGTAAAACAGTATTGTGTGTGTACTAAACTCATAACAATTATTCGTAGCAGCTCAATTTATCGTTTTCCTAAAGGGGTACAGATGCTTGGAGAGTATCCCTTACTACTAATTCCGCACAAGAGGTGGTCTGATACGACCAGTCTTCAACAGATATTTGTTTTTACGGCGAGAGGCATTAGGGGCAAATCCCCGCCGATAGCCCGGTGCCGTTTGTTGCCATGACAACGACACGACTACTTGCCCTGCCTGAGTTGCTGACTGCCTCTGCTTTTCGATAACAGAACCGTTTTTCGGCACTGCTGCTATCGAGCGTCTTAAAACATTGTGATCTTCTCTCGATACTTTCTTGGAAAACTGTTTCTACAAGTGGCTTCTACTTTTTTGCGACTGGATGCCTCTTCATATCAGTGTAGAGTTATTTCTGTTTTGGTCTAAACTTCTGTGAGTCAGAGGTGTCTTCGTTTGTATTTTGCCTGTGTCTTCGTCCCGCATCGGCGCAGGGTGACAAGGTTATTAATGGCTTTGGCGTATCAGTTTAAATGCTGGCCGGATGCCCCTCCTGTCGCTAGCCTATTACCCTCCGGGATGGAATCGTAAGTGTGCCTCAACTGCCTGCATGTAGTGTGTTATTCATGTGAAAACGAGCGAAAGTTTTTCGAAATATTTGCCAATAGTGTAACTGGTACCAGCCGAGTGTTAACCAGTAGGATGTGAGAAACAGCCTATTAACCACACCCAGCTGGCCGGTACATCGAAACTCGTAGTTAATCCGCAGGGCAGATGTGATCCGTGACCGACTCACCTGCCCGTTCTGGAATCGGCGTCTTTACATGCATCACTATTCGGCCAGGTCTTTGACACAAACGTGTAACGTAGTAAAAACTTAAATCTGACTGTAAACGTCGCTTGGAATCGCTAGTATCTCTGTTTAAAGAACCGCTCTAACATTATCCTCCAGTGGTCCAGGAATTTCAATGAACCTGCACTTTAAATAATGCGAAGTGATTTCCTGTAAGTGTTAAGCGAAATAGATTTGCTGCCGATTTCCACCGCTCTTCGTGTATGCCGTCGGCATATAACTGTTCTGTGCACACGAAACACGTTATTCTCAGCATTACGGCTCTAGTGATGCGAAAAGCTACTGGAGCTGGAACGAAATACCGCAGAATCAATACAATGAGGCTCCCCTCTGGAAGAACCACGGCTTTGTCTAATTTAACGTTCGCGTCGCCGAACCAATAACCATAAACAGTTTCTCCATAAGACTGCGCGGAAAAGTTTGCGATGCAAAACCATAGCCTTGGCGTACAGTCTGGTGATAGGAAGAACTACTTTCTTGTGTCTTTTCCACACTTGCGTCGGTGATAAAAGTGTACCTTGTTCTGTCGGAACCCAACTACTCTCGCCCCCTCACCATCACTCCGATTTACGGAGTAGAGGCCAGGATGGATTTAAGAGAAGTTCGGAAACTGTAAATATGTATGAGCTGTTTAGTATTCAAATGAAGTTCCACACACAATATTTTCATTTTACGACTACTTCTCCTAGAATTACTCACTTCTTACTTTTCTCTTCTGAGCTAACGATGTCTACAACGGAGACATATGTATCACGCAGTTTATTAGATGCAGAATTTGATACTTGCATTCATATTCAGAATCTAAGTGGAAAATAAAATTTTGTGCATTAAAATCAATTTGGCTGTCTGTATGGATTAACGCTACACATATTCTCAACACATTTCATACACGAATTAAATTTCCTTAGGGAGCCGTAGAATGTCCACAATTTCCTTCCAAATCATTCACGTTAACTTTACTGCCACTGATGAAATGAACGCGTTGCATGCGCTATGCAGTTGAGCTGTTGGCGATTTTATGTTGCAGCAGTAACGAGAGGTATTACTTAATAATGCCGCAATTCTGTCAACCCATGTTGTATGCGTCATGTCAGACAAGGCATTTTCCCCGTGCCTCAGCTCAAGGGAAACGGCGACCGCAGTATCAGTTTTTTATCGAGATATTTTGTTACGAAAAATTCACCCCTGTTACGTCGTTAAACATTATTAAAGTGTTCAGAAATTGAAAAGGAGAGAAGGGACCGATTATCACAACTTAGCCGGATTTCTCCACAAGAAATGTATTCGCAGTTGCGAATATGACCAAACTCCAGCCGCACAATGTATTGTTGACGATTAAAATTTGTACTGGACAGGGACTAAAAATTTGAATTTCCCGTTTTACGTGAGCCGTCCTCTAAACCATCTCGGCAATCTTAGCAGGCCTCCAGGACTGACATGCATGCATGTCTGAAGGACATTGCAGAGTGCATCGTGAAAGTATAAGCACTGCAATATAGTGTTTCATGCCAAGTCAAGGCCACTGCAGTAATCATGACTCTCCCTGTGCGGGAATCACAGAAATTTTGGGAGTATAGGTCGTAGACACACGGTGACGTATGGAAGTTTGGCTTGGCGTTGAGGGCGTGGTGGGATGACAGAGAGGTTAATGCGAGTTTTCGCGTTCGGGAACCGGTTAGACACAAATTTCCATTGTCCCCAGAGAACTGTGCAGTTATAGTCCGAGTATATTCGCAACTGCGAATACGTTTCTCGTGTTTCATATAGCTGTCGATCGCAGCAGTGTCTGTTTCTTCATATGTGCATCTATCTACGAAGATGCGTCCGTACATCACAAAACACAGACCGTGCAATGTAGTGAATTTCTGCAGCTGTTTGAGTTTTACGCTGTTTGATGTCGGCCTTGCCAGGTAGTCCTCTTACATTACTATGTCCGTTTAAATAATGGTGTGCAAGTATCTTGTGTATCACCTTCATTCTCTCTTTCCATGTAGGTGACATTTGCTTTCCCCGATCAGATTGTTGTCACGCTTAACTACACGAGTGGTCAGGGGCAGCAATGCACTTTTATTCCAGTTCTGTCCCGATAGTGCGGAAACCTGCCGTCACACGAGTTTAAAGAGACCTGTGTCTTGTTCCTTTCGGCTCAAGCGAGTCTTCAATTTTGAGGAAGGAACAGCCTTTCCTACGGGGCAAGCGTGCTAACGGCGATTCAGAAACGGAGTTCGCTGTTCCAGCATGAGTAAACATGAGTACGGGCTGTCCAGCATAATCCGGAGCTACGGAAGGATAATAGGGTTCCGCTGGACGGGCGGCCTCATCATCCTGTTCACACAATACACAAAGGAAAGCTTCTGTTTATGGAGGGGCGGGTAACTGTTAAGTTCCAAACCTGCCACAATGGGCAACAACTATCGTTTTGTTCCGTTGCTGGACAGGCACTTCAGAATTCTGACATATTGCCACAGTTGCGTCTGAGAAAATTTCCACTTTAGTTTTCCGTGGGAGAACAGCTCGCTAACACCTAAAAACATAGAAACCCCAGAATACTTGCCTTACAGTGAGAAAATGGCTTGGAGCCTTTGCGCGGTGTGAAAGCACGTTTCTGATTGGCGTTCTGGTATCTACACTACTGGCCATTAAAATTGCTACACTAAGAACAACTGAAGATGATAAACGGGTATTCATTGGACAAATATATTATACTAAAACGGACATGCGATTACAAATGTCTCTCAGCACTATGGGACTTAACATTTGAGGTCATCAGTCCCCTAGAACTTAGAACTACTTAAAGCTAACTAACCTAAGGACATCATACACATCCATGCCCGAGACAGGATTCGAACCTGCGACCGAAGTGGTCTCGCGGTTCCAGACTGACGCACCTAGAACCGCTCGGCCACACCGGCCGGCTTATGTGATTACATTTTCAAGCAATGTGGGTGAATAGATCCTGAGAAATCAATACCCAGAACAACCACCTCTGGCCGTAATAACGGCCTTCATACGCCTGGGCATTGAGTCAAACAGAGCTTGGATGGCGTGTACAGGTACAGCTGCCCATGTATCTTCAACACGATACCACAGTTCATCAAGAGTAGATACGGGCGTATTGTGACGAGCCAGTTGCTCGGCTACCATTGATCAGACGTTTTCAGTTGGGAAGAGATCTGGAGAATGTGCTGGCCAGGGCCGCAGACGAACATTTTCTGTATCCAGAAAGGCCCGTACAGGATCTGCAACATGCGGTCGTGCATTATCCTGCTGAAATGTAGGGTTTCATAGGGATCGAATGAAGGGTAGAGCCACGGGTCCTAACACATATGAAATGTAACGTCCACTATTGAAAGTGCCGTCAGTGCGAACAAGAGGTGACCGAGAGGTGTAACCAATGGCACCTCATACCATCACGCCGGGTGATACGCCAGTATGGTGATAACGAATACACGCTTCCAATGTGCGTTCACCGCGATGTCGCCAAACACGGATGCGACCATCATGATGCTGTAAACAGAACCTGGATTCATCCGAAAAAATGACGTTTAGCCATTCGTGCACCCAGGTTCGTCGTTGAGTAGACCATCGCAGGTCAAGGGTAATCGCAGCCCTGGTCTCCGAGCTGATAGTCCATGCTGCTGCAAACGTCGTCGAACTGTTCGCGCAGATGGTTTTTGTCTTGGAAACGTCCCCCTCTGTTGACTCGGGGATCGAGACGTGGCTGCGCGATACGTTACAGCCATGCGGATAAGACACCTGTCATCTCGACTGCTAGTGATACGAAGCCGTTGGGATCCAACACGGAGTTCCGTATTATCCTCCTGAACCCACTGATTCCATATTCTACTATCAGTCATAGGATCTCGACCAACGCGAGGAGCAATGTCGCGATAAGGTAAACCGCAATTGCGATAGGCTACAACCTGACCTTTACCAAAGTCGGAAACGTGATGGTACGTATTTCACCTCCTTACACGAGGCATCACAATAACGTTTCACCAGGCAACGCCGGTCAACTGCTGTTTGTGTATGAAAAATCGGTTGGAAACTTTCCTCATGTCAGCACGTAGTAGGTGTCGCCACCGGCGCCAACCTTGTCTCCATGCTCTGAAAAGCTTATCATTTGCATATCACAGCATCTTCTTCCAGTCGGTTAAATTTCGCGTCTGTAGCACGTCATCTTCGTGGTGTAGCAATTTTAATGGCCAGTAGTGTAAATTGTTGGTGGGAGACAGCGTGCTCAATTCCAGTTGCCTCATTGGAGGGACAGTTAGGCCTTTTCGGTAATCTGCCGAGTAAAGTGCGCCGTGTGAAGACACTCTTATCTGCAGCAAAGCGAAGGGTTTTTCTGAGGACAGACTCACGATATTTTGCCCCGGGCGCTACTCTCAGGACCACAGCGACTTTGATACACAGATTTAGACTTCCCAGTTCACCAGAGTTTGATTTGTCAGTTCACGGCAGTTGGATAAATTTCTGGCGATCGCATCTGAAAAGATGATGCGGCCGCTGCCACAGTTGCAACAACTCGCGCTACCCCAGCCGGCCCTCGCAGCCATACAACGCACGGCGACATCACGCGGATTGACTGCAGACACGATAAGCCCGCACTGCAGTACGATCGATCAACGACAGGAATTTTACCTGTTTCAGGACAGAGGGTTTCATTCGTATGATTAAGCTTCCGCCTATCTCTTCCTCTAACGTGCACTTCGCGTGCCTGTTTGCATACTTCTTTCTTTTATTCTCATGTTAAATTCGGTGGAAAACTTTAATAGACTACCACTCATTTATCGCCTTTGAAACTATGAATAATTTATTTGAGATCATGCTGATAATGATTCTTTCCTTGTTCTTATTTTCAGAGTGATGTTGTGTACTCAGTTCACTTTCTTGTCCTTTTTAATGGTTCGAATGAAAGCACAGTTGAATTGATTTGCTGACTCTGGCAGTTAACATTAATTCAGCCAGTATTGGCCGGCAGTACGCTGGTGGCTATCCCACATTGTCTTTCTGAATAATTTGCTCTTTGGTTTGTGTTATAAAAACGTCTAAGGAATGTGTTTTACTTATTATCCATGGATTAATGAATGTATAGTACAGGCAGATCAAACTCTATGATTCAAGCATTTATCCCAACCTTATAATTAAATAATCAACGCCAACCGTGAACATAATGCAGACGAGAGAGCGGATAGATGGAAGGAGTACTCTGAAGGCATCTGTAACGGGGAAGACTTGTATGACGACGTGATAGAACAAAAAATAGTCGATAAAGATAGGGGATCCAGTATTAGAATCAGAATTTAAAAGAGCTTTGGAAGTCTTCAAATCAAATAAGGAACGCTACATATCACCAGACTTTCGGCAAAACATCATCCAGCCACACAATTCCCAAGATTGTAAAAGCCGACAAGTGAGAGAATTATTGCACAATCAGCTTAACAGCTCGCGCATCTAAGTTGCTGGCAAGAATAATATACAGAAGAACGGGAAAGGAAATTGAGGATCTGTTAGATGACTGTCACTTTGGCTTTACGGAAGTTAAAGGCGGCACAGAGGCAATTCTGACGTTGCGGTCGGTAATGGAAGCAAGAGTGAAGTAATATCAAGACATGTTTATATGATTTATCAACCTGAAAAAAACGATCGACAATATAAGGAGTGAAGACCAAGACCGAAGTGCTTTCTTTCCCTTTTGATGCTGCAATGAACAGTTCTAGCGAACGAACCAGGAAGAATGTTCAACGAAACATTGAAAATGGGGAAGCGAAGTTTTGACAGAAACAGTTCAGTGCTTTTCGGGCTGTGCCGACGGTGAATAGCCAAGGGATTTTAAAATGTAAGCTGCATTTACGACCAAGAAAGACTAATGCATGTTTGTGACGCAGATAATAAATCAGGGAAATCTTTACGGTAGCAGTTACTGTAAATCAGTAAAAATTTTAGCATATTTAAAGATTTGACGGTTGTTCAAAATGCGATACGTACAGCGCGTGCGATGGGAGATGTATACGAGAGTTCTGATAAAATTCTCGAAGACGAGTTGCATTGAAGGAGGATTTATTATTGCTTTGTGGGCCTATATCTGTCAATCAAGAAAGAAATGATTAGTGTTTGGGTGTTAGGTACCTATCTGTGAACCAGACAACGCACTGTATGTTTCCAAGCGACACCACATGCAGAGGACTTTATTCCTCCAACTGGAAGCCACAAATGAACAGAATACTTACACTTCCAGGAAAAACAATAGATGAGTAAACGTCTACGAAGTTCTAAATTTGCGCAAAGTGCAAATTAGCACACCATTCACTCGCTGTCGAGGAAAATTGCTGTAAAATTCGCGAGACAGATCCAAGTGTCAGGAATAATAAACCACTGACAGTAGAACTGAATGACCATTCTCCCCCACAGGTGCCTCACCATGATTGAAGTCACTTCGATTTGCCTGTACGTTGAGAAGTACTCACTGACATATGCGAAAAAGTATCATATTGAATTACAATCTGTATACTGAGCAAGCAGTAAAGGGAACAAAGGAAAAATGTTGAGTAGGAAATAAAATTGGAGTATGAATTAAAATCAGTGGAGAAGAAATAAAAACTTTGATGTTTGCCGATGACACTGTAATTCTGTCAGAGATAGCAAAGGACCTGGAAGGGCAGTTGAATGGAATGGATAGTCTCTTGAAAGGGGGATATAAGATGAACATCAACGGAAGCAAAACGAGGATAATGGAATGTAGTCGTATCAAATCAGGTGATGCTGAGGGAATTAGATTACACTTAATGTTGTAGATGAGTTTTGAGATTTGTTATTTGGGAAGAAAAATAACTGATGATGGTCGAAGTAGAGAGGATATAAAATGTAGACTGGCTATGGCAAGGAAAGCTTTCCTGAAGATGGGAAATCTGTTAAAATCGAGTATAGATTTAAGCGTTAGGTAGTGTTTTTCTGAAAGTATTTGAGTGGAGTGTAGCCACGTATGGATGTGAAATATGGGCGATAAATAGTTTAGAAAAGAAGAGAATGAAAGCTTTTAAAATATGGTGCTACAGAAGAATGCTGAAGATTAGATGGATAGATCATGTAACTAATGAGGCGGTTCTGGATAGAAATGGGGGGAAGAGGAATTTGTGGCACAACTTGACTAGAAGAAGGGATCTGTTGGTAGGACACATTCTGAGGCACCAAGGGCTCCCCAATTTTGTATTGCAGGGAAGCGTGGAGGGTAAAAATCGCAGAGGGAGACCAAGAGATGAATACGCTAAGCAGATTCAGAAGGATGTAAGTTGCATTAGCTACTCGGAGATGAGGAAGCTTGCAAAGGATAGAGTAGTATGGAGAGCTGCATCAAATCAGTCTCTGGACTGAAGTCCACGACAGCAATGAATAACATTAAGGGAGAGAGATATTGCTGCACTACACTGCCACAGTTTCAATCTACAGGTAAGAAACAGATAATTAAGTGACGTTTACTGAAGTATTAAGATATTATGAGACATGTAAGGAGAATATTACACCGGGAACGGCCTACAGTACAATCTTTTAGCATTACTACAGAAAGAGGTGAGAGGTCATTTCACTCGCCTTGTCAAGCAGTTCATAAGTATGCAGTGCTGCAGTATTAGGGCTGAAGCTAGTATTGGTATTCTGTTCTTGTTCTATATGATTAAACGTGACGCAATTTCTCGACAACGCGTTTCAATGGAAATCGAGAAAGTAGGACAAAATCCGACAGTCTCAGCGTCAGAGACCAAAATGTAATTGTAGTAGTAGCAGTCTCTTAATTGCACGACTGGTCTCTCGCTTTCGAACAAGATTGGGGCGAGGTCACCAACTGGCAACTAGTTTCATAAAGGATCAAAACCCTTTCTCCCACGTTCACCGTTCATCGGAGTAGATCGGAGAATACAACTTTGATACAGCGACCATTGTAAACAACAACAGAACGCACTCCATCAACTCCCAACTGATCTGTCTTCTACGGACGTGAGTCCACGTATGCGTCCAGTTAATAGCACTCCTCTGATCTGTAACGATTTTGTACAGACTCTGACAACCGACACGTTTACATATAGAGAAAGCATGAAATGTGAAACGAATATTTTTTTGGCGGAACGTCCCATTGCGATGGCACAGTAAGAATGACGTGTGATAACTTCTTCATAGTGTCGAAAGTACCGGAACCAACTCACTCTCGGCACGTCTTACTCTGGTTCCATTGACCATTTTTTTTTTAATAGATGCCAAAGCCAGGTTTTATAGATATGAAGTAGTGGACAAGGTACGGGTATCTCTCAAATGCTGTAATCCACGCGTTACCCTTTACTCGGACCGAACTGGTCATTCTAGTAATCGATCGAAAGATGTGCTGCACCGATTATAGGACCAACAATGACTGTTCTAGAGAGTGGCATTCTTCTGAGTGGTAAAATATCTCTCCTGAAGTGTCAATAAGGAAATGTTAGAGAAGTAGCTTTCAGAAAGTTAGTTCGCCCTATTCTAGAGTACTTCCTGTAGTGTCAACAGTGTACCACCAGCATGGCACGATAAGCTGGACATACGAAGTGATATTATTAAAAATCAGTAAGAAACAAATTCATGTGAAAATTTTAATAATACCATCTATATGCCTTACAGAAATTATGACGTGAGTAAAGACGCCTACGTAACACTGTATTATGCAGAGGAATGAAAATCCCGCTGCTGCAATGACCTGGAAGCGTCAGCATTCGTCGACAAACATACACACAAATAGCGGCAGTCACTCCGCTCCACGCACACATTCAAGGTTCAAGAGCTACAAGAACGTCACACACAACACGAAGCACAGAGGGAAGAGTCATAGCAACTCAAAATACTTAATCGTGTTATTAATGGTTTCGTAGCAGCAGTACTTTTACTACCCTTTCTCAGTATTAGCTCACTGAAATACTTTGTAACATTTGTTCACAACTTCGCAAGCGAGTGCCGTCTTGCGGCAGGGAGGGGGGGGGGAGGGGGGGGCAGGGAGTGAAGCAGCTCGGGCGACGGAGTCTGTGGGTCATCGGGACGGCTATTCGCTCTACAGCCCGTGTGACTTCCAAGCTGGTCTGGCTGAGCATCTTCCGAACACGAGGGACCTGCAAGGGAAATGGGAGTGGACCCATTATTCCTTTGGGCGGCGACGTCTCGAGACGAGTGGTGGATCGTCGTCATCCATACATCTTCTGCTGGCCCCAAGTTTCCCACTGTTTGTCATCACACAGTGGCTTTGTTTGTTGTAGTAGTATCATGGTAGTAGTAGTAGCTTTATTCATCCGTAGATCTCTTTTTACAAGGATATAGGATATGTCAAAATATCTACAACTTTAGACAATTTAAAATTAGCTAACTTGTGTACACATACATTTACAGACTTCTAGTTAGAGACAGTCATTAGATTTACTCCTGGTATACAAAACTTTTTTTTACAAATAACTTATTAAATAGTGTCATGGCAGACTGTTC
Organism: Schistocerca gregaria; assembly: GCF_023897955.1. Taxonomy (NCBI): domain Eukaryota; kingdom Metazoa; phylum Arthropoda; class Insecta; order Orthoptera; family Acrididae; genus Schistocerca; species Schistocerca gregaria. Next base: position 532,397,257 of record NC_064924.1, on the reverse strand, counting down.
ACTCACTATCTGTCACTTCACACACTATACAAACGTTGCTTCACTCACTACACACACACACACACACACACACACACACACACACACACACACACACACACATATACACATTGGTGATCTCTGGGCCATTTGCTGGACCGCATCTTCCCATTTTCTATCCTGAGAAACTGAGTCAGCATCCCTCCATAATGTGTGAGCTGTTGAGCTCAGAAAGAGGAGGACGTGTATGCTTGATGAGTTCGTTAATTCGGTGCCAAGACCATATGGCATTCGTAAAGATCGATCTTGCTCACCGGTATGAGCGGAATGATTGTGAGTGCTTTGCTTCCTCCTCGCGTTTGTGTCCTGTTGTTTCTATATCTGATTCGGTCCAGCTTTCCGTTGTTGTCGTTCGCTGTTTCTGCGTCTGGCCAGGCAATTTAAGGAGCGTGTCGCTCGTATCAAAACACAAAAGCTTCCATTTGGTAATTGTCATAGAGTTGTTTTTTTTTAATTATTAGGGTTTTATAAATTGCTTTAATGTTTACTCCGTCACTTTTACATCTTTCTCAGTATTTTTTTGTCTGGTACTTTGTGCACTAAATCGCCAAATCGATTTCTTTAGTTATTTGGAGCCCTCAAGCTTATGCGCCTTTCCGGGGCAAATCTTGTTGCAGGTATTTTGGTAGGCTATATTTCCAAGCAAAGATTGTGTTTGCGTAGGTGAGGTTCTCATCTTTCTTTCACCCATGTTTTTGATCCCACGCGATGGTTAAGCTTTTACCGTTTCCGTTTCGTGGCGTGATTTGAAGGTGAATGTCGGTATGCCGCTGAACTTCTTCACTATCAGGTGTAAGTTGGAGGTGGCTGCCTTGGCTAGTTACGGTATTATCTATTAGCAACGTTTTGTCCGCAGTTCCAGAGTGTAATGTGGTTACTTATGTTTCTACTCGTTTTACTGAAAAATTACTTCTCTGTTCACCATACTCTCATTGTATGTTTGTGCCTTGGGGAGTATTCCCACTGGTTGCTTAGAAATGCGCAGCGTATCGAGCCTGTCCTGAGTAATTTCAGGTCCGTTTGTTAGGACCTCATTGGCCGACGTGTGATGGTTTCATATCAGGGAGCTTTAATTGTTATGTTCCCTTTTAATGTACCCCTTTTTAGGTGAACTTCATTTATTTGTTGTATTTTAGTAAAACGCATCCAAGAAATGTCTGTGGACTACCTATTTGACTCTTATTCAAATTTGCTTTATGTATTTCAACAATAATAACCAGTGGCACAAAATATTTGCGTACTTTTCGGAAGAGAGTAACATCTGCTCTAAATTTAAAATTTCATACTTCATGCTCTCATGAATTACTTTTTTAGAGTTGACAGCGAGCATTTGAATTAACACTATAATCTTTGTTGTTTGATGTCACTGAAATATCTGATAAATTGTTGAGCGATCATCAGTAATTGTTTTTAAGTAATTTTATTCAAATTAACAGTTCTGTCTTAATGTGTCAAGTGCTGTTTGCCTAATTAAAAAAAATTATTTTGATGGCAGCTGTTCATAAAAATCTTCATACGAATGATGTTCAATCCCCATTTGGCCCGGTCCTTCCAATCGCAGGCAACCTTACGCCAGTACTGCGTACTACAGAACATTCCAGTTTCGTTGTTTTTCTCTTAAAGCAGTCACTCAGTTTGTCTAACGCAATATAGAAACACTTTGGAGACATTCTGCAGAAAATATGAAAACATTCGAGATATATGTTCACTTCTATCATTACCTCGTATGTGCCATATGCCTTCCCTGTTCTTTGGGCTGTTGTTCTTTTTTCCCTTTTTCGTCATTATCCACTTGAGATTTGTCGCATAAATGTACAAAATATGCACAGGAAAACAGTGGCAAAATACTGAAGAACTACGAACTGGAAATGACCTACTGAATATTGTGATGAAACGATTCTGACAAAATATGGGCTCTCTTTATCCATTGTGTTGGATGATCTTCATCCCGCTATCGAATGAATACCAATTTCTAAAACAGAAACCTCTTTTAATCCCTAAGACACAATATTTATTTAACATACTGACCGAAATGGACAGTGTAACACCGTGAAAAGCTGGCCAGACGGTGCCACGCTGATACTTCATTATTTCTGTGGCTGTGAAATACGTTGACTAAAATTTCTTACTTGTTCGAGCTTATTTTCAGAAATGAAAAATCCGTTCCTACAGATGAAGTGTAGTGTGAGTACATGACTGCTATTGGTTGTGTCTTCAGCTATTGGAACGCTTCAGGTGGAGATCGCAGCCCAGCAGGCTCACGGGAGTTGCACATTCAGCTTGCCACCATCTCTAGGACTCTGAGAAAGGTCGAATCACTGGCATGAGGAACATCTGTCGTCATACTGGCAGATATCCCTGACCGCGCTATGACAGCAGAACGAGTGGTGGCGAAATGGATGCACCACAACACCGTGGCATGATGCCTTCCAGAAGGACTGCACCCTGTGAAGATCGTGTCAAACAAGTGGATGACAACAGCTGAAATCAGGGCTGAGATCACAGGCAATATGTTACCACGAACCGTCAGGAACAGATTACAGGAAGCTGGGTTGATATCTCGAGTTTCCATGCTTCGGCTACCTCCAATATTACACCGCACGCAGCACAGAGTTGCATGGTAAAGAGTCAGAGACAACTGGGACGTGGAGTGGCGTTCTGCTCAGCGATGAGTTTCGCTTCTGTCTGTGGTCGCCAACGAGTCCGTCAACTACACGGCGAAAGGACGCTGGAATGAGCGATTATTGGGACCCCTGCCCATAAAACATGATGCAGATACCATTAGGTTTGACACATGGACTCGTCTGCTAATTGCCGAGAGACCCTGAATGCTCGCCAGTATGTGGCAACACCGGTAAAGCCTGTCGTCGTTCTCCTTACCATCGCGATCCCCTATGGCAAATTCCAGGAGGATAATGCAAGAGATACCACAGTAGTTCACACCATAAAAAACCTGATGTATGTGTGGATCCATGAATGGCCTGCCTGCTACCCTGATTTGTCGCCCACAGATCACGTCTGCGATGCCATGGGAAGACGCATATTTTCATACCAGCCTCCGTCATCAATCTACATGAACTGATAAATGTGTTGTAGGCGTGGCAAAAATACCTGAAGATGACATTCGGAGATTATTTGGTCTATACCACAACGAATACAACAGTGTGTTCGTGCCTGTCAGGGACACATCTCGTAGTGATGCTGAAAATGACAATATGTTCCCAGTAGAATTAAAGTTTAATCATTTAGTTCCCGTCAAGTGATGAACACCTCGACGACTGGGGCTCTATTCTGTAACACTTCCCATTCCCGACATGGTATGTTCAAAGTGGATAACGATTCCTCTAGTTCAATCGAGGAAAGTTTCGGCAGTAATTTTAAATGGGAATTTAATGTTTATAAATTACAGAGCGCAGTAATCAGTCGTCGTTTTTTGCAGGTTTTATTTGGCAAATCCAGATTTCTGGTAGTGCCTCGCCATTATCAGTGCACTATTTTCTAGTCTCTCAATGCATGTCAGTTCCCTGTTGTTCGGGCGTCAGTCACAGTTCTTTGAATACTACTGTATAATGAAGTTAGGTCCACTTTCATTATGCAGTAGTATTCAAAGAACTGTGACTGACTCTCGAACAACAGGAAACTGACATGCATTGAGACTAGAAAATAGTGCACTGATAATGGCTAGGCACTAGCTGAAATCCAGATTTGTCAAATAAAACCTGCAAAAAAACGACTACTGTTTGCTGTGCTCTATTATTTATATAGCAGATCACAGTAGCTGAATGCACCCGCGTTCCTAATGGAAGGTAACCTGAGGAATTTAAGGTTTGGTCAAATTGGAATTTATCAAATTGGAATTTTCGAAACGCGCCCGAACATTAAGCTGTGGTGCAGAAAAGTAAAAAAGCCGTCAACCAACAACCGGATTAACAGGGCGCCAAAGACGTGTCCTGCTACGACCAATTCTGTTAGGCCATTACCCGCTTCCTCTCCTTTTTTTTCCCCGCCCTTGTGACTGGGGCAGCCCAATTACAGCGTCCGGCGGTCCACCCACTCACGCCCGGTTCACGTCACAGCAGTCGGCCGTAATTAAAAGACTCGCTACGGCTCTACGCCGGCGCTCAGTAAGGATAAATCTGGGAAAAGATGAAGACCTTCAATAAAAATGTCCGCTGGAGAAGCTTATTTCCATTCTGCCCAGAGAGATGTTCACTTACCGACAGTCTGGAGTAACAGTTTTTTAACGTAGCTAATATTTTCGTATAAAAAGTATACGAAAGCGATAATCGTGAACGGATGAAAATTCTCAACACCTGCCTCACCTACTTTTGTCACTATTGATGGGTTCTTCGACGAAGTTGCCGGAGTGAACAGTCTGTGAGACTCTGAAACCAGAATAGCTTAGTTCAGCGTGTCAACATGCAAAAGCCCTCCGCGAAGCATAAGTGCCTCATTGGCTAACCTCCCACACTCAACTGCTAACCCAGGTAAAATTCCAATTCTTCTCTTTACATATTTAACAATAGTTTTTAAGAACTATTCCCTGGAAAGCATTTATGTGTATCTGGCAGACTGGAATAATGAAACCATGCGGTCTGATGATTAAAATTTGCTTTACACGTTAACATACAAAAAAGAAAGATGCGTGTATCATATATAGTGTACAGTGTGAACATTAATAAAACGGACAAAGTGTAGGGGCGCATTCCTTACTGGAAACGGAAGAAAAAAGGTCGTAAGAGCTTGCGTCCGGATTTGCTTCGTTGCCACGGTAAATGGCGCTGACGAATGGCAGTTTTTCTAACCATGTGCTGTGCGTTCCTCGTGTGTTGCGGGCTGTGTGACTGGCGCAGGTTCTTTAACCCTGTGGCGCTTAGTGTCCACTACAGTGGACTGTTGTTAATGGTCGTTTCTTTGACATTTTCAATCAGTCCTGAGGCTGAAAATGCACACAGTTCACTGCAGTGGGCACTCCCTACTGGTGTTGTGTCCTGTACGCATTTTCAGCCTCATGACTGATTGAAAACACAGAGAATTGATCATTAAAAGTTGTTCACTGTGGCGGACTGTGCGTACACCAGATCTGAAGGAACGGTTTCTGTATGATATTGAGACGGACCCTAGTACAGGCTACAAGCGAGTGACATGTCAACATGGTGTAAGCTAAAGTGCGATTATGTGTAACCTGCATGACAAAAGCGACCATCCCTATCACCTACAATCCCATGGAGACCACTACGAATTATGTCGTGACGTGGATGCGAAGCAGCTGGGTACTGTGTTCCGGTGCGCCGGCCAGAGTGGCCGTGCGGTTTTGGGCGCTACAGTCTGGATTCGAGCGACCGCTCCGATCGCAGGTTCCAGTCCTGCCTCGGGCATGGATGTGTGTGATGTCCTTAGGTTAGTTACGTTTAATTAGTTCAAAGTTCTAGGCGACCGATGACCTCAGAAGTTAAGTTGCATAGTGCTCAGAGCCATTTTTGTGTTCCGGTGCGATTTGTAGTCGTCGCACGCACATCGTCCATTTCCATACTATGTTCGTAGTACCTTTTCCCCTCCATTTACAGTCAAGAATCCGTACCTGCTGTTTGTTTTATTAACGTTCACCTTGTATAAACAAGGTATCAAAGAAAAGAAAAAAATGAACACCAACAAACTTTAGGGGCAGGTTCCTTACACAGAAATAAGTAAAAATGTCTTGTAACCATTGGGTCTAAAATGCATACTTTAAAAGCTATGTGCATTATGTCATCTATGCTAGTGTGAAACACATCCCGTCTACTGAACAAGTGCTCATAGCTCTTAAGGCATGCATTTGGGGCCCATGTTTACTAGACCTTTTTTCTTGTTTCGGCCCATACTACCTCCTCCAAAAACACGAAAAGCAAAGAGTTTGCACCAGAATAGATGTGTTTCATAGTATCGAAGATGAACAAGTGCTCATATCTCCCAAGATGTGCGCTTTAGAGCCCTTGTTTACTACACTTTTTTTCTTGTTTTTGTGTAATACAGCTGTCCCTTAAGTGTGCCAGTGTTTTTTGGGACACCCAGTATAATAAAGGTGGTGCGTGGTGGTCACTGGAATGTGATGCCCTCATTGAAACAAGAAAACAGGCATGGCAAAATTGGCAATCACAGAAAACAGAATAAAGTAGACTGAATTTCATTACAGTTAGAAAACTGGTATAAAAATATAAAAAGGATTAAGAAGACACATGAAATCAAAACTCTCCTCCAAATTGATGAAGAATTTGCTAAAAACAACACAAGAAGCTTTTACAGAACTTTCAAACAAAGGTTATCAAGATACAAAGCACCCACCCTCCAATTTCGAGATGTAAATGGGACTATCGCTCACAACAACACGGAAAACTGCAAAATACTAGCAGGCTACTTTGAGAAACTCTTGAATTGTGAACCCATCCTTGAAAAATTTTAATCCATCCCAAACAACCGTGAGAAGCCGGATTCGGAACCACCGACGACTGAAGAACTACAGAAGGTCATTTCAGAACTTACAAACAACAAGGCGTCCGGAGAAAATCAAATAGTGGCCGAACTATGGAAAAAGGCTGACAAAAATGCAGTTACATCCCTAAAGTGTGTTTTCGAGTAAATCTGGAAAGAAGAAGAGATCCCCACAGAATGGAGAACAGCTCTCATCCACCCAATCCACAAGAAAGGTTTGAAGACAGACCCAAACAATTACAGAGGAATATCACTGCTGGATATAACGTACAAGATTCTTTCTAAAGTCCTTTTGAACAGGGCAGAGCCGCAATTGGATCTGCAAATCGGGGAATATCAGGGAGGTTTTAGAAAGGGCAGATCATGTTCGGAACAAATACTAAATCTCAAAAACATTATGGCATACCAAAAATCAAGGGCAAAGACGTACGTAATCTCCTTCATTGATTTCAAAAAAGCATATGATTCGATTGATAGAGAATCTCTGTTGTCAGTCCTGGAAGAAATGGGTTTGGATAAGAAAACAACTAATATTATAAAAGCGACCCTTACAAATACATTTTCGAAAGTTAAATTTATGGGCGATCTATCGGAACCCTTTGAAATAAAAACGGGAGTGCGACAGGGCGATGGGCTCTCGCCATTGCTGTTCAATTGTGCGCTTGAGAAAGTAGTCAGAGAATGGAACACAAATATTAAGAGTGGTATAAGACTGGGTTGCAAAAAGAAAAACCTTAAAGTAAATTGCATTGCTTTTGCAGATGATACGGCCCTGTTTGCTGAAACAATGGAAGAAGCACGGGAGCAAATCCTTGAACTAAAGAAACAAGCAGCTAAAATTGGTCTTCACATCTCCTCTGAAAAAACTAAGATATTGACAAACAACAAACACTCATGTAAATACCTCAACGTTCAAGAACAGAAGATTGAAATAGTAAAAGAATTCAAATATCTCGGAGAATGGATTAGTTGGAATGCTGGGGAAAGCAAAGCAATGGAATCCAGAAAAAAATAAACTTGAATTGGCCTTCCAACTAACAAAAAATGCATACAACAAAAAATCCCTTTCATGGGGGTCCAAAATGACACATTACAAGATAGTGATTAAGCCAGAAGCACTGTATGCAGCAGAAACACTTAACATGAATTTCAAAGGCCAAATGGAGAAACTTGAGGTAAAGGAAAGAAAAATTTCAAGAAAAATCATTGGGCCAAAATTTCAAGACAATAAGATTATATACACAAAAAATTAAACTCTATACACGAAAATTGAAAAACTTTCAGATTCTATGCGAAAAAGGAGAATAAATTTTTATGGTCATCTTCTCAGAATGAATTCCAACAGATTAACTAAACAAATCTTTGACTTCTTCCGTAACCGAAAAACGAAGCCCAACTGGTTTAAAGAAACTGAGAAAGACCTAGTGGAATTAAAGATTTCAGAAAATTCACTTATTGATCGAACTGCTAAATTAATTACTAAAGATGAAAACATAAGGTTCCAAGACAAATCCACACAAAAGTCCAAACCCTTCATCTCGGAAGAAGAAAGGAGAAGAAGATCAGAAAGAATGAAGAAATACTGGGCCCTAAAAAAGAACAACGCACAAAGAAATGATTGATCCAGCGTACCCCAAAGAGGGTGAAACGAAAGAAGAAGAAAGGTGCTAATAATGAGAAGTAAGGTTGACGATCAATCTCGAGAGGCAGTTGGTAGCGACTGAAAACAATTGAGAGTCGATGTTTTTGAAGTGGATTCCCACACGTTTCCCCGAAATAGTAAATGTGCATGCTTTAGTACACGCAGTTTTGTGTTTATTCTCTTTAGGGACAGAACATTTTCAGGTATTAACAGTCTATCTCCTTATCAAACGCCAAAAAATTTCTGAAATCGAGTAGAAACGAAATAGAGAGAAAGAAATAATAAATTAAAGTGCATCAGCACTAATGTGTAGAAATATCCAACCTTTGTTTCTTTAATCTACACCAGGTCCTTATTGGATTATGTTCCATCAGTAGAAGGATATCCTTAACCCCGTTTTCATGAGACATGATGAAAGCTTCAGACAACTTCATTCCTCTGTACCAATTACCACAGCACGTACTGCACTTAAACTACCCACTACTGCTCAGATAACGTAATAAAAAATAAGAGTCTGTAGATTGCAGGTGCTACCCTGAGTTGAGAAAGTTGATACAGGAGAGGGTCTCGTGGCGACCCGCATCAAACCAGTCAAAATACCGATGAGTCAAAAGAAAATGTAGCCGGGGAAACCAGATAATCAGCTAGTTTATTTACTTACAGAACAGCGTTGAAGTTCACTTTACTAATGAGGTCGAAACCAATTGTAACAGCTAGAAGTTAGAACCTTTTTTGTGATGACCTTCATTTAAGCGTTCAGTGTTTACGTAGGTCAATGTTCGCTACTAACAGTATACAGACTCATCACAAAACGTTGTAGGAAAATATTCTAAAATCTTTCTAGCTCTTTTCAAGTTAGTTTTCACCATAATAGTTTCCTTCTTTCAGTGACAAGTAGGAGATTCGAACATATCGAGTGTTCTAGCATGTTGAAATACCTCGAAGAAAATGATCTAACCAGCACGGACTCAGAAAATATAACTGTACATCGTCTCAGTTCTGTGACTGGATTAGTAATTTCTTATCAGAAAGGTGACAAGTCGTAGTAATTGACGAGAACTTATCTAATGAAGCAGAAGTGATATCTATGGTACCCAAGGAAGAGCGACAAGACCTCTGCTCTCTTAATCAATATAAACGATTTAGGAGACATCTGATCAGCTCTCTTAGATTGTTTGCAGATGATACTGTCGTTTACCGTCATAAAATCATCAGAATATCAAAGCGAATAGCAGAATTATTTAGATATCTGTATGGTGCGAAAAGTGGTAGTTGCCCTAAATGATAAAAAGTGTAAGGTTCTGCATGTGGATTAATTAATTAATTAATTAATTAATTAATTAATTAATTAAATTTCGGCTACACAGTAAATTACACAAATTTAAAATTTTCCCACAGAATGTTTAGCAGGTGCAACATATCTACTAAAGAGACCGCCTATCTATGCTTGAGGAACTTCTACTGGAGTTCTGGTGCGCGGTATGGAATTCTCAGCACATAGGACTGACGGAAGTCATAGATGAAGTCCAAAGACGGCAGCTCGTTTTGTATTATCGCAAAGTAGAGGAGAGAATATCATGAACATGATCATGAATTGGGTTGGCAATCGTTAAAACGATGGCGTTTTTCGTTGCGGCGACATCTTTTCAAACTAACTTCCTCCACCCAATGCGAAAATATTTTGTTGCCGGCCAACCGCATGGGGAGGAATGATCATTGTAATAAAATAAGAGAAATCAGAGCTCACGCAGGAAGTTTTAGTATTCGTTTGTTTTTTCCTCGCGCTGTTCGGAAATAGAAATATGGAGAAACAGTCTGAAGGTAGTTGAGTTGCACAGTAGTCTTGAAGATGTACACGTAATTTTAGAGCCGTGTGTCGGACACAGTCATTTCTTTTCTAGACCTCTGAAGTTTACTACTTCCGTAAAAAATTTCGTGCAAAACTTCTTCTAAAAGTGTTAGGCTGACAAAGTTTTATTTTACATATAAATCGGCTCTTCGAAACTGTATGTAAATTACCATTTTAAAATATTCTGCGCAGTAATGCGTAAAACGTTCGTCGGAAAGTGACTAATGACCCGTCGCAAAGAGAGAGCACATAGGCAAGTAATTAGTCTTGCTTGAACAAGATGTTTTTCGCGTTCGTGACAACTACTGCCGTTCGAGCGACCGAACAGCTATTCCTCGGTTACTTGTAACACGCGGTCGTCTGCTGAAGAGGCGCGCCCGTGAAACGTCGGCAGAGCGCGTCCCGGAGAGGCAGCACAAGGACGGGAAACAAGCACACATGTTGCACACGATCACATGTGACGCAGAGCGCAGCCGCTTTGTCCTGCTTTTATTGCCGAGAACCTTGGCACGACGAGCACGTCGCGGTTTTCCCAACTGACTGTCGGGGCAAGTTAACGCGGAAAAAAAACACACCGCCGCTGAAGGCTGCACTGCAGCTCAAAACAGGTGCAGAGCAGAACTTACTGTCATGCCGAAATTTAGAGCGTGTTCCCCTGTTTAGATACTGGCCAACACTCTGCTAATCTGCTAACCATACTGCATGCCTATGGAGTATCGCCTCAGTTGTGCTACTGGATCCGTGAGTTCCTGACAGAAAGGTCACAGTTCGTAATAATTAATGTAAAGAAATTGAGTATAACAGAAGTAATATCTGTCGTTTACCAAAGAAGTGTTGTAGGCCCTTTACTGTTCCTGATATACATAAATGACGTAGGAGGCAATCTGGGCATCTCTATCAGATTGTTTACAGACAATGCTATCATTTACCGTCTTGTAAAGTCATCTGATGATGCAAACGAATTGCAAAATGATTTGGACAGGGTATCTGTATGGTGCGGAAAGTGTCAGTTGACTCTAAATAATGAAAATTGTGAAGTCAGCCGGCCGGGGTGGCCGAGCGGTTCTATGCGCTGCAGTCTGGAACCGCGCGACCGCTGCGGTTTCAGGTTCAAATCCTGCCTCGGGCATGGATGTGTGTGGTGTCCCTAGGTTAGTTAGGTTTAAGTAGTTCTAAGTCCTAGGGCACTGGTGACCTCAGAAGTTAAGTCCCATAATGCTCTGAGCCATTTGCACCATTTGTGAAGTCATCAACGTGAATACCAAAAGAAATCGGCTAAATTTTTGTTACATGATAAATCACGCAAATCTACACGCTGCAAATTCTACTAAATACTTGGAGGTTATAATTACAAATGATTTAAATGAAACGACCACGTAGATAATGTTGTGGGGAAAGAACTCAAAGACTGGGATTAATTGGCAGAATAATTAGAAAATGCAGTAGGTCTACTAAAGAGGCTGCCTACACCACATTTGTCCGCACTGTTTTGGATTATTGCTGTGCGGTGTGGGATCCGCATCGAATCGTCGGAAGACTTCGAAAACGTTCACAGAAGGGCAGATCGTTTTGTGTTATAGCGAAGTATGACAGGGACCGCCGCGGACATGGTACGTCAATCGTGGTGGCAATCATTAAAATTAAAGTATTTTTCGTTGGGGCAGGATTTCCAATCACCAACTTTCTCCTCCGATTGCGAAAATCTTTTCTTGGCGCCCACCTAAGTAGGGAGAAAATGGCTCTGAGCACTATGGGACTTAACTGCTGTGGTCATCAGTCCCCTAGAACTTAGAACTACTTAAACCTAACTAACCTAAGGACATCACACACATCCATGCCCGAGGCAGGATTCGAACCTGCGACCGCAGCGGCTCCAGACTGTATCGTCTGGAACCGCTCGGCCACTCCGGCCGGCTAAGTAGGGAGAAATTATCATCATAATAAAATAAGAGCTCGCACGGAAAGATGTAAGTGTATGGCTTTCCCGCGCCCTGTTCGAGAGTGGAACGGTAGAGAAATAGCTTAAACGTCGATCGACGATCCCTGTACCAAGCAGTTAATTGTTAATTATAGAGTAATCATGTAGGTGTAGCCGTAGATGTTCATGCCACTGTGCTGTCGTCTTATAAAATTATCTAGCACATGTTATCTCCAGAGGCATGCCTAGGATAGCTGTTTCGACGTCGACGGCTGCGAGTTTTTCAGTAACAAATAGACCTAAGCCTTTCCATTATAAAACTGTATCTGTTCTATGAAATGGACCGAGCGAAGTGCGGCAGTGGTTAGCACACTGGAGTAGCATTCGGAAGGACCACGGTTCAAACCCGCGTCCGGCCATCCTGATTGAGGTTTTCCGTGATTTCCCTAAATCGCTTCAGACAAATTCCGGGATGGTTCCTTTGAAAGGGCAAGGCCGACTTCCTTCCGCATCCTTCCCTAATTCGATGGGACCGATGACCTCGCTGTTTGGTCCCCTACGCCAAGTCAACCATCAATAGCCTATGAAATAAAAAAAAGGAAAAAAGTTAATCATCATTGTAAGATATAACGTGAAAACTTTATTTTGGTCATTGGATTATTTTACTTTAATAATTCGATTTATCGTGTTCCTCCAAAGTTTAAATTCAGTTGTCACAGAAATGACGAGGGTCATTTCTCATTGCAACCAACTTGTTACAGTAGTAGGACAACTCTGTCAACGGATTGAAATTTCTATATAGTCTCTCCATACAGTCATACAGTTGACTTACTCCCTCCCAGCCTGCCATTTCTGCCTTAAGAGGAAACCAGTAGGTAACTCATAACCTCCCTGAAAAGAGATTACATTAAATGAGAACAAGACAGACAGATGACTCACTGACAGAATCAGACCTCGGGGAAGATCAGTCTGGAAGGCAGAGAAATGTAGGAATGCGAGAGGCAGTATTGACTTAACGACTGATGTTAGACAAACCTAAGTTTATAGCTTTTTATAGATTTAGAGAGAACTTTTGACAACATTCACTGGAATGTAGGCAGCAGCGATAAAATACATAGCCAAAAGTTATCTACCTCATGTGCAGAAACAAAACTGCAGTTATATGAGTCAAAGTACATGAAACAGAAACGTTGGTTGAGAAGGAAGTGAGACTGAGACAAGGTTTCACAACAGATCTCCATTAAACAAGGCTTCAGAACGAAAACAACAATAACTACGGACTGCTGAATAGGAAATTTCTGCTGAGAAGTGTACCCGTGAGCAATTGATTTAGGGACAGCTACTGTGCTCCAGAGAGAGCTCTGCTGTCGCCATTGGTAATGGGAACTTTCGTTGGCACGTGACGGGGATGTTGAAAGATCTGGTACTGGCCACCGACGCGACAACTAAGTGGATGCATGATTGGTAAGATGTTTAATATCAGTACCGTTGATCGCGACCAGACCGTGGGTGCTCGAAGATTGGAACAGAGCATTTCCGAACGAAATCTGGGAGACACTGAGATTTTCATGTACCACCGTCTACCCTGTGTGCCTCAATCCCAAACAAATCGTCGACACCAGAGCCATCTGCACGAGAGAGCACATGATGCCGAGAGGAGTCGGTGCATGCAAATGGATCGATCACAGCACAGAGAGTCACTCGCCATTTAGAGGCTCGTCGCCGACCAGCTGTGTCATCCACAGCCATCTCGCTATGCCACAGCCTCAACGGTACACGTCTGATAACCATACATCACAGGCTGTAGATATTACTATGGGCTCTGTAACACTGCCACTGGATGTTCGAATCATGGAAACAGATACCTTGACGGATGAGTCATGGAACGACTCACCCATGCAAATGGTATGGTACAAGGACCTCCAAGTGCGGAGGTGAATCGCGCCTACTAACATTGCATCATTTTGAGGGTTGTTTACAAAAAACGAAAGTTACACTCTGTTATCTCTGACATCGTCCGACACTGCGCATGGTATGGGTCCCCACTGTCTGGTAACGTGGATCTGTATCTTTGCCTGTAGCACCCCACGGGCGATCATTACCTTCTTTATGATAAACAACCACCTCACCGCTTCCGAATGCAGTCGAAGAGGTTTGAGAAACACCTTACAGACATAAAACTTCTTGAATAGTCCTGTGACCATTCCCGACTGGTTGTGGCCGTCAGTTGAGCGACCAAAACTCAGAGCTCTCCAGTGATTTCGATCCTCCTGGTCGATGCCACGACGTGACGCCGCATTAGGTCGAAAGAAAGAGGTACACGCTACTTGGGAGGTGTCTCTAACTCAAGTTAATCAAGGATGTATTTTGCCAGAAAAAAAGCAATATCTTTAAGGGCTGGGTTCAGTATCAGCAGGGTATAATATGTACATACTGAGGTGTTGTAGTGTTAGTGATTCATTTGTCACGGTCATCGGCGATCAGATGACGCTCAGAGGGCACTTCTGTTTTGACCCCTCAGTCAATAATTAGTGTTTGCAACATTCATTCTTGGGTACAACCGTGCCGCACCGACGAGTACATACTCTCACTGAATAGCTTTAGCCATTCGAAAGGGGTCACATTTTGGCCCTGCGAGAACCTGGAGGGAGTATCGACGGATTATTGCACATGTTGCGCACAGTGTATCGGTGGTGTGTTGATACTTTCAACAGTGGTCTGTGAAACATTCTCACACCTGTATCCCAGGTTCTTGATGACCGCGTAATACGGACGGTCGTGAATATCGACGCATTGTGGGAGCTGCAGTGGCCGACTGAACATCATCCAAGCACATGCTGCACGAGCTGTGTAAGACCATTGCTCTGAGCACTATGAGACTTAACTGCTGTGGTTATCAGTCCCCTAGAACTTAGAACTACTTAAACCTAACTAACCTAAGGACATCACACACATCCATGCCCGAGGCAGGATTCGAACCTCCGACCGTAGCGGTCTTGCGGTTCCAGACTGTAGCGCCTAGAACCGCTCGGCCACTCCGGCCGGCGCTTGCAGCAGGCTTAAAATCGTTTGTGCCTCTGGCCAGCCTACCATTGACGCCACTATACTGCGAAGTATGGCTACTCTGGTGAATTCAGAGAGTTTACTGGAGAGTTTACTGGAGAGTTTCATAGCATGCGGAGCTATCAGTTACAACTTGCGGTCATTTTCGTTGTTTCTGCAGGGCAAACTAACCAGTGTCCGCTACGTTGCACAGGCTGTTATCTCCATGCTATTGTCACTACCTCGCCAGGAGTTGATGTGCTTTTTCAACAGGACAATACACGTCCACATACAGCTGCTGCCACGCAGCGCACTCTTCATATTGTACAACTGCCCTGGACCTCAAGATCCCCAAATCTCTCGCCAATCGAACACATATGCGACATAATGAAGCAGGAATTTAATCGTTGTCCAGGGCCTGCAACAACCATTGCAGAACTGCTAAAAAAGTGCAAGATACTTGGGGCAATCTACCTGAGGATTCCATTCGGCACCGTTTATGATCGTTTGCATGCGGGTATACACGCCTGCGTTGCCGCCAGAGAGGGGTGCACTGTGCACTAATGCGGTTTCTGGGCACGCTTCACTGTGACGTGCGTGTTTAATTTGATCTGAATTTGTTGTCATATACTCCTACAGCGGTGAACCACCTGTCACATTACTTGTTATTAAAGAAAAAGAACTCGTCTTTGAGGGTCTTGCATTTTTTGGGGCAGTGTATACCAGTGCACAACAAACAACTTGTTGTGCGGGCCTCAGGAAGCACGGTAAGGAAGATATCTATCCATTGATTAGAAAGAAAAACGTGTCTCTGAAAACCTGAAACTATCATGACGATTTTACTCAGAGACGACAGTAGAGCAGACTGAAGCAGGATCAGCGGTTACTCGTAAATGTATTTGTTTGATTACGTGAATAGTTGTGTAACTCAGCACAGATGACTGCAAAACCGAGCCATTACTTTGAATAGGTCGATGATGCAAGGTCTATTTACAGTGTAGCCGATAGACAGACAACTTCCGCTGGAAAAATTCGAAGCAAATAGGCTGTAATTTTTGTGTGAAAGAGGTGACACGTACAAGTCGTTCTATTGGCGATTGGGCTGAAAACCAAAGCCGAACGGAGGACATTTTGCTACGCATCTTCCGAACGATTCCGTGATAGCGTCCAAGAAATGCACAACGGTTTTGTATGGTATCATATGTTCCCATTCCGAAAAGGCTGAAAGAATTTTGGAGGGCTATGAACCATGATTGAAAAATTGGTACTGTAACTGTCACGCTATTGTAACAACAGAGAAACCTCAATATTAGCACCACGTATCCTCCATCATGTAATGAGTGTGAGCTCTGCGAAGTATTGATATAGATACAGATAACGTATCGATGGTCGTATCTTATGTTCGTACTCTTGTGATATGGATGTATATGCTACCAACCTACACTGATTTCCTCCACACAGCAACAACTAATAACTTAGTTCAGGAATAGAAACGCGCTATATCTCAAGCGCAGAGCTCAAGTAGCGCTTCAGAAACGTCAGTGGTTTTGTGCAGAGACTGAAATTGTAGACGCTTCCGATCTGCACAGCGTCCGGGCAGTGAAGGCTATGCAATCGCGAAATTGTTTTTCAGTACGCTTTGGTGGTGTGTTAATGGTCCACCGTACAAGAGTTGACAGAACACGCCTGGTTTGGTCCGGATGCGCCAGCTGCAGAAGGCCACACCCAAACTGGGCGTGGTTATTAGCTAGTGGGCGTGGCTTTTAGTCCCGTTGTACTCGTCTAAGCAAACATTGACTTCACCCCAAGTTCACATCGTTAATCCCATTTAGTCCGGTACATTGTGCGCTTTACTTTCCAATATCACCCGCTCCGTTGCCGAGATAGTTGTCAGACGCGTACGCAGTGGCGCTCCATTCTGAGGTAGCCGGCGCGAATCCTGGTGGAGATAGACATTTTCATCACCAGCAAAGGGAGCAGAGTTGCCGGCAAACAGGTCCTGATCACCAGAACTCGCGCCAATTTCCTGGGCTAAATTGCAGACCTCTCACGACACCCCGGCACTGGTACTATCGGTGGTGGTCCGACAGCCGGGTTGAGACGCCAATTTCTGTGCTTCCCGCGTGCCATTCGTGAGGAGTAGGCGATCTTAGTCTCACGCTCATCACCATTTACGGAGCTGCACCCTACGCTTATTTCCTGAATGTGGGACTGATTTTCTTACTTGGACTCTCTGACCGTCATCACGCTCTTATAATCCAAAACTGATTTATTAATTTTGAAGTAAAATGAAATTTCGGCTGCTGGTCCCATTTGCACAGCGCTTCGCACACTGCGATCGTGACACATTGCACAGACAGGTAGCGACGGTACAATTTAAATAAACGATTTTTATAGTACTCGTCTGTCATTGCCTTCGTTGTTGCAAGTTGTAGGCTCATAGTCCATCCTGAAATGAAACTTTTTATTCTTATCCAGAGGATACACGGCTTCATTTTCTTAAATAATGTGAACGCTGGTAGATTTTCTGTTGTTGAATAGATATACTTTTAGCCATATCTCTTCACAATACGAATTAACATCAACTGCCATGCTAATACAACACACACGTAACTTGTACTCCATACTCGCCCTCCCAACTCGTACTCCAAACTCGTACTGAACTGAAACAAAAATTTACCTGAAACAACATGTAGCACAAAAAAAGCGGGGGGGGGGGGGAGGAAATAAAAAACTATTGTATATCGATCCATTCATGCAAAATCGTCTTTGAAACATATACCGATTACCGGCGGGGTCAGGGATTTTCTCTGCCTCGTGATGACTGGGTGTTGTGTGATGTCCTTAGGTTAGTTAGGTTTAAGTAGTTCTAAGTTCTAGGGAACTGATGACCATAGATGTTAAGTCCCTTAGTGCTCAGAGCCATTTGAACCATTTGAAACATATACCATAAAAGTAAAGTACAAATAACTGTTTATCATTGCTTACCTTTTTACAAACTTTATAATCATCTTAGTAATTACATACAGTGTTTATATATGCTGAAGTTTATACATTTTCATAGAGCTACATGGTAGTGGATTTCTGGGTTTGAGTCTTCAACTTAGAAATCGGCCATTTCATATGATTCAAGAGTTCCAATAACGCTTGCTCCGCAATGAAAAAGGAATACTGTAAACTTTTCATTTGTTTTAGTTGTCTTTCCTTCAAGTGATTCACTGCAGTCAGCCACTGAATCTACAACAGTCACGTTCTCTCTAGAAGAAAAGCTTCTGTCAGCGTATACAGAGTCGTTCTCATACACAGCTTGTTTTCGGTGTGAAAATACAGCTCCAGTTTTTGATGAGACCGTTTTATGAAACACACTTAAATCACTTACAAAGGAGCATGTTGTACATAGTCGTAAATTTACAAAAACCTCATCTGCCAGTGCAAATTTGTCTATACCTTGGACAAACTATTTTATGTTCCGGGCAACCACAGATGTTGAAAAGGCATGATGTTAGGAAAAACTCCGCTAACAGATAGTAAAATTCTTGTTTATTAAAGCACAACCGCTTTCGCGGCTTAAAGTTGCCTCATCAGGTGCAAAAACGTTAAGAGATCATAGACACATTATGAGCGATGGGTATGCCTATGATCTTTCAACGTTGTTGCACCTGATGATGCGGCTTTAGGATGTGTAACAGGTTGTGTTTTAATAAACCAGTTGTTAGCGGCAGTTAAATGAGTACACAAATCACATTCTGCTCCAAATTGCTTGACAGCAGATCCGCCGTTGCAAATGTTACTTCTACTGATGTACGTCGTACAGCTGTGATAAAGTTGAGTTGTTATGTGATGTGTGGCACATATGGCAGCAGTAAAGAAGGTTCTGATGTAAATTTTGATGACCAAGAAAGATTTTAAATGGATATGGCGTTTTACGAGTTTAGCTATCCTACCAAGACGCTTTTATTATTATGTATTTTACGTTGGTTTGAGAATTGTACTTCCTACTGACAATAGTCGTCTATAAGGCACTATTCACTAAAACCAGCTTATGATGGCAACGTGAATTTCTTCAAATATATTAAGCAGTGGAGCACGTTTTACAGAAAAATATTTTTTACAGATGTCTGTACTGGTGGGCCCAAGCGATTCCTCAGCTGTTACATCGCGAATTAAAAAGTCAGCGCACAGTGACGATGCGTTAGAGGTAAGAGATAAAATAAATTTAGGAAATGGTGTGTTAATACCAGAGTGCTAATCTTATCTCTCATTCCGCTGTACTTACGACAGCAGAACATTTCAATGGCTTATCGTCACATGATGAAGCCTTCAAAACGGAGTGGTTGTATTTATGTGCAGTTTCAGTATCACGGTATATCGCGATGTGCTGCAGAGACGCAAGGTGAGTCGTCGTTTTTGTGTGTACAGGAAGCCCAGTGGATTACGCACAAAGCCGGGACAGATTACGTAGTTGTCAGGCGGCAGCTGAGAGACAGAAATACACTCAAAAGAGGTCTGCATTTGTTGCAATGACAAGGTTTACATTGGTACCCTCCCAGAAAACTGTCTTCATCGGAATGCCAGTCTCGCGGGCAACTGGGGTGGGTGGCAAAGAAAAGAAAAGAAAAGAAAAGAAAAGAAAAGAAAAGAAAAACATTTTTTTTGATGAAGGCTAATAGAGAGAGATAGATATGATCGGACGGCCTGTCTGTTGGGTTGCTTGGGTGAGGAGACCAGACAGCGAGGTCATCGGTCTCATCGGATTAGGGAACGACAGGGAAGGAAGTCGGCCGTGCCTTTTCAAAAGAACTATCCCGGCATTTGACTGGAGGAATTTAGGGAAATCACGGAAAACTAAATCAGGATGGCCGGACGCGGGATTGAACCGTCGTCCTCCCGAAGGACAGTCCAGTGTGCTAACCACTGGGCCACCTCGTTCGGTGGCCTACGTGTTCTGGAGCTGAGTCAAAGTAGGAGAATCGAGACTCAAACTAGGAGAGATAGGCAATCGGCAGCTTTTCTTTAGCAAAGCCAAAATACAAGCGAGAAACAGACACAGATGAAAACAAAAAGACAAAAGTTCGGTAGCGTATCTCTGCGAGCAGATGCTGGAGGTAGTCTCCCAGCCTCACTCCTGCGCTTCCTGATTGCTACCTCAAAGAAAGAGGACTTTTCTGGATACTCGTTTTGGCACTATCTTCCCCTTCGAGATAGGTTCGTCAGTTCGGCACTCACTTAGCTGGCACTTGTACCTGCTAGAACAACCGGGTACAGAATCTTCTTCTTTTTCTCGTGCCTTTGTCCCGCATCGACACAGTATCGGCGTGGTTATGAACCGATGTGGATTGATTAGTTTAAGGGGTGGCCGGAAGCCCACTTCTGTAGGCACCACCACCCTGCTCCCCCTCCCCCCCACCCCACCCCCCACCCCGTCCTCGGGCCTGAATACGTGTACCCCAGCTATCTACGAGTAGTATTATTAATGTGAAAATGATCGGAAGTTTTTCGAAATGTTTGCGAATCTTGTAACAGTGGCGGGAGCTGGATACTCACCTAATGAGAAGCGGGAACTTCGTACGAATATCCAGGCTGGCCGGCACACCATTCTTATTAATCTGTCGGGTGGATTCAGTCCATAGCCGGCGCACCTCGCCGCCACGGAAGTGGCGCTTTAAGACGTACAGCTATCCGGTTGGATAGAACAACTAGATGCATAAAGTAAAATCTTAATTAAATAGGCAAGAATTATGTAAAGTTATTAGCGTCTAGAGGTCCATACCAAGGCTGCCACCAGGGTTGGTACACGCCTTCATTTTTACGTCTACATTTATATCTTCATCTATACTATGCGTGTCAGCGTGTCACTTTATGGTGCATGGTAGTTCGGCGCTATTGTCAATCCCTCCCCCCCCCCCCCCCCTTTTCCCTGTTTCAATAGCGAAAGACGAGAGACGAGCAGAAAGGAGATTGCTAGTAAGCGTCCTTGTGAACACATATTTCTCTAATTTTTACCTTCGTGGTTTTTAAGCGATATAAACGTAGGAGGCAGTAATATGTTGTCTAACTCTTCTGGGAACATATCGTAATGTTTATAGTAAACCACGCCACTCCTAATGTGTGCCATTGAAGGTGGATAAGCATCTCTGTGACACTTGCGTGCTTACCAAAACAACATTGACGAAACGTGTTGTCCTTCTTCGCATCGCCTCTGTCTCTATTACTTGGTAGCGGTCTCAGACTCGAGAGTAACATTAGAATACCGTCCAAACGAGCGTTCTGGAAGTTACCTCCTTCGTTGCTGAGGATTCTTCCGTTCAACCAGGCTGGCAAGTGCTACTTACAACTGCACTGATACGCCAAAGAAACTGGTATAGACTTGCTTATTCAATACAGTGATATGTAAACAGGCAGAATAAGGCGCTGCGATCGGCAATGCCTATATAAGATAACAATTGTCTGCGGTAGTCCTTAGATCGGTTACTACTGCTACAATGGCAGGTTATCAAGATTTAAGTTAGTTTCAACGTGGTGTTATAGTCGGCGCACGAGCGATGGGACACAGTATCTCCGAGATAACGATGAAGTGAGGATTTTTCCGTTCGACCATTTCACGAGGGCACCGTGAATATCAGGAATCGTGTAAAACATCAAATCTCCGACATCGTTACGGCCGGAAAAAGATCCTTCAAAAACTGATCAACGAAGACTGAAGAGAATGGTCAAACGTGGCTGAAGTGCATTCCTTCGCAAACTACTGTAGATTTAAATGCTTATCCATCAACAAGTGTTACTGTGCGAACCATTCAACGAAATCTTATCGATATGGGCTTTCGGAGCCAAAGGCCCACTCGTATACCATTGATGACTGCACGACACAAAGCTTTACGTCTCGTTCGAGCCCGTCAACACCGACGTTGGGCTGTTGATGACTGGAAACGTGTTGCCTGCTCGGACGAGTGTCGTTTCAAATTGCATCGAGTGGATGGACGTGTACGGGTATGGAGACAACCTCATGAATCCATGGACCCTGCATGTCAGCAGGGGACTGTTCAAGTTGGTGGAGGCTCTGTAACGGTGTAGGGCGTCTGCAGCTGGAGTGATATGGGACCCCTGATACGTCTAGATACCACTCTGACAAGTGACACGTACGTAAGCAACCTGCATCCATTCATGTCCGTTGTGCATTTCGAAGGACTTGGGCAATTCCATGAGGATAATGCGACACCCCACACGTCCCGAATTGCTACAGAGCGGCTCCAGGAACACTCATCTGAGTTCAAACACTTCCGCTGGTCAGCAAACTGTCCAGACGTGAACGTTATTCAGCATGTCTGGCTGCCTTGCAACGTTCTGTTCAGAAGAGATCTCCACCCTCTCGTACTCTTACGGATTTATGGACAGCGCTGCAGGATTGTTCAAATGGCTCTGAGCACTATGGGACTGCTGAGGTCATCAGTCCCCTAGAACTTAGAACTATTTAAACCTAACTAACCTAAGCACATCACACACATCCATTCCCGAGGCAGGATTTGAACCTGCGACCGAAGCGGTCGCGCGGTTGCAGACTGTAGCGCCTAGAACCGCTCGGCCACTCCGGCCGGCGCTGCAGGATTCATGGAGTCAGTTCTCTCCAGCAACATTAGTCTAGCCCAAGCCACGACATGTTGCGGCACTTCTGCGTGCTGGCGAGGGCTCTACACGATGTTAGGTCGATGTGTCAGTTTCTTTGACTTATCAGTGTATTTTGATGTGGTCATT
This sequence comes from Schistocerca gregaria, assembly GCF_023897955.1. Lineage (NCBI taxonomy): Eukaryota > Metazoa > Arthropoda > Insecta > Orthoptera > Acrididae > Schistocerca > Schistocerca gregaria. The sequence continues at coordinate 532,374,550 of NC_064924.1, read as the reverse complement.
CCAGTTTGAATTTCTTCCTGCAAATTCGTTTTCTCCACACACAATTTCGTAACCGCTGCAGTAACGTGTACGTAAGAAGGCAGGCGCTGGGGCGATGCGCCATGGCAGGGGCCACTGTACCACGCGACACTCCAGCCAGTAATGCGATTTTGTCCTGTCAGCCATTAGCGTCATTTTGCTGCGTGCTTAGTGGTAGCGTTGTGAGCACAGCTGTGGTGAAGGCACAGTACAGAAAGTATACAGAATGCAAACTCAGCTGCAGCTCATGTGCCAAAATTTAGTGTGCAACCGCTGTGTCTGAAGCCGAAAGCGAATGGATACCGTTTGTTTATTTTATTAATTGTACATATTTGCTGCTGTGCTTATCTACAAATAAACAGTTATTTTATGGACTGTTAAATTTAAGGCTATATAATGGGCAGTAATAAGAAAAAAATGTTCAAATGTGTGTGAATTCTTATGGGAGTTAACTGCTACGGTCATCAGTCCCTAAGCTTACACACTTCTTAAGCTAAATTATCCTAAGGGCAAACACACACACCCATGCCCGAGGGAGGACTCGACTCTCCGCCGGGACCAGCCGCACAGTCCATGACTCCAGCGCCTTTAGACCGCTTGGCTAATCCCGCACGGCTATTCGCACATCCAATCAACCACAAAAACAAACAGCTATTGACGTTCACCCGTCCGGGTTTATTCGGTTCAGTTCGTACAGCCCTGTCCCCTTTTACTGCAAGAAAATTTCTTTGTTTCTAGATGTGTCTGGGATCACGTACACTACGCACGCAATCAAAAATCAAGTTATGATTCGTTCAGGAATCAACTTAGACTGTGTCGAAAAATGTTCAAAACCAACAGAGATGTTTTTTAGTTTATTTGCAACACTTGTCAGACATAATTTATTAAACGAATGTGATTCATATTACACAATATGTTATTGGACTTAACAGAAGCCGCGCCGTTTGAGGCGTCATAACACGGACTGCGCGGCCTCTCCCGCCGAAAGTTCGAGTCCTCCCTCGGGCATGGGTGTGTCTATTGTTCTTAGCATAAGTCAGTTAAAGTAGTGTGTATGTGTATGTACCGATGGCCTAAGCAGTTTAGTCCCTTAGGAAGTCATACTCATTTGAACATTTGGGCTTATAGATCTGGCACTAATTCAAAGCATATATATAAATCAAATTTTAAAAGGGCCTATTTTCTTCGTTTTAAATAATATTTATTGTTTCACTTCAGGTTAAAAACATGAATGAAAATTCCAGCAGTGATACACACATTGAATCTCCTACAGAGTGTCCCATAACTGCTGTTTCTGTTGAAAGTGAACTTGATTTATGGCTTAAAGTCCTAGAGAAGAAAAATTGAGAAGCGAAATAAAACTGCTGCAAAGACGAAATTTACATTTACAAAACAATGTAGCTTGACTGTCATCTGCAGCTAAAAGCAGTAACAGTTCACATCTTCCAGAATGAGATTTTCACTCTGCAGCGGAGTGTGCGCTGATATGAAACTTCCTGGCAGATTAAAACTGTGTGCCGGACCGAGACTCGAACTCGGGACCTTTGCCTTTCGCGGGCAAGTGCTCTACCAACTGAGCTACCCAAGCACCTTACAGCTTTACTTCTGCCAGTACCTCGTCTCCTACCTTCCAAACTTTACAGAAGCTCTCCTGCGAAAGGCAAAGGTCCTGAGTTCGTGTCTCGGTCCAGCACACAGTTTTAATCTGCCAGGAAGTTTCAGTTCACATCTTGTATATGTGGACCACCACCAGTTTAAAAGTTTTTGTGACAACTTTTTAATTAAAGACTTATCACAGCTTGTTTCATAAGCGCTTCTTTTCGAAAAAAAATTGACTTACTCTGTTGGATTAAGTCCGTTCCACAAGAATGTCCACTAGAATCTGAAGTAGTAAGCAGCTATCGTTTCGGGTTTACTCGGTTTCAGTATGCTGTCGAGGGCAGGGCTTCACTGCATGCAAATCAAAGGAGCCGCCCTCTGCTTTCCTTTCTGTGTGCTGTCTGTTCTGCGGTGAATGTGCTTAGCAGCTGTAGTGTTAATTATGGGTGGCAAAGCAAATAGGGCTGATTTTACGTTAAGAAGCGGCAACGGTAGTTTTCCAAGCGTGTAAATCGTTGTATGGAGAGCCAGAAGCAGAAACAGTGGCTCAACGTGGCGCTTACTCAGCGTTGCCACTTTCCAGAGGGGGAACGGCTGGAAAGAGTAACGTGGGACGGAGACCGAGCTCACACTGGGGGACTCCTCAAAGCGTCGGTCGTGTCTGTGAATCCCCGTGCTAGCCGCCCTCTTGCTTGCACACATTTAAGCCGTCCTCACAGGGGCTGTGTCTCTCGTCGGGAAGCACGCCAGACTTGCTGCACGCTTTGAAACCATTTGTTACATCTAACGGAGCATAACGTACTCCTCATCGTGGTTTTCGACCGCAACGCTGTCCAGCAGCGGTTCCCGGCCACATCTGGCGCGTAAATCACGCACGTTTCTTTACGAAGACGGTGGCTACAGCCTTGACTTCACAATGGGGCTTTCGTACACAGCATACACTGTTTAAGGACTGTATCTACGAACGTCGTTATTTTGTATTTAAGATGAAAGTTGTACCAAAAAGACGAGCTTTTGATAGATTATAGATCACGAATGTTCCGTAGCACTGAAACGGTATAGTTTCGTAACACACGAGTTACAATATCAAAAACATCAACTACAGAAAGCCTTTACCTACTGGTGTATAGTATCCTGTCATCTTACAACAGCAAATCGTAGACAAAACGACGCGTTTTCGAGAGATCCTCAATTTTATGATGCTTTGAAACAGCTGAGATTCATACAACATGCTCTCCGACGAAGATAAACCCAACGGACCCCGAGCGTTAGCACCATAGAATATGGTGGCTCCTAAGATCTGCTTCTGACTTACAAACGATGTCGCAACTTATTGGCTGAGAGATGGGGCCCCTCCACGCCCGCACCAACGTGGTGACCAAACCAAAAGTACTACTATCACCTCCAACATGTTAGTTATCTAATAGGTGGATCACGTGATGCTGGGCTGTGATGTTATCCGTGCGTCTGGGTAAGACTACGCATTAACACGGTCCATCTGATCATAGATAGTGGACGAAACGCGAGTGAGGGTAGCAGTTTGAAGAGCAGAGGGAAAAAAGTGCCAAGGCTCGTGCCGTGGGAAAGAACCCTCTGCGACAGTGGGATGGGTAGTAAGAAATGGTTCAAATGGCTCTGAGCACTATGGGTCATCAGCCCCCTACAACTTAGAACTACTTGAACCTACCTAACCTAAGGACATCACAAACATCAATGTCCGAGGCAGGATTCAAACCTGCGTCCATAGCGGTCGCGCGGTTCCGGACTGAAGCGCTTAGAACCGCTCATCCACAGTAGCCAGCGGGTAGTACGAGCAGTAGTGTCTTACTAGCTGCTATAGTTCGTGCAAGGTTGGGTTTGTTAGTATGGGTATCATGCATCATTACCGTGGCAGGCGATGGCGATGTATCCGAGTTTGCTGCAGTTGCTGCATTCCTGGAACAATCAGGATCGTTACATATATTAGTGGGAGATCGGCCATACATCATCTCACTGTGTGTTGTTGTTGTTGTTGTTTTGGGGGGAAGAGAGCAAACAGCGAGGTCATCGGTCTCATCGGGTTAGGGAAGGATGGGGAAGTAAGTCGGCTGTGCCCTTTCAAAGGAACCATCCCGGCATTTGAATGGAGCGATTTAGGGAAATCACGGAAAACGCGGGATTGAACCGTCGTCATCCCGAATGCGAGTCCAGTGTGCTAACCACTGCGCCACCTCGCTCGGTCACTGTGTGTGTGTGTGGGGGTGGGGGGGGGGGTCTAGAGCTTGTCTGCATGTAGTGTACGGTAACGCTTCCCTGCGTGGTGCCAGCTATTCGGTAAGTGTGTTCCAAACTTATTGGCTCGTTCCCCTCCATGAGGAAAAAATCTCACGTGTTTCTCGCTTCGCAGTGTAGTGGAACGTGAAATTCCACGCTGTGGCGTCACGAGCCCCTCGTCTACGTGCGTTTTCACGTACCGTGAGAGGGCGGCTTAACAGCCCGCGTGTACACAGATACCAGAGCACAACAAACAGAAGAAGGCGGCGACCGCGCCGCGCGCAGATAAAGCTGTCGCGGCCGGCCGGAGCAGCTGCTGCCGCCGCCGCAGCCGGAGGCGGTGAAGGTCGCGCTGCACTACAGGGCGCCCCGGTGCGGCCGTCGGTCCCGCTCGCCCTTATCTGCCACGAACCGGTCCTTTTTTAAGCTGGCAACAATCGATACTGCAGTGATAGCGAGAGCTCGCAGGCAGTCGCCGAGAGAAGCGGGCCGAGGCGCGCAGCCAAAAGGCGTCGCGCTGCAGTGCAGGGCAGCCGCAATGCGGTGGCCCGCGCCGTCCACAATGGGGGTCATTAGGCAAGTGGCGGGGGGTGGGGGGGGGGGGGGGTGCAGTGGCGGCGGCGGTCCTCGCTGCCTGATGGACGGCCCCACCGAGGCTCTGCGCCAAGGAGGCGCCTCGGCTGCCACAACCAGGCGCTGCCGTACCTCAGGAAGCCACACAAAGACAGTGGTTCCCAAACGAGGTAATTGCCTCCTGAGGCTTAAAATTTTCTGAGGGGTAAAAACTAAACTATTCGATTCTCTTTCAGTCACGAAACTACACTACTGGCCATTAAAATTGCTACACCAAGAAGAAACGCAGATGATAAGCGGCTATTCATTAGACAAATATATTATACTAGAACTGACATGTCATTACATTTTCACGCAATTTGGGTGCATACATCCTGAGAAATCAGTACCCAGATCAACTACCTCTGGCCGTAATAACGGCCTTGATACGCCTGGGCATTGAGTCAATCAGAGCTTAGACGGCGTGTGCAGGTACAGCTACCCATGCAGCTTCAACACGATACCACAGTTCATCAAGAGTAGTGACTGGCGTATTGTGACGAGTCAGTTGCTTGGCCACCATTGACCAGACGTTTTCAATTTGTGAGAGATCTGGAGAATGTGCAGATTGTAGCGCAGTCGTTAGGTATTTGTACAGGTTAGTTGATACATTCTTTGCGTGTTTCGCTTGCGTTATCTACGCACGGACTCGTGTTTCAGTAACTGTTGTTCAATATCGATTAGAATGGACATGGACTGCGATTGCTGTGTTCGGATGAGGGCTGAGTTCGCATCCCTTCGCTCACAGCTGCAAGCGGCGCTGACTTCGGTCGCGCAGCTTGAGGCTGTTACCAATGGGCAGCACTGTGGGGAGCCGGACTCGGGTATCACGGGGATGTCAACCTCGTCCCGTCTGTCCCCAGATCGGTCTGCCGCTGTGGTTCCCCCAGTTGCTGCCCGCAGTGGGGCTGAGCCCTCGCCTGTGGTTGATTGGGAGGTCGTTCTAAGGCGTGGCAGGCAGCGAAAGACGTCCCCGGAGGCTGATCAGAAAGCCTCCCCGGTGCGTCTGACAAACAGGTGTCAGGCACTGTCTCTGGCTGAGACAGATGCAGCTGCCTGCCATGTTTCAAAGGATCATTCTCAGCCTTCAAGTTCAGGGCAATCGCAGAGGGTGGGCTTATTGGTAGTTGGGAGCTCCAATGTTAGGAGCGTAATGGGGCCCCTAAGGAATATGGCGGCTAAGGAGGGGAAGAAATCCAGTGTGCACTCCGTGTGCATTCCGGGAGGAGTCATTCCTGATGTGGAAAGGGTCCTTCCGGATGCCATGAAGAGCACAGGGTGCAGCCAGCTGCAGGTGGTGGCACATGTCGGCACTAATGACGTGTGTCGCTTTGGATTTGAGGAAATTATCTCTGGATTCCAGCGGCTATCTGATTTGGTGAAGGCTACCGGTCTTGCTTACGAGATGAAGGCAGAGCTCACCATCTGCAGCAACGTCGACAGAACCGACTGCGGACTTTTGGTGCAGAGCCGGGTGGAGGGTCTGAATCAGAGACTCAGAGGGTTTTGCGACCGTGTTGGATGCAGATTCCTTGACTTACGCCATAGGGTGGTGGGGGTTTCGGGTTCCGCTGAATAGGTCAGGAGTTCACTACACTCAGCTGGCGGCTACACGGGAGCGGAGGCTGTGTGGCGTGGACTGGGTGGTTTTTTAGGTTAGAAGGCCTCGGGAAAGTGCGGGATGGGCTGCAATGTCAAAGGGTGCATGGCAAATACAGGACGTGCTTGGATCAAGGAACAGTCGGAATTACAGTTGTAAATTGTTGTAGTTGTGCTGGAAAAGTCCCTGAGCTTCAAGCGCTAATAGAAGGCACAGAAGCTGATATCGTTATAGGTACAGAAAGCTGGCTAAAGCCTGAAATAAGTTCTGGAAATTTTTTACGAAGTCTCAGACGGTGTTCAGGAAAGATAGATTAGGCAGAATTGGTGGTGGAGTATTTGTGTCTGTCAGTAGTGGTTTATCTTGTAGTGAAGTCGAAGTAGATACTCCGTGCGAATTGGTATGGGTGGAGGTTATAATTAACAGCCGAACTAAGTTAATAATTGGCTCCTTCTACCGACCCCCAGACTCCGATGGTACAGTTTCGGAACAGTTCAGAGAAAGTTTGAGTCTCGTAGCAAATAAATACCCCACTCATACGGTTAAAGTTGGTGGGGACTTCAACCTTCCCTCGATATGTTGGCAAAAACACTCGTTCAAAACCAGTGGTAGGCAGAAAAACATCTTCCGAGATTGTCCTAAATGCTTTCTCTGAAAATTATTTCGAGCAGTTAGTCCACGAACCAACGCGAATTGTAAATGGTTGCGAAAACACACTTGACCTCTTAGCCACAAACAATCCAGAGCTGATAGAGAGCATCATGACTGATACAGGGATTAGTGATCACAAGGTCGTTACGAACAACTTCAGTTGGAAAGACCACATAGATAATATTGTGGGGAAGGCGAGCTTAAGGTTACGTTTCATTGGCAGGACACTTAGAAGATGCAACAAGTCCACTAAAGAGACAGCTTACACTACACTCGTTCGTCCTCTGTTAGAATATTGCTGCGCGGTGTGGGATCCTTACCAGGTGGGATTTACGGAGGACATCTAAAGGGTGCAAAAAAGGGCAGCTCGTTTTGTATTATCACGTAATAGGGGAGAGAGTGTGGCAGATATGATACGCGAATTGGGATGGAAGTCATTACAGCAAAGACGTTTTTCGTCGCGGCGAGATCTATTTACGAAATTTCAGTCACCAACTTTCTCTTCCGAATGCGAAAATATTTTGTTGAGCCCAACCTATATAGGTAGGAATGATCATCATAATAAAATAAGAGAAACCAGAGCTCGAACAGAAAGGTTTAGGTGTTCGTTTTTCCCCCGCGCTGTTAGGGAGTGGAATAGTAGAGAGATAGTATGATTGTGGTTCGATGAACCCTCTGCCAAGCACTTTAATGTGAATTGCAGAGTAGTCATGTAGATGTAGATGTAGATGTAGATCTAGATGTGCTGGTCAGGGCAGGAGTCGAACATTTTCTGTATCCAGAAAGGCCCGTACAGGACCTGCAACATCCGGTCGTGCATTATCCTGCTGAAATGTAGGGTTTCGCAGGGTAGAGCTGAAATGTAACGTCCACTGTTCAACGTGCCGACAATACGAACAAGAGGTGACCGAGACGTGTAACCAATGGCATCCCATACCATCAAGCCGGATGATACGCCAGTATGGCGATGACGAATACACGCTTCCAATGTGCGTTCACCGCGATTTCGCCAAACAAGGATGAGTCCGTCTTGATGCTGTAAACAGAACGTGAATTCATCCGAAAAAATGACGTTTTGCCATTCGTGCACCCTGGTTCGTCGTCGAGTACAACATCGCAGGCGCTCCTGTCTGTAATGCAGCGTCGAGGGTAACCTCAGCCACGGTCTCCGAGCTGATAGTCCATGCTGCTGCAAACGTAGTCGAACTGTTCGTGCAGATGGTTGCTGTCTTCCAAAAATACACATCTCTTGACTCAGGGATCGAGGTGTGGCTGCACGGTCCGTTACAGCCATGCGGGTAGATGCCTGTCATCTCGACTGCTAGTGATACGAGGCCGTTGGTATCCATCACAGCGTTCCGTATTACCCTCTTGAACCACCGATTCCATATTCTACTAACAGTCATTGGATCTCGACCAACGCGAGCAGCAATGTCGCGATACGATAAACCGCAATCTCGAAAAGCTACAATTCGACCTTTATCAAAGTCGGAAACGTGATGGTACGCATTTCTCCTCCTTACAAGAGGAATCACAACAACGTTTCACCAGGCAACGCCGGTCAACTGCTGTTTGTGTATGAGAAATCGGTTGGAGACTTGACTCATGTCAGCACGTTAAAGGTGTCGCCACCGGCGCCAGCCTTGTGTGAATGCTCTGAAAAGCTAATCATTTGCGTATCACAGCATCTTCTTCCTGTCGTTTAAATTTCGTGTCTGTAGCATGTCATATTCGTGGTGTAGCAATTTTAATGGCCAGTAGTGTAAATTATTCCCAAAAGATCATTACTATTACCACAATTTTGTGAAACTTCCGCTTGCTCCTTTGCTTTGTCGAACAATGTACGCAGGGGCGACGTTGTTACGACGGGATTTGGCACGGTTAGTTAGACGGGGTGGTCAGATGCCCTTCCTGCCCCCCCTCCCCCCCCAGACGGAATCAGTGTAGCCCAACTGTCTGCGTCTAGTGTAAATCATGAAGTAGTGTGAACGTGTTGCATATGTCTGCGAGATGGGTAACTAAGGCGGAACATGGGGACCAGTGCGGTATTCACCTAGGGGGATGTGGAAAACCGCCTAAAACCACATCCAGGCTAGTTAGCACACCAGCCCTCGTCGTTAATCCGCCGGGCGGATTCGATGGGAGGCCGGCCCGCCTACCCGAAACCAGGAAGCAGCGCATTTGCGGTCTCGACTAACCTGGCGGGTAATTTTGTAAGACTAATACTGAATAGATACTGGAGCGGCAAAGAAACTGGAATAGGCATGCATATTCAAATACAGAGACATGTAAACGGGCAGAATACGACGCTGCCATCGGCAACGCTCACTTAAGACAAGTGTCTGGCGCACTTGTTAGATCGGCTACTGCTGATACAATGGAAGTTATCAAGATTTAAGTGAGTTTGAACGTGGTGTTATAGGCGGTGCACAGCATCAAATGGCTCTACGCACTATGGGTCTTAACATCTGAGGTCATCAGTCCTCTAGACTTAGAAGTATTAAACCTAAATAACCTAAGGACATCACACACATCCATGCCCGAGGCAGGATTCGAACCTGCGACCGTAGCAGCAGCACGGTTCCGGACTGAAGCGCCTAGAACCGCTCTGCCACAACGGCCGGCTGTACAGCATCACGGAGGCAGCTATGAAGTGGGGTTTCTCCCGTACGACCATTTCACGAGTGTACCGTGAATATTAGGAATCCGGTAAACCATCAAATCTCCGACATCTCTGCGGTCGGAAAAAGATCCTGCAAGAACGAGTCAACGAAGACTGAAAAGAATCGTTCGAAGTGACGGAAGTGCAGTCCCTTGCAAACTGCTGTAGATTTCAATGCTGGGCCCTCAACAAGTCTTATTGTGCGAACCATTCAACGAAACATCATCCATATGGACGTTTAGAGCCGAAGACCTACTCGTATACCCTTGACGACTGCAGGACACAAAGTTTTACGCCTCGCCTGGACCCGTCAACACCGACATTGGACTGTTGATGACTAGAAGCTTGTTGCCTGGTCGGACGAGTTTCATTTTATATTATCGTCGTGCACTGGTGTGGAGACAATCTCATGAATCAACGGACTCTGCATATCATCAGGGACTGTTCAGGCTGGTGGAGGCTCTGTAATGGTTTGGGGCGTGTACAGTTGGAGTCATATGGGATTCCTGATATGTCAAGATACGACTCTGTCAGTTGACACGGACGAAAGCATCCTTTCTGATTACCCGCATCCATTCATGTCCATTGTGCATTCCGAAGGACTTGGGCAATTCCAGCACGAAAATGCGACGCCGCACACGTCCAGAACTGTTGCAGAGTGGCTCCAGGAACGCTCTTCTGAATTTAGACACTTCCGCGGGCCACCAAACTCTCCAGACATCTACATTATTGAGCATATCGGGGATTCCTTGCAACGGGTTGTTCAGAAGAGGTCTCAACCCTTTCGTACTGTTACGGATTTATGGACAGCCCTGCAGGATACATGGTGTCAACTCCCTCCAGCACTACTTCAGACATTAGTCGAGTCCACGCCACGTCGTGTTGCGGCTCTTCTGCATGCTCGCGGGGGCACTACACGATATTAAGCAGGTGTACCAGTTTTTTTGTGTCTTCAGTGTATATATTATAAATAACTACGTTTTCTCAATTAGTAGCATTAATGCGGTGGAGATTACAAGTTCCTCACATAGTCAACCCACAACACACATATGTTGTGTTTTGTCTCGTACATCGCCAATGATTAGGATTTATATGTAACAAATGCTAAATATGTGAAGAAGATGTCTTCTCCAAGTTGTAGATAGTACCTGCAGTAGCCCAGAAATTATTTTATTACTCGCTTCGAAACAGATAAAGGAAGTAATTGACAGCCCGACACAGCAGTAATTACTTAAGGGTTACTATATTGTTGTAAACAGTTTTATTATTATTATTATTATTATTATTATTATTATTATTATTATTAATAATAGAGTGGTTAGACACAAGGCATTAACAGCCTGAAGTCGTCCAATTTCTGCCATTTCAGAAGTAAGGGGTGCAGCAATAAAGTGATATGTGAACTGTAAGTATGCTGCACACACCTGAACTTGTTTGATTTTAAACTGGGTTGCAGTGTGCAGGCCAGGCAAGTGCGCAGTGGAGAGGTGTAATGCAGGGGAAGCACTCTTTGTAACGACTGCAAATGCTCACTGTGCATAGTCAGCTTTCTTTTCTGAGAAAGAGCTGTGGGTTACACTTGCGATGCAGCACAAGTTCGTTAATGATTCATTCTGACACACAGACACGTAAAACTAAATATCATTCAGGTCTCATCTTTTTAAAAATAAAAGTGTTCATAGAAAAGTCTTTCATTCTACAGTTTAGTTAGGTGCTAAAGTTGGTCATATTGTGGGGAAGGGAGTGGCAACAGATGGCGTGCGAGGGTGGGGAAGGTATTAGCTTAAGTGTAATTGCACTCAGGGGTTAGGGTCTAAGAAAGGTCGGGAACTGCTACACTAGTGCAATCCGGAGAGTAACTTCCACACTTCTGACCACACCAGGAAGAACAGCAAATAGCGGAATTTTAATAACTATGCCTATACACTAAAGTAGGAAGAAAACACTAGTAAATCTGTAGGTGATATGGAGGTACATAACATGCGAAATTTAGAGCACAGGCCGAGAAGCATTAATGGCTCTAACCTGGCTGGTTATCGAGTCAAACTGAGCTTTGATGACAGGTAGGAGCACAGTGGCGGTGCAGTCTGTCGACGTCGGATGATCAGATGTTTTGAATGGGTGATGTATCTGGAGAAAGTGCCGGCCACCGAAACAGTCGAACACCTTTCGTATCGACGAAGATCATGATAACAGTCAGTATTGGTTTTGCGCTATCTTCTTTAGAGCTAACATCACCGAGACCTCGGCGACTGGGCACTCACTACCACCATCCCAAAACTGTTTTCTCCGCTCCAGTGCCAAAACAGGTCACGATTACTATCCTCTGAGATCATCATTTGGTTCTCCAGTTCCTAGCCCTTGTTTTACTGCCAGCAACTGCTGTTTCAGGTTGTGCAGAGTCAACTACAAATACGTCCCTACGTATACTACATTCCACCGACAAACAGGCAAGACGAATCATCATAAGAAAATGCTCTTGTTGGATGTGAGGTTCGCCAGTTATGAAAAACACCGTTTTTTCTCACTACCCAAACATGTTTCGGCACCACTGTGTCATCATCAGTGGGTTTTCGTTTTTATTTATTCTGTAATGTGAACATTTTTGTTAAATGATTATAAAGTTATGTGCATCTTTAGTTCAAACAATAGAACGTTTCTTTTTGTAAATACCTTTCCATTTGGTTTGCATGAATTTTCTGGATCACTTGTGTGTTAATTACTACAGGTAGCTTGTCATCTGCAACTAAACGATGTTGATGTGAGAGTTTTCACACGGAAACGTAATTAAAAACGAATATAGGTGCGAAAACATCGCGAAAAATTAAATTACATTCTAGAAGATAGGTTAACTCCCAGCAAAAACTTTCTCATCAACATCGTTTGGTTGCAGATGACAAGCTACCTGTAGTATTTAACACACAAGTGATCCAGAAAATTCGTGCACACCAAATGTAAAGAAATTTACAAAATTCGAGGGGTTGTAGAAGACGTCACAAAGAACAAATCAAAGTTCTATAATGTCATCTTACGACGCTGTAGAGCGTCTAAATTACAGACATGAAAACCTGCAGCTATGCCATCCCTTCCCCAGGAAATTTAGATCTGTACGCTGACGGATCCCGTCCGGACTTTTCGCAGTGGGTGACACCACATTCAGGATGATCTTCAGCTTCATTTGTATACCGGACAAATACAATGATCAGCCAGAACGTGATGACCACCTATCTAACACGGTACGGTTAACAGTGGCGCGCGTCATGGCATGGAAGTAATGAAGCTCTTATAGGTCACCAGAGACAGCCGACACCGTATCTGCACACATAAGTCACCCAATCCCCCTAATTTGCAGGGAGTGGAGCGATGAACTCTTCGATTGTGTTCAGATTTGTCTAGTTGACGGCGGGGGAGGGGGGGGGGGGGGACAGCACATCAATTGAAGCTCTCCACTGTGTTCCCTGAACCATTCATCCACACTCCTGGCGTTGTAACAAGCCACATTATCTTGTTGAAACATGATCGTCATGAAGGGCTGTACGCGGTCTACAACCAGCGTACGCTACCCTTTAGTCGCCATGGCCTCGCACCAGGTCCACTGGACCCTTGCATGACCACGTGAATGTTCGCCAGAGCATAATGGAGCTGCCGCCAGTTTATCTCTGTCCCTCAGTACAGCTGTTCCCCCTGAAGACGATGGATTCGCGCCCTCCCTTCACCATGATGAAGAAGGTATCTGGATTCATCAGACCATGCAATGCTCTTCCACTGGCCCAACATCCAGTGCCGGTGGTCACGTGCCATTTCAGTGCTAGTTGCCGATGTCGTGATTTTGACGTTGGCACACGCATGTATCGTCGGGTGCGGAGGCCCATTGTTAAGAGTATTCTGTGCACTGTGTGTTGAGACACACTTGTACTCTGCCCAGCATTAAACTCTGATGTCAGACCCGCCCATTTCGCTGCCTGTCCTGTTTTACGAATCTGTCCAGCCTACGACGTCCGATATCTGTAAAGATGGGTAGCCGTCCAACACCACTACTTCTGGACGTGGTTTCACCACGTATTGAAGACACTCTTCACAGCACTCCACGAACACCCGACAGGTCGTGCAGTCTCCGAAATGCCGAGTCCCTCATTCCATCAAAATCTGCCCTCGGTCAAACTCATATAGATCGCCCGCCTTTACCGTTGTACACATTTAAAACACCCTCACTGATACTATATGCACCGTGCGCGTTTCTGATTAGCAGCCATTACTCGCCACGTGACGCTGCTATGGCCTGGATGGATTTATATCGGTAGTGGGTTGGGTGTCATAATGCTCTGGCTGATCAGTACAATTACTCACCAGTTTCAAACAGCACAACAGTCGCTTAGGATTGGGAGCGTTATAGATGGTCCAGAAATGGTACGTAGTGATCAAATGAGCTTCCGCCGCTGAAGTAAGTCATGACAATGAATTTAGGTTGGGGTTATGCGCCAGTGAGTTGGCTGCATGGAATCCGTGCAGTAGGATAACTAAACGTGGAATTGTGACAGAATGATAGATAGCTATCGTGAATGGACTTGCTCAAGACCACACCGTGAATGAACCAATCTCATTAGTTGTGTCCGCATAAGAGCAATCGCCGTGTAATGATCCTACCCGACAGGGAACGTTAACAAGTATCAGGTTTGGCAGTCACAATCAGTTTAAGACACTACAGGAATAACTGCAGCGAGTGAATTGTTGAAATGTTCAAATGTGTGTGAAATCTTATGGGACTTAACTGCTAAGGTCATCAGTCAAGCTTACACACTACTTAACCTAAATTATCCTAAGGACAAACACACACACCCATGCCCGAGGGAGGACTCGAACCTCCGCCGGGACCAGTCGCACAGTCCATGACTGCAGCGCCTTAGGAGCGAGTGAATTCCAGTCCATCTCAACTAGTTCTCACGCGAGCGTCTGGAGTGGGGTACCTCACAAAAGACGATTGCTCACAGCGGCACATTACGCTGTGTTTCGTCAATAGGCCAAACAACACGTAAGTGGGACAATTTATGATTGGAGGGATGTATTACGGTTCGACGAATCGTGATTTTCTCTCTCTCTCTTTAAAAGACGGTAGCCGTAGAATATTTTAGGGGTGTTTTTTTTTCTTTTTCTTTTTTTTTTTTTTTTTTTTGTAATGACATCGGGGCCCACTAGTTCACGTTACCGTGAATATAAACGGGAACGTTTATATTAGAACTGTCTGTGACGAGGTGTTACCTTTTCCTCAGCATCTTCACTATGAGAATTCTGCGGACACTCACTTCTTCCCAGAAAAAATGGAAATTTGTGGTAACTTCTATGGGACCAAAATGCTGAGTTCATCATTCCATAGACTTACAAACTACTTATTCTAAGCTACGCTAAGGACAACACACACACCCATGCCCGACGGAGGACTCGAATCTCAGACGGAGGCAGCCGCGCGAACCGTGGCAAGACGGCCTTAGACCACGCGGCTTTCTTCCAAGACGATCAGCTATGTTCACAGGGCTACAGAGATCCGTTCCTTGTTAGACGAAAGCTCAGGTATCCTTCCGCATCCCGACGCTACCGCTATAAATCATTCGACCTTAATCCCATCGGAATGTTTGGACTACTTGGGACGGTGATTGATACCTCTACGGAATCGAATCATCAAATAATGGTTTCAGTTGGATATGACACGCCTGAAGAAAGCTTTGAACACTCTTTCTCACCAAAGTTCGGCCAGTATAATGACTGCGGACTGTGTTTCACATTATTAGCATGACGTCTCATATGGGCGAGTAATTTTTTGTCGGTGCGCTTATATACTCCGCAAGGTACTGAAGCACCTGGCGAAGCACGTCCGCACCAGACATTAACGACGTAGCAGAGGCCGCTAAGCGTAACGGCTGCAGAGACGCAGAAGCATCAGCGTAGGAGCTCAGATTCGCAGTGGGACTCGTGTCCTATTAGCTGGCGTTTAGCTCTACAGTTTCAGTGCTCTGCGCATCGTTCGCTAACGTTTCCGGATGTGTGGGGAGGAGGGAGGGGTTATCTCAAACCTTAAGTTGTTAAAGGCATCCTCTAGTGACTTTTGAAAGCCGTCGTTGTCTTTTCGTTATATCCTGTATAACGATGTAGCTCACATGATTACTGTAAAATTCAACAGCTTCATAGTATTACCGGTGCATGCCAGTTATACAGGAATATTTACAAGTGCTTTGTACAATGCTTAGTGCTTCACGATATATGGTAACGTCTCGACCTAACAACAAGTGTGAGCTGAGTACCAGATGATGATAGTATTATCGAAACTAGTCGCGAATAATATTCACACTGTAGTGGCTTATTATTATTATTACCTCAACGCGTACCTAATTAGGATGAGATATGAGGAATGTTCCTACCGTGACACATTACTGCGTGTGGGACATGATTCCTAGCAATCGTTGCGTGTGGGAGGCTACGTTGACCAACTTGTAACGAGAAGATACAGTAAACTTCTGCCTCAACAGGAGGAGGTTTGCTTACTTAGTGTCTTGTAAAGCTGTCTCGATGTCCCTATTAGACTCTGCCTATCGCGGTTTCTAACGTTCCTGCAATCAACTGTGAATGATACAAAGGCAAGTGGGAAATTGTCAATGCCATTTCAATGAAAATTTCGAAATTAAAGGATGACACCTTATTTTGGCTAAAAATAAGGAAAAAACAGTTCTTAGATCCAGTTTCACGATAATACTTGAATTGTACGCCAAAAGTTTCAAACGTTTTCTTCACTGTTAGACATCGTTACTTGAGTCAAATTTCACGGAGACTAGTTTCACGAATTCAGCACCATTGCAACCTCCCAGAAATGTCCACATGATTTTGATGACCAGGCGAGATCGCATACATGCTAGATCGCACATAAACGTTTTCCGATGCCGAATAATGCTTTCGCTTGAGTTGAATATAAAATATACACTCTCAGTAAGTACACCATGTGATCAAAAGTATCCGGACATCTGGCTGAAAATGACTTACAAGTTCGTGGCGCTTTCATCGGTAATGCTGAAATTCAATATGGTGTTGGTCTACTCTTAGCCTTGATGACAGCTTCCACTCTAGCAGGTATAACTTCAATCAGGTGCTGGAAGGTTTCTTGGGGAATGGCAGCCCATTATTCACGGAGAGCTGCACTGAGGAGAAGTACCGATGAAGGTCGCTGAGGCCTGGCACAAATTCGGTTTCCCAAAACATCCCAAAAGTGTTCTGTAGGATTCAAGTCAGAACTCTATGCAGTCAGTCCATTAAAGGGATGTTATCGTCGTATAACCACTCCGCCATACGCCGTGCATTATGAACAGGTGCTCGATCGTGTTGAAAGGTGCAATCGCCGTCCCCGATTTGCTCTTCAACAGTGGGAAGCAGGAAGGTGTCTAAAACATTAGGTACTCGTGTGCTGTGATAGTGCCACGCAAAACAACAAGGGGTGCAAACCCCCTCCATGAAAAACGCGACCACTCCATAACACCACCGCCTCCGAATTTTACTGTTGGCACTAAACATGCTGGCAGATGACGTTCACCACACATTCGCCATACCCACACCCTGCCATCGGGTCGCCATATTGGGTACCGTGACTGTTCACTCCACACACGATTTTCCACTGTTCAATCGCCCAATGCATACGTTCCTTGCACCAAGCGAGGCGTCGTTTGCATTTACCTGCGTGATGCGTTGCTTATGAGCAGCCGCTCATCCATGAAATCCAAGTTTTCTCACCTCCCGCCTAACTGTCATAGTACTTGCAGTGGATCCTGATCCAATTCGGAATTCCTGTGTGATGGTCTGGATAGATGTCTGCCTATTACACATTACGACTCTCTTCAATTGGCAGCGGTCTGTGTCAGTCGACAGACGAAGTCGGCCCGTACGCTTTTGTGATGTATGTGTTCCTTCAGGTTTCCACTCCACTATCACATTGGAAACAGTGAGCCTAGGGATCCAGAATGAGATTTTCACTCTGCAGCGGAGTGTGCGCTGATATGAAACTTCCTGGCAGATTAAAACTGTGTGCCCGACCGAGACTCGAACTCGGGACCTTTGCCTTTCGGGCACACAGTTTTAATCTGCCAGGAAGTTTCACTGGGCCTAGGGATGTTTAGGAGTGTGGAAATCTCGCGTACAGACATATGACACAAGTGACACCTAATCACCTGATCACATTCGAAGTCCTTAGGTCCGTGGAGCGCCCCGTTCTGCTCTCTCACAATGTCTAATGACTACTGATGTTGCTGATATATAGTACCTGGCAGTATGTGACAGTAAATAAAATGCATCTAATACGAAAAATGTATGTTTTGGGGGTGTCCGGATGATTTTGATCACGTAGGGTACATGATGTCAGTCTGAATACAAGTAGAAGATTGTGTGGTGACCTAGCTTCAGTGTTTCGTGCCCGACTGCATAGAGCGTATTTCTAATCGGTCGGTTTATTTGCCAATGATTGCCAACACTTTATAAATTTTTAATTAATGTGAACTTGATTTTGGAGTTACTGAAATCATGGTTAAGTGGCTACCGCTGTGTGTAATGTCGACAGTCTAGTTGGAGGCGTGTATAAATGTTTAAATAGTTAATATTAATAAACAAAGCAATGCACTGACCCCCTCGTCTTATTTTCTGTATTCTCCAGAAAATTTCGGCTCGTACTCCTTCCTTTGGTCTCATGCTTCGTGACCATCTGTCTTCCTGTGTGACAGGGAGAGCTGCCGATCTTCACTGCTTGCTGGCTTACAGCAGCGTGAATCTTACTTTACCGTGCGATGAAATCTAATAAAATGTGAGATGACATGGGCCGTAAGTTCCACAATATTAGAGGTTCTTGACGGTCAGTTTGTATTTTATAAAGTATTTCAAAGTTTTGGATCACTACTTACACACATTTAAAACTTCAATACACCCTATAAAATTATTTCCTGCTACGTAATTTCGCTTAAGGCGGCGGCGGAAACCTTCCATATGCCTGACGGCAGCTCGAAGCTCCTCGCCGTTAGTCAGCCATTTTGTTGTTGGGAAAAACATAGTCATCAATGGAATCCTAATCATTGGATCAAAGTTGGAACTTGTCGAGACTTGGTGAGGCTGTGACAACAAGTACCACACGGGAACGAAACACGCATCATCATTTGCTTTGATTTTTTTCTTCCTAGCATGCGTTGTGCTACACAATATTTGGTTAACTGCTGTGACTGGTGGCACGAATTCAACAAGTAGTATGCCTTCCTGTGTCAAGACAAACACAGCCTTAAGGAAAGAATTTTGTCACTCTGCAGCGGAATGCGAGCTAATATCAAACTTCCTGCGAGATAAAAACTATGTGCCGGACCGTAGCTCGGACCCGGGGATCTTTGCCTTTCGTGATAGAGTCCTGCACCAACTGAGCAACCCAAGCACTACTCACGATCCCTCCTTATAGCTTAACTTCCGCCAGGTTGTGACTAAGCTGTGTCTCCGCAATATTCTTTCTTCCAGGAGTGTCAGTCCTGCAAGTTGTGGAGGAAAACTTCTGTGACGTTTGGAAGGTGGGAGATGGGGCATTGGCGGAAGTACAG
This sequence comes from Schistocerca gregaria, assembly GCF_023897955.1. NCBI lineage: Eukaryota > Metazoa > Arthropoda > Insecta > Orthoptera > Acrididae > Schistocerca > Schistocerca gregaria. The sequence goes on along the minus strand of NC_064924.1, from coordinate 532,355,556 downwards.
AGTGAGAATGGGTACCTAGTTGTGCTTGGGTAGATCAGAAGGTAGAGCACTTGCCCGAAAAAGGCAAAGGTCTCAGGTTCGGTTCTCGGTCCGGCACACGGTTTTAACCTATCAGGAAGTTTTAATGACCACCTTCTCTAAACAATGCCGTTGCCATTCACGATTCCCGTGTTGAAGTGATGTGATCAAACTCCTTAGATAAATCTGTCTCGACGACACATGACATATGAATTCTGTAATTGAGAATCGTAGTTTTCCCTAGATATTTGGATCGTCTACTAAATGCCTGATCGTGCCAATCACTCCATCAATTCGTAAAGTTTTGGTACCTTAATCTCATAGTACAGGCATTGATAAATTTTTCATCATAAAGCGCATAATTCGAAGCGAATATCTTGACCACTTCACAGTCGGCGCGACTTCTTACCACAGTAGCCATTCCAAATCATTGTCACACATGGCAGCCGGCCGGAGTGGCCGTGCGGTTCTAGGCGCTCCAGTCTGGAGCCGAGAGACCGCTACGGTCGCAGGTTCGAGTCCTGCCCTGGTCATGGATGTGTGTGATGTCCTTAGGTTAATTAGGTTTAATTAGTTCTAAGTTATAGGCGAGTGATGACCTCAGAAGTTAAGTCGCATAGTGTTCAGAGCAATTTGAACCACACATGGCACAACATCGCACCGATTCTCATTGCTGGTGCCGGACGCGTACCGCATACAAAAGCAGCGTACTAGGCAATAGTATTGATATTCCAGTCCAATATACAAACGGCAGCAATTTCCAGAATTGATACTGTACGTTACTCTGGTACGATTCATTGCCGCTTTAAAATGTTGTTGCTTCACCAGACGAACAGTTTCAAGGCTTCCAAGATTAGTAGCATTTTTGTTAAGTATTTTTGCGACAACAGTAGAAGCAGTATTTCAAAAATAAAATTGGTTTGCAGTTTGGTAACCTATGAACAGATTCAACTCACATTAAAAAGAATCTGGTTGTATACACTCGGAAGAAGACGGAATTACTGATAAAATTTTATTTTATTTACGAAACTACAGGGAGAAATGCAGAATTTTAGTATTAATTATCGTAAATCACTAGATTTTTTTTATGGACACCGTATCTGCTGACTTGAAGATTCATGAAATTAAAAAGAAAACAATTACTGGAAATCACAGTTACGTTCATGCCCGCGTGGTGATTCCGACAAACATGACGCCCATAAGTAACGATAAATTCGGCCATAATGAATGCACATTCCCTTTGCACTATCACTTCTAAGTAGTTTACGTCCGTCTCTTAGTGACACGTTTCCTCAATCAAAGGCACATCAGAAAACTCTTTACCACCGCATAAATTTTACTGAAATTTTTAACAGTGATGTCATACACGCCATTAGTGGAAACTAACACGGTTGGCGCCAAATAGTGCCATAAATCGGATTCAGTACGTCTCTGGATTTCCGAAGATGTAGGTTGGTGGCCGAGTCATTCATGCCCTTCTACTGCCTAATATAGGTTGTATGGTCACACTGAAGTACAAAGCAGAGGAAAATAAAATCAGACATCCTGGTAGATAGCGCCACTGACCGCAGCTGGCATTTATCGGAAACGCCGAACAAATCTATCGCAACTGTCGTTAATAAATGGCTCTGATGACTATGGGACGTAACTTCTGAGGTCATCAGTCCCCTAGAACTTAGAACTACTTAAACCTAACGAACCTAAGGACATCACACACATCCATGCCCGAGGCAGGATTCGAACCTGCGACAGTAGCGGTCGCGCGGTTCGAGACTGTTGCGCCTAGAACTGCTCGGCCACTCCAGCCGGCCTGTCGTTAATAGAACTAAGTAAAATCATCCACTAGTAAATGTAATTTATCTTTGATGACTGTAGTGGGACATCTCAAACTTGCTCACGCTGTTCACATACCGTAGAATGGCGACACTGGAGAATATGAGGAAACTTTGAAACAGGCAAAATTGAGAGAAATTGCAAATAACCACGCCGTTTTTCTGCATGATATTCTTACCTGATCAACACGAACTCCCCCTACAAGATTTCGGAGAGTCTTTTTCTTCGGCTACTGCCTTTGTCCCGAATCTTGCGCAGGGTCGGCAGGGTTTAGTACGGAATTGGCATGGTTAATTTGAGGCCGGAAGCCCTTCCTGCCACCATCCCATACCCCCCAGGATGGAATTAGCGTACCCCAGCTGTCTGCATCTAGTGTAAATCATGAAATAGTGTGAATGTGTTTCAAATGTCTGCGAGTCGTGTAACTGAGGCTGAACGTGGGGACCAGACTGGTATTCACGTAGTGGGATGTGGAAAACCGTCTAAAAACCACATTCAGGCTGGCTGGCACACCGGCCCTCTTCGGTAATCCGCCGGGCTGATTCGATCCGGGACTGGCGTTCCTACCCGAGTCCAGGAAGCAGCGCATTAGAGCTCTCGGCTAACCTAGCAGGTACAAGATTTCGGAGAGTAATTGCATTTAGTTTGATTTCCTCCCCCACCCCCCCAACATAAATTTGTCTTTTTACCAATGGCACTGCACTGAAAATATTTGCACAGCAGTGTAGAAGTTAATGGTATGCGCTACGTTTTGTTTGGTCACTTCACTACTACCCTCAAGCTTACATCCAGTACTGCTCTGCTCCCTTCTACCCTGGGGTCGTTTTTATGGCAGTTTTAGTTGTACGTTAACAGTGATACACGATAGTATGGACAGAAAAAAAACGAATGAAAAGTTTGTCTACATGCATCACGTGTATGGGTCGCTATATAGAGGTGTTCCTGCAGTTACGGTAACCACACAGCACCGTAATAAAAATGTACGTTTTCCCTCTGACAGTGGTTGTTTTACTCTGTGTTTCATACTTGTATTCTAAAGTTTGGTGACTGCGTATTATAGGCTTTTTCACTGTCGTGAAGCTATTTTCACAGAAAAAAACTAAGTGGAGCAACAAACAGAAAAAGAATCGTAATTGTGTTACTACTCTGCGCTGACAGACAAGATAGCACACGTCCTTGTGCCAAAATAGTCACAAAATAACCGTTAACAATGTCCGAAATGTTGTCGGTTGGTTTCAGATTCAATCACTACAGTAATTTTCTCTATCAAGAATATTAAATCTAGTGAAAAAAAGTTTTCATTCTAACTGTAAATAGCGAACTAGGTGAACGCGTGGGTCATGAAATGTAGTTGTCTGACGCTTTACCAAGATTCATTTGCATTTTTTCCACAAGCAGTGTACCGTGTACCGTGAAGAGTTACATGCAGTCGGCTATGTGCAGGTATATAACAAGCAAAGACTTGGAAGACGGTATATGTTGCAACTGCACATGGAAGCTTCTAGGTCTCTTTACTCGTACGCTCCGTCTGTGACTAACGCGGGAGACGTGCTCCAGCACACCGCTACCATAGCTAGAGCCCTAATAACTCGCAGTGATTCACGCAGTCTAGATGCAGCGTCGCGCCAAGTGATTATGAAGAGACTGAGTACTTACGTTGTGCCAAACGCTAACTGATAAGCTTTTACTCTTGCTTACCTGGAAGAAAGAAACAACCGTGAAGAGTAAAGACATTATTTTCCGCCACTTTCCTAATGTAAATATGTAAATTAGAAGCTAATTTACAATTCTGTGTATGTTTTAAACTTACATCTTACCTGGAAAGCATAGAGATGGAATCAGCTGAGATTTTTTTTTACAAACCATGCTGCTATTCGCCTGATGCGATTTAGCAAAACTACAACAAACGTGAAACAAGTAGCGCCATACGAAACGAACACCTAAGTAGCCCTTACGTCTTTCGGTAATTCCCACTTAGAGACTTTTACCTCTGAGGCTTCTTGTGAGGTAAATGTCACACAGAGCAAACTGCGTATACAATAACGTTACAACGAAAACAAATTTTATGTATTCGAGCTTACTGAACATACACTTATTTTCTCCGAAGAAAATAAAAACATAGAATGGAAAAACCTGTAAAAGATATTAGAACGGGATCAAAAATATGGCACGATGTCTACAATAGCTTTGTGCGTACGTCCTACATAATAGCAAAGAACTAAGAGAACAATAATGACCCACCTTACACTGACGAACTCTTTTAGCCAAAGGAAACAGTTTTAGTAGTGAAGATAATGGGGGTCAAATTTCATGATGCCGTAGCTGGTAGCAACTAGTAGCGCCCCTTGGAATTCGCACATCGCGCTCCGTGTGGCTCAAACTCACTGAATATGCATGAATCAAATACGACACACGTGAACGTGTCACAATAACCGCTAACATGAGCGTGCACGCGCACGCATTAGTATTCTCATGTACCTGCCAATAAGCGGAACACGCTGCTGCAAGGGGTGTAGGAAAATGAAAGGGATGGGGGAGATAGAAAGAGAGACAGGGAGAAGAGAGACAGAGAGAGAGGTAGAGAGATAGAGAGGAGGACGCGATGTAGGCTGTGCACAGGCGTCTACTATCGACGGCGTAGGCTCAGTGCGACGTTTGAGCCTGCCATCGAGTGCGTCTACCTCTCACGTGCATAGCGCAGAAATAGTGATTTGATAATGACGTATGTGTACATTCTCCTTCTCCTTTTTTAATTACGCTCAGTTAAAGAGTGCTGTTGAACTAGTTAACTTGGTCTCACAGCTTCCTTTTCTTCTTCTCTTCCCAAAATCTCTTCATTAGTTTTCTGTGTTGTTTCTTTCGTCTGGCCACTTATTTCCAATGTGTTTTTAGTTTTCCATGCAAATGTGTGATTTGCAACAACTGCTACTACTAAATTTTTTACTATATTATTATTATTTAATGCTTCAAGACCTTTAGTCTGCCGTCGAGGTGCTGTGAGGGACGATAAGTTCCCTGAATAAGAGAAATAGACTTTCCATATCAGAAAAATACCATTCACTATGAATATACTACGTAAATAAACAATTTTTTGTCGAATTAGAACTGGTCTGTTTGTGTGCTACACAACCTAATACTATTTAATCTAAAAAATATACAAATGTAATGAAAAATGAATACGTGATTGATATGATTAATATGACAATTTAGCTTTTACATGGGAACATCGGTCATGTTACATATTTTGGGAACACTTCCTTAATTCAACCACAAAGTAGGGACGGAGAAGAAATGAAGAAAGTAATGAAGGAATATCGTTGAAGACATCACGAACAGCAATGAAGACATTTGTACTAAAATGGAGGTTACATTCAGCTCCATAGGAATGAGCACTGTAAAAGTACAGTACGCGTACATTTGACAATTTCCTTATGGGAATTCGGACACCCAGGCGGGAATGATGGTAATGACGCTAATACGGCCGGCCGCTGTGGCCGAGCGGTTCTAGGCGCTTGAGTCCAGAACCGCGCTTCTGCTGCGGTCTCAAGTTCGAATCCTGCCTCGGGCATGGATGTGTGTGATGTCCTTAGTTAGGTTTAAGCACTTCTAATTCTAGGGGACTGATGACCTCAGATGTTAAGTCCCATAGTGGTCAGTGCCATTTGAACGATTTGATCCTAATATGGTAGATAAAGTGGGGGGGGGGGGGGGGGGGGGCAAAGGGACTGATGCCCCCAGTGGTATATAAATTGTCAATTGAGAGTTAACCTAGATAATTCTAGAGAGAGATCAACGTTCCAGAGTTAGGGCCTTTCTGCTTCTTCCACCAGGAAGCTACTATCATATAAACAAATTACCTCAAACACCTCGTAGGTCTGACGCACCGAAGTAAATGTTTCAAGGATAATTTAAGACCGTTTGCCTGATGAAATTTATGAAAAGTAGAAGCTCCTACGATGTATTAACTCCATGAGCCGATGCTGATATATTACTTATACATTATGTAATATATATGGTCTATATAACTGGGTTACTAACAAAAAATAGTACTATAAAATGCAGTAATAATATCCTGTATGTACAAACACCAAAAATATTAACATTAAAACAAAAACTCAGAATTTGCAGGTCTTTCTGTTATGTGGTTATGGTGTGAGATCTGACTGTAAAATTTCAAACGACAATAATTATGCCGAGGAAAACTTTATTTGATAAAAATCGATAGCAACGCTCTGTATAGATACCAACTCGACAGTAACCCGGTAACGGGGCCAATCTCAATACAAATTCTCTTTGACCAAGAAAACCACTGAGGTGTTTTTGACAGCTGTTTTGTTGCAGGAACAGGTAAGAATTATTATTACCACCATCACATTGGTCTTGGCGTGGTTGTGAAATACTGCAGTTTCTTTTCTTGTGACCGATACAGACAATCTGAATGGTACACTGTTGTTGCATTTCATGCGGCAATATGCAATGCTTTCCAACATTAAATTTTTCACCCGCTTCAAAGGATTAATAATGGATGATACTAGCAGTACATGAACAGCGGATCAGAATTTTCTTACTCACCATCCAACTATCATGAACTACGGTGGTGATTGTGTAATATCCATTTTCATTGTACACTCCTGGAAACTGAAATAAGAACACCGTGAATTCGTCGTCCCAGGAAGGGGAAACTTTATTGACACATTCCTGGGGTCAGATACATCACATGATCACACTGACAGAACCACAGGCACATAGACACAGGCAACAGAGCATGCACAATGTCTGCACTAGTACAGTGTATATCCACCTTTCGCAGCAATGCAGGCTGCTATTCACCCATGGAGACGACCGTAGAGATGCTGGATGTAGTCCTGTGGAACGGCTTGCCATGCCATTTCCACCTGGCGCCTCAGTTGGACCAGCGTTCATGCTGGACGTGCAGACCGCGTGAGACGACGCTTCATCCAGTCCCAAACATGCTCAATGGGGGACAGATCCGGAGATCTTGCTGGCCAGGGTAGTTGACTTACACCTTCTAGAGCACGTTGGGTGGCACGGGATACATGCGGACGTGCATTGTCCTGTTGGAACAGCAAGTTCCCTTGCCGGTCTAGGAATGGTAGAACGATGGGTTCGATGACGGTTTGGATGTACCGTGCACTATTCAGTGTCCCCTCGACGATCACCAGAGGTGTACGGCCAGTGTAAGAGATCGCTCCCCACACCATGATGCCGGGTGTTGGCCCTGTGTGCCTCGGTCGTATGCAGTCCTGATTGTGGCGCTCACCTGCACGGCGCCAAACACGCATACGACCATCATTGGCACCAAGGCAGAAGCGACTCTCATCGCTGAAGACGACACGTCTCCATTCGTCCCTCCATTCACGCCTGTCGCGACACCACTGGAGGCGGGCTGCACGATGTTGGGGCGTGAGCGGAAGACGGCCTAACGGTGTGCGGGACCGTAGCCCAGCTTCATGGAGACGGTTGCGAATGGTCCTCGCCGATACCCCAGGAGCAACAGTGTCCCTAATTTGCTGGGAAGTGGCGGTTCGGTCCCCGACGGCACTGCGTAGGATCCTACGGCCTTGGCGTGCATCCGTGCGTAGCTGCGGTCCGGTCCCAGGTCGACGGGCACGTGCACCTTCCGCCGACCACTGGCGACAACATCGATGTACTGTGGAGACCTCACGCCCCACGTGTTGAGCAATTCGGCGGTACGTCCACCCGGCCTCCCGCATGCCCACTATACGCCCTCGCTCAAAGTCCGTCAACTGCACATACGGTTCACGTCCACGCTGTCGCGGCATGCTACCAGTGTTAAAGACTGCGATGGAGCTCCGTATGCCACGGCAAACTGGCTGACACTGACGGCGGCGGTGCACAAATGCTGCGCAGCTAGCGCCATTCGACGGCCAACACCGCGGTTCCTGGTGTGTCCGCTGTGCCGTGCGTGTGATCATTGCTTGTACAGCCCTCTCGCAGTGTCCGGAGCAAGTATGGTGGGTCTGACACACCGGTGTCAATGTGTTCTTATTTCCATTTCCAAGACTGTATATTAGTATCTTTTATGTAGTTGTCCGGATCGTTAGTGAGTGTATGATCTGTTACTAAGATCAGAGATTTGTATGCCAGTTAATCGCTGCGTTAGCCAGAAGTCATTCTTTTAATACGTTTTGTGTGCGTCGCTGTGACGATCAGTCTCTCTAGTGGAGACACTAAGAACAGTCGCGTGGCCCTTCTTAAGATATAGTTATACCGTCACGCAGTAAACGGACAAATCGCCCGTTTCCTTTGTTCTGTCGGTCGTTTACATCATTTGTTAATGGAAAAGATTACGCTGACGAACGATTTAAGGTAACTATATATTGCATAATATACTCTCATAATGACATCTATCAAGACGCGTCAACAAATGAGGGAATACGCCATAACGATTTTCAGAGGAATAATAAAGACTACGTTACTTTGTGCTCTTAGCTTCTTCAGAAGCTTTACGTAATTCTTTTGTACGTAGTATGTGAGATAACGATTTTGGAATATATAATCTATCACTGCAATCACATTTCCAGGTTTTCTGTTACAAATGTGTAGGTACTATGAATGACCAGAAGTTACAAGAAGAGTTCTCTCATCTGAAGTTGTATCACGTGTGACGCCCGGATCTCACGGTTAGGTGCGGTGTGACGCGAGTGTAGGGACGACATCCGATCAGTCTGCTACGAACAGGTGCAAAGTCAACATGGCAGCGTCGCGAGTTAACAGACTGTGGCATGATAATCAGTGCAAGGCGTGTGCGTCAAAGCATATCGAAGATTACACTAGAAATCTGATTTCCGAGGTCGATAGTTTTTAGGGTTTATCTTCAATATCGCAGGGACAATGCTTCCATGCGCATAAAGCCCCGTACTGGACTATCGCAAGTGTTTGAGGAACGGACGTCACTTCCTCTTAGCGGACCGATACGATGCGATCGAAGGTCTTCTGACTGTCGCAACGCCAACGATTTGAATGCGGGACGTCAGGAAACCCATTTCTAGTAGGCCAGTACGGAGACAAAAGCACCGCACGAGCTTCGGCAGCCGACGAACGACTCACATCCCAGCGCATTCGCATGCCATGGATTTTGCCACCTTTCTCTCTTCTTCCAAGCACTCTGCTATTTCCTGAACGTGTAGAGATGTGATGACACTGTATATAAGGCTGCCACGCCAAGAAATAATGAGAGGGCTAGATACATGTAAATGCAACAGCCAATACAGCCTTGTCCGAATGAAAACACGCGTCCTTTTGCAGACGCTACAGAGTAAAACAGGTCAGTCCTCTGTGATAATAACCAGAAAGACTGTCACGGAAAGGTAATGGGCCGTCCTTCATATCCAAACACTCGGGAGTTGTCCAGGCGTGATTGACAGACGATATGTTTTTAGTTGTCCAAACGGATGTAAGATTCCATGTTCATGCACAGCCTTTTGATTTCTCATGTTAGGCGCGTGACACAAGGACCGCGTGTCCAACGTCTCACGGGAATTAACACGGGCGAGTCAGCATCGGATCGCCGCATACTATCCTGGAATCATAAACACTTCCCAGTGCTGTTACAGACGCTTTTGGGGGCTTTCTCCGAGCTGGACAGCATGAAATAACCAGAGTTCTCTGTAAAAAAAGATTGCAGTATACCGTTCACGTGCCTGTCAGAAGCTGTTGTTCGGAAAGAAAAGACCAGTCCATTAATTCGTATTGCACAAACTGTGCTCCACTGTCCTGTTTCTTCATCACGCAGAGGCCGTTATGTAACTGGTAAGGATTTTGAGAACCGCGTCGTTGACTGTTCTGGGAGTTCACGTACCCAGTAAATACAACGACGCTCCATTAGAAAAACGAGCATTTCATGCTCAACCTCTCCACGTACAGAGTACAGTAGCCAGTTACAATACTGACATCGAACACCGATATGTATCTAAATTAGTAAATCGTACTACTTTGAGCACACCTCTGTGGGCAGATGCCACTTCACTTATCAGACTGAAGTGTCGAACGACACGATTTTCCTGGACATCTTCATAACGCCGCTCCTAACTCCTCCAGTTTTGTCGCAGATGAATCCTGTTCTCCACCTGCCAAAATTTCAGAGCACCGCCTAAAAAAATGGGACCGTCAACCCGATAATACAAAGGAAACATCTGTCTCATTCGGGATTACTGCTTTATTACAATATTTTAAAGTGCAGAGGCGCCTAATATTGCGGCCTGGTATTTTTCAGCTTTCTAGTGCGACACGTGGATTTCACGTTGCTCACGTTTCACTAGAACCAGAGACCATGTTTGTCAAAACACACATTTTTTAAAAATATAGCTCTAAAAGAGCTAACAGATCGCAAAAAGACGACACGAGATGTCACTGAAACTCCTTTAATTTCATAACGCGTTTCTGGAGTAGCCCATCATCAGATGACCTGATAAATTAATAACAAATTTTTTACATTACAAATGTGAATGCATGCAGAAACGCGTTGATACAGGCACAAATGTATGAAAACTAAAATTCGTAATTTTTCTGCATAAATACTTAGCGCAACACAACATAATTGCAATGCTATGACGAAATCTTTCGACTTTTAAGGACCATGAAGATACTATATTCACATAAAGAGAGAAACACTCACAGCTAGCTGACGAATGAATATAGCGGTCCTCAACACCACATACGTAAATTCGCTTAAACTAGATGGCGTATAAAAGGTGGCGTTGCAGCCCACGATAAACGACAGTAAAACATGACTTTTTAACAAGATTTTTTACAAGAAGAACAATAATTTATAAGAATTCAAAATTTTGTATATTTCAAGTGAAGATAGAAGCAAAGGATAAGAAATTAAGGTACAGAGATTAAACTTAAACATAAAATCGCAGTTACGAAATAACTCGTTGTATCTGACTTTGTGTACGTCACAATTAATACTGGAGGTAGTACATTTGTACTAGTGAGAATTCCAAAAGGCAAATTAAGCTAACAGCTCTTCCAAAATGCTGGAAAACCGTTGTCCATTAATTTTTCAGTGATTAACTGTCCGGGTTGGTACGAAGATGTGCATAAATTTCAAGGCCTTCTAAAAAATGCAGTCCGCTGGCTTTGGATTCAAAGTGTATGATATTTCAACTATTCGCCCTTCAAATGACAGCCTAGGGCACTGCTATTACTTGCGTCATAATTGTGGGTCCTGTTCTTGTTTTAAAATCCCTTCCCGTTTGACCTGTGTAAATATTGTCACAAGATTCGCACCTAATCCTATAGGCGCCGGCATGACTCAGTTTATCTATTTTTTTCATCCAAATTACGGCGTAGAAACAATCCAAGTTTTTGCTTTGTACGGAACCCAACCTGCACTTTAATCTTCCTGAAAGCATTGGCAATTTTGTCTTACCAGAGGCCCATATCTGACATGGAAATGTGGGTGGCCTTATCTTTAAGTGAAATTGTCTGCCTTTCTAGTTAAAACTTCACTACCCGATAGAATACTGAAGAAAAATTGCGCGTTTTTGTGCAGCTGGGTGTCACGAATCAGCCGCAAGAATTAGAGCTGTTGTAGCTGGCTTACGAAAAAGACTATTCAGCGCTGAGCCCGCCCTTGAAATTTTCAGATATAAGAAATTCAACGAACGCTCAAATTCTACCGTAGGCTGAATTTTTTATGCAGACCATTAAAAGATGTGCTAAAAACTGAACTTCAGCGTCTAGTGTAAGCGAGGTTACCTATGCGGTGTTCAGTCACTGTATTCATTTGACAGCTAGTTGTCAGTAGTTCTTTCTTTATGAGAATATGGTAATTTCATGGTCTTACAAGTCGAAAGACTTCGTCACAGAATTGTAATTTTATAGTATTGCGCTACGTACTTCTTTAAAAACATTTTATGAATTTTGGTTCTCTAATCTTTTTGCCTGTATTTTTACAATTTCAATCCAAAAATGTTTTATTAATTTAATAGGCCACCTGATGAGAGGCTGTGCGCGAAACTTCTTATACCAATAAAGGAGCTCCAGTAATAATCTAGTGACTTCTTCTTCCGATCTATCAGGGTTTTTAGAATCATACTCACAAAAAAAAACATTAACAATGGTCACCTTCCTCACTTACGACTTTCAGTAGTATTTACAAAGCATAATATCCGGTAACTGAATACTGATGTTGCCACGAACAGAATTTTAGTGATGTTTTATATGGCAGAATGCCAACCATTGCTTTTCCGCTCTATTTCGATCGGGCAACAGAGTATTCAGCACAAACGGGCGTTCGTAACGACGCAAAATTTTTGTTCAGTATCAGCATTTCTCTGTTCATTCCTCCTCCTCCTCCTCCTCCTCTTCCTGTTTCCAGTGCAGCGTTCAAGTAAGACTGACCCATCATACACTCGAAATCTGAAGATAAAGCGACGAAGTGTTTGTTTTTGTGATGCTGGTGGAGTCCATGCTGCGCTAAACGATGTCATGGGTTTCACGCAAGTTATGAGTGGATATCTAAATACGAAAATAGTGTCGTTCATCAGTTATGAAATGTTCATAGCAATGTCGTAACAGCTAATGAAAGTAGTGCTTTACTAACAGGTAGCATAAGCGAAGGTAACGACGCTTATTCGTTGGACCTTACACTCCTTTCCCGTGCAGGACAGGTGACTGCAACTTGTCGATGAACGTGGCCGTGGCTGGCGGTTAGCACCGGCTAACGGCTTGGCTGTGCAAATGAACAGGTGGTCCCCTCTGCAGCCGAGCTCGTGCAGAATGGAGCGACCTGAGCCGGGCACTGCCCGTTCACACTAGAGCAGTAAATGCCTGCGGGAAGAGTAGAGAATGATCTGTCTGATACCTTCAGCATCCTTACCAGTTGTCACCACTGCTCGGTGTCACTTACAATGGATTTCTCAAATCGTAATCCCTCAGAGTAGAGCCTCTAGGAGTGTAGCAAGTAGCCAACATATCGACTTGATTTTACTGACTTTAATATAATAAAGCAAATTATGAAATATTTTGATACCACAGTATTCACGTGACATGTTTTAGCCGAAGATATTACTTTTAAGGATGTGTGTTAGGCTACAACCCACTAAGAATGATGCACTCTCCCTCATCACGAAGCTTATGTTCATGAACCAAAAACACACACACACACATACCATCTTTCCTTACACACAATTTTTATGTCATTGTTTTTGATTTTACGCGAGCATTGCCAAAAAGTGTATTTCTCGCCACACGTTTCGCAAGTAGCTGTAATAAAAGCGTTCAAGGGTAGCAGCCCTCTCAGCGGTCACATCGCCGTTTCTGCTCCAGCTCGGCTATCCATGTTTCGTCTTGCCATTGCTGGCCAACAGACACGTAGTGGCACTATTCATGTGTCATTTCTTCAAGGAAGTCAACTTCCTGCGTTGTCTGTTCTTTCATTTTGAAAAACACATCATTATTTAGTAATTAGTGAACGGTGTCTGCTAAAGTTAACTCAACAATAAATGATTTTAATTTGGCACACGGATGTTAAGCCTCTCTCATCAAACTGGAGTACGCATTCAGTTCTCAATCAGAATTTATAAAATTGAAATTTTACTTAACGAGGAATTAAATAAATAGTAGTTGTCAATTGGTAACTGATGAAACAAGTTAAAAAAAATTTTTCAATATATGGAAAATTTATTCCCAAAAGCCCTTTTTTTTAAACAGCTATAAAATTATAATCAGAAAGCACCCTGTAAATATCAAGTTACAGTTTATTCAGAGGCAGAAATAATATATTTTTTCTTTTTTTGGACAGTATGAGCTTTCGGGCTGAGAACTTTGCTCCTCCCTTTTAACACGGCCGCAGTCACGACCGCTCACAACAACGTCTGAAAGACTGCACTGGTGCAAATCTGCAACACACCAGCTTACTTTAAACTAAAAATTTTAACAACTCACACAAACACATAAACTATGCACCCAGTATTAGGGATGGAAATGGTACAAAACAGACACATTAAAAATTATTTGCTACTGAATGTGCAACTTGTATTTAAAAGAACTCTTACGGTGGAAGGGTGGCAACTTTATATACTAAAATGACCATTTAAATAAAAACCCATGAAATGCAGTCTTACATAAAATGTACTAACATGCTCTACATTACACATAGACCACCTCTCAAGATAAAAACATATTTCAGAAATTCGGCCTTTACACCTTAAGCAATAAATTCGTTAACACCGAATCCGACAATCATGACAGAGGCAGCTATTAAGGCATGGCAGACCGACAGACAGACAGACAGACAGAGAGAGAGACAGACTGACAGACACTAACTGCCTAACAAATGCGGACGAGAGACAGACGAGCTAGCTGGGGACGAGAGACTGACCAAGAAAAGTAGTAGAATTCAACACATAATGAAACAACATGACGAATCACTTAGCTTCTAATAAACTGCTATGTCTGGCGAAGACCTGGCGCAGCACCCCCAAAACGCTCTCCCGAACCATCCGCTGCCAGCCACTTCAACGGACGCAGGAAAGCGAGCCGATCTCCCGTCTCACCGCGTCGCAGCTGGCACCGGCCAGACCGATGTCCTGGGTTCACTCCTGTTGCTCTCGTGTCGGCCGCGAAGCCACTACCCCTCGCTATACGGCGTGGCCCACTGGCCTGACGTGGCGACCTCACATGCGCCGACGCTCAACACGGACAAGTCATCTTGTGTCCCAGTGCGCGACCGACCAACCGATCGATCCGACCGCGAATGCCCATTGCCTGAACAAACTCGAGCAGACTGGTGGCCTAACACATACTAGCACTCCGGACGACAGACACTAACTGCCGCACAAATGCGAACGAGAGACAGACCAGCAAATGGTGATGCGAGACTGACCCAGACTCACTGCGACTGACCAACCGACTAGACTCGCCCAGACTGACAGACTGCCTCCTTGGCTCCAACTGACCTCTTGGCGAGTTTTTTTTTTCTTTATTGTATTTCAATTCCCCATCGGGGCGGGCTGTCAGCAGCACATGCGCTGCTCTTCAGCCGAAAGACAAAGAACAAACAAACAGAAGACATTTAAAAATAACAAAAGGGGAACATCATGGAAGGCGATAGACTAAAAAAAAGGGTGACTGTAAAATGGAGATAAAAAACTGTTTAAAAGTAGCGCACACAAAAAGCCATACACTGTGGCAATTAAAAGAACACAAGGCACAGTATGACTGGAGAATAAAAATTTTCGACAGATGGCGTAGCACATAACAAACACTGACAGCGAACCTCAAGGCAGTACACAATTAAAATCACACCTCTTGACTCACAGGAGAAACAGCACTAAACACAACACTGACGTGGCACACTGACGATAATCAAAACGGAGGATCTGCCAGGTGCAAGGAGATGAGGGAGACGGGAAGAAGGGAGGCTCTCAGCGAGTTTTTTTTTCCTTTATTGATTTTCAATTCCCCCCTCCCCCCCCCCCAAAGGGGGCAGGCTGGCAGCAGCTTAGTACGCTGCTCTACAGCCTACAGACTTTAAAAAAAAGAAACGAAGAAGAAAAGAAACAAGAAAAACAGGCGACAAAACGGTGACTTATAGTGTAAAGTGGCGGAAAAATGCGGGAAGTTAAAACAGAAAGCAAAAGTGGTTGGCAATGTTAATAAAAGAGACAGGAATCAGACAAGTAACATAGTACACACACAATTAAAAAAAAAAAACCTCGTGACAGTCTGGTTTCTGTTCGCAAGAGATAAAAAGCACACCCAGTGATAGTATGATGGCCGTTCGCAACACTTCCCAAAAAACACAACATGAACACTCACTGTAAAACACTCACTGTAAAACACTGCACGAAAATGGCAGCACAAAGATGACACTCCTGAGCCAAAGGCAGATGGGGGAGAGAGGTACCTGGAGGATGGGGAAGAACAAGGAGGGAGGAAGGAAAAAAAACGAGAAAGGGGGGGGGACCAAGGAGGGAGAGGACTAATAAAGGGGGAGAGGGGCAGGGCAGACGTGAGAGGAACTGAGAAGGGGCAGAGGAGGGAAATGCAAAACGACTCAGTGGTGAGAAGGGGGCAGAGAAAGGGGAAGTGGGGAAAAAAGAGGATGGAAGGGGGGGGGGGGAGAGGGAGCCCAGGAAAAGGACAGAGGAAAGGAGGGGGAGTGAGGATCAGAGTTGATAGGAAGGATAAATGGAGGGAGAGAGGGTATCATCCGGGAGGGGGAGTTGATGGAAGCCACCTTGGGAAAGGAAAAGAAGGGTGTACAGATGGAGAGTAGGAGGGACACAACAGTGAAGACGTGGCAGGGGACGGGGCTCTTGGCGAGCTTACAGCGGCCCTAAAATAAACGCGAACAGGCAACCTTTTCCCCTTTCCCACCAGAGGGAGACACCACAGCTGCGATTGCCACAGCGGCGCCACCGCCAGAAACGGAGGGCGACTGTTTACACTATGCGCTGCGGCGCGCTCTTCAAAACAGCAAATTTTACCACGGCTCAGGGTGTATCCTATGAAACAGAGATTGGGAAGTGTGGAACAAAACACTAAGAGTGAAATTTAATTTGAACTGCATTGAATATATATTTTCCGTAATCAAATTAACAGGAACGTAACACATTTACATGAAACATAAAAAGTGCTGCTTCCTGGTTTGGACAGTTAAGTAATCATAAAAGTTAATTAAATTGCTCGCCTGAGGGGCTTGCAACTCGTTGAATATGCGTAAGGAATGAGAAGAGCGTATTAAAGAAAACACACTCACAGTCTCCACATCCACACCAACAAGACACAGAAAGAAGAAAAGAAACTTGAAGCATGTAACATGAAATACAACTCCCACAGAAACCGCAGAGGTTTCTTCAGCCGGCCTAATGTCACGCAGAAAATTCATCCGTGGAATGAGATGAAAGCTGCAATCCGGAATGTAATTCACTTACTTGCAGGAATATGGACGAAGCTAACACAGATCAGAACGGACCACGTGTCCCAAGCCGCGCAAAACCAAACCAATAAAAGTACAAGATTCCGAGAAGTCGGTTAATTCACGAAATGAACCACATTCACAAGTAAATTATTGCTAAACCGCTGCAGCCTAAAGCTGATACCGAGAGCTGAGGGCTCTCGAAACCGTTACTGAACACGTGGAACCGAATGAACAAAGGGACGCACACCAAGCAGATATAAAATGCTGAACACAGATGAAAACTGAAGAAAGGTAGAATAAAACAAGAAACGCAAACACGCACATATTCATACCGATGAATGCGAATCCTAACAGTAATAATCAGCGATAATCCTCAAACCGCGCTCCCCGACTTCTAAGCTCTGACTGAACGCAGCCACTATTCATGAAATTGAACTATCACAAAAACTATCATTCCATACATCGAATAAAATACCATGCATGATTATTAATGCGCGAGGCTGCGAGAGAAAGTAGTTACGAGTTCAGCGAGACTAAAACTTGCACACATTCAGCTGCCATGCTCAGCTACTACAAACCAGCTCCTAACAGTAACCTCTCTCACCAAATTCTCAGAACCGAGTGACCAGCACCCTGCTCAAATCGTTGCTCATGCGAGGGTAGCGGGTAGCGGTATCCCTCTTTGAGCTTACAGCGAAGTTTTCTAAACTGCCACAGTAGCAGACAAGGAGTTTAACCGTCATCAGGAACTATGAAAACTCAATATACATATGTATTCAATCACTCTGTCATTTTAAGATGTTAGGAACGAGAAAGAAAGTGTTACAATATAAGTACAGCGTAACTGAGTGTGGTAAAGGTGCCGGCCGCGGTGGTCTCGCGGTTCTAGGCGAGCAGTCCGGAACTGTGGGACTGCTACGGTCGCAGGTTCGAATCCTGCCTCGGGCATGGATGTGTGTGATGTCCTTAGGTTTAAGTAGTTCTAAGTTCTAGGGGACTAATGATTACAGCAGTTGAGTCCCATAGTGCTCAGAGCCATTCGAACCATTTTTTGTGGGAAAGGTATAGGAAGCACAGATACGTAATAAATCAACATATGGATATAAAATAGACATAGAATAAATACGAATTCCGCGAAAGTATGTAGTTGTGGCAGACTGAAACACACTCGGCTTCAGATTGTCTCTCCTGGCATGTGAATGCACCGAAAATGTAAGTTGCTAAAAGACATGTGAAGTTACGTTAAATCTTATTAAAACATTATGAAAGGGCCCAAACAGAGACACTTGATCAGATAATTGCGCCTCCTTGGGCTTATGTAGCTACATTACAATAAAAAGATAAATTCGTTTTACTCAAAATATGTTGTTCCTCATATCGCTGTACAGAGGGGTGGGGGGGTGGAGGTGGGGGGGCGGGGGGGAAGAAGGCGCGCGCACACACACACACACGCGCGCGCGCGCACAGTGACGTGTGGGTCATAATGTGCTGTTGGTGCTCTTGTCTTTTCACGAAACTCTTAATACAGTGCACAAGGATCGGATTTGGAAACCTACATAAGAGACTCTGGGCAAAATTGTTAAATAATTTCCCGTTTCTAGAAACTCGTACAAAAAGGACTCCTAAGGTGGTCGCGGCTCTGACTACTGAAGAGAGAAAAAGAAGACACACGCAAGCACAAACTTCCGAGACAAACTGGCGTCAAGTATGTGGTCCTGCGCATCTCTCCTAGGGTTCATTTCAATGACTGGAATGACCTGTCCTTCTCCTAATCACGTGAAAGACTACGTTGTTCCAGCGACCTACTCTGGGAAGATCTTCGTTGTGTCCACTGCAAACAAACTTTCAGTTTTTATTCGACTTTTAACGTAGCCCAAAACAGTGGAGGTTGGGGGAAGAGACCAAACAGCTAGGTCATCGGTCTCATCGGATTAGGGAAGGATGGGGAAGGAAATCGTCCGTGCCCTTTCAAAGGAACCATCCCGGCATTTGCCGGGAGCGATTTAGGGAAATCACGGAAAACCTAAATCAGGATGGCCGGGCGCGGGATTGAACCGTCGTCCTCCCGAAACAGTGAAACGTAATGATAAACGTTAGTCAGTTTCAAGGTACTAAGTGTCATTTTATTGATAGCAATAGAGTGGCAAGTAAGTTGTGGGAAGCCCTCACTTCAGATACATCAGTTTCATCTGGATCTATATTCAGAAAAACATAAGCCATCCAGAATTTACAAGCGATTTACCGTGCACTTCTTCCAAAATAAACAGTAGAGGCGCTGGCGTTGCAGAGTGTGCAGTAAACTCATTGGTAATTCTATTCAAATGTTAGTACCTTACGTGGAGATTAAAAATAGGTATTTTCGAATAATACTGTTAAATTGTCCAGAAGCGTATTAAAATATTTATCAATATCCTTTTCTCTGAGCTGCAGCCCACAAGAGTGGTAGCAATGAAGCAATTTATTATGTTAGGAACTTGAACATCAGTTTTTAATCTGAATGATATTCAATTGCTAGTGCTTACTAGATTTCTGAAATGGGTAATACGACCACATTTGTTTGAAAAGATTAGAGCCATGCAAACTGTTTTGGCAATACCCGCACGTTTTCGCTTCCCCCCCCCCCCCCCCCCCCCCCCCTCCGGGCCGATGTTTACTGCAAAAGGCGTAATGGAACTTATATGCGTGGCATATGTAATGTGACATAAAAATGCGTTTCACAAAATTTTATGCGTACGTGTTTACCTCCGTCTGTAAACTTAAAACTTGTGAAGTTAATGTGAGGGGTTATTCGTAAAAAAAAAGCATAACTGCATCGGTTTCTTTCCCTTAAGTATAAGGGGTGCGCAAAAATTCAGTGCTCATACTGCAGATATGATTACGGAGACGATGATAAATAAATTGCGTTAAGCAACCAGGTGTCCGAAATGCATACTGAGTGAGTACGGAGTATCCAGGAGTTCATTAGGTGTGTCAGATAAAACAGTAGTAAATGTGTGGTCAGTCATTTATTGTTCTGATCAGTGTCACGACAAGTGTTTAGAATTAGCACTTAACTTCAGCGCAGCGGCCGCGTTAATGTAGTGAGGCCTCCCGTGTTCGATGAAAAACATGTGGCGTGTTCCTTTTGTGTGTGACCGTTGCAAGAACCTTTGCAACTATTTCCTCCTCAGAGTCCACATGGGGTAGAATACACTTTGGTTTTCACGTATTTCCAGACAAAGAAGACTGATGGGGTGACGTCCAGGGATCTTAACAAAGAAATGTACAGGTCCTCTCCTTCGCCACGGGCTTGCTTGCTGCTCACATAATATGCGTCACATGGATGCTTAATGAAATATATTTGTTGTTGGCTCGATCGTAATATGTCACTGTGAGCATTACATTTTTGATATATAACGGGTTCTGGCTGGCAGCACAACAACCATGTATATAATGTTTTTGTTCATGAACGGAACCAAAACATTTTCCGCTGATACTGGCCACTGATTGAAAATTCCAAATTCCCTGGATGGCTTCCTTGGGGTTGAATTGATCTGCACAGCATGAATACATAACTGCAAGTATGTTTAGAACAGATGAAGAAAACCATCCGATGTTATCCTTGAAATGAATATAGCGCAATGACGTTCTATGCTACAGTTGACGACATATGACACCGAATGTAAGCAGTCTTTGTTTACGTTGACTTGACCCACACAACATAAAAAAATGGAAACATCAATTTAAATATTATAGCAACGGACAGAGTCACTTTTAGGAAGGATGAACTAATAATATTGTTTCGTTTCTTCCTATATTTACATTCCAGGTACGTACTGCATGGGCAATTTTAAAGCCCACATTCATGCCAGATACATTGGGTTCCGATCTTAACTCTGTGACGCTGTTCTGAGATCACTACGATTGACCACAGAGTGTCTCACACGAATCCTTAATTACCGCCCATGACAGCTGGAGTGTTGTTCTCCTCTTTCTAAGTCAAGGTGAATCCTTTCTTCGCGATATGGGTATGAAATGGTAGCTGATAGCGGAAGTATCGTGGTTGTTAACAATATCATCAAAATCCAGATCCAAATCCCGGCCTGGTGTAATTTTTCATTAGGTACAACATATTCACAGAAATTATTAAAATTCTTGTTAAGTTTAAGTGCAGCAAACATGTACTTTGAGTTTCAAATTTACGCTCACATTCGGTTCCGTGACTTTCCAGCGCATTTTGTTTATAGATAACAACAAATACCTCTCATTATTCCGTGAGTTGTTTCGACAACTCATGCTACAAACTTGGTCAGTAGGGATAGAAGCACATAACAGAATCAGTTATTAAATAAGTCAAAACTTAAACGTGAATGTGTCGCTACACGTTTCCGAATACCTTCATGAAAAAAATTCAGTACACGATGAACATGTAGAATAAACTAGCTATTCGTATGGTCTGTAAGCAACCAGCTTCCGTGCGGTAAAATCTGCTTGAATATTGATTCACTATTCTACTGAGACCTCTAAAAGTCGACTCCTTCCTCATTCTGGCCAAGATGCCTGTGAAAAATTACGTTAAAACAAAAAAGTAAAACCGGTAACTCTAGCAGAGCACATTTTTGTCACATGTTTTTTATATATCAACGCTGTCACAGTCCCATGTTTAAATATTTATTTAAAATACTGCACACCACTACACAGGCTCACCACCACAAGAACTTAGAAACTAGTAACTACACACTTAAACAGTACTGAAAATTTTACTTGTGAAGCAGAGATCTGCTATGCCTTGGATGTATCGCTAGCGTGATTCATAAACAACATGATGATTTTTTTAAGAAACTTCCAAAATTTCAAAAAAAGATTTTGTTAGCCGCATTAGCTTTAGCAATTACTTTGTTGCAGGATCACGCACAATCTGTTGTGTGATGCTTTAATCGCATCTTCAGGTGTATACATAGAACTAGTGTAACATCGATCGTTAAAATACAGGCTCTCCCAACTTTCAGATGCCAATCTAATTGCCAGAATCGTCTAAATTGGATGCTTACAAGGTGAAACATCAAAAATTCCAATGGGTAGCAGACGCAGACATTGTACACGAGCGCTGTGACTCGCGAGTATGGACCATTGATGGAAAATCAAGAGACGCCCGCAAAATCCACATGATGGAGGAATACCTATGCCTGAAGTAGGAAGGCCAGGTCACCTAACAGCCCAGTTGACGTAATGTCGCCGGTCTTTGTGGCCGTGCGGTTCTAGGCGCTTCAGTGTGGAAACGCGCGACCGCTACGGTCGCATGTTCGAATCCTATATCTCGGGCATGGATGCGTGTGATCTCCTTAGGTTAGTTACGTTTAAGTAGTTCTAAGTTCTAGGGGACTTATGACCACAGCAGTTAAGTCCCATAGTGCTCAGAGCCATTTGAACCATTTTTTTGATCGCCAAGTCGATTGTGTGTGATGCTGTAACAAAGGAACTGCTAACAGCTAATTCGGATACCAAAAGATCTTTTTCTAAAATTTTAACAGTATTTTTAAAAATTTTAAAATATTGTACAATATACCTAATTTGTGGATGCCCAAACCGTAAAGTCATATGCCATAAATAACAGTTTCATTGAGATTAAATCGTCAATATTTACCAATTACACACTGACTCGGAAATAAACAGCCTTTTCGAAGCGAGCTTCTACATGTTATTTCAGGCGGTGTTTCCTCTTTACCACTGCCAGCTGTAAAGAAAACACAGGAATAAACAGATTTTTAACTTGGTCCGCAAAGCTATGCGCAGCGTCGGGCAGTTCGCCATTTGAATTTTTCCTTTTACACAGAGATAATGCAATGCCCTTAATCTTGCAGAACCGAGGAAGGGAATTATTCTACAATTCAACTGTATGTAAAGTTAGTATTCAGAACAAAACCTTGGGATTTAAAGCAGCTACTTGGATGACTTCAGACACCGTTGCATCAGAAATAGACACTCTGTTATCTAACAAAATCTCTATTTCTGATGCGCCATTTCAAACGCCGGTGATGTTCCTTCCTAAACTTCACACCCCTAACAGAAATCAGGTACTCGATAAATTAGATATCCTAAAATAGTTTCGTTAGCAACATTTTCTCTGTCATAATTCAAAGATTGAAAGTAATACTGTACCATCTCAGAGAGGTTATTCAAAACACAAACCGCTATCATGCGGAAACATGACATTGCCGCACGAAATTTTCCCATAGTCTTACGAAAATCTCGTATAATGTCTTGAATCACTCAATTATCTTGACGTTCACGATAACTGACATACTGTCAGGTCAATAAATCCTCTTACATACTGATAGACAGATCAGGCCAAGTAAGGCTTGCCCTATACATATATGTACTTTGTATTATTTTGGGTGTGTTGTGTGGCCGTGCAGTGTATCAGAACGCTGAACAGATCACACGTGTGTGCTGGTTACCTTCGACAACGTCACTGTGGCATCTATAGTCGCTGTGTACCTTAAATGACGAACATAGTATTTGTTATGTAAGTACTGGAAATGCCAAAGGAACTCAGAAAGCCCATTCCGCGTCTGGGTTCTTGTCGCGTCTTTCTAATGCACGGACCTGGTGAACCCTACAGCTTGGCTTGGTCAGTGTAACCTTTAAAGTAGAGAGAACGCCGTAAACGTACATTTTATAAGACAAGGTTAGACAGGAATGATCCACTCTGTTTACTTCGCATTTCAATTAAGTCTGCTTCACAAGCTTTTCGATGCCGCTTGTAAGCGAGAAATGGTAACAGTGATAATTAAACCTCACTCCTTCTCGTGAAAGTAATTGACGAAGTAAGTAAACTGTCCTGTCGTCATCTTCAGTCCGAAAACTGATCTGAATCACGTTCCTTGCTGGTCTCTGCTGCTCAAGTCTCCACATCTCTGCGTAAATAATGCTGACCTACCTCTGTTTGAATTTCTTACTGTATTCATGATTTCGTCTCCATCTACAATTTTTTCTCCCCCCCCCCTTCCCGCCCCTCTAACGTACTCATTCCTCCATTCCCAAACTGACAATTCCTTAATTCCTCAGGAAGTTTTCTATCAACCGAGCCTCTCTTTTGATCACTTTGTGCCAGAAATTCCCTTTCCCCGAACTGAGCAGCTCGGAAGATCTACCCATTTGATCTTCAACATTCTTCTGTATCATCACATTTCCAAAGCTCCTATTCTTTTCATGTCTGAACTGCTTCTCGTCCGCGTTTCACTCCTGGACAAGACTATATCACATACAAAATACCTTCAGAAAATACTTCCTAAATTTTAATTTATGTTGGATGTTAGCTAATTCTTTTTTCAGAAATGCTTTTCTTGCTACTGCCATTACACTCGTAAATATGCGTTAATATGTATCCGATGGAATAGTCAAATACCATAGAGCTTTAAGTTAGCACGTTAGTTTTGGTGTCTTCTGTGTGGCTAGAAATCACTGAATATGATACGATTCTGTTGCAAAGGTTGTTACCGTTCCATCACCAACTCGACTAACCACCTTTTGTCAGTGCTTACTGGAGAACTGATGTCATCTGATAGATGTTTCTTCTTCTATAGCCATTCATTCATTCTATTGCTCAGCACTGACCAGTAATTAGTCTATATGTAGTCAACGTTACCATAAGATTTCATCGCATGATACTTGACTACCTTTCTCCTAGCCTATTACTGGGTGCCCAAAAACGATATCGACTGCAGTGAAATATATTTCCTTAGATAGATTTCTTTGAATCTGGATTAATTACAAACAGCGATAGTCAAGATAGTCCCAGCGACCATTTAAGATCACGTCAGTTTGTTTATTTCACCAGTGTGTCAAAAACTGTAGATCTAATGCGGATAATGAGCTCGATTTGGTGTTCCGTTACAGAGAACGGTACGAACAAGCAAACCATATATGTAATCTAAGCTTTAGTTTCTGTACACTATTACTTATCACCTGGCTTTCGGGCCGATGAACTACGCAAAAGTGATCCTCGCGCGCTTGCTTTTATAGGTCGATGTAGGAGTAAAAAATATTTTTTTTTTTTGGTGCGGGTACATCCGATGGAGGGGGATGATTCAGTAATAAAGCTGATTCCTTGTTTTAAAAAAGTGTCTCGCCGAGCGGTCTAAGGCTCTGCAGTCATGAACTGTGCGGCTGGTCCCGGCGGAGGTTCGAGTCCTCCCTCGGGCATGGGTGTGTGTGTGTGTTTGTCCTTAGGGTAATTTAGGTTAAGTAGTGTGTAAGTTTAGGGACTGATGACCTTAGCAGTTAAGTCACATAACATTTCACACACATTTGAAAATTTGAACAAAAGTGTCTGACGCATGAGCATACGAAATATGGTGTGCAGAACAGGAATGTCAAGTACATTAAATGTATTCGTAATTGCGAATATGGACGACCATCAGCTATAGAACGGAATGACGACAATGAAAATTTGTGCCGGATCGAAATCGAACCCGAATTCCCGCTTATCGCGAGCTGTTACCTTACCATTTTTTTTATATTGTTCGTTATTGTTCGTTGCGTTAATTCATTTTGTACGTCAGTGTTCTTTACATTTGTTCGGAACGGACGTCCCATTACAGCCGTTCAAGTTCATCGTTGATCCCTTCACTCAGTTTCTTATTACAGATAGCAGCCAGCCCTTTGATCGAACACTCTGAGCTACCGTGCCGACGCCACTTGGTTATCCGTGCACGACTTACCGCCGGACCCAAACTTCCATATGTTGTCAACAATGAGTCTGCACCCTGTACTCGTACATCCATTACTTATATTCCCGTACACGGGAGACATTTTACTCGAAAGTCGCTCGCCCGGTGTCGACGGATAAATACGACACTGCAGAGCCTGTGTTATTCAGAAATACGATGCAAAGTTCCTTTGAGGATGCACGAAACGGAAACTGGACTGGGAGAACCGTTCCGGCAGATTTAAGGTAACTTGTGCGACGTAATCTGGTGTTCAGCTGCAGAACACCGGGGCCACACCGGGCTGCCCTGCTGGCTCAGCGCCGCGGTTAACATGCAGCGGCGGCCGTCATGCACTGACCGCCGCAATTTCCTCCCGCTGCCGGCCCCGGCTCGTCCAGTGGCTTAATGCGGTAATCGCCAGCCCAGCCGTCGCACTGTGCGCCGCCGTCAATTGCTTCGTCCTTGGGGGGGCGGAGCGCACGTCGCGAGTCCGTGCAGTGCCCAGCGACCGCTTCCGCCGGCGTGCGGCGTCTGCGCCATTCACAGCGTGTCGTAAGGAGGCATTGTTCAAAAAACCTCTGCATGACAAGAGGTGCATCCTGACAACACAACAGAGCCCGCGCGTCGCTTTAGACCGAAGTTACGTATCAAATGCATCCAAAACTTGCATATAATGTCAGGCGTTCGGCGGAGGTCTTACAGTGTGAGGATGTGTCACCCATACCCTCCCTTTCCCACTCCGTTCCTATTCCATTTGGTGGTGATGCTTGGAAAGAAACACTGTCGACAAGCTTTCGTGTGAAGCCGCTCTAATTCTCGCTTCGTGATCATTAAGCGACATACACGATGAAGTGGTACCTTTCGTGGCTCGTTTTGAAACGGAGGCCCTCAGAATTCTATCAGCAAGGCTCTCCACGGGATTAGCCGAGCGGTCTAAAGGCGCTGCAGTCACGGACTGTGCGGCTGGTCCCGGCGGAGGTTCGAGTCCTCCCTCGGGCATGGGTGTGTGTGTTCGTCCTTAGGATAATTTACGTTAAGTACTGTGTAAGCTTAGGGACTGATGACCTTAGCAGTTAAGTCCCATAAGATTTCACACACATTTGAACATTTTGCTCTCCACGGCGTAGAACATCCATGCTGTAACGACTCCAACTGCAGTACGTTATTTCCGTGAGACACTCGGGCTGACTAAACACACTCATAACGAATCGTGCAGCTCTTCTTTGATTTTTTTTTCTCTCTGTTCAGTTACTCCAGCTTAGTAACAGTCCCGGACAGATGAACAATACTAAAGAATAGGTCGAACAACGGTTTTGGATGAGACACCTTTCGTGCGCGATGTTACTCTTCCTGAGGATGCATCCAGTCATGGGCGTTCGCGGAAAATTTTCTAACAGGCGGAAAAATTCTGAAATTGCCAATTTTGATATAACTGATTCGATGTGTTTGAAAACGTGTCGTAACGCAGTAAACAACACTTTTATACTTCAAACGATTGACACTTATCGACTTAATATTTTAAGGTAGATCACACTCATATCTAAACGGTGAACAAATTTCAACAGTACGTGCAAAGGAAATATTTTTACGTTACTAATATGTATGTGGTGCCACCTTCTTCATCCGGCGATCTGAAATTATTTACTCACGTTTACGTCCAGGATATCCTACCAGCTCTGAAATAAAGCTACAACATATATTCGCAAAAGCGTTATTAAAATCCCCATAATATAAGATAGAAACTGAAAATGAAAAATGTCAGAACTATTGAGCTAATGCTGTCAGATATCAACAAAGTAACTAACAAAAATGCCATATTAATACTCGTCCGTGTGGAGAAACAGGGAATAAACTTTATCAAGGGCTTGATGGCAATATAAAATATAAAAATATAAAATATAAAATATAAAATATAAAAATTCACAGATCATCAACTTAATGGATTTCTTCCATTACCTTCATGTTGTCTGTTTTTTACTGTTGACCGGGGAAGCTTTAGCTGAACAAAATGTCTTTTCAAAGCTACAAGTTTTGATTTTTTTTCAGATAAAGTGTAGCCTAAGCCATAGGCATACGTTTCTCTTCACGGGACATCAACAACCGTTATTCATTGTCAATGACAAAACCCGCTGCAGCGGTAAAAATTATTTATTTCGAAAAAACGAAGCATTAGCCTGTTTCATAACATATATATCATCTTTAGGTGCATACTAAAATACGAGTCCAAAAAGGATGCATAACTAAGGTTAAAACAGTATATCCCTGGTACATGATATGCAAGAGTATATCCTCTTCAGTCGTGCGAGAGACTTTCTGGCAGACCTAGAACTGAAGAGAATATTCTCTTGCATGTCACGCACCAGGGACGCACAATTTTTAACATACTTTAACCTATTCTAACCTTAGCTATACATCATTTGTGCACGTGAAGACTGGACATGCGTCATTAAACAGGATAATGTTTTCCTTATCATAAATAAATAATTTTTACAATTGTAGAGGGTTTTATCATTGACTGTGTCATACAGCCAGTATATGGTGAGATTAACGTGGGAAATCTCCGAAAAAATCCTCTGACTGGCCGACGAAACTGACCTTCGACAGCTAAACCAGTGATACCCTCATTTGAAGTGTGTCACTTTATAGTGGAGCCTTGCCAACTCTAAAGTAATTCGTTGGGCTCCATGTGGTGCTGGGTTGCATCTAATGAAGACTGAGAAGGTCTCATATTGAGATAAGAGGAAGTTTTGTGCCCTGCGGAATAGAAGAGTAGCAAATAATCTTCGCTAGAAATTCAAGAAAACACAGTAATGAATATAATGCCTGTATCCAGATTCCAGGAGGGGCCAACGCCTCCTCTTGTCTCCCATCCCCCCCCCCCCCCCTGCCGCGTCCCCTCACACCCTTTCGGACTTCTTTGCATCCAGTAAATCTGAATGTCACATCTGCCTACCGCATAGTTATATTTACG
Source organism: Schistocerca gregaria (assembly GCF_023897955.1). Lineage (NCBI taxonomy): Eukaryota > Metazoa > Arthropoda > Insecta > Orthoptera > Acrididae > Schistocerca > Schistocerca gregaria. The sequence goes on along the minus strand of NC_064924.1, from coordinate 532,327,127 downwards.
TGGTCAATCCCCCCTCGAAGCACACCGTATAGAAACTACAAAAATTTTCAAGGCTGTGATTGATTCTAGCGACTGGTCGCCGGTAATGTAATCAAACAGTATCGGTTTATTTAGTTTGTTTAGGCGCATTAAGATACAAGTGGACCTGATGGCAATATCTGCTGCATGCGCTGGTCATCTGCAGGTCTCTCTGCACTTCACAGCAAGTCCAACAATGTCAACTCACCCTATGTAACAGCATATGCGAACAGACTCATGGGGCTAGGTACTTCACCCGCCAGGATACATACAGGCTGTCCCATGAGGAATGGTCAATTGTCCTATGCAGGAATATGACAGGAACTATCATTTAAAGTAAAAACCTTTATATTCCGAATGGTTTCCGAGACAGAACACATTTAATGTTCATTGTCATTTATTTTCTGTATTATTCAATACATTTTCGGATATATACAGATACAACAATTAGTTAACATTACAACATGCGTTTGACAAAGTATCAATGAAAAATGCGATTTTTTAGAACATTGACCTCTAAGCATTAACGCACACGTCACATTACAACTGCTTTAAAGTTCACAACAAACGTTCGAATATCTCACCGTCAACATCAGTGCATGTGTCCACTGTTGTTAGAACATGCTGTCTTACTTGTCTGAGCGCCTCTGCATGTTCGCTAAAGAGGGCAGCAGCGTCGATGATGCAACCAAGCAGCTCATCCCCCCTATTCAACTTTCGTTTGTACACGTTACTTCATCCAACCCCATATACAAAAATGTAACGGCAAAACGTCTGGTGTTCTTGGTGGACAGTTAGTGACACGACAAATCCATCGATTAAAGGCGGCCGAGACGTTCCCTAACACGTCTGGTAAAATGTGGAAGGGCTCCGTCATGCCGGAAATACATTGCAGTCCACGTGGCCAAAGGAACGTCCACAAGGTGTTCATCAAACGAGTTTTCCAAAAAGTGCAAGTAATTTTGTCCCGTTATTACCTCTTCTGAAATGACTGGACCTGCCAACATGCTACCGATCATGCCTCACCAAATGATGATAGAAAAAAAACTTGAAAATTGACTTCCATTGTAGCGTGTGGATTTTCCTGCGACCGTTGATGATTGTTACATGTGTTGTTGATATAGTCTGTGTAAAAGTGGCTTCATCGGAGAACAGTATTAATGGAAGCAAATAACGATAGTGTTTTAACTAGTGACAAAATTCAGGCATTGTGGTATTGTCGCCAGTGTGAAGATTTTAGATGCGCTCTACGTGCAATGGGTAGAAAGCTTTCCGCGTGCAATGTTCAACATCCACGTGCTCGTGAGACATTGATTAGTACGGAATGTCGCCGTGGGCTGGTAGTAGCACTTTGACAACGTGTTGCTCTTTCTGCGCAGGTTCTCGAACTACACGGTCAGAAGAAAAATGGGAACTTGGAAGAACTATTGTTTCGCCCAATGCACTGAAAACTCTGTACGACCAGTAATTTGACGTATCGGAAAACACCGGCGATATTCTTTGACAGCAACAGGAACACTACCATCGCAAAAGCCGTAAACGTACTCCAATTTAAGTATTCTTATTTAGTGTAGATGTGTGGCTTGTCAGCACACTATGCTTCTCTCTGACACATTCTCAGCCGTTCGCACTTCACTCTCAACACGCCATGAACAACTGCGCGTTCAACGGTCTAGTTTAACGGTAGAACGACATTCCGAGGAAAGAGGTTGAAAGCAACGATGTAGGTTGGGTGGCAGTAAAACATCAAAGAGATTGAGTGGGCAAGACACTTAGGTGTGCACCGCTATCCCAAATGCAAACAAATGTACATCCAATGTGTTCTTTCTCGGCAACCATTCTGATTAGGGCATACCTATATTCATATGAGGTTTTTCCTATCATATGCCTGGACACTGGACACTTTTCCTGGGACACCCTGTATATCACTTACCCTGAGGTACACCAAACATCACCCTCGCTTCTGACGACGGCCCGCCATTAAGAACGACGTACTGAGAGATCTGTCCACAAGGAAGTTTTCAGTCCAACCGCACATCTGTTCAGATACTCAGTATCTAGATATTTTGTTTCCTAAACGAGGGCGCGGGAATGAAATCATCACTTTCAAAAAGCACAGAATCAAATGAATTCCGCTGCCTCCTTCTACTTCATATTACGAACGCTCGGAGCAAGATGGGTTTCATGCGATCGGAACTTGCGAAAAAAAAAAAAAAATAATATTGAGTTTTGCATGAGAGTTATTCTGTCTGCAAAAGAAAAGTCACGAAACGCGAGCACAATATTTGTTATACAGTTCTGTAAAAGTCGACAATGATGTAGGTCTACGTTTCTGTGCGTTCGCCTTGCGGCCCTTCCTTTATAGTATGGAAAGATCTGATTGTGAGCGTTTTTGCAATTACATGGCACGCTCCGTTGTCCTAGCGACCTGCGAAGAACTAATGTTAGAATAGCGGCCAGTTATTCTGCTATTCAGTACAGAATCTAATAGTACTGACGACTTTGGTCCAATGACTGACTTAACAGATCTGCTCCCCTAAGCAAGTGTAAATGTAGATTAATGATCCGCTTTGCTGATTGGGCTGTGTTTTGACTGTAGGTGTTTCGTACTTTTCATTGCACAGCTGGATTCAGCTTGTGCCTTACAGATTAACTGCAGAGATAACTGAAACATGATAAACAAATACAATTTAAATGCACGTGCCGGCCCAGTCGTGATGTAACAGAAAACTGGTCGACTTGAGGAACCCGATAAACGCTAACAAAAAATAATAGAGCGCGTCAAGAGCCATGGCAAACATTTTAGAAACTGTTTTTATAAACAAATCCGAGTTAAAAAGTCTGCGCAAACGTGCACCCAATTTGTAGTGGTTGCAGCGATACGGCTGCTTGACGCTGAAAGGCACAGTTCCGATACGTCTGTGACCGAGTTTCAAGTAATTTTACTAACGCATGTACTAAAGCCAATGTCACACAGCTCTAGACATGTTCATTATACACAGAGGCGACAAAAGTCGTTAGTAATATTCACGTATACGGATAACGGTGGTATTCGGAAATCGTTTGGGAATTCACTCTTCCGAGACGCACAGTGTGAAGAGAGTGTCGAGAATACCAAATTTCGGGCACTACCTCTCACCACGGACTAGAGGCTAGCTTTGCTGCCTCTGTACCAAAGGGCCCCAGGTTCGATTCCCGGCTAGGTTGGGGATTTTCTCTGCCCGGGCACTGGGTGTTCGTGTTGTCCTCATCATTTCATCGTCATTCGTGAAAGTCGATCGACTGGAATGTGTAACTATTGGGGCTTGGTACGGGCGCTGATGACCGCGCAGTTGAGCGCCCCCACGAACGAAACATCACCATCTCACCATGGATGATGACCAATGGCCTTTACTTAACAGCCGAGAGCAGCGCCGTTTGGGTACAGTTTCCAGTGCTAACAGACGAGCAACACTGCGTGAAATAACGGCAGAGATCAACTTGTGACGTTCGACGAACGTATCCGTTCGGACAGGCGAAATTTGATGTTAATGGGCCATAGCAACAGACGACCAACGCGAGCATCTTTTGTAAGCGCACCTCACCTGCAGCCCGTGACCATCTCGCTTGGACCCCAGACGACTGGTCGGATGAGTCCCGATTTCAGTAGGAAAGAGCTGATGGTAGGGTTCGAGTGTGGCGCGGACCCCACGAAACCAAGACCCCAGCATGTCAACACGGAGCTGATGGTGGCTCGGTAACTGTGTGGGCTGTGTTTACACGGAATGGACTGGGTCCCCTGGTCCAACCCAACCGATCATTGACTCGAAACTTTTATCTTCTTCTACACTCCTGGAAATGGAAAAAAGAACACATTGACACCGGTGTGTCAGACCCACCATACTTGCTCCGGACACTGCGAGAGGGCTGTACAAGCAATGATCACACGCACGGCACAGCGGACACACCAGGAACCGCGGTGTTGGCCGTCGAATGGCGCTAGCTGCGCAGCATTTGTGCACCGCCGCCGTCAGTGTCAGCCAGTTTGCCGTGGCATACGGAGCTCCATCGCAGTCTTTAACACTGGTAGCATGCCGCGACAGCATGGACGTGAACCGTATGTGCAGTTGACGGACTTTGAGCGAGGGCGTATAGTGGGCATGCGGGAGGCCGGGTGGACGTGCCGCCGAATTGCTCAACACGTGGGGCGTGAGGTCTCCACAGTACATCGATGTTGTCGCCAGTGGTCGGCGGAAGGTGCACGTGCCCGTCGACCTGGGACCGGACCGCAGCGACGCACGGATGCACGCCAAGACCGTACGATCCTACGCAGTGCCGTAGGGGACCGCACCGTCACTTCCCAGCAAATTAGGGACACTGTTGCTCCTGGGGTATCGGCGAGGACCATTCGCAACCGTCTCCATGAAGCTGGGCTACGGTACCGCACACCGTTAGGCCGTCTTCCGCTCACGCCACAACATCGTGCAGCCCGCCTCCAGTTCTGTCGCGACAGGCGTGAATGGAGGGACGAATGGAGACGTGTCGTCTTCAGCGATGAGAGGCGCTTCTGCCTTGGTGCCAATGATGGTCGTATGCGTGTTTGGCGTCGTGCAGGTGAGCGCCACAATCAGGACTGCATACGACCGAGGCACACAGGGCCAACACCCGGCATCATGGTGTGGGGAGCGATCTCCTACATTGGCCGTACACCTCTGGTGATCGTCGAGGGGACACTGAATAGTGCACGGTACATCCAAACCGTCATCGAACCCATCGTTCTACCATTCCTAGACCGGCAAGGGAACTTGCTGTTCCAACAGGACAATGCACGTCCGCATGTATCCCGTGCCACCCAACGTGCTCTAGAAGGTGTAAGTCAACTACCCTGGCCAGCAAGATATCCGGATCTGTCCCCCATTGAGCATGTTTGGGACTGGATGAAGCGTCGTCTCACGCGGTCTGCACGTCTAGCACGAACGCTGGTCCAACTGAGGCGCCAGGTGGAAATGGCATGGCAAGCCGTTCCACATGACTACATCCAGCATCTATACGATCGTCTCCATGGGAGAATAGCAGCCTGCATTGCTGCGAAAGGTGGATATACACTGTACTAGTGCCGACATTGTGCATGCTCTGTTGCCTGTGTCTATGTGCCTGTGGTTCTGTCAGTGCGATCATGTGATGTATCTGACCCCAGGAATGTGTCAATAAAGTTTCCCCTTCCTGGGACAATGAATTCACGGTGTTCTTATTTCAATTTCCAGGAGTGTAGATGGAGACCACTTGCAGCCATTGAGGGACTTCATGTTCCCAGACAACGATGGAATTCTTATGGATGACAATCCGCCATGTCACGGGAACACAACTGCTCGCGATTAGTTTGGCGAGCATTCTGGGCAGTCCGGGAGAATAATCTGGCCACCCACATCGCCCGACAGGAACCCCATCGAACATTTATGGGACGTAATCGAGAGCTCAGTTCGTTCACAAAGTCCCGCACCACCAACACTCTGGCAATTATGGGCAGCTATAGAGGCAACATGGCCCCATATTTCTGCAGGGGACTTCCAACGAGCTGTTCAATTGCTGCACTACGTCGGGCAAAAGAAGGTCCGACACGATATTAGGAGGTCACCTCTGTCTTCTCGTCGTTTGTGTAGAATATCGTAGTTGGCTTCCTAACTACAGTCTACTGGAATCAAGAGCTTTCGACAAATGCTGGTGAGACTAGTACAGATCACAGTAAACAATTTCTCATGTACCTGTAATAGCACATGATGACATAATACAGATAAATTAGAAGCCTGTATTCGGACGATAAAATGTTGTTCTTCGACGAGCAGACCTAAACTACGTGTATCTGCTTTCCACATATGAGGCACGTGAAGTGATCGTGGTTTGTACAAGTTTCCTTATCAGAGTTTTGTAGCCGAAGGAGAGCGATTAAATGAGCAACTGCTAGCCGTCGATTAGATTCTTCGTACAGGTTATTGACATAGTTACTTCCATACGTGACAGCAGGAACGAAACACACAACTTCCATCAGAAGTGCAGCATAATTCAACATATCATTGTAAAGATAAATATGCAACGTCGGTTCTCCGTGAATGAGACGTAAAAAGTGAAACACTCTGTTACCTGGGCCTCTTGTCTACCTGAAACGTCCAAAACTTCACCGGGACTTCCTGCGAAGTGAGTCGGCGGGTGTTGTTACTGGGACAAGTGTTCCTTTGGCCAGAAACAGAGTCAGTTGTCTCAGTGGTTAATACACTGGATTCGCCGTAGGGAGAACTGTGATTTAGTTCCCCCTCCGGCTCTCAAACTTTTCCTTGGTTGCTTCGAAAACTGCCCCAAGCAGAACTTTTACACCGTGTCTAATGCTACTGACGTAGACGGAGCATTAAGCCCTAATCTTCTTTCCCTTGACCAGAAGGTGGAGCCTGTTATTCCCGCGTGACGCACTCCCTCCGTTTGATTCCCGGCAAATAATACAGCACATAAGTGCAACCGTCCCTAACCCCTCAATTGGTCACCCCTGTGGTGTTCATTGCCGTCAATGTAGCCGAAACATAACGTCTTTGGCTTATAATCCGTAGGACTGGATGAAATACTAAGTCTGCAGAGAAAAAATAGATTCGAGGCATGAATTAGTTGCTTGCAGAAAACTGCTGCCATATCGATGGTGGGATTTTTGGAAAAAATGTTGGAGATTCGTGGTAAGGACTGTGGGACAAAACTGCTGAGATCATCGGTCCCTAGGCTTACGCACTAATTAATCTAACTTAAACTAACTTATGCTAAAGACAACACACATACCTATGCCCGAGGGAGGACTCGAACCTCCGACGGGAGGGTGCTCGCGAACCGTAGCAAGATGTCTGAGATTGCACGGCTACCCCGCTCGGCGATTTTTGGAAATAAATTGTAAGTGGTGTAAATTATGTGTATTTTGCGCCACTAATTTCTTCCATTGAGCTGTTCGTTCTCTTAATATTTTTGTGAACTTTCTACCATCTCTAACTCTACACTGCAACACAAAAATAAGTTTACGTGAACTATTAGATCGAAAGTGTCCATATTGTTGTCAACTACAATATGTTCTATTCATGTTGGATCATCTCGGATTTCCAGACAGGAGGAAATTACAGGGTGTTTCAAAAATGACCGGTATATTTGAAACGGCAATAAAAACTAAACGAGCAGCGATAGAAATACACCGTTTGTTGCAATATGCTTGGTACAACAGTACATTTTCAGGCAGACAAACTTTCGAAATTACAGTAGTTACAATTGTCAACAACAGATGGCGCTGCGGTCTGGAAAACTCTATAGTACGATATTTGCCACATATCCGCCATGCGTAGCAATAATAATATGGCGTAGTCTCTGAATGAAATTACCCGAAACCTTTGACAACGTGTCTGGCGGAATGGCTTCACATGTAGATGAGATGTACTGCTTCAGCTGTTCAATTGTTTCTGTATTCTGGCGGTACACCTGGTCTTTCAAGTGTCCCCACAGAAAGAAGTCACAGGGGTTCATGTCTGGCGAATAGGGAGGCCAATCCACGCCGCCACGCCCAAAGCAATCACACATCATCGAAATATTCATTCAGTAAATTAAAGACGTCAGCCGTGCGATGTCGCCGGGCACCATCCTGCATAAACCACGAGGTGTTCGCAGTGTCGTCTAAGGCAGTTTGTACCGCCACAAATTCACGAAGAATGTCCAGATAGCGTGATGCAGTAATCGTTTCGGATCTGAAAAATGGGCCAATGATTCCTTTGGAAGAAATGGCGGCCCAGACCAGTACTTTTTGAGGATGCAGGGACGATGGGACTGCAACATGGGGCTTTTCGGTTCCCCATATGCGCCAGTTCTGTTTATTGACGAAGCCGTCCATGTAAAAATAAGTTTCGTCCGTAAACCAAATGCTGCCCACATGCATATCGCCGTCATCAATCCTGTGCACTATATCGTTAGCGAATGTCTCTCGTACAGCAATGGTAGCGGCGCTGAGGGGTTGCCGCGTTTGAATTTTGTATGGATAGAGGTGTAAACTCTGGCGCATGAGACGATACGTGGACGTTGGCGTCATTTGGACCGCAGCTGCAACACGGCGAACGGAAACCCGAGGCCGCTGTTGGATCACCTTCTGCACTAGCTGCGCGTTGCCCTCTGTGGTTGCCGTACGCGGTCGGCCTACCTTTCCAGCACGTTCACCCGTCACGTTCCCAGTTCGTTGAAATTTTTCAAACAGATCCTTTATTGTATCGCTTTTCGGTCCTTTGGTTACATTAAACTTCCGTTGAAAACTTCGTCTCGTTGCAACAACACTGTGTTCTAGGCGGTGGAATTCCAACACCAGAAAAATCCTCTGTTCTAAGGAATAAACCATGTTGTCCACAGTACACTTGCACGTTGTGAACAGCACACGCTTACAGCAGAAAGACGACGTACAGAATGGCGCACCCACAGACTGCGTTGTCTTCTATATCTTTCACATCACTTGCAGCGCCATCTGTTGTTGAAAATTGTAACTACTGTAATTTCGAAAGTTTGTCCGCCTGAAAATGTACTGTTGTCCCAAGCATATTGCAACAAACGGTGTATTTCTATCGCTGCTCGTTTAGTTTTTATTGCCGTTTCAAATATACCGGTCATTTTTGAAACACCCTGTATGTTCTTCGTAGAGAGCTCGCCTAGACATGCATGGCTAGCCTCTGCAACTTGTTCAGAATATACGAGGGACATTTGATAAATAATGCACCCTATTTTTTACTTACACGTTTATTTTTTTCAATATCTCTTTACAATCCTTGAATACAATCTCGCTGCTTCTCTATGACAGAATACAAAAGTCTCGGAAGCGCTATTATTCCATCCACGGCACCACTTCTGTTAATCTTTCGAATGGGCCGGGTAACAAGTAGGAAGCACTTCCACAGAAAGGAAGGTATTTTCAACTTCGGAAACAAGTCGAATTCTGGTGGGTTGTAGGCAGGATGCGGAAACGCTTCTCATCCGTATTCACACTGTTTTTGAGCTACAACACTGCCGACATTCGGGCGAGCAACATAGGTCAGGTTTTGTGCATTTTTCTACGAAGGTTTTGCCGGAAGTTACGATAATATGCTGCTGTGACACTTGTATTACACGGGAATCTATCTGTATCTGTCATGATGATGCCTTGGTGATCATAAGCAAAAATCATCATTTGCTTAAGTTTTGATTGGGCACGTAGAAATTTTTTTGGACGTGAAGAGTCTGAAGCTCTCCACTGTGATTTCAACTCCGGCTCAAAATCTCTAATCCAAATTTCATCAATAGCAACAATTCGACACAAGAATCCTTGAACTTCAAGGACAAATCGTTGTTTGAGCAAAGCTGCAATGTCCAGGCGTTTCTGCTTCTCTTCAGCTGTGAAACAATGCAGCATCCATCTGGCAGACATTTTTCTCTTCTTAAAAGCATTTGTGAGAAAACGGAATACTTGTGGTGTCTAGGAAGCCTGCAAACTCGGTTCGCTACACAAATAGTCAAACAAATCGTATTAATGAGTTTCATTACAAAAAGAAAATTGCAATACATAACTTTTGCAATTACACAGATGTGTCACAAGCAAAGGGCGACAGACAAAATAATGAATGTCTTCAGTATAGACAATCCCAAGTCTGTGCTAGATAGAGAGTACAAGCGAAGCGATCTAGCGTTGACGCTGCTTTCCAAGTCACTTGTCTTGAACCTGGTATTGAACTGGCACGTCACTCGTCGGTCTCGGCGCTTTTATGTCCTCTTTACATAGAGGCCGCTTGTGTTGCGTTGTCGTCCTGGAGAGGGGTCGGTCAGTGTGCGACTGGCTGACTTCTTCTCACAGCCTTCATTCCCTGTCGTTCCCAACTGGCGTGTCGGCGCTTGACTTTACCCCGTAACAATAATAATGGTGGGGAATTCCCGCTGTAGCGGTTCGCTTACTTTGTTTCTTCGTTTGTTGCCGCAGTGTCGATGTACTGCGTTGCTGAACTGGCTGAAAAATGGGGTTTGTAATTTGGACACTGTCTAATGTAATTGATGTAGCCGACAGATGCACAGTCGCCTTTCACAGTCTTTAAGTTTCATTGTTCGCAAACCCCCATTATTACACAGTTATATGGTCAGTGCACTATTGATTGACCTACGATAAGCCTCATTAATAGTTAGCAGGTGAACATCCACAAACTGCTACAATAGTTTCCTTTTGAGCATCAATGAGCAGTAAAAACTTAACCACAAAGTTCACAGTTCTTGAAGAATAGGTGCATGCGTATGGAGCAAACACTGTCAATGTTTTAACACACCGATTTATTGTGCAACACTTATTACACTCTTAAATAGATGTATTGTTTTCGTTCTAACCAACACAGGTTCCTCGTCTGAAACACAGCCGTGGAATGACTGTCTCGTAACCAAAAATTGGGCCCTTATATATCATCACAATAATAGGTACTGAACTTGACACATTTTTCTAAGCTAAATTTACAGAAATCACAATTAAAACTTACCTCTTTAAATTAACTGAATACATCGAAAAATTCCGTATTTTTAACAGTTTCTTCTACTACAGGGGTTAAGCCGAATTATTTGTTTAAATCATGAAATTCACAAATATAAGTACGCAAACAATACTTTTGAAAAAATTGTTAATTCCTTTGGAATTAATTCAGGGCTGGCTTTCCAAATGTTTTCGAATAGAGCCAAATAGATACTTTAAGATTACTAGTATTTCGTCTTCCAAATGTGTATAATTAGTACAGAATTTATATTTGTTTATACGTCAACAATAGAATTTAACTTTTAAGCACACGCAGGTGATCTGTGAGACCACGGAGAATACTTTCCCATTAATATAATCATAGACAATTGGTTCCAAGAAGATATGTTCTCAGTAACTTTAATGACAATAACAGAAGTCGTTTGGTATGGTGTATCTTGTATTCCAGTAATAGCACTTCCTATTAGCTTACGATAAACAGTTATAGGATGTTACTGACCAGCCCAGTGCAGTGGTGTCAGTTTATTGTTATCTTCGCTTAGACTATTCCCATGGAGGCATGCATGCAGTATTGGATTTGTTTGGTGTTAGAACAAGAGGTTTATTGTTGGGTACATTAATTTGGTATTGTGTAAGCACTGTAACTGCATCTCAGAATATTCTCACGAGGAAGAGGAGGAGAGAAACAGATGCCGCTATTATTATCAACACAAAAAAGAAAGAATAACTGAGAAGAGGAGAATTCTTGAGGCAACTGTTTTTGTTACCCTTCTGCAACACCATCTGTAGCAAAGGGCAATGTCAAAAACTTTGCCAAAAAAGGTAACTGAAACAATTGGAGACCTTCGTGGTGTTAAAAGCTCTGAAGTTGAATCAACGGCGAGCTCACGAGAATGGACTGGAAAAGCAAAACAGAAAAACGAGATAAGTTTACATAAACATTCACCTTGAACATTCTGTTCTGAGTGCCAAGTTGATCTCGATGAAATATCCCACTGAATATGCACATTATTTTGATAGCAGCTCATTTTTTAGTCTCTTCATTTTGTGTAAAGGCTTTTCACCAAAATATAAAATTGTTCTCTTAAACAGATATAGTAAAGCGATTGGCAACGATGGTACTTGATTTACTAACAAATCCCTCAGTAATAGGGGTAACAATGCAAATTAAAAGCTATGGACACTGTAAGAGTGTGTGTACTGACTTCGGGATTCCAGGCGTGTGCACCGCCGTGTTACGTTACGAAGGAATTGCTGATTTCACCCTATAATGTAGGAATAGTGAAAATAAATTAGAAAATCAATTACATACATAAAACTAAGCACGAAATTAGATCTGATGTTATATTCTTTAAAACTGATGGCCAACCTTTCTCTTTTATAGAAATGCAGATAATATTCACGTATGTTAATAGCAAATAGTTAGAAGTAAAAAACGAATTTAAGGAGGCAGATGGCAAAACAAAAATTATCGCAGTTTGTTTCGTCACACCGCGATTTCTAAATGTTCCTCCCAGGTCGCGCTGCGACCTTCTTCCACATCATCTGCCACAAGTTTCACACTTCGTTCATCTGTTGACGTTCCTGGACTCCCGGGTCTTGGATTATCGTCTGCACTCAAACGACCATTGCGAAGACAGTGAACCCAACGCGAAAATGTACTACGGACCATTGTAAACTCATCACAAACTTCAGTTAATGCACTGCGGATTTCTGTCGGGTTTTTGACGCATAAGTTTCGATTTTGACGTGCGAACACTGGTCTTTAACACTCACAGTACCTGTGACCCTGCAGGTCTATTTCTGTCCTTTTTATGTTAAAAGTACACAGTGAAAAACCAAACACGCTTCTCTCTCAATCTCCCAAATGCGTCTAACATAACTTTCATTGTTGTTGCGTCAAACAGTTCACCGTAATATCAACCTGTGCATTATTTATGAAATACCGCTGTATACAGAGTGGAAACTGCCAGGTTATATCGGAGGAGGTGTTTTCGGTTCCCTAATCTGCCTACGTATTGACGGCAGCCGTCGTTCGAGTACAAAGCTTTGTGTTGCTCCGTCGAGGCACGGAAGTGAGGAAGGCGACACTCTGTGGGTACCTTAATAGGGGCGCCAATTGGCCCCGCATAATGCCTGAGAATAGCGCAGCAAGACTGTGCCGGTAGTGATGCAATTTCTCCGTGCTTTCACACGCACACAGCTAGCTTTTCCTGGACTGCGGAAGGGTTGACGCAACCAGTCCTGAATGGAAAACGCTTCCGATGTGCACCGTTCCAAATCGGGTAACTGCCAGGTGCCGTAATTCGTATCCACCGAACGGCGCCTTGTCTGTAGCCGCAAGTCGTACTGAGACGTCTTTTTACATTCTTCCATACTTCATCGCCATTATTTTTCCCTGGCAGGTCGGGGTGGCCGAGCGGTTCTAGGCGCTACAGTCTGGAGCCGCACGACCGCTACGATCGCAGGTTCGAATCCTGCCTCGGGCATGGATGTGTGTGATGTCCTTAGGTTAGTTAGGTTTAAGTAGTTCTAAGTTCTAGGGAACTGATGACCTCAGACGTTAAGTCCCATAGTACTCAGAGCCATTTTTTACTTTACCCTGGTCTCGAGATCCACTGAAAAATGGACCCATATAATTGTGTTAATTTATCAATTTTTGAAATGTCTATTGCAATGTATTGTTATTAATGATTCCCCGTCGCTCTGCATAAAACACGAGTCACTTTCGACACAGAGCAACGCCTACTGGTATCTCAGTTTTAGCGCTGCCTCGGTTACTGAAAGAGACATTAGTACTTAGTTTCATTTGGAACAACGGTGTGAGGTTGTTCCTCAGCGATCTGACAAACGATTTCACGCAGTCATCAACACGTCGGGCGACTTCCATTCTGAAAAAGAATGTAAGAAAAAGTTGATATAAAAGTTTTCACCTCCTTTAAAAACGTTAGTTGTAGAACATTAACGGAATACAACCTTAGCAAGAGAAAAGACGACATCGCTCAGTACATTTAGAGAAACGTACAGAGAGATGACTTGATTTAACAAACGAAAAACAGTCTTCTATTCTAGTACATTGGGGTTGCACGTACTAGATATCAAGAGTTCGGTGACCGTATTCCGTCCACAGAGAGATCAATGACCGAAGCCAGCAACATTAAGCAAACATTGCGAACACAAAAAATTGAGCAGTTTATTCATTTCAGCAGCAGAAGTAAACATCAAATACGCGAGACACAGTACGACGGCCAGTAACAAACGAACACAGCTTGGGATGTTGAGAGTGTAATTTCCACGATGCTGATACGACGTTTATCACAAGGGACCTATAAACGGTTTGAAGATTCGTGCACAGGAAATCTCGAAACCATTATACTTTAAAGAACGGTTCACAGTTAAGTGGATAGGTAATGGAATTATACGTGACACCGTTTAGTTCCGGCGTTCCGTTTTCCATTCTTCTGAATTATTGGAGAGGGAACATACGAGATCGAAAATGGTTCAAATGGCTCTGAGCACTAAGGGACTTTACATCTGAGGTCATCAGTCCCCTAGAACTTAGAACTACTTTAACCTAACTAACCTAAAGACATCACACACATCCATGCCCGAGGCAGGATTCGAACCTGCGACCGTAGCGGTCGCGCAGTTCCAAACTGAAGTGCCTAGAACCGCTCGGTCAAAGCGGCCGGCTCAGACGAGATCCGCGTGCTAAAAGATGTCATTAAAGATGGGGTAATATAGGAAGAGTATGAGGATTTTGGCGTCTGTTAGTCAAAGGAAAACTCAGCCGCCAAACTCTTGTTTATTAACAGAAACGCGTAATTGCGACGGCGGCTAGGATAGACTGTCACTGTTACATCGAAACATGCACATCGAGCAGAACAGGGTAGTTTACTGTCAGTTCTTCGTCTGAATTATACATATAAGCTTCCACATGACGACTCATAGCTGGCGGCAACTGTTCAAAGGAATTCGCCGCGCGACCGTATCGTCGCTTTGTCGGTGTCGGCGGACCTTGGACGTCTCCGGCGCCTCGCACACCGCATCGCTGTTTGCCTCTCCGCTGTGACGTCACAGACTGGTCGAGGTTGGGCAAAACTCATACTTCAACCAGCACTTCTGTACAACCTCTCACTACTGGAATATATGACCCGAAACGCTGAATACTTCAAACGTGTTCCTCATTATAGCCCTCACATTTTTTCCAGTACCTTCTCACGAAAGGGATGCTATTCCGACATCTCCTCTTTTTTTCCCTTCACTATCTATCTCTCTCTCTTGTCTTCATTAGGATTCCGTACCTCAAGCTGTAAAACCGGAACACTTGTAGGAGCACTCTGTTACCTGTGTGTCTGCTTGTCTGTCCGACTGTTCAAAACCCTTTCTCTCAACAACGGGCAGACATACGAAGTTATGATTTATTTCCCACATTAAGGTCTAGAGTCTCTCCACGGTGTAAAAAACTGAAGTTTCTACGTCAGTGCAATCAAAAGATATGGCCATTTATGCCACATATATTGATACTCGCAAACTTCAATCTTCAACTTTTGTAGTCCTGTCTTCCTCAGTTGCGTGTAATATTACGATATATTTATAATTTTTACTTTTGGACCCTCTAACTACAACTGAATGAAGCAGAATTTTCTTGCCATACCTGTTTCGCCTTTATTCTCTGCAAAGAATCTTCAGTGGCCTGGAATACGTACATGTTTTTTTCTGTTTAGTTTACATTTTGGGACAATGTGTCTGTAGGCTATAAACAGTTCTGGTGGTTACTTTTTCTATGACGCAGTAATACTTTAAATTGTACTTACAGGTTCCGTGGACGATTTCCTATGTTATTTTTTTGTTCCATTTTTGATTTCCACACTTCATACTAGGAACTGAAAACTTATTGTGATGCTATGTTTTGTTTTTTGTTGCCGACTGTGGGATGTTATTCCCAAAGATCGAATGTTATTGCCAGTTTTCGAGGGTATTTTTTGAGGTATCTGTGAGCTATTTGTGTGTGCGTGTGCGTGCACGTGTGTGTATGTGTAACGGTATTTGTTTTGGTGACCTCTCTTATTTTTTATTTTTTAAATTGCGTGTGTGTGGGAGGAACATTTTTTTAATGAGAATATACAACCACGACAAATACCTTATAAAAATACAAGACAGAGCCATCGCTGAAAAGAAGCATGCGTTAAATATGTGTTAAATGAGCAAACACACACCAGTACAGATACCCTACTACACTTGATAAAAGAAATGATAAGATAAAAATCATCCCTCTTGCACATGCAGCCAAATTAAAACAAATACATGTCTACCTCTCTGTCTCCCTCCCTCCCTCTCCCTCTCTCTCTCTCTCTCTCTCTCTCTCTCTCCCTTTGGCTTGCTATCACACACACACACACACACACACACACACACACACACACACGCACACACAAGTACAGCACTCGTGGCTGCCGCATCGCGGTCGCGAAGTGGGGCCGATGTAGTTTCAGATAAGTTTTATAGTCTGACGACAGTAGTTTTAGCTTGACGATGTCCACTATGGACAAATAGAAGATACTGTTATTCTGAAGAAGGTTGGGTTATCCCGACTGATACCTAGGTAAATTCTAGGTAAACGGTGCAACTGAGGCTGTTAATTATTAAAATTAAAATTAATACATGTTTTCGATTACAGTCTTATAATTTCAAAGGCGGTGCGGGGTTCCGGGGCTTTCATAGCTGCACCCTCCGTTCAGTGCTCCCTCACACTAGTAAATGTCTTGACTGTGTGCTACTGTTTTTACTGAACCGCATCTCATGGTTACAGCTCTAAAACCCCTCCTACCGCGCAAGGCCCTTGAAATTATGACTGTAATCAAAACATGTATCTTTAACTGGTTAAAAGTTTTGATTGTAAATGGCTACATAGCCGAAACGTCACAGTATACGAAATAGAAATAAAATGGATATAAAAAAATTCCTTCAAGGAATCTTGGTTCATGTTTACGGTAACCTGAATGAGTGGTTAATTCTTAACACGAAACCCATCCGCAGAAAGCCCACCGGCTAGCCGCGCGGTCTTACTCGCTGCTTCCCGAGCGGGAAGGCGTGCTGGTCCATGGAACGAATTCGCCCGGCGGATTAGTGTCGAGGTCCGATGTGCCGGCCAGCCTGTGGATGGTTCTTAGGCGGTTTCCCATCTGCTTCAGCGAATGCGACCTGGTTCCCCTTATTCCTCATTAGTTACACTAAATCGGCGATTGCTGCGCCAACACTCTCTCCACGTACGAGTACACCAGAATTACTCTACCTCGCAAACATTTGTGGTACACTCGTCTGGTATGAGACGTTCCAGGGGGGCTTTGGTGGACTGCTGTTGCCTGTTGTGGGGTTGTGAACCACTAAGGGTTACGGCGGGACGAAGCCTCTCCATCGTTTGTAGGTCGCCGGTTCAATTCACAATACACACGTCACCAGAACATCACACAAGTACTACTGGGCTGAAAACTCTTGAAGCTTTTTAAATACAACAAACGTTATTAACATTCTACTTACTCATTCTTCACGTCTACATATTGCATGTGGCGTAACGTCGTCGTTGCGTAAGAAACTGCGTGCTGTAATCGGGTTTCGAATTCTAAGAGTTCGTCCACACATGGAACAGCCTCTGCTTCAGCAGGACAATGTCAGACCACACACGACCGCTGCGACATTTGCAACAATCCGACGCTTTGGGTCCTCTGTCATCGATCATCCTGCATAAAGTCTATACTTGGCTCCATTCGATCTTCATCTGTTTCCAGAAGTTAAAGAACTCCTCCTTCGAGGACTTCACTTTGACAGTGACAAAGCGATGCAAATAGAGATGACGTAACGGCTCCGTCAACGGAGTCAAACATTCTACAGTGACAGTATCAACAATTCGTCTCTCCCAACCTTGACACACATAGTTCGCGACGAGCTGATGGAGGACCCTGATTATATTCTATTCGCCGCCAGGATGACTGTTGAGAAATGTAGACATGGAGGTTATAGATGTAGAATATTAAAAATGTTTGTTTTGTTTAGAAAGCTTTAAGAGTTTTCACATAAAAAATTTGGGGACCTTACTTTTCAGCACGTTATCACACATTCTCCACACCCTGCAAGTGTAACATCCCATGAACGCCATGCCAAGTGACGATCGAAGGGATCGCTGTGTTAAAATGAAATTACAGGTACCAACGACTGAATGCTGGCACCTGTTTTGACATTATAAGAAGTGACATTCTACGTACACTTAAGTTAGGGGGCCTGAAGATGTGATGAACGCTGAAACAGGTTGCGCAAATAAAATAAAACAGGAGATTTAGACAGATGAAAGTCTTTTGATTTAACATTTTATATTGAACAACCAAGGTCCCGCAACCATCTTGTATAAAGACGGACTTACAGAGAATATTTTGTCTGGTGAGTTTTTTCTAATGACTGCTAAGTATCTTGACACACCTAGTTCGCGACGAGCTGGTGGAGGATCCTGATTGTATTCTATATATTACTAAAATAGTTTATGAGGGACTACTTGATGGGAAAAGCACGAAGACATTTGAAAAACGCTGAGGTAACGGTTGAGAAGTCAGTGGCCTGATCATAAGCCTCTCAACACTGTTATCTTTTTGGGGAGAGGACGACACAACGATCGGTGGGCATCCTGAGCTCCTCTGGACCTGATCGTGTTGTTCACTTCAGATTTAATGAAGGAATGATAAGGTCTTCCGCAGTGGATAAATGTTTCCGTTACTATTCTACATGTCCCACACACGTACAAACACTTGTGTACCGCTCAGTTACCGATTCAGACATCAACATGTCTGTCAGAAATTTTGTTTGACGGAAGATTTGACAAGATAGCGAACGATGTTTGCGTTATGTTTCGCTGCATATGTTTAGTAAAAATAAGTTTTATTACTGTTTATCTCCCTGTATCGTGAGTTTACACAGATACAGTAACTATGATCAAAGGAAGAAGAAACAAAAACAAAAACAAAATAGCACTGGCAGTTACCAAATTCGTAGAAGGTGTCACATCTTCTCTAGACATATATCAGGAAGAGGTTAAGAAAGAAATCAACATATTACGCACTCCCATACAAGCGGGAGTGCCAATGAAATAAAAAAGAATCGAAGTTCTCCCGTTATTGCATGGTCGATGTAGGTATTTTCATGAGCTGTCATTAAGGGAACAATTAGGAAAGAATAAATTTTCCTATATTTGTGTCCTCTTTGTCAACTGAGGACGAAGTAACTCAAAACAAGTTATTCAATGTGATCGGAGGCTTTCCCGGCGTATGTGTTGTTTCCAGAACTGATGGCGGAAAGGTTATTCGGCCAAATGTCGTGGGACTTCAACGATCGCATCCGGCTGGACATCCGAGAGCCCTGGAAACAACTTATTAAATGTTACATTGCCCACTCGTAGAAAGTTGAAGTAACTTACTTAATTCCTTTGGCCCCTTTGGGGGTATAGGGCATCCAGGAAAACTCGCCATCTGTCTGTCTTTCGCCATTTGCCTCATTTCTGCCCAGGTCTTCCCAAACTCTTTTTGCTTCCCCTTCCACTGTCCTCTTCCACGTGCCCCTAGGTGTTCCTCTCTTCCTTGTTCCCTGGGCATTCCATTGCAATGCTTTTTTCTCGATGAATCCATCTGGTTATCTCAAGATGTGTCCCAACCAGCCCCACTTTCTCGTATCTGGTCATCTATAGGTATCTGGTTTGTTATTCGGCAGAGCTCCTCATTACATATTTTTTCTGGCCACCAGATATTCATGATGCGTCGAAGACATCTATTTATGAAGCTGTGTAACTGGGATGTTATCTCTTTATCCATTTTCCAGCATTCACTGGCGCACAGAAGGACAACCTTCACAGTTGTTTTAAAAATACGGATTTTTGATTTGTACGTGATATTTTTATTTTTCCATAGAAAGTTGATGTAACCATCAGTTTCTGAGTGTAATATTTCCATCACTGGTTTTCAAGTGTGTATATCTCGCTCATTTCAAATCATTCCCTGGACCAGCGTCTTGTGTTCGTCATCATCATCATCTTCTTCTTCTTCTTTAAACCCAGTGCTTTTATAGCCATTGTCACTAGTGTCAAAATACAGCATACACGAACAGCGTCTGGGTGTTGTGTGTTGTCCTTGGGTTAGCTAGGTTTAAGTAGTTCTAAGTTCTAGGGGACTGCTGACCATAGATGTTAAGTCCCATAGTGCTCAGAACCATTTTTTGAACAGCGTCTGCTTCAAAAGTGAGGTTCAATTGAAAATCGTTTTTGGTATCGTGTATGGGCTTGCTGACAAATCTACATCTACATCTACATACATACCCTGCAATCCACCATACGGTGCGTGGTGGAGGGCACCTCGTACCGCAACTAACATGTTCTCTCCCTGTTCCACTCCCAAACAGAACGAGGGAAAAATGACGGCCTATATGCCTCTGTACGAGCCCTAATCTCTCTTGTCTTTGAGGTCTTTCCGCGAAATATAAGTTGGCGGCAGTAAAATTGTACAGAAGTCAGCTTCAAATGCTGGTTCTCTAAATTTCCTCAGTAGCGATTCACGAAAAGAACGCCTCCTTTCCTCCAGAGACTCCCACCCGAGTTCCTGAAGCATCTCCGTAACACTAGCGTGATGATCAAACCTACCAGTAACAAATCTAGCAGCCCGTCTCTGAATTGCTTCTATGTCCTCCCTCAATCCGACCTGATAGGGATCCCAAACGCTCGAGCAGTACTCAAGAATAGGTCGTATTAGTGTTTTATAAGCGGTCTCCTTTACAGATGAACCACATCTTCCCAAAATTCTACCAATGAACCGAAGACGACTATCCGCCTTCCCCACAACTGCCATTACATTGTTGTCCCACTTCATATCGCTCTGCAATGTTACGCCCAAATATTTAATCGAAGTGACTGTGTCAAGCGCTACACTAGTAATGGAGCATTCAAACATTGCGGGATTCTTTTTCCTATTCATCTGCATTAATTTACATGTATCTGTATTTAGAGTTAGCTGCCATCTTTACACCAATCACAAGTCCTGTCCAAGTCATCTTGTATCCTGCTACAGTCATTCAGCGACGACACCTTCCTGTACACCACAGGATCATCACCAAACAACCTTACCTGAAAGATCATTTATGTACATAGAAAACAACAGCGGACCTACCACACTTCCCTGGAGCACTCCAGATGATACCCTCACCTCCGATGAACACTCACCATCGAGGAGAAGGTACTGGGTTCTATTACTTAAGAAGTCTTCCAGCCATTCACATATTTGGGAAGCAGCCCCATATGCTCGTACTTTAGTTAGGAGCCTGCAGTGGGGCACCGAGTCAAACGCTTTCTATAAGTCAAGGAATATGGCATCCGTCTGATACCCTTCATCCATGGTTCGCAAGGTATGTGAAAAAAGGGCGAGTTGCGTTTCGCAGGAGCGATGCTTTCTAAAGCCGTGTTGATGCTTGGAAAGCAACTTCTCTGTCTCAAGTAAATTCATTATATTCGAACTGAGAATATGTTCGAGGATCCTGCAGCAAACCGATGTTAAGGATATTGGTCTGTTATTTTGAGGATGTGTCCTTCAACCGTTCTTATATACATGCGTCACCTGCGCTTTTTTCCAGTCACTCTGGACTTTACATTGGACAAGAGATTCGCGATAAATGCAAGCTCAGTAAGGAGCCAGTGCTGTGGAGTACTCTCTGTAAAAACCGAATTGGGATCCCATCAGGACCTGGGGATTTATTTATTTTCAATCCATTCAGCTGCTTCACAAACCCAGGGATGTCTATCACTATGTCCTCCATACGGAAATCAGTACGAGACTCAAACGGCGGTATGTTTGTACGATCCTCCTGCGTGAAAGATTTCTCAAATGCTAAATTTAAAATTTCAGCTTTAGTTTCGCTGTCTTCTGTTGCCAGACCAGACTGATCAGTGAGTGACTGGATGGAAGCCTCCGACCCGCTTACCGATTTTACGTAAGACCAGAATTTCCTTGGGTTTTCAGCAAGATCTTTTGCTAAGGTATGACGTTGTTACTGGCTGTATGCTTCGCGCATCGCTCTTTTTACAGCAGCACGAATCTCTACTAAGTTTTGCCTGTCCTCATTCTCCGGACCTTTCTTCTACCGCGAGTGCAACTGTCTTTGCTTCCTGAATTGCGCTGTTAAACCACGGTGGGTCTTTTCCGTCCGTAAGCCACTTTTTCGGCACATACTTCTCCAAAGCGTGATTTACAATGTGTTTATCCGTGGCTACATAAGAGCAAATTTAACTAACAAGTTTGGAAACACGTAACTCAGGCCAGAGGCAGTGACCAGAGGGTATTCTTTCGCTGAGGAGCTAGACGAAAATATTAGGTAACATCCTGAGATTTTTCGGACGCGTCCGTAATGGGAGCGCCGTCGCTTAGTTGTGCGACTGGATTCGTGATTTCCTGTCAGGAAGGTCGCAGTTCGTAGTAATAGACGGCAAATCATCGAGTAAACTGAAGTGATATCAGGTGTTCCCCAGGGAAGCGTCCTGGGACCTCTGCTGTTCCTGATCTATATAAATGACCTGGGTGACAATCTGAGCAGATGATACTGTAATTTACCGTCTACTAAGGTCATCCGAAGACCAGTATCAGTTGCAAAGCGATTTAGAAAAGATTGCTGTATGGTGTGGCAGGTGGCAGTTGACGCTAAATAACGGAAAGTGTGAGGTGATCCACATGAGCTCCAAAAGAAATCCGTCGGAATTCGATTACTCGATAAATAGTACAATTCTCAAGGCTGTCAATTCAACTAAGTACCTGGGTGTTAACATTACGAACAACTTCAGTTGGAAAGACCAAATAGATAATATTGTGGGGAAGACGAACGAAAGGTTGCGTTTCATTGGCAGGACACTTAGAAGGAGCAACAAGTCCACTAAAGAGACAGCTTACACTACACTCGTTCGTCCTCTGTTAGAATATTGCTGCGCGGTGTGGGATCCTTACCAGGTGGGATTCACGGAGGACATCGAAAGAGTGCAAAAGAGGCAGCTCGTTTTGTATTATCACGTAATAGGGGAGAGAGTGTGGCAGATATGATACGCGAGTTGGGATGGAAGCCATTAAAGCATAGATGTTTTCCGTCGCGGCGAGATCTATTTACGAAATTTCAGTCACCAACTTTCTCTTCCGATTGCGAAAATATTTTGTTGAGCCCAACCTACATAGATAGGAATGATCATCAAAATAAAATAAGAGAATTCAGAGCTCGAACGGAAAGGTTTAGGTGTTGGTTTTTCCCGCGCGCTGTTCGGGAGTGGAATGGTAGACAGACAGTACGATTGTGGTTCGTTGAACCCTCTGGCAAGCAGTTAAATGTGAATTGCAGAGTAATCATGTAGGTGTAGATGTAGATGTAGATGTAGCGCGGGCGATGCGTCGCTTTCCGGCTGTCGACGCGGGCGCGATTTCGAAGCTCGTCACGTGGCGGCGGTGGGCCAGCCGTATGCGCCAGACAGAAGCGGCGTGCAGTGGGCGGGCCTTTTAAACGCGCTGCGGCTCCGCCCTCAGGACGAGCGCGCCGGCCTTGGCCCACTGGGCACAATTGCCGCCCGGCACGGGCAGTCGCTTCCGTTCCGCGGCGCCTCACGCGCAGAGGCGGTCGTCGCCACGCACGTCACGCACGCAGGGGACATTGCGCAACTAGAGTCACTGCGTCCTCAGCCACGGCCACCGCAGTCGTCCGTGCACGCGCTGTCCGAGTCAGCTAATGAGGCGCGTGGACTGCGTCCGCCGGGCCCCAGCGCAAGGGGCTCCGAGGGGTCGGCGTGGGCCGCAGGGAAGCAAGAGCGCGCGCGCCCACACACTCACCCGCGTACGTAACTATCTGAATATCGAGATTCTAAGATTGAAAAGTCCTGTGATGCTGCGTGACAAGTAGTAATACAGGGTGTTACAAAAACATACGGCCATACTTTCAGGAAGCATCCTCACACACAAATAAAGAAAAGATGTTATGTGGACATGTGTCCGGAAACGCATAAGTTCCATGTTAGAGTTCATTTTACTTTCGTCAGTAGTACTGTACTTCCTCGATTCACCGCTAGTTGGCCCAATTGAAGGAAGGTGAAGTTGACTTCGGCGCTTGTGTTGACATGCGACTCATTGCTCTACAGTACTAGCATCGAGCACATCAGTACGTAGCTTCAACAGGTTAGTGTTCATCACGAAAGTGGTTTTGCAGTTAGTGCAATGTTTACAAATGCGGAGTTGGCAGATGCCCATTTGATGTATGGATTAGCACGGGGCAATAGCCGTGGCGCGGTACGTTTGTATCGAGACAGATTTCCAGCTATTTCTAAAAAACTTGGATGCTTTGTTGTGCTATCTGTCAGACAGGGGGAAGCAAATTATCATTTGTGGGAATTTCAATGTTGATTCCCTGAAAGAGTGTAATAGGAAGAATGACCTTGTAGTATTACTCAGTTCTTTCAATTTGAGCTCCGTCACTGATTTTCCTACTCGGATAACAAAGAACAGCAGGACATTGATAGATAACTTTTTTGTAGACCAATATAAATTTAAGGACATAAATGCTTATCCTGTTGAGAATGGTCTTTCAGATCATGGTGCACAGTTAGTTGCAGTACATGGCATAGCTCCATGTAGTATATCAAATCAGAATTTCAAAGCAGTGCGATCAATTAACAATATAAATATTACAAACTTTAGGGAAAGCCTAAAGCAGCTAGACTGGGATGAAGTGTATAAGGAACCTGATACAAACTTGAAATATAACTTATTTCACGATACATTTTTAAGGATATTTGAAAACTGTTTTCCTAAGAAAATAGTTAAACTTAATTCCAAGAAAACCTATAAAAAACCTTGGCTAACTAAAGGAATAAGAATATCTTGCAACCGTAAAAGAGAACGGTATCTAACAGCAAGAGGGAGTACTGACCCCGAAATAGTTCAATATTATAAAAACTATTGTGCGGTACTAAGAAAAGTTATTAAAAAGTCCAGAAGCATGTGTATCATGTCTCAGATCAGTAACTCTGATAATAATATTAAAGCAATTTGGAATATTATTGAAAGGGAAACAGGGCAACCAAGAGCACAGGAAGACTTTAGTGCCATAAAACTGAATGACAAGTGTACTAACAAACAATCAGAAATTGAAAATATTTTCAATAATCATTTTTTAAATGTTGTGGAGAAAATAAGATCTAGATCTTCACTAAAAGAGGCAAGGCTTCTAATAGAAGAAGCCATACCTGTGCAGTTTGAAACAGCTGTATTTCCACAAACAACTCCCTCTGAAATCAGTAAAATAATAAACTCACTGAAAAGTAAAAGCGCTTACGGAATTGATGGCATTTCCAGCAAGATACTTAAAGCTTGTTCCCCACAGATAAGTAGGATTCTCAGCCACGTATGTAATATCTCTTTGGAGCAGTGTGTTTTCCCCGATAGACTGAAATATGCCATTGTAAAACCATTGCATAAAAAGGGGGATACGACGGATGTCAACAACTATCGCCCAATCTCTCTTCTGACAGCTCTATCAAAAAATTTGGAGAAAGTAATGTATTCAAGAGTAGCCTCCCATATTTGTAAAAATAAAGTACTAACAAAATGTCAGTTTGGTTTTCAGAAAGGCTTTTCAACAGAAAATGCTATATACGCTTTCACTGATCAAATATTAAATGCTCTGAATAACCGGACATCACCCATTGGTATTTTTTGTGATCTCTCTAAGGCCTTTGATTGTGTAAATCATGGAATTCTTTTAGATAAGCTAAATCATTATGGTTTGATGGGGGCAGTGCACAAATGGTTTAATTCATACTTAACTGGAAGAATGCAGAAAGTTGAAATAAGTGATTCATGTAATGTTAAAACAACAGCTGATTCCTCAAACTGGGGGCTAATCAAGTACGGGGTCCCACAGGGTTCAGTTTTGGGTCCTTTACTGTTCTTGATATACATTAATGACTTACCATTCCACATTGATGAAGATGCAAAGTTAGTATCGTAATAACATCCAAAAACCAAGAACTAAGTGATGTAATTGTAAATGATGTTTTTCACAAAATTATTAAGTGGTTCTCAGCAAACGGACTGTCTTTAAATTTTGATAGAACACAGTATATACAGTTCTGTACAGTAAATGGCACAACTCCAGTAATAAATATGGACTTTGAACAGAAGTCTGTAGCTAAGGTAGAATTCTCAAACTCTTTAGGTGTGGCCATTGATGAGAGGTTAAACTGGAAGCAACACATTGATGGTCTGCTGATACGTCTGAGTTCAGCTACGTATGCTATTAGGGTTATTGCAAACTTTGGTGAAAAGAATCTCAGTAAATTAGCTTACTATGCCTACTTTCATTCACTGCTTTCGTATGGCATTATATTCTGGGGTAATTCATCGTTGAGTAGAAAAGTATTCATTGCTCAAAAACGTGTAATCAGAATAATTGCTGGAGCCCACCCACGGTCATCCTGCAGACATCTAATTAAGGATCTAGGGATCCTCACAGTAACCTCACAGTATATATATTCACTTATGAAATTTGTTGTTAATAATCCTACCCAGTTCAAAAGTAATAGCAGTGTGCATAGCTATAACACCAGGAGAAAGGATGATCTTCACTATGCAGGGTTAAATCTGACTTTGGCACAGAAAGGGGTAAATTATGCTGCCACAAAAGTCTTTGGTCACCTACCAAACAGCATCAAAAGCCTGACACATAGTCAACCGCCATTTAAAAATAAATTAAAAGAATTTCTAGATGACAACTCCTTCTACTCACTGGCTGAATTTTTGGATATAAATTAATGGAGGTGAAAGGAAAAAAAACCTAGCTTAAACATTAGTGTCATGCAATAGTTTGTGTAATGCAATATCTTGTACAGACATATTTTATTAACCTGACACGTTCCACAACATTACGAAGTGTCGTATTCATGATCTATGGAACAAGTATTAATCTAATCTAATCTAATCTCTAACCAGAACGAAAGTGTCCCGTCAGGAAGACGTTCGAACCAATTGATCGGCGACTTAGGGAGTGCGGAACATTCCAGCTTATGACTCGCGACTGGGGAAGACATAGAACGATGAGGACACCTGGAATGGACGAGGCAATTCTTCGTGCAGTTGACGATAACCCTAATGTCAGCGTCAGAAAAGTTGCAGCTGTACAAGGTAACGTTGACCACGTCACTGTATGGAGAGTGCTACAGGAGAACCAGTTGTTTCCGTACCATGTGCAGCGTGTGCAGGCACTATCAGCAGCTGAGTGGCCTCCACGGGTACACTTCTGCGAATGGTTCATCCAACAATGTGTCAATCCTCATTTCGGTGGAAATGTTCTCTTTACGGATGAGGCTTCATTCCAACGTGATCAAATTGTAAATTTTCACAATCAACATGTGTGGGCTGACGAGAATCCGTACGCAATTGTGCAATCACGTCACCAACACAGATTTTCTGTGGACGTTTGGGCAGGCATTGTTGGTGATGTCTCGATTGGGCCCCATGTTCTTCCACCTGCGCTCAATGGAGCACGTTATCAAGATTTCATACGGGATACTCTTCCTGTGCTGCTACAACATCCACGTTATTGAAACTCATGACCCCAGCTGACGTCAAACAGCCGGCCGGAGTGGCAGAGCGGTTCTAGGCGCTACAGTCTGAAGCCGCGCGACCGCTACTGTCGCAGGTTCGAATCCTGCCTCAGGCATGGATGTGTGTGACGTCCTTAGGTTAGTTAGGTTTAAGTAGTTTCAAGTTCTAGGGGACTGATGACCTCAGAAGTTACGTCCCATAGTGCTCAGAACCATATTTTTTTTTTTTTTTTTTTTTTACTCATACTCGTTTAACATAATCCCAGGCATGATACTGCAGTGACAAATATCCCATATGCTTCCCTTATGCTGTTATGTTTCATACGCTGTAGTGCATAGTTCCTTCCCTGTTTTCAAAGCGGTTGGTTGATATTTAAATAACACGGGCGAGAACGCCGAGAAAATACAAAAGGAAACAGAGGAACCCGTATCAGATTGTTTCGAAACGGGAAATCTGTTGAAGAAATTGAACAAACCATTGCAGACCTATTAGTGCAGTGCAGGTTTAATTAGAACAAAGGCTACGAAAACAAATCACGAAGCGGTCTACTTAGACAATTCAAATAAATCCAGAACTAAGCACTCCAAAATTGATATTGCAGCTCAGATCCACACAGGAAACTCTGTTTCACCACAGACTGTAATAAATGTGCTCTGTGAAGTTGGGTATGGACGCCATAGATCGGTGCAATCAACAGAACGAAACAAGTGGCATTTCCGGAAAACACAAATACAGTAGGTTTGATTTCTGGAAGAAGGTTGTATGTACTGACCAAGGTCGATTTCAGCTGTTTAAATCAAACGGGAGAGAAGCATTGGGGGGAAATGAAGAGAATTGTACACTTGAAAGAGAATATCAGTTAAAGGCGGAGGAGGTTGCGTCTTGTCTGGGGTTTTTGAGTGGTGTGGGCGATTTGTGCTTTATTGATGGAAATGTGGACCAGAAGCTTTACATAAACATCCTGAAACCACTCTATCCAGAAGTGAGAATAATGAGGCTCTTGCCGGCCGCGGTGGTCCAGCGGTTCTAGGCGCGCAGTCCGGAACCGTGCGACTGCTACGGTCGCAGGTTCGAATCCTGCCTCGGGCATGGATGTGTGTGATGTCCTTAGGTTAGTTAGGTTTAAGTAGTTCTAAGTTCTAGGGGACTGATTACCACAGCAGTTGAATCCCATAGTGCTCAGAGCCATTTGAACCAATTTTTTGAGGCTCTTTCTGGGGATTATATTTTCACACAAGATGATGATCCGTAGCACACAGCTCCAGAAGTAAGGCTATGCTGTTGTATAACATTCCCCGTTGGATGTCAACACCATCGCAATGCCCAGAGTTTAATCCAATAGTGGATTGGTGTAATGCACACGACAAAAATATGAGGAAGCATCAGATATCCAATAGAAATGATCTAAAGAGCGCTCTCCTAGAGGAATGACGTAAAAGTTACAGTTCACACAACATAATCTCGGTGGAATATATGCCAAGGACAATGCAAGAGATTACAAATAGGAAAGAAGGTCATACTCCGTACTAACCATAACATTCTATGTTTAGAGTATCATTTTCAGTATTGCAGACGAGTACTTATTTTGCACCCCAAATTGACTATCTTCACTTTCGTATGTTTAACTGTGTTTATGTAAATAGAAATCTGTGTTTCTTTACTGATTTAACCTTTTCACTCGTTAATAAAGAAATCCATGTATCTGCTGACAATTTTCCACTAGCTAAACAACTTTAAACATTAAGCCACGTATTACATGAATACTAAGGACGGCATTTGAAAGCTTCTATCGTCGCCTGTATCTATAAACTTAATTTAATTCGGATTGGCTATTTATACACTCGTGACAACTTTTGTTACCTTGCTAACTCAGAATCCCTGTTAGAAAAAGCATAATCTACATATCTCGGAAAGGTACTGGAGAGATTTCGAAAGCTAGTGAAAGGAACACATTCCATTCTTCGAACCACATTTTTAAATGCAGAGTGATTATGCAAAAGGACAGGGCGAACGAAGATACATCTTGTTTTCAACCTCCGCCTGTTCGTGAGGTCACAGTAGAGAGGTAAGAAGCGATAGGGCAAGCAACCGTCAGAGACTAGTCGATGGCGACATCAGCGCGCGTTCGACGTCTTCAAAGGTCTGATAGGGTCGCCCGGCGAGATCCTTTGGCTGGTGCTAGAAGCTAAGAGTCTTCATGCGGAAGTAAATATTTACAGTTCAGACGAAGACCACAGTCCCGTCTGATGTGCCTGTCCTGTTAGCTCTAGGGACCCTTCGTAATAGCCAAAAGAAGAGACTATTAATAACAGTCGGAACTGAGGAAGATGGTTCAGTCGTTAAAGCACTGGTCTCTCATTTAGGAGCAGTCACGTAGTGACACTGTCATTCTCATTTAAATGTTCCTTATTTCCATTAAAACTTGTCAGGTGAGTGCGGCAATGGTTCCCTTAAACAGTTGTGCTAGTATTTTGTTTTTCAGTTTCGATTTTTTTGACTACACCGTGAATGGTATTTTACCGAGTGCAAAGGAAAACGTGAATATTACTCTGTAGGCTTCATAGTGATTGTGATGCTTTAATACGGCGATTTATGGAATGAATGGACGAACAAGCACCTGTGCGTGTGGCACCTTTACGTAATACTCTTTCTTTGCAATCTTTTCTTCAAGAAAAACCTTTCAGATGGATAACATTCACTCCTCCTATTGCGACTACCAATGTAAAAAAAAGGCTGAAAATCATGTAGTATGTATAGTCAGTCGATATGGCTCTATATAGATGATTTATTATAGAGGGCCTCTAAATCACATGTGAAATAATTTACTTTCGTGTTATAAAGTTTTATCTTGCTAGTTGAATGTGCCGAAACAAAAGCTTTTGTATCGTTGATATTGTACGTATCTGGGGTAAGTTTCCCCCCGCCACATACAAAAATCACTAAAACTATTAAATAGTACCTAAATGACATGAAGATAAGTTTATAAATGGGAAAACAGCAAACTAATTTCTCGATAACAATAAATGACAATGCAGATTGGAAGTTAATAACAACGTATCGTTCATCTCTGCTCGCCGGAGCAGTAAACTCAGTTTTCAAATAACTGTAATTTCATATCTAATGAAAATCGGCAACACGTTTCTACCAACGTAATTGTTCACTAAATTAACTCCTCAATTAATTTTCGCTTTTTCGATGCATCCTCTCCCCTCCCCCTCCCCTCTCCCCCACGCACACACACGTGCACCCCTTTACTCCAGATGCATAATGAAGATAGGACTTTCTTTGATAGACTGAGCGGAAGTCTGGTGAAATTGGCTCCCTTCTTTCTAGAATACATTTTTTCAGAGTTCTTGACAGATATGTTGTAGATCTAGAGTTCTCTGAACAAAGTTTAAATACTTCTGCAGAATTTCGCGCAGAAAACAGTACCATTCGGAAAAATTTAAATTTCGTAAGAAAAATATTCGCCAATATGCGAAAGAAATTGATCACATTCCTGAATACTTTCCCAAGAGTCGCACAGAAAACCCTAATGACGTTTTTTGAGCGGGTACTAGTTTTAAAACTGCAATAATGAGAGACCCACATCCACTAAAAAGAAAGAAAAAGTTATAACAGTACTGATCACGGTTCTGGATAGCACCCCAAGAGCTCGACCGAAAATAGTTAAGCCACTACTCGAGCTCGGGAAACTTTGTCCTCAGGCAGCAGCATGGTTCAAATTGGTTCAAATGGCTCTGAGCACTATGGGATTCAACTGCTGGGGTCATCAGTCCCCTAGAACTTAGAACTACTTAAACCTAACTAACCTAAGGACATCACACACATCCATGCCCGAGGCAGGATTCGAACCAGCGACCGTAGCAGTCGCACGGTTCCGGACTGCGCGCCTAGAACCGCGAGACCACCGCGGCCGGTGCAGCAGCATGGTCCGACCCCAACTTTTTAAGGAATCTGCACGTGAGTCCATAGTGTTTCTTTGCCCAATTTAAGTTGATCATGTGCAGTAATATTGTGGCAGAATTAGATTTTGCCACGTTTTTAGTGATCGTGGCAAAGTACGTTTAAGGATTCTAGAATCTGAAGTACTACGGAGATGCTGTGGTAATAATTCGGGATGGTCTTTTAATTTATTTACGGGAGGCAGCGAAAACTTATTTTCACGTTTGGAAGACGACCGTGAGTACACACCAGCTCACTTACGCACTTTATGTTTTCAATTGTTATATTTAATAAACATAAAAGTATCTTGGATTTCTGTTAAAAGAAAAGGCCAAGATTTGGATGATTTGTCTTTAAAGCTTATTCGTGAAGAAGTAGGTAACAATCAGACGACAAAGAAAACGTTAACTAAGATGGGTGGTAGGAGTATAGTCAACAATACTACTCCAAATGTCGTTAAGGTTTTCGGTAGAATTCTTAGGAATCCATTCAGAATTTTCGTGCAGACGACTCTAAAACTATATCAAGAACTCTGAAAAATATATTTCTCGAAAGTCGGATGCCGACTGAGCGAGTTGGCGCTCTGGTAAGAACCTAGACTCGTTTTCCGAGAACGGTGGCAATCCTGACTGAGGTTTTTCCTGATTTTCCTAAATCGCTTAACGAAAATGCATGAGTGGTTCCTATGGAACTGCACTTTAGATTCTCCTGTTTCCAGTCTGAGCCTGTTCGCGTCTCTAACGACTTTGACGTCGAGTAGACGTTAGGGTTTAACCTTCCACAACAGAAGAACAATAGTGTATACAATAAACACATGCGCATATTCTTGGTCTAACTTCTGTTAACAAAGTAAGTACTCAGAGCGTTTTTATCGGACTAATGCATGTAGGACTTTAGCTTTTTACCGCGCTTTGACTATGCAGCACTATCGTGTTTCCATGGTGTAGCGTATTGATCGTATGAACCGAGTTATTTACGGAGCGCTTCCCACACTCTCAAAGTACGAGCACTTACCGTACCAACAACCCGAGTCAGTTCGTGACTGCATCAATGGCAGCCGAACATTAGACCTAAACCTTTCTCTCCTCGACCACAGACTAATGCACTTCAGCAATTAAAAATCGCAACAGGTGTCCTTCAGTGATCGATGCAGATAAGAATCGACACTTCACAAAGGTGGGTAGTTATTCTGAGCCGCAGCTTCGTCGCCGTACAGGGAGAAAGAGAATTTGAGGAATGAAATACTTGTCGACACACAAAAGAATTACGTACATTAGATGCGAGTGGGCATTTATTTGAATCAGTCGGGAAAGTTGAAAACCGCAATTCGAACCTGGTAGTTCTGCTTAATAGGTACATGATCTGAACGCTATCGATCCGGACACAGTGGTAATCGCAACTGCACCCACTAACCTAATTTAAATCAATGCCCTCTCGCAGCCAATGCCAATAATTCCTTTGTGTCTTAATTCTTATTGGCTGCTGGAACAAAATGGTGTCCGAAAGAAAAGACATCACATATATAAAATACCTATTGGTTTTAGCAGTTGAGACCATTGCTAAATTAGCAAACAGGCCAAAAAGATGAGTAACTCCCATGAGACAACAAGTTAATGTCATGTAATACGCCTTGAATCTTTATAATGGCCTCGTTTCGGTGAGGAAGAGTGTTCAGAAATTTATTCAGGTATGCCGTATCCCGATGGATGTTAACTGCTACGCTGTTCCCATTGTTCCAAAAAGCCCCAAACTTTTTCTACGGGATTACCATCGAGTGACTCTGAAGAGTAATCGAGATGCTATACGGTCGCTGAGTGTTTCTGAAGCGAGGAAAGTTTACTTGCAGACCTGTGAATATAGCTGTATTGTCACCTTGAAAGACGGGAGTGTCCACAGCACCCTCTTCATGAAGATGAAGAAGCAAGGGCCACACTTGGTCACCGAGAATGTTTGCAGCAAAGTCGACAAGTGGGCCCATCTCATAGCACAAAAAACATCCGATCTGAACTAAAAACTCGACACAGTGCAGCTTAAACTGCTTAATAACCCGCTTAATGGACCATCGTTGGATTCGATTCTCTGGTAAGTTCCTATGGGACCAAACTGCTGAGATCATCGGTCCCTAGCCTTACACACTACTTAATCTAACTTGAACTAACTTACGCAAAGGACAACAAACGCACCTATGTCAGAGGGAGGACTCGAACCGCTGACGGGAGGGAGCCGCGCGAACCGTAGCTAGGCGCCACAGACCGCGCGGCTACCGTCGCGTCGGTGGATTCGCTATTTTTCCCATTTGAAATGAGTCAAAATCGCGGCACGTCGGACTGCGTCACATTCCTCGAGTCGGCTACAGCCCAGATGTGTTGTTTGGCCCATTGAAGATGTACAGACTGAGAAATAGTCTTTTGTAGAAATTCGACTCCAAACAGCCAATCCATGTATTTCCCTTCGCAGTCTTCCTTAGGAAATTGGTTGACATGGACCTGTTAGAGATCGGAAACGGAGCGAGCACGAGTCTACTGTTCGGATTGTACACTGCATAAATCAAGGAGCCGCAGTTACGAGTATACCATCGCCTACGGGCTTCCTTAGTTCCCGCAGTAGCTCCGTGAGTATGACGAATTTCAGAATTGCAGCGCTGCAGTCGCTTTATACTCGACTCGTTTTCACGTGTTGAAACATGCAAGTACGTAAGCCTGGTCGTGACTTATTGTTGGTATGGAAGACGAGTACACGATCTTTCTGCTGTAAAGTAGCACCGACAAGGCGAAATGAACGATTGTCGGTATCAGATGATCTTTAACGAGGCCGTGTCTCATGAAACTGTGGAGGCTATAAGACGGAAATTAAATGATCTTAAGTACAAAACTGCAATTACAGGGTCACACTTAATGAACCATATGAAATAAAATCGACATAACTTCTTAATGATTTGCGTTGGGACGTTCGAACTACACGGTTGGCCGCAGGGCATGATGGGAATTAGTATGTGCGGTACGGTTTGGTTTAGCGACGAAGCCCCATCTTCATTCGGATGGATTCGTCAATAAGCAAAATGGCGCATTTTGGGGGATTCAGAATCCGCATTTCGCGATCGAGAAGTGTCTTCACCCTCAGCAGGTGACTGTGTGGTGTGGTATTTCCAATCACGGAATAGTCGGTGCGATGTTCCTCGATGGCACAGTGGCTACCGAACGGTACGCGAAGGTATTGGGAGATGAAGTAACCCCCATGATCCAAAGTGACCCTGGTTTCGACGAGATGTGGTTCACGCAAGACAGAGCTTGACCCCGTCGAAGCAGCAGACTGTTTGACGTCCTGTAGGAGCACTCTGTAAACCGCATTCCGGCTTTGGGATACCCACAGGCCATTGACATGGGCCTGGATTGGCCGCCGTTGTCTCTGGGTCTGAACATAAGCGACTCGTTTTTGTTGGGCCATCCTAAAGACAAGGTGTACAGCGATGACCTCAAAACCATTTCTGAGCTGAAAACAGCCATTCAGTAAGTCACGCACAGCATGTCCCGGGACTTCAGCGGGTCATACAGAATTTCACTATTCGTCTGCTCCACATCATCGCCAACGATGGCAGGCATATCGAACATGTCATAACCTAAATCCGAACATCTGTAGTGACGTTTACATATTGAATGAAGTGCGTACACTCCGTAGTTTGTAACTAACTTGCGTTTTTCCTCATATGGTTCAGTAACTGTCGCCCTGTATGTTCCCCTAGAGGAACGGTGACATCTGGAGTAAGATCCACGCTTTAGTCCATGCTTCAAATGAGAAACACACAAATTTCGTCCAGTGTGAACAAAATGGCTGGATTCTTGTTTATTCCACGTCCACCATGAAAAAACATGGTGCTGTGTCAACGAAAACTTGGCCCAGGGCAGCTTCACTGCTATATCCCTGCGACGAAAAAACGCATTTCAGTAATTATTTGGTCATGGCAACTCACTTTTATGGGCTAACAGCGAGTTGTATAGGTTACCATTCATTTCTGTACTTAAATAATTAATCGTCATTTACAGATTGCTCTTCATCCTCATGTCGTGTTTTCTGGTACTGTCCTTAAAGAATCGGTAATGTCTCGAAAGTGTGTATATTCCAACGTTAGACTTTCTCTGAATAGACATTAAATATGAAAATAAATTCACAACAGTCTTCGAAAATGTTTCATCTGTATAAATCAATATGTAAACAGAACGATATTCACTGCTAACAGATCAGCTATTATATTGGTATATAACTTGCTTCTGTCATTTAGGCAACCTGCACTTGAGAATGGCTATAAAGCCGAAATCATGAGTGTGTGCAATAAATGAATAGTAATTTGCAGTTTAATGACGGATATTTCAAGACGAATGCGTATGTAGCGAGAATGCCGCGAGTCCGCTGTTATACTTGCGAATTCGTGTACTCGCTCTCGTTTATGAGTGATTCGTAGCCACTGGTACACGACAAACAGACTCATGTGACAAGTGGGCTGCGTCACTCACCAGTAGAGTCCGCAAGTGCACGGAGAGGGCTCGTTCGGCGACACGGTCACAGGACTAGCTGGTGAGTTTAAAGGGAGTACGTGGAGCTCATTTCTCTTCTCCAGTAGCTGTATTCACTGACAGTAGCAATTCCCGTAGAGCTTCTCTAACAAGGTATGAGGCTCGTCTCAGTGTTACATGGCTGCGACTGGCGCAATATTCCTTGTGGAGACACTGGGCATTTCCCACTGGCACACAAACAAATCGCTTAACTTCATTCGTGGTGTGGTCATGGACACTTACAAACATCATAGCTCCTTTCCGCAAAACTGTCACGCCTCTACGTCGACTCAGCTTACTGCCCTGAAGGTACATGTCATTGTCATGACTCACTTCAGCGGTGGAGGCCACATTACCGCATGGTACCAGTTATGCGAGTACACCATCTACTCTAAAGCGACTAATCAGGCAACACCGCCGTGAGCGTTGAGGCAGTCGTCTCGACGACGACCAGGTTGAAGAAATCAGTTTGGTAAAACAGCATGTCCCGCTGCGTGAAGTAGTACGTAACTTCCAGCCGCACGTCCTCGTCCGATAGGAATCGTCGAGGTTTCAAGGCATTTCGTAAGGGATCGAAGGCGCGATAATCGCATGGGGAGACATCAGAACTATAAGGCGGATGGTGGAGCGTCGTGCACTTCAGTGGTATAACTTCTGCTGACTTCCTACACTGAAGCGGCAAAAAAAGTGGTATAGACATGCATATTCAATTTCAGAGATACGCAAACAGTAGAACACGGCGCTGCCGTCTTCAACGCCTATATATGGCAACAAGTGTCTGGCGCAGTTGTTAGGTCGGGTACTGCTGCTACAGTGTCAGGTTATCAAGATTTTGAGTTTGAACGTGGTTTTAAAGTCGGCGCACGAACGATGGGACACAGCATCTCCGAGGTAGCGATGAAATGGGGATTTTCCCGTACGAAAATTTCACGAGTGTACTGTGAGTATTATGAACATCATATCCCCGACATCGCTACGGCCGGAAAAAGATCTTGCACGAACGGGACCAACGACGACTGAAGAGAATCGTTCAACGTGATAGAAGCGCAACGCTTCCGCAAATTGCTGCAGATTTCAGTGCTGGGACATTAACAAGCGTCAGCGTGCGAACCATTCAACGAAACATCATCGATATGGGCTTTCGGAGCCGGAGGCCCACTAGCGTACCCTTGATGGCTGCAGGACACAAAGCTGTACGCCTCACCTCGGCCAGTCAACACCGACATTGGACTGTTGATGACTGGAAACATGTTGCCTGGTCGGACGAGTCTCGTTTCAATTAATACCAAGCGGAAGGACGTGTACGGGTATGGAGACAACCTCATGAATCCATGCACCCTGCATGTCAGCAGGGGACTGCTCGAGCTGGTGGAGGTTCAGTAATGATGTGGAGCTTGTGCATTTGGAGTGATATGTGACTCCTGATACGAGTAGATGCGAGTGCCACGTACATAAGTGTCCTGTCTAATCACCTGCATCCATTTATGTCGATTGTGCATTCCGACGGACTTGGGCAATTCCTGCAGGACAATGAGACACCCCATACGTCCAGAATTGCTACAGAGTGGCTTCAGGAACACTCTTCTGAGTTTAAAAACTTCCGCTGGCCACCAAACACCAGAGATATGAACATTATTGAGCATATGTGGAATGCCTTGAAACATGCTGTTCAGTAGAGATCTCCACCACCTCGTACTCTTACAGATTTATGGACAACCCTGTGCGATTCATATTGTCAGTTCCCTCCAGCACTACTTCAGACATTAGTCGAGTCCATGCCACGTCGTATTACGGCACTTCTGCGTACTCGCGGGGCCGAACACGATATTAGGCAGATGTATCAATTTCTTTGGCTCTTCAGTGTAGATCAATCGGCGTCTTGTGTGATCAGGACCGATCTTGGCGCACCATTTGCGGCGGCGCGGTTCTTTCCATCCCTTTGCGACGAATCTGCACCTACCTGTGAACATTGTCTCAGCAGTTCATCAGTAGGGAAGCCGAGTGAAACCTACTGTGCTTCGACGTGAGACAGGCTGCAATTAAAGTCACTAATCTACGTTTCGGGAGAAACTTTTCACACGAAATGAAAGGTTGGAAATCTTATCCTTAATTAATATATTCTGAAACTTAGGTGAACAAGTATCACTGCCAAGCCTGTGCTAGTCTTAACACAGTCACTCACAACCCCTTTAACTCACGTTAGCAAGTTAATGGTGTTGCATTTCCCGAAAACGTAGTAGCTACAAAAATACGGATTTTTTTTATTGAGAATGCTCGACAAATATTAAAACTGTCGGTACCTAATGCAGTCACAGTTTTTAGCCACCGACCTGCTCAATACGCCAATGGGAATTTATGTCTTTTATCGTCACAAAATTCACTTAAAAGTTCCGAAATTTCTACACACCCATCGGAATAGTTATGCTGTCACTCTACAACACTGCTAGATCCGGCAACTTATCATTTCCATCGCAACTACTACTACACACGTCCGAACTGTTTCATGGTTAGGCTCCGACTCCTCTCTAGAATACTCTAAGTCTTCTCTCCCAGCAGAGAAAAGCGCGCGAAGAATATTGCTTTACCATTGGTCACTTTACTCAACAGCCAATAGCAAAACAACATTCTCCCGCGTCAGTCCACGCTTTCATCAACAACCAATCGCAAAATAGTAAACCTAACGACTGCACTTTTTACCAACGTAATCATCTAACATGCTGAAGTTTTGTTTATGCATGAAGTTATTTACTATTGTTATTTATACCTGAATTAACTTTCCCTTTACCATAAACTTACTTTACAAATTTATTCTACGAAAATCCCCTTTGTCCACATCCATACTTCTTCGAATTGTTCCCACACTAAATCCCACTACATAACTCGTTAAACAATTATCTTCATATTAACCTTAAACCACACTCACGCATCATTCATACTGCTAAAACGCATTTATAACATTTTATCTACACAAAAAGACATAATAACACTTTAGGAAAATACTAGAACAGTTTATGAAAAGCATTCTATTAGTTTACGCACTCTAGTGGGCACAATCGAAACTAAAATCGCAGTCCCCCTGTCCAATATTGTCCTCTATCGGCTGATACATAAACTACGTGCGCGTCCAGTCTCGCGTCCCCATCTGTCACTATCCAGCTCTGAGACGCATCTCCCACTTAACCGCCTCCAAGGCAGGATCAGTATACGGCGCTACGCGTGGTTTAGACGCGCGTGCTGCCCCACACACATTCTTCATTCTCTGATGGGGATTTTAATGGTGTTTGTCTTTCGGCAGCCAAGAAAGAAGTAAGAGCACGTTGGTCCTCTTTGGACGCATTTGGTAATAACGTCGCCACAGTTCACTTCTCCGCACATTTACCGCACGCCCATGGGAAAGACACGAATGCCACACTAATCCTTCGCCCACACATTAGTGCACAATACCTGCGTCGCAGTCGCGCCACTTAGCAGCTGCGGCAACGCCCTCAGAAGGAGACTTTTTGATCGCCTCTTACATTTTGTCCGGTGGTCTTATGTTACTGTTGCAGCGTGTTACAGGTGATGACGATACAACAAATACCTTACTATTACGAAAGCTCATCGTAAAAGTTCCGCCTCAGTTCACGGGTCATTAGCAAAATAAAAAAAAAAATACAAAGAGGGAAGGAAGGGAAAAACCGCGTATAAAGTAATAGTCCGATAGCTAACGTTGCCAAGTTCCACGCGCGATTGCAATTACGGAGTTTTTTACGGCCTCGCTTATGGAGAGAATTACGAGTGGAATCGATGGAATTCTTTATGTTCCGCACTAAAAGTACGAGAGAGGCAGCTGTTTGGAGGCTAAAGGCGAACATCGGAATTTAAAAACTCAGAATGTCTTCCAAGAAAACTTCTCAGGACAGTCGGAATGATACAGAGTCGTAGCTTCTCTCAGACGGCGTCACTATGTGGCAAATACAGGAGGACTGTCATTAATAACTCTATTAGCGATGAAAATGTTGCTGGTAGGTTGTTTATAAAAGCACAGGGCGCTCTGCTGACACACCCATTTCGAACAGGGTTGTCGTCGGAGGTGACCAGTGCACCGGCAGCACCAGCACATCGGCAACATATGACGCTGTTGAAAACGTGCGCCAGGTTCGCTTCATCTGATTGACATTAGTGAGTTTTGTTACTGTAAAGTTGCTAAACATCACGGTTAGCAACAGCGTTCTGAATTTCCAAAAAAATGGTTCAAATGGCTCTGAGCACTATGCGACTTAACTGCTGAGATCATCAGTCGCCTAGAACTTAGAACTAATTAAACCTAACTAACCTAAGGACATCACACACATCCATGCCCGAGGCAGGATTCGAACCTGCGACCGTAGCGGTCGCCCGGTTCCAGACTAAAGCGCCCAGAACCGCACGGCCACTCCGGCCGGCGTGAATTTCCAGTGATTGTACATAAACGTACGCAACCGTCTCATTAACACACTCCGTCTACTATGGAGAGCACAGCACAAATCTCAGGTAGAGAATAGCACAAATAGCACAAATAGCGTGCTGCCACGACTAATTACTTTTCTGGATCGGCAGATGTGTGGCAATTGCTGCGTTTGGAAATGTGACTCTTTACACGTCAAGGTTTACAATTCACTTACTGCAGTCTCTAATACAACAGTACGTTGAAAAGATACGAGCACTAGCAGGTAAGACAAATTCCTACACGAATCACCGCGACTGGACTGTTGTTGTGGTCTTCAGCCCGAAGATTCGTTTGATACAGCTCTCCGAGCTACTCTATCATGTGCGAGCATCTTCATCTCTGAATAACTATTGCAAGCCACATCCATTTGAACCTGTTTAGTACATCATCTCCTGTTCTCCTTCTGCAATTTCTGCCCCCACCCCCTCCCCCCCACACACACACTTTCCTCCAGTATTAAAGTGGCGATACATTGATGTCTCAGAACGTGTCCTATCAAACGATCCGTTCTTTTAGTCAAGTTATGCCAAAAATTTCCTTTCTTTCAGTTTTATTCAGTACCTCCTCATTAGTTAAATGATATACCCATATAATCTTCAGCATTCTTGTGTAGCCCCGCATTTCTTGTCTGAAATGTGTATCATACATGTTTTTCTTCCATGCAAGCTAAACTCTAGAAAAATATTTTCAGGGAACACTTAAATCTGTATTGGACGTTAATAAATTTCTCTTCTTCAGAAACGCTTTGCTTTCCATTGACAGACTATATTTTATATCCTCTCTATTTAGGCCGTCGTCAGCTACTTTACTGCTCAAATAGCGAAAGTAATCTACTAGTTTTAGTGTCTCATTTCCTAATCGAAGACCCTCAGCATCATCTGATTCTATTCGACTACATTCCATAACCTTTGAGTTGCTTTTGTTAATATTCATCTCAATACTCTGTCCATTTCGTTCAGCTGCACTTACAAGTCCTTTGTTTCTCTGGAAAAAATTCAGTGTCAGCAGCAGACCGATTAACTTTAATGTCCTTCCCAGATTTCTCCTTGCTTTTGCTAGGTTGTGGTCGTGTGACTGAAGTTGGAAGGGTGCAAATTGGGCCCTGTT
The DNA here is from genome assembly GCF_023897955.1 of Schistocerca gregaria. NCBI lineage: Eukaryota > Metazoa > Arthropoda > Insecta > Orthoptera > Acrididae > Schistocerca > Schistocerca gregaria. The sequence goes on along the minus strand of NC_064924.1, from coordinate 532,285,883 downwards.
GTATGTTAGACACCCTCCAAAGTAATGTTTTAGGAATTAAATGAGTATTAAATGAAACAAGAATCATTATTCATTTTGTTTATTCCGTTCAAAAAATTGACAAGTAATGTCAAAGTTGTAACTCTTCAGGCTTTCCCGGCGAGATCTTGACATGTGGAATAATCGGGTCTACTGCCGGATGTTTGTGTCGCTCTGGCACAATATTTCTGCCACGGAACTCGTTGCCTTCTTCAGGTGCTACCTGAGACTGCCGTATTGGAGGATCTTGTCCAGTATTTATGCGCCAGGTGCGGAAGGCAAAGAGAGCACCCAGCGCCCTCTGGGCATAAATACTGGACAAGATCCTCCAATACGGCAGTCTCAGGTAGCACCTGAAGAAGGCAACGAGTTACTTGTCCGAAATATTGTGCCAGAGCGACACAAACATCCGACAGTAGACCCGATTATACCACATGTCAAAGTTGTTCTACTAAAAGCTAGTCATGTCTGGTGGACGGATCTGGAGTTAGATTCTAATAACAGCTTAAATCTGACAACTGCAGTAGCACAGTTGTGCCATGACAATCATGATGTTAGTGGAAAAGAGAGATAGTACTACGGAAGAGAATGCGTTGAACTTGTGACCAGAACTGAAAGCTGGCCATTGAATCTGAATGTAAGTCTTCAAAGTAAAATTCGAAGGTACGAAATTGTATAAAATGGCTTCAGTGTCCCTATGCATCGTCTTCTGATTGCGGTTTGATCTCAGCACAGTAAATTGTAGGTGGAAGCTGAAGTATCTGGAGAATCAGTCATCGGCGGCGCAACAATGCCCCACACCAGGGGCTAAGTGCTGATCAGCTAGGAATCTCTCCCCTCGGAACGTGTGCTCTGCGGTGGACCCTGACGGTCAAGACTCTAGAAAATGCAGCGATGACGGCTCTCTACAAAGAAGTAATTTTGTACTGAGTGTTCAGCTAAATCACGCAGGGCTAATAGGTAATTAGGGTTGAAACTTCCTGGCAGATTAAAACTGTGTGCCGGACCGAGAATCGAACTCGGGACCTTTGCCTTTCGCGGGCAAGTGCTCTACCAACTGAGCTACCAAAGCACGACTCACGCCGCGTCCTCACAGCTTTACTTCTGCCAGTACCTCGTCTCCTACCTTTCAAACTTTACAGAAGCTCTCCTGCGAACCAGGCAAAGGTCCCGAGTTCGAGTCTCGGTCCGGCACACAGTTTTAATCTGCCAGGAAGTTTCATATCAACGCACACTCCGCTGTAGAGTGAAAATTTCATTCTAGGTAATCAGGGCTGTGAAAAGGGCCAAGGGAGTTGCGGTCAGATTCATTTCACAATTGTAATTTATTATCGTTTAGTTCACAAATACACGTTTGAGAGAATTATATTTGCTACGCGGCTGAAGGCCTCCAAACAGATGCCTTAAAATAAGTTCAATTTTGAAAAGAAATAACACAGTTAAATTTGCAAATAACATAAATCTTATACATATATGAGGTCAGCATGTGGAGCGTCTGAAGGCCGCCGGATTAAATCTTCAGAATTCCAAATTACTATGATGATTACTGAAGGCAGAAGGCCACAGTGTTTTAAGATGCTAAAAGGGCTGATGGCCTGCAAGGTGCACAGAAAGAGATAAACAAACGCAAGAGGATGGCTGAAGGTCGCAAAGTTAAATTCTGAAAATTAAGGAAATGTATATATTGCAACAATCGGTAAAACAATACATTAAGTTTACAAATTTCCTTTTGCAACACCAACGGCGGAAGGCCCACAATAACTTGTAAAATCTTTCGGAGGAAATTACAATAAACTTTCAAGAGCAGAAGGCAATAATGTTTGAACTTAAAGGAAACTCTGAGAACAAGTTTCCAGGGCTGAAGGCCCTCAATTAACCTCGCCCAATTGAAAATATAAAATCAGTAGAGCCCCCAAAAAACTTTTAAAGTAAATTACAAGAACATTAACACAGCCAAAGAATAATTAAGGGAACAGCAGTCAGGAGCCCCCAGGGGATTGGTCTGCCCTCATTCACTTAGGCGAGACAGGCGGTGAGCCCAACTACACGCGATTCGTCGGAACCCAACCCAGGGGACAGCCACGGACCGACCGACACAACGACTTGCTTGCCACCAATTAATACATGAGAACTCAAACACCAAAGGTTACGAACGTGATTATCCACAATGAAATATGTGCTAGCTGTCAAAACTACACACCATGTTGGACAGCGACAACAGGTGAGCAAAAGGACGCTGGCTGAAATTGCGTTAGCGGTCACGGTAGGTAACCAGAACACTAACTGCCACAAGGCAGAAACTTCCGATGGTGCACTCAAATTGTAGTCAACCGATATAGTTAATTCCACCATATGGCGGCTAAATTTCAGCAATAGAAGCACTCGGTGTTGCTCACAGGAAAACCTCCCCATCAGCGAACCACCGAAAGGAACCACACAACATGAATGGACGTGGCATGGGCAGTTGAAACCACTACTCAACTTTGACGTCCTGGGTCGGTGAACCGCGAAGCTGGTAGCGATCGGACAGATCCACACACGCTCCGACACTGCGCAGGGACCGACAGCGGACTCAGCCGACTGAACAGCGCGGAGATAATTTCCCTGGTCCGCAGTAACCGACCGACTTCTCAGAATGCCGACATCTCAAACAGTAGTCAATGGAAATAACGCCGGCTACATACACAGTCTGACAAACACTTGCATGAAGACCTGACGATACCCAACAGCAACTAAACACGCACGAAGACATCTACATCTACATTTACATTTATACTCCGCAAGCCACCCAACGGTGTGTGGCGGAGGGCACTTTACGTGCCACTGTCATTACCTCTCTTTCCTGTTCCAGTCTCGTATGGTTTGCGGGAAGAACGACTGTCTGAAAGCCTCCGTGCGCGCTCTAATCTCTCTAATTTTACATTCGTGATCTCCTCGGGAGGTATAAGTAGGGGGAAGCAATATATTCGATATCTCATCCAGAAACGCACCCTCTCGAAACCTGGCGAGCAAGCTACAATGCGATGCAGAGCGCCTCTCTTGCAGAGTCTGCCACTTGAGTTTGTTAAACATCTCCGTAACGCTATCACGGTTACCAAATAACCCTGTGACGAAACGCGCCGCTATTCATTGGATCTTCTCTATCTCCTCCGTCAACCCGATCTGGTACGGATCCCACACTGATGAGCAATACTCAAGTATAGGTCGAACGAGTGTTTTGTAAGCCATCTCCCTTGTTGATGGACTACATTTTCAAAGGACTCTCCCAATGAATCTCAACCGGGTACCCGCCTTACCAACAATTAATTTTATATGATCATTCCATTTCAAATCGTTCCGCAAACATACTCCCAGATATTTAACAGAAGTAACTGCTACCAGTGTTTGTTCCGCTATCATATACTCATACAATAAAGGATCCTTCTTCCTATGTATTCGCAATACATTACATTTGTCTATGTTAAGGGTCAGTTGCCATTCCCTGCACCAAGTGCCTATCCGCTGCAGATCCTCCTGCATTTCGCTACAATTTTCTAATGCTGCAACTTCTCTGTATACTACAGCATCATCCGCGAAAAGCCGCATGGAACTTCCGACACCATCTACTAGGTCATTTATATATATTGTGAAAAGCAATGGTCCCATAACACTCCCCTGCGGCACACCAGAGGTTACTTTAACGTCTGTAGACGTCTCTCCATTGATAACAACATGCTGTGTTCTGTTTGCTAAAAACTCTTCAATCCAGCCACACAGCTGGTCTGACGAATCGGGAGTCGATGCATGCACACACACAGCCGACTCATGAACAATCGGCGAGTCAAAACGCATCGTCCGGTAGGACGACCGACCGACGATCCACCAAGATCGTGGCCCGGCTCAAGTGATGCGAGGTGGAAATGGTCGGGCGAACCATGTCGACACAACTGCACTAGTGCCATATTGCCACTCCCCGACTGGCAGGTCCGGACTGCGCTCCAGATGTGTTCCAACTGACTGGCAGCCCCAACTCGCCACCCAAACTCAGACAACGACAGGGAAGTCATAGCACTGCTTTCAGCAGTTCACACTACAAACACAGCTAGGCAGTTCTGGTTGATGTTACAAGGCCAGCTCAGTCAATCATCCAGACTGCTGCCCCTGCAACTACCGAAAAGAGGGGATACATCAATACGCGTTGATAGTGCCGCTCACGGTCAGGCAAAGCAGCAACTTAGTGACACCAGTAATTTAAATTAACATAGTGAGGAGGAAGTACGTTAAAAACAGGATGTAAAATACATGATGGCAGAAACATGAGCCACGCACGGCTCTTTCAGTAAGAGGAAAACGCAGCATTTCGCTCTTTACTCTACTCGGATTGGCTGCACTCAGATCTTCCGAGCGCTGAACGATGAGGTTTCCTCGAAAACTCTGCGCCCCCGTTTTCTGCGCTATTCTTCAGGCGGTTAACGCACGTCCTACCATTTCCCACTGAAATATGGCATCTCAGTCTATTTCCATCACTTTCTGTGGCCAATGAGGTTAGCCCTCATCGGCACAGTAGAGTTTCTCTGTCTAGCTTCTAGTTTATTCTTATTAGCCAATCCTGGCAGATCTTTTTGTGAAGTCAGGGTTCAGCAGTGTCTCATGCCTACAAAGCATCCCAAAAATGCGGGTCCCCACTCCTCTTTCGAGGTAATCCCTGTAGTGTCCAGTGCTTTCCAGACACAACAACGTTCCTTTTCACTGCACTTCTGGGTTGGTCACAGTGGCAGCCTCGTGCCGCAGCAGATCTTATCTGTGTTTTCCTGTGGTGCTTCGGTAGCCCAACAGCGACATTACGGCGGACTGTCTGGTTGCCTGCGAGCCACAGACGTGCACACTTCCCAGTGTTCCCTTCCGAGAACTGCTGCAAGGATGGTGGCCTACGTGACTCTGCAGCGCTGTCGCACCATTCTACTCTGCTTTCAACGTCCCTTCATTTATATAAGGCATGCAAACTATACAGCTACTGACAATCACTAGTAGTGTTATATATCACATTTCTCGATGTCAGTTAATTATTCCTATCTAAAAGATCTTTGCGCCATACATCGCAACGCCAAAAACATTTGCATAGGCATGCGTATTCATATACAGATATATGTAAACGCGCAGAATAAGGCGCTGCCGTCGGCAACGCCTGTATAAGACAACACATGTCTAGCGCAGTTGTTAGATCAGTTACTGCTGGTACAACGGCAGGTTGTCAAGATTTAAGAGAGTTTGAAAGTGGTGTTACAGTCGGCGCACGAGCGATGGGAAACGGCATCTCCCGAGATAGCGATAAACTGGAGATTTTGCCGTACGACCATTTCACGAGTGTACTGTGAATATCAGAAATCCGGTAAAACATAAAATCTCCGACATCGCTGCGGCCGGAAAAAGATCCTGCAAGAACGGGACCAACGACGACGGAAGAGAATCGTTCAACGTAAGAGAAGTAAAACCCTTCCACAATGCTGCAGATTTCAATGGTGGGCCATCAACGAGTGTCAGCGTGCGAACCATTCAACGAAACATCGTCGATATGGGCTTTCGGAGCCGAAGGGCCGCTTGTTTACCCTTGATGACTGTACGACACAAAGCTTTACGCCTCGCCTCGGCCCGCCAACACCGATATTGGACTGCTGATGACTGGAAACATGTTGCCTGGTCGAACAAGTGTCGTTTCAAATTGTACCAAGCGGATGGACATGTACGAGTATGGAGACAATCTCTTGAATCCATGGACCCTGGCCGGCCGGAGTGACCGAGCGGTTCTAGGAGCTACAGTGTGGAACCTCGCGTCCGCTACGGTCGCAGGTTCGAAACCTGCCTCGGGCATGGATGTGTGTGATGTCCTTAGGTTAGTTAGGTTTAAGTAGTTCTAAGTTCTAGGGCACTGATGACCTCAGCAGTTAAGTCCTATAGTGCTCAGAGCCATTTGAACCATGGACCCTGCATGTCAGCAGGAGACTGTTCAAGGTGATGGAGGCTGCTTAATGGTGTGGGGAGTGTGCAGCTGGACTGATGTGGGACTCCTGATACGCCTAGATACGACTCTGACAGGTGACACGTACGTAAGCATCCTGTCTGATCACCTGCATCCATTCATGTCCACTGTGCATTCCGACGGACTTGGGCAATTCCAGTGCGACAATGCGACACCCCACACGTCCAGAATTGCTACAGAGTTGCACCAGAAACACTCTTCTGTGTTTAAACACTTCCACTGGCCACCAAACACCCCAGACATGAACATTATTGAGCATCTCTCAAACGCCTTGCAAACGTGCTGTTCAAAAGAGATCTTCACCCTCTCGTACTCTCACGATTTATGGACAGCCCTGCGCGATTCATATCGTCAGTTCCCTCCAGCACTACTTCAGACATTAGTCGAGTCCATGCCAGGTGGTGCGTACTCGCGGGGGCCCTACGCGATATTAGGCACGTCTACCAGGTTTTTTGGCTCTTCAGTGTATAATATTTCATGTGACTGTATCAGGTAACAGTTCTCGTTATATTTCACGCAAAATTCTAAAATGTCGATTTCAGGTCGATTTTGTGATGTTTTACTCAGTGTGGGGTAATATTTTGATATAATATTGTAGATGTGAGTCTTCAGTTTCTCCCGGCGTATTTGTTGCTCGAACAGTCCACGGGTATACTGCCGGTTCATAGTGTCCAACGAGCACAATATTTCGGCGATCAGACACGTCGCCCTCGTCAGGTGCCCTGACGAACTGAGCTCCTGAGGGTTATGAACCGGCAGTATACCCGTGGACTGTTCGAGCAATATTGTAGATATTTCCTGTAATTTTTTGACAGTTCACAATATAGATGTTCCTGTTTTCATAGTATCGTCTTTGTTTATGTAGATCTTTGAAACTGGGTGTTGTTTGTGCTAACTGTCAAAAAATTACAGGCAGTATCTACAATATTATATCAAAACGTTATGCGATCCTAAATAAAACAGCATAAAATCGAGACGAAATCGATATTTCAGAATTTCGCGTGAAACATAACGAGAACAGTCAACAAATACAGTCACGTCGGATGTTATATATACGTCATGAAAAGGTAGATATACTTGAAAATAGAAATCTCCCGAAACAGCTGACGCAATAATCGGTAAACGTTGTAAGCAGTGATACTGGAACGTCACTTACAATTACGTAATTTAAACAGTTTTCTGCAACTGGATTTTTGGCATCAACCTCGTATTATTTGATTAAAATCATTTTTGAGACACACGCTAAACAAATTGTCAAAACTTATTAGTTCCATTCACGACGTTTTGTGATCACTTACGAAGCAATACCCAGTTTCAAAGATTACGTAAACAATGAAGACACAAGGTGCCCCTTCTGCAATGGGAAATTTCAAACGATACTCTCGAATTAAGCAGTGCGATGTTAATCGGTTCTATGCAGCGGCACCAAGTATTTTTCTTTGCACGACGCTTGGTGCGAAACAAAAGCACGGCAAACGTTGCTGCGGGAGCCTCGGCTGCAGTAAAAGCTCCAGGAGGGAGGGGGAGAGCACAAACAGCGCCGGCTGTGTATCTTGTTTGTGAAAGGCGACAGAACCGAGGCTCGGTGGTAGTGACGAAGGACTGTGGGTGCTTCTGCAGCTATAGAACAGTGTTCGATGTGTCAGGGGGCTGGATAGTTCCCCTAGGTCGGGATCAAATATTTGAAAGACAGTTAATACACTGTAACTAATTCAGTCACTGAATTTTATAAAACTGTAATAAATATTCTTGAAGTTATCAGTTAATTATCAGTATCTGCGGAAAATGAATCGGCGGGTGAACTCATTAAACACATACGGTACTTAACTTGAGTTATCTGCGTAGTAGAGTAGATTTGCTGCTGCTGGTGCTGCTGTAGAAAAGAAGAAGAAAAAGCTCCTAACGACAGAACTAAGTGGGCAAAATGTCCACATTAATTTCCTGCTACACATGATTTTGTGTTTGGATGTAATTTATTTATGTCTAGAATTCATTAGAGTAATGAACCAAACTATGGTACAACCAAACTAAATTGGCACAGCGTGTGCCTCTGAGAATCGATTACATAATTGCAACTCAGACTGGCACGGAGCCGGCCGCGGTGGAAGAGCGGTTCTAGGTGCTTCAGTCCAGGACTGCGCGACTGCTTCGGTAGCAGGTTCGAATCCTCCCTCGGGCATGGATGTGTGTGATGTCCTTAGGTTAGTTAGGTTTAATAGTTCTAAGTTCTAGGGGACTGATGACCTTAGATGTTAAGTCCCATAGTGCTCAGAGCCCTTTGAACCATTTTTTGTACCCGACTTGCCTTTCGTTGGATAAGTTCGACTGCATAGCCGACGTTTTAAATTAAATTGACGATTTGAGGAAGCTTTCTCACACAACACGTTGTACTTTGAGGAAATAAAGGAAATTTCCTGTTGCGCTGCGATGCGAATCAGTGTCGCCTTTGCTGAAGCTGACCAACCATTTAGAGACTATTTTGCTAACATGCGCGTAGACGAGAGTTCCGTAAGCTAGTTTTAAGATCACGGAAGTAGAACATTGAAACATTCTCATCTGCAAACGCTACTCATCGAGGATGCATCTGTATAAACTTCTCCATAGTTTTCTAAGTGTTACCAAAGTGTTTTGCGCATTATGCAAAAGTGAAACTGGGCCTCTTCTCCTCGAATATTTTCAACAAGCTTCTCATGTTAATTGCTCTAGCGTGCTTAATAATGGCGATCATGGACATCTGATTCCTCATTATGCGCAAGCAACAGGTTTTGAGCGACAATGGTTTCTTACTGGTTAATTATGTAGCAGTTGTTTTGTCACGGTCAGTTCTAAAATAAAATTTGACACTTGCAACCACTTGCTTCGAAACAAATTTATTTGTATGAATTCCATATTGACGAGTTTGAGACTCATACTCTCAAGTGACAAACCGTCTTGGTTACAAGATGTAGAGTTTCATACTTAATTCGAATAACGGTTGACTTAAGGCATTAAGAAGAAAATAAACGTAGCTCGGACTGCTACAAGGTAGAGATGTTTTAAGTAAATGAAACGTTTTGGAAGGAAGAGTACTGTATAATGTTTTAGTACCTGAATGTTCTGTTTTTTAATATAGATTTCATTTAGCCAGCAAAAAAATTACACGGTACCATTTTATATAAAAAAACTTTAAGGCAAAGGTAATCGCTGCATTTGCTATTCAGTCCACTGAAAACCGAGTCCAAACAGTGAAACCTTGGTAGACATGTCGTGTGCGAGGGGGCCAAGGTCACGTACCGTAAGACAAAAGCTCCGCTGGCATTATCAATACGGAAAATAACTACCTTGCAAACGTAAGTTACCTGCTATGCCTCATGGACGCCCATGTAAGACCTCAATTGAATATACAGGGTCTTACAAAAAGGTACGGGCAAACTTTCAGGAAACATTCCTCACATACAAATAAAGAAAAGATGTTATGTGGACATGTGAACGGAAACGCTTAATTTTCATGTAAGAGTTCATTTTAGTTTCGTCAGTATGTACTGTACTTCCTTGATTCACCGTCAGTTGGCCCAATTGAAGGAAGGTAATGTTGACTTCGGTGCTTGACGAGGACACGCGACTCATTGCTCTACAGTACTAGCATCAAGCACATCAGCACGTAGCGTCAACAGGTTAGTGTTCATCACGAACGTGGTTTTGCAGTCAGTGCAATGTTTACAAATGCGGCGTTGACAGATGCCCATTTGATGTATGGATTAGCACGGTGCAATAGCCGTGGCACGGTACGTTTGTATCGAGACAGATTTCCAGAACGAAGGTGTCCCGACAGGAAGACGTTCGAACCAATTGATCGGCGTCTTAGGGAGCACGGAACATTCCAGCCTATCACTCGCGACTAGGGAAGACCTAGAACGACGAGGACACCTGTGATGGACGATGCAATTCTTCGTGCAGTTGACGATAACTCTAATGTCAGCGTCAGAAAAGTTGCTGCTGTACAAGGTAACGTTGACCACGTCACTGTATGGAGAGTGCTACGGGAGAACCAGTTGTTTCCGTATCATGTTCAGCGTGTACAGGCACTATCAGCAGCTGATTGGCCTCCACGGGTACAGTTCTGCGAATGGTTCATCCAACAATGTGTCAATCCTCATTTCAGTGCAAATGTTCTCTTTACGGATGAGGGTTCATTCCAACGAGATCGGATTGTAAATTTTCACAATCAACATGTGTGGGCTTACGAGAATCCGCACGCAATTGTGCAATCACGTCATCAACACAGACTTTCTTTGAACGTTTGGGCAGGCATTGTTGGTGATTTCTTGATTGGACCCCATGTTCTTCCACCTACGCTCAATGGAGTAGGTTATCATGATTTCTCACGTGATACTCTACCTGTGCAGCTGGAACATGTGCCTTTACAAGTACGACACAACATGTGGTTCATGCACGATGGAGCTCCTGCACATTTCAGTCGAAGTGTTCGTACGCTTCTCAACAACAGATTCGGTGACAGATGAATTGGTAGAGACGGACCAATTCCATGGCCTCCACGCTCTCCTGACCTCAACACTCTTGACTTTCATTTATGGGGGCATTTGAAAGCTCTTGTCTACGCAACCTCGGTACCAAATGAAGAGACTCTTCGTGCTCGTATTGTGGACGGCTGTGATACAATACGCCATTCTCTAGGGCTGCATCAGCGCATCAGGGATTCCATGCGATGGAGGGTGGATGCATGTATCATCGCTAAAGGAGGACGTTTTGAACATTTCCTGTAACAAAGTGTTTGAAGTCACGCTGGTACGTTCTGTTGCTGTGTGTTTCCATTCCATGATTAAAGTGATTTGACGAGAAGTAATAAAATGAGCTCTAACATGGAAAGTAAGCGTTTCCGGACACATGTCCACATAACATATTTTCCTTCTTTGTGTGTGAGGAATGTTTCCTGAAAGTTTGGCCGTACCTTTTTGTCGCCACCTGAAGAAGACATGAAACGTAATATAGGGTACAAGTCATGTCCGAAATACTGACAAAATTTAGCTTATTAGTTGAAACGTCCCCTTAGAAAAATTGTACAAGACTGTGCTTAAACTGAAACACAATATTTTAGGCGCAACGCAATCTGACTTCCAAAAATCCCTACGAAAGAATGGCCCTGACTAACATTAACCTATACGTTTCACAAATCACTTACCTCACAAAAATCTTCGTTACTCAAGCTACTGCAATACAGCGAGCGCCACTACTGCCAGCTAAATAAAAGATTCAAACTACGGAAGGCACTAACTACTGATAAGCAGAGTCAGCAAATGAAAGATTTTAATAGAGAACAAACAATGTATTTACCTTAATAGTGGTAATATATATATCAGTTCATGACATCAATTCTTACAAATTTCAAAACTCCGCCATCTCTCTCCCCACGTCACCACTGCTGGTGGCTTACCTCCAACTGCGCAACGCTACGCGCTGTTAGCATCCAGCTGCCGCTGCCCAACACTACAATGGTAGACAACAATGCAAACCAGCCACAGACTGCACACCGCATAGCCAGTGATTTTCATACAGAGCGCTACGTGGCGGCGGCGTTACCAATAAAAAGACCTAAACAGCCTACTTACATAGTGTTTGAATGTTTATGCCGCTTTGTAGTATCCCTACCTTTTCCATGCTTGCATATCGACTATTTATGTTGGGGTCAAAAAAGTCGTGACTAGCGGTTTTCGCTACACTTCTACGCAGAACATAATAGAAACATAAATGTATAGGTAATATATATCCTAGCTTTAAGGAAAATCTTTGGGAGATACTACGTAGACAGAAGCTTTCCAGGTATTACCTATCGATCGGTTTTCAAAAAATGGTTCGAATGTCTCTGAGCACTATGAGACTTAACGTCTATGGTCATCAGTCCCCTAGAACTTAGAACTACTTAAAACTAGCTAACCTAAGGACAGCACACAACACCCAGTCATCACGAGGCAGAGAAAATCCCTGACCCCGCCTGGAATCGAACCCGGGAACCCGGGCGTGGGAAGCGAGAACGCTACCGCACGACCACGAGCTGCGGAATCGATTTGCAGATTTCTAGAGTTCTGCTGTCATTGAACTATAGTAGACTCCACTTGACAGTGGCACGCAAGGACCTATCGGACAGAGAAACGATAACGGCTGCAGTACCTAGCATAGTTGTTATACACGGCCGAGTCGAAGTGACACCAACTCTGTAACAAAAATTCGCTTTCGATCCATGTGTTTTAGCTGTTGACTGGTTACGAATATCTGATGCCGTATGTCATGCTTCCTATCATAATTGCAACATAATGAGAGGTTCAAGTAACTTTACCATCTCTCTTAATCCCGCTAAGGATACAAGTAAGAAAAGTGAAAAACAATTAAAAATAAAAATTTTGACATTCATAGAAGCCTGTCTAAACAAATCCTACTTCTCGTCAAAAAGTTTACTCGCTAGTTGTCTAATGGCCAGAAAAACCCTGTCATTCTCCATTTTAGAAACATTTCAGTATCGAAGCCTGCAGGATTTCGTGGCGGTTGTCACTGAAGTTAAAATCTTCTGGGTTGTTAAACCACGTCACAATCGACCTGTCGACCCCTCTGCTGGGATTTTCTTTAATATCTTGTGATGTCCACTGTAGATTGGGCAGTCTGCTGTGGACATACGAGATTTTGAAGATCCCAGCGGAGGTGTCGAAACGTCGATTGTTAACTTTAAACTTCACGTCATTATCTGTTGTTTGGAAAGACGTAACTCGCCCTCCGTAAAACTGGACTATAAAAAAAAGCATAATAGAAACAGTGAACGTTTCAAGAACAAGAAGTGCAGTTTAGAGCAGCGGGACTGACCAATAGCGTCATGGTTGATTACGGTGCTGGACTGGCAAACTGGCGGGCCGAGTTCAGACTTCATTCCCGACGTTTTTTTTTTTCGCTGTTCCCTTTATTCAAATTTGCCTAACGTCCGTTTGCAACAACGAGATGTAGGGGAGAGACCTATTATGACAGTTGATTCTGCACAACTACTCTATTAGCAGTCGAAAGGCAGTGGCTTTCGAGTAGGACTGCAAAAGTTTGATGACAAGGCGACAAGTCAACCGAATCCTACACCGGAGAACACGTCTGATGTGTCATACACGGCACTGGTGATTGTACGTGTATCATGTGCTTATAATATCAATCTCTAATCGACGCACCTAATTTGCACTACTAGTAAGTGGGTGAGACGTGCCTCCTTGCCCGATATAGGTGTCCGTATGAATGTGAATGTGATCACTCCCAAGGAAATGACAAAAGAATAATAGTTTGTCACGTAAGCAGCAGCAAATGCACGCAAAAGTTTCACAATCACACTGTTTCTCTGTGCTCTGTCAAAACATAACTTTTTAACGCTTTTGAAGTTGTATTCCGTTTTCGAAGCCTTGACTCTTGAATTCCTTTGGTATAACATAGTTCACACCCGTTTATTTGTTGTTCTGATTTCTGTGAGACGCCTATGTGGTATCTCGTCAGCTCTCATTATTCATCACGTTTACTTGAGACGATAACGTTTTCTTAAAAAAAGGAATAAATTAATGGGTCGAAGGAGTTTCGAACACCATGACCACTTACCCACGACACAGTTCATGTTTTGAGCTCCTATTTGTTGCACTTCTTGTTCTTGGGCCGTTTACTTTTTCTATTTTGCTTTTTTTTTTCACAGTTCAGTACACCTCCTTCCTGTTTCCATGCTTCATCTGTGTTCAGTTTTTGAAGGGCTATCCGGTGTGCCATCTTGCGACTAAATCTGATTGGGGCGTGGAATTGGGAGTTTCCCTTGTCAGTAGTATGCTATAAGCTTGGTATATTATGTAAAGGCAGTGACCCACACCCCCAAGTATTTAGAATACATCACAATTCAGTCGCCAAGAGTTTGCTAATAAAGTGATTCTTTATTTACATTTCAGTATTTATTATCCGAGCATAGTGGTCGAACTAGGACGGTTTTTTATGAGTCGGTAAGATGCATTATGTTCAATTATATGGAACGACATATGGAGGTTTGGATCTCGTCGTAAGTCTTGCACGGATAACCAAAGGCGACCGCTCGCGATGTAGCTGGAAATCCGGGTTCGAGTCCCGTCCAGGTACAAATTTACATTGCCGTCATACTGTTCTACAGCTGATGGTTGTCCATATTCACAACTGCGAATACATTTAATATCTTTCATAACTGATGTATTCCAAACGGCACTGCAATATCGTCTTATGTTCAATTATTCCCTCGCTTTCGTGAGAAATGTGCCATACGACAGTACAAACAGAGCATGGATTGATTAGTTATCTACAGTCTATATTGATCAACACAGTGTGTCTTCTGGAAGGACAATACTGTATTTTGGCGTTACATAGTGTGCAATATGTCAATATCTCTTTGTTCCTTGTCTTTTTTTAACTACACAGGCCAACGAAGGAAAAACTTTTTAGCTGAAAATACCTTATTCTTACGTTTTTAGGGTGATAAATCTAAATATGATACTTAAGAAACTGTATCACCCACCATTTCTTCACATTTTACAGTTAAATTTATTACATTAAGCGATTTTTTAAAGAATTTAACAGCTTTTATGTAATTATAATAATTTAAAAAGGAGGTGTAATTAATGTAGATGACGCTGGTAGCAGTACTGAAAAACATTTGCTGGCAAAAAGGTCGATTCTATTTTTGTGTTAACAGATGGTGTTTTGTTTATGTCAACTTAACCTCACTTTTCCGTTTCCTGCACATGAGCAAAGTACAATATCTAATCGTGGTTGTAAAAACTCTGCTGACAGTTTTTGTTGTATTTGTGGTGAATTTATGATTAAAAAACACCAAAGAAACATTAAAGACTTTGTGAAAAAGGATTATTAATCATACTTTGGATCTAAACTTGGTGATCAAGATAAATCTTGGTATGTTATGTGTGTGTTGAAGTCCTGAGAAAATGGCCCAAAAAGGAGAAAAGAGCTTTAGATTTGCTGTTCCTATGATATGGAAGGAGCCAAGAATTGATTCCGATGGTTCCTACTTTTGTAGTGTTGTTATTACTGGTCATAATTCCAAAAACAATAATGTAATAAGCTACCCTAACCTTCTGTCCGGCATCCGACCAGTAGGGCATTGTGTAGATTTGCCGGTTCCTGAACCACCAGATGATTTAAATTCTATTCCAACAGAAGCATTTTCTAATGTACTTTGTGATTTAGGTCAACCAGATGATGGTGAATTCCATTGTAATACAGAAAGTCTAGAGCCCAGACTGGTAACTCAGACCGAGATTAATGATTTGGTTAGGGATCTGGAAAAGCTGAATTGCTTGGCTCTAGATTAAAAGAAAAGAACTTATTGGCATATGGAACCAACATAAACATGTATAGAAACAGAGATCAGTAATTTTCCACCCTGCAGCACTGGTGTGCAAAAGTTTTGCACGATGTGCCTCTGCCCAGTAACACAGCTCCATGAAACGGGGACCATACGTAGAAAGAACTGCTACAGCATAGTACTGATAGAGATATGGAATGAAATGTACCGAAGTGACACATTTAATGAGAGACAGTAATTGCACTGAATCCATCGCGATTCTTGGTGGTCTCCTGGACACTACAAATGGCGGGACATGGTTTAATAGGGCGTTTGATCACCGCAGACGACAGTGCACGCTCTGCAACGTTCTCTCACGCTGGCCACAAGGCTGGTAATGAGTTCTCGTGGTAGGGCGCACAATTTGCGTTTGACATTACTGGATGGTCGTTGGTGCACGTGGACGTCCTGCACGTGTTCCTGTATCGCATCCCACACGTGCTGGACCTCGATGGGATTTAAGTCGGGGGAACGGGCAGGCCAGCCCAATCGCTGGAAATCCTGTCGCCCAAGAAGCGTTCCACCTGCGCTGCTCAATGGGGTCGCGCATTGACATCCACTAAAATGAAGTTAGGGCAGAATGCACCCCTGAAAAGACTCACTTCCTGAGGTAGTACAGTCCCACAATAGAGTAGACCGATGAGTGTACCACATTATATCACAACCGGGCCAAATACCTCACGTAATAAACGTCATACGAAAAAACTACAAAGAACGAAATTTGTCTAGCTTGAAGGGGGGGAAACCATATGGCGCTATGGTTGGCCCGCTAGATGGTGCTCCCATAGGTCAAACGGATATCAACTGCGTTTTTTAAATAGGAACCTCAACTTTTATTACATACTCGTGTAGTACGTAAAGAAATTTGAATGTTTTAGTTGGACCACTTTTTTCGCTTTGTGATAGGTGGCGCTGTAATAGCCACAAACATATGGCTCATAATTTTAGACGAACAGTTGGTAACAGGTAGCATATTTTTAATTAAAATACAGAACGCAGGTACGTTTTACCATTTTATTTCGGTTGTTCTTGAAGTCTAAGGGGATTTCGCCTGTCTCATACATCTTGCTCACCAGATGGTAGAGTTTTGTCAGGAATGGCTCTCCCAAGGCCGTCAGTAGTTCTAATGGAACGTTGTCTATTCCCGGGGCCTTGTTTCGACTCAGGTCTTTCAGTGCTCTGTCAAACTCTTTACGCAGTATCGTATCTCCCATTTCACCTTAATCTACATCCTCTTCCATTTCCATAATATTGGCCTCCAGAACATCGCCCCTGTATAGACCCTCTATATACTCCTTCCACCTTTCTGATTTCCCTTCTTTGCTTAGAACTGTGTTTCCATATGAGCTCTTGATATTCATGCAAGTGGTTCTCTTTTCTCCAAAGGTCTCTTTAATTTTCCTGTAGGCAATATCTAACTTACCCCTAGTGAGATAAGCCTCTACATCCTTACATTTGTCCTCTAGCCATCCCTGCTTAGCCATTTTGCACTTCCTGTCGATCTCATTTTTGAGATGTTTGTATTCCTTTTTGTCTGCTTAATTTACTGAATTTTTGTATTTTCTCCTTTCATTAATTAAATTCAGTATTCTTCTGTTACGCACGGATTTCTACTAGCCCTCGTCTTTTTATCTACTTGATCCTCTGCTGCCTTCACTACTTCATCCCTCAGAGCTACCCATTCTTCTTCTACTGTGTTTCTTTCCCCCATTCCTGTCAATTGTTCCCTTATACTCTCCTTGAAACTCTGTACAACCTCTGGTTCTTCTAGCTTATCAAGGTCCCATCTCCTTAAATCCCCACCTTTTTGCAATTTCTTCAGTTTTAATCTACAGTTCATAACCAATAGATTGTGGTCAGAGTTCACATCTGGCCCTGGAAAAGTCTTACAATTTAAAACTTGGTTCCTAAATCTCTGTCTTACTATTATATAATCTATCTGAAACCTTCTAGTATCTCCAGGGTTCTTCCATGTATACAACCTTCTTTCATGATTCTTGAACCAAGTGTTAGCTATGATTAAGTTATGCTCTGTGCAAAATTCTACCAGGCGGCTTCCTCTTTCATTTCTTAGCCCTAATCCATATTCACCTACTACGTTTCCCTCTCTTTCTTTTCCTACTGTTGAATTCCAGTCACCCATGACTATTAAATTTTCGTCTCCCTTCACTATCTGAATAATTTCTTTTATCTCATCATACAGTTCTTCAATTTCTTCATCATCTGCAGAGCTAGTTGGCATATAAACTTGTACTACTGTAGTAGGCGTGGCCTTCGTGTTTATCTTGGCCACAATAATGCGTTCATTATGCTGTTTGTAGTAGCTTACCCGCACTCCTATTTTTTTATTCATTATTAAACCTACTCCTGCATTACCTCTATTTGATATTGTATTTATAACCCTGTATTCACCTGACCAAAAGTCTTCTTCCTCCTGCCACCGAACGTCACTAATTCCCGCTATATCTAACTTTAACCTATCCATTTCTCTTTTTAAATTTTCTAACCTACTTTCCCGATTAGGGGATCTGACATTCCACGCTCCGATCCGTAGAAAGCCAGTTTTCTTTCTCCTGATAACGACATCCTCTTGAGTAGTCCGCGCCCGGAGATCCGAATGGGGGACTATTTTACCTCCGGAATATTTTACCCAAGAGGATGCCACCATCATTTAATCATACAGTAAAGCTGCATTCCCTCGGGAAAAATTACGGCTGTAGTTTCCCCTTGCTTTCTGCCGTTCGCAGTACCACAACACCAAGGCCGTTTTGGTTAGCGTTACAAGGCCACATCAGTCAATCATCCAGATTGTTGCCCCTGCAACTACTGAAAAGGCTGCTGCCCCTCTTCAGGAACCACACGTTTGTCTGGCCTCTCAACAGATACCCCTCTGTTGTGGTTGCACATACGGGACGGCTATCTGTATCGTTGAGGCACGCAAGACTCCCCACCAACGGCAAGGTCCATGGTTCATAGGGGGAGGGGGGTCTTTGTATGTATGGTGAAAATTTTATCGAGCTACCTTAATTCGCACTAGTATATCATACGGAAGTTGCTTTCGGCATTAAGTTTTGCACCCCAGTGTATTATTATTATTATTATTATAACTAAATTTGACGACCTGCCAAAGGAAGAAACAGCACTAATCTGGAGGGCTGCAGATGGGGAAAGAAATCAGCCATTGTAATGTAATAAAATAAAATTTTTTATTTGTTTTGTGACTATTAGTGTAATGTAATAAAATAAAACATGAGCCCTGACTTACACAAAATAAGAAACACACATTAATGCAATGAGTCAGCATTAAAGAGAAATAACTAATGTAGGAATATTGTTAACAGTGTAATATGTTGTTTAATTTAGCCCGTCGTGTATAAGCACTCAGTAAACTAGCTCAGTTCTCAGGGTAGTTACGTAATCGTGTAAGTAATTGTCCTTTTCTTGTTTATCCAACACTAGGCTCGTGAGAAGTCGTGTGCTTACTGCACCAGAGAATATTTGCCAAGTCTGTTCGATGTACACTACTGTAGTACGTAACTTAATGTTGTTGTTTCGTCTCGATTCCCCAATATAAGATAACAAGAGTAGCATCTACAGATGAAATCCTATAATGGACCTGGAATCCTGTAACCAGACCTTTTCTGCCTGGGATGTTATCTCGTTATATAATGAAAATCTGCAAATAAAATTGTTAAATCCTGTGACCAGAACGTTTCTGCCTGGGATGTTATCTCGTTATATAATGAAAATCTGCAAATAAAATTGTTAAATTATTAGTAGCTGCCTCCGGTCTCGTGGGATCTGAAATAAAGTTAATTGTCCTAATCGACGGCACGTCTCGTATATGAGCTAAAAGAAAAATGTTAAAGATTTTTCTAAGATGGTGCCTAACAATGAAAATCCTTTGTTAAGGCCCATATCTACTTCAGACAGTCTAGCTATAAGACGATCAATTAATTGACCACATACAGTAATTCTTTTGACAAAATAACCATCATATATATTTTAGGGGTTTAAGTACAACTTGCATTATAAGCTAGTACAGCAAGGTGAGCTTTACACAAGAACGTCCTCTTAGGTCCGAATCCAAGCAGATAACATAAGCGAATGACAAAGGAAAGATAGTTCATGCACAGAAGCGCAAGAGTCCATGGAATAACATGTCCATCGTAGTTCTATCTCTTCTTCTTTGGAGTACTTGTCGATTATTTATAAAACTTATTGTAATATTTAGTTTACATTTTTTAAAAACCCAAGTCCACCCAGGAGAAACATTACACCATGACCATGCTTCAAGGACTGCTACGCCTATCCTAACCGCTGCAACAGTATTGGAAGTATAAGCTCCATTCGTCTTGGCATATTATGTGAGTTAATTAATGATTATTATGTTACAATCCTCTTGTTGTAGTTAACCGTGTATATCGAGACTTCGTTCATTGTTAAATGCAATGGTATGGTACTAACTGATGGAGACGCATTAAGAATTGGTAAAATTTAATTTATTTCCTTTATCACACTGCACAAACATAAACACAATATTATTCAAACTGTGTGCCACTACTATTAAACATAGAGATAAATCCTTCGCTATGCAACCGCCTTTGGCTCACGCAGCCTACACCTTCCACAGCTTCCCAACAACTGCTTCTGCTTGCGAGTTGCGACTCTCTGCGCCACCGGGCATTGTCGCCCTCCAAAGAACAACCACTTACAGATACTACACACTAGTACCCTCACAGAAGGACATAGTGATACGACGCCGATCTCGCTGTTGTTAACGTCAGCTTGCAGACCGCAGCTGTTGCTTCTGCTTGGAGCAACTATTGACGGCGCTCGCTGGGTCTCCTTCCAGTCCTGCCACCATGGAAAATATCTCGCTAGTAACGTGAATCGGATGCAGACAATCAGAGTGGCGGTCATACAGTACCGACGAGCTTATTATTATGAAGTCTTTTGTGGAGTCGATGGTGCCGAGATGTCCACGAGGCGCGTACGTTCGCACTCGAAAGTAAGCCTCCAAGCGCGGGTTCGCAGCGTCGGCAGAGGATGCGAATGAAGTTGGCGACAGCAGGAAGCCCACCAAGTTCGCTGGAAGCCGCCGCGAGCTGCGTTCGCCGTACCACACAAACGCGGACCATGTCGCGAACGAGCCCCGCTGCCGTCAGAGCCGGGCTTCGCAAAAGGGCCTTGTATCCCTACAGCCTGAGCTTTGTGCTTACAGTGCTTACAGTTCACGGTGCTCCCTCTGCTGTAGAGCCGTACACCGCTCCATGCGGGTGCAAATCCCGTTTGCTTCGAGAAAGAAACTTAACAAAAACAGGACGGCCAAAGCACTATATGTGTTGCGCTACTGAGGGGATGGTATATTACGATTTAGCACAAATTAACGACTACTGATTTCTGTAGTCTGCACTATATCTTGAGAGAGGATGGAGGCAACGTGACAGGAGGCCCTTATACCCTTGCCAGTCCATTTAGTTCGGAAATTCGTGCCCAGCGATTGGAGACGGCACAAGTGAACGGGCCCGCTTGATGCGCTAGGCAATTGCAGTACGAGCCGACATGCGAACACCTGTTAACGTAGCTACACGTTTATTTGTTTCACTTGACACCGCTCTTGTAGAAGTTGACACTAATTTAATTCTTCTTCCTTTTTCATCTATTCTTTTGGAAAACTATATCTCAAACAATATTTCAAAATATAAACATAATTTTTTACAGATAAACAATACTTCAAAAGAAACTATGATATTCATTGGCGTCTTCGGGTGTGACTTCTTCGGAAGGAATGTAATAACACGACGCCTAAACGTAGACAGTGTCAACAAAAACATGTAATTACGAGAACAAATGCTCCCTTCAACGAATTTTTAATAGGAAAATACCTACATCTCTAAAACTGAGTAGTCCTGCGTGGAAGTTTCGAAAGCATTATGGTAGATGTTAAAGCCACTTAACATTCTGTGCATTTCCACGTCGTTTCGCTTCGTAGTTAGAGTTTCATGCAAACTCTGCACATACTTTTGCATCGGATAGATATATTTTCGGAAATGGGCCACTATTATGCTTGAAGTCGAAGACATGTTTCATCTAGTGATGGTTTTCCACGCGTTTCGTTGTCCAGCAACTGGACTTTTTTTTTTAAATTGTGTCTGCTATACCTATTCGGTAATCAAAATACGTTTCCCTTCTCTGAATGTGTAATGCTTTTTACATAACGCACATATTGAATAGAGCCATATTTCACAAACACAAAAAACAGTTTCTCTAAGATTTCGTTTCCACGACTATGACTCATGATATTTAAATTTGGTTCGCATTTGTTTCCACTAGTCAGGCTCCTCATAGAGTGAAATATACCACACAGCTTGTGCATACTGAGACAAGGAATCCACGTTATTTATATTGCAGCACAGTGTCTATTGTTCTAACAACATACGCAAATAGAGGCAAGATTCCATGACCTAAGGCACATAGTGATCATGAACTACTCAAGTGTCAAGAGTACCTAACAGTGAAGAGAGTTTCTGAAAAGAACTGCTGAGCAACTACTGCGACACTTTCGACAGCAGAGCTCAAGGAATACATCGATCCTTTCCACAGAAACTGACCTCGTGGATCTTCGAGATCCTTATAAACTCAATGCCTGACGGAGGATGCAATGCCCGAGCTAAGCAATATCGAAGATAATGTTCGTTTACGAAAAACTGAACTATGTAACCTGGATTATTAGAGATTGGATAAGCTCGCAATGCTTTGTGACTTGCTTACCTCGTTTCCAAAATCAGCAAGTCTCTTACATTTGCAACAATTATAATCCGACTGGATACAGGGAAAGTGGGTACCGATATTCTGTTTAATCCTACGCACTCATTAAGCAACCAGGTAAATAAAATCTTAATGGCGCGCTTCCGGCAACCTGCTGGGTAACTGTTTCCATTTTATGCACCTGAAGAAGACGGCTGCGTCGGTCGTCAAAGTATTGTACATAAAACCGGAAACAATAACTCGGCAGAGCACTTATTAATCAATCATGCCGAGAAAACCTGAGACATCACCAAATGATTAAGTCTTGCTGTGCAGCTTTTGTAAAAGTTATTTTAACGAAAAACCACCACAAGCAGCAAATTAGAGCTGAAGTTATTAAAACAATAACCTTTTTCGTTACGGCGTTAACTTTCTACGAAATTTCAGTCACCAGATTTCTGTTCCGAATGCGAAAATATTTTACCGACTCCCACTTACATAGGGAGAAATGACCAACATAATAAAATAAATCACCCCTCGCACGGAAAGGATTAAGTGTCAATCAGGTACAGTCTAAATACACCACTACGCATAACCAGATCGCTCCGCTGGTACTTACTGTACCCCCTCCATCAAGAACACCCGTATTTGATGAAGAAGAAGAAGATGAATTGAGTAACATTCCCCTTCAGTCTAGGGACGTGTGGCGAGTAAAAGATGCATATATGCAACATTAATAACACTTTCCCATTTCTCTGCATAATATCTGCAGCTTTTCAGACTCTCAGAACCTCATCAAGATTTTGCAACGTAGTCATTTTCAGTGTAGTGTGTACGAAATATTTCACTTCTCAAAAATCTTATGTGCTTCATTTTTCTTCGTCCAAACCTTCGAAGTATAAGCTAGAAAAATGTTTTCAGTAACACTGTAATTAACCTGTACCTGCGATTGGTTCAGTGGAGTGTATTTTTGTAATGACGGTAAACTTTGTAAGATCCCAAGTAACGGTGTCAGTGTTGGGCTAAAAACAGGCGGTAATTCGAGGTATGCCAAACGTGTCTCGTAATTGGCTGGTAGATGAGCATTATAACAATAAAAGAATCTCAACCGGGTTATTTTTGACAAGTATCTCTGAAAACTAATTCCAGTTGTCAGTAATATTTGGTTGGAACTATAAACAATGAAGGCGAGCACAGAGAGCTTAATAAATGGCGCGACTGTGCTATATGTATTTAGTAGATAGAACGCGTACAAAACCCGGGACACAGCCTATTAAACTCACTGACAAAGAAATACCGATAATGGAAGTATTACGTGGTACAGGCTGTAATTAAGATGATCAAACAATCTGACTGGAGTAATCAATAGCTTATATAAGGAGCAGCAATGGCTGTTACTTTCAATTATTATGTGCCTGGGTAACATAATCGAAATAGTTGTCTATCTCTGATGACACTTGCATCCGACATCGACAATGGAATTAATAATCTCAATAACGATCAGCCACTCAGTACAATACGCAAAATGCCAACCTGGAGACACAGTTCAAATTACTCATTGCCATTTATAATTTTTCGTGATGGAATTCATGTACTAGTAAATGTTTTGCCATGAATGTTATTCGATATCGCTTTCCGAATCATGCTGTGTTTAACGGGTAAGAATATTTTAAATACGTGTTAAATGGTGTCACTTTAGGCGCCTGCAGTGAACATGTCTTACCACAATCTCTTTCTTAAAAACTGCTTTTTTCTACAAGCTCTAGACAATTGATCTGTTGCAGATTTTCTACTCGCTGTGGTGAAATACCAAGAAAACTCTGTTCACAGACCCTGGCGGGCCCATCGGTATCCGACCGACCGCCGCGTCTTCCACCACCAATTGCGTCATTTGGTTGCGGTACGGTCAGCGTGAGGCCAGCAAGCCGCTCTTTCGGCCGTCGTCAGTTTTTGTGACCTGGAGCCGCTACTGCTCGGCCAGGTAGCTCAGTCCTGCCACAGAAGAAAAATCCTTGTTAGCACTGGGACTCGAACCTGGATCGTCTGTATGGCAGTCAGTCGCAAAATCCCAAGAAACCTGATGATTATTAATGACTTCGTGCTGCCGTTAGTACTTCTGTTCCATCCAGTCACCACTATCGCTCTCTCCCCCAACACCTACACCAACCCCAAAAAACTTCTCGATTACTCTTGACAATGTAGGACACATTTGAACTAAACTTGTATACCTTCTATGTTCTGACATTCAGATAGTGTATAGCATAATATGTAATTGGCGACAAAGATTCGGTTCACATGTTCGAAAGAGAAGAATTGAAGTCGGATTTTAAATAAGTGTGATTCCTGATAACAACAACAAAATGTGTAGATTCTTTGTGAGATACTGCGGCCACTTTTTTTTAATGCACCCGAAAATTGGCATTAGTCTTGAGCACTGTGTTTATTAATTTTATACTGCCTAACGTGTATCGGTCTTACGCCATTCTCAAAGGCTCAAAATATCTGTAACACATTCTTAGTTAAAATGAAACTGAATTCGTCAAACACTGATACAAAGCGTCTGGTCTAACTTAGTTGATGACATCAGAGTGAAAACTGATTTTAGTTTGATAGCTCTCGGTCTGTGTGTTAACTGCGTACCATTTTCCATTTCCGCAAGAGTATGTACTGCAGGCATGAGAAATGTGAGCAGCATTGGTGACCCTTCGAGTGTTTCCTTCGTTTGTTAGGAGGTGACTGAGGGAGTCAAGTAATGTAGACGAGATACTTTGTATCGATGTTTGACAATTCAGTTAAGTTTTACCTAAGGATGTGTTATACAAGATATTTTGAGCCTTTGAGACTGGAGTAAGACCGAAACGCGTAAGGCAATGCGAAACTAATAAATACACTAATAAAGATAATATTAGTTTTTGAGTCTTGATAACTTTTCCTCAACTTTCATCGCCGAGCGGTTTAAGGCGCTGCAGTCATGGACTGTGCGGCTGATCCCGGCGGAGGTTCGAGTCCTCCCTCGGGCATTGGTGAGCGTGTTTATCCTTAGGATAATTTAGGTTAAGTAGTGTGTAAGCTTTGGGACTGATGACCTTAGCAGTTAAGTCCCATAAGATTTCACACACATTTGAAGTGGTGATGAACTTCGAACATGCTTTCAGGGAATAAATTTCCTTCTCAGTAATCCGCCGTTACTTGCACAACATACTTTAAAGTTCGATTCATACCATCTGCGCATGTGTGAGAGACAGGACAAAAAGAGAAAATGCGTGAGCGGCTCAATAATGGACGACCACGCCGCGTATAGCGTACTGTTTTTACGAGAAATACGGATCGAAGCAGTGCTCCTTTTGGCACTTAACAGTAAAGATAAACCTAGTCAATGTATTTTATTAGTTCATACTTCCTCGTTTCCGCTCTTGGCTCTTCCATTACATTCCCTCCATTTCTCCTTGAATTAAGTGCCTCACTACATGCTTCGTGTACTTATTCCTTTCCAACAACACACGATCAGCACCATTGTTGAGAGGTTCTTCTTACGCTTGTATCGTGTTGAAATGTTCCACTAGTACAGATCATTGTTGTAATCGCTATTAATGTAGGTGACATCCTCAAACCATTTTTCACGCTCATACAGTCCTAAAAATTCCTATAGATGTCATAAAATCTTTCATTTTTTGGTGGTTCTAATTCATGTGTAGATTATTTTTTAATTTGAAAAAATGTATCTTCACAATTTCTGCCAATTTACTATAATTTCGTTAACGGTTGAACATCTGGAATTCATGACAAAGCATTCTGAGCTTCAAGTGTCGAAAATAATAAAATTTGCGAATTAATGTCACAGATAGTTCCAAACCCCACTACATCTGAATGCTTTGGAACCCATCCTGTGTAGAGAGCTATCGAATCATTCATCACTGTGTATGGAAAACCGCCGATGTATCTCATTGTCGGTGCCCATTCCCTGAGGTTTCTGCCTCGTACCAAACACCGATTCGAGATGCGCCCTGACTACCTGCGCACTGCACAAGTCGTCCATTCGTACACGGCTTTACAAATGGCTTAGAAGTTTTTTTACGTTTTACTGCGTTTTGAAAGAGACTGTATTCGCGCCCACGGGCTTGCGGTGCGTAGTAAGCGGTGGCGAGGCGCTCTGCACTCCGGAAATTCATTTCAGAGACGAGAAGAAAGATCACATTACCGCATTTGTTACGTCACAGCTTGCGTAATGAGCAGAAATTGCCCGCCGGCTGGAAACGCTCGCGTCCGACTCGCCGAGCGCAGGCTTAACTGTTGAGGCTGGCGAGCTTTTAGAAGGACTTCATTTTACGCGCGGGCAAAAAACATTCGCAACGGAACCTCTACTTCCGCAAGCTCGCTGCGCAGGTGTAACGACTCTGTAGAATGGCAAGTACAGTGCGTTCACCTTTCCATCAATATTTTTCGACGATTTTCCCGGGCGCCCGTGTTGCCGTTAATAGTGAAAGCAGTTTATTTAGGCACTAAGAAAAGCACCAACAACTGCAGCCGTATTCCTAGTAGTCAGGAGTGTTCGTGTGCTAAAAATTAAACTATAGTGGCGTCGCGCTTGTGACTCAGAAGACCAACATCTACATGTCCCCAACTACACCGGAATAGGATTGACAAGCTCACAACCCATGCTGCACTGGGCTCAAGGAATTTTAAAGTCCAGTGCTTCCGCCCTCCTAACTACCTCTTTTGCCAGTGAATACTCACCCATTTCCTTGACCATTGCGCCACTTCGTCTGTGAGGTTCTTGAGTGTGTCCGCGGACCACGATGACACGAGCTGATCGTTGCGGAGACGTACTCTATATCGCGCACTGAAAGACAATACACACATACACAAGGGAAACACTGAAACTCCCTGGCAGATTAAAACTGTGTGCCGGACCGAGACTCGAACTCGGGACCATTGCCTTTCGCGGGCAAGTGCACTACCAACTGAGTTACCCAAGTACGACTCACGCACCGTCCTCACAGCTCTACTTCTACAAGGTTCGCAGGAGAGCTTCTGTAAAGTTTGGAAGGTAGGAGACGAGGTACTGGCAGAAGTGAAGCAGTGAGGTCGGGGCGTGAGTCGTGCTTGGGTGGCTATAAAGTTCAACATATCTTTCATACTTTGCAGTTATTGAAAAGGTAACTGAAAATTATTTCGTTATTAATACTGATGTTACAGTACGCAATGTTTGTTCAACATCAAAAGTTTGCAGTGGATTTTTGTTTACAATAAAACACCAATAAGTACCACGAGTAACAGGAGAACATGAGACTATTATCAGAGAAAAATGTTTTTACTATAATGTTTGCCAGACCAGAACTAAACACAGCAAGATTTCTTTTATGTCATGAAGGCAAATTATCCTTTTGCACTGTTAATGATATATCATCCGCAGCCCGCGTCCACCTGTAAAACACATCATAAAATCTGCTGCTCTGTCCTACAATCCCGAAAGCTGAAAAAATAATATTATTTCACTATTACCTGTCCGCTTCTTTGCGGTATGATTGGTTTCATTTAATGCAGTTTGAATGCGCGGCGGCAGCGGCTCGTTCGTTCGTGGCGCAGCTCTGCACCACGAATAATATTTAAATAGCTGAAAATGTCTTAAAAGGATGGGATAAAATACCAGGCAAGCTTATTACGAATCATAATGCAAGTTCTTACTAAGTAACTCTATTCAAAACATTTAGACAGATTAAATTCTTACACACCTTTACAAATCAACGCCTAATGGCTTCCTTCTCTCAGCCTTGACAAAAGAATGCTACATAAGCATACAATATAGCGTCACAGGCTCTTCCTATACACGTAACCCCAAAAACACGACAGAGAAATTAATGCTCGGTCACTACTATTTATACTCGGTTTGATATCTTTGTTTGATATTTAATAAGTATCGTCTGTGGCGGTTTCAGTACTCGCCGACACAGATATTATCTTTAAAAAAATCGGTACATAATTCTATACAAGTATAAAACATGACACCTAATGGTTTCTCTTTATTACATAAAGTTCACACAATAATTGTCCACGCAGAAATAAAATTACAATTATCCAGTTCAATTATTTTTTTCTTTTTTACCACATATAATATGTGTTTTGCCAGGAGACGTTACAAGGTTTATCGGACGGCGGTTTAGAGAGTCAACCATTACGATACCGTTACTATATACTGTGCGTGTACAAATAAACAACTTATATTTCAATACTTTGAATGTCGTCGTCGATCAGCCTGACATTATATTCACTCGTTCGCACGAACAGTGTTTATTCGATTGAGGTATACTAAGATTCGACTGCACATAACAGTCCTGCTACAAAAGTATCTGTTCATATTTCAGGCGTCTTACTAAGATTTAACATAGTGCTTAAAGAAAGAGGACGACTCAGATTTGCCAAGGGTGTATTAACTACACTGGTACGATGATGATGAATCAAGAAGAAGCCTTAAATGTTCATGTAAACTTCAGCTCCTCAGTCAAGTACTTTATGCTTCAACATTATTATGAACTTTTCTGGCAGCGCGAGAAGACTGACTTACTTGTGACTATTTTAATAATCTCGCGAACCACCGGACTATACCGCGTTTCATGAGATCATCGCTTTTCTGCAGAATCTTAGTCCACCAGGTGTACCTCTTTTTCAGACTGTTACCACAAAGCGTGTGACACTATTTTATAAATTGCCCATAGAGTCAACGCAACTAAATGAATCACGGTAGCAAATAGTTTTATTTCGAAATACTCTAATAAGGAAGGTGAGTGAATTCTGTTTTCAAAACTATCTACACAGAAACAAACTTTAACGACGAGGACGCCGTTATTCGTGCACGGATTTCAAGAAAGAGAAACTTTTTTGCACGTTGCTTATTTTGTCTTTTTACTCAAAGAACCACACAGAATTTCCATAGAGGCGACATACATAGATGAACTGTGCTCGGCGGACTCCTCTCAACAAATGTAACATGACAATCGCCGCCGGGTGGCACCTTTACTAGCCATTAAGGAGCTTCTCACGTTACCTTCTGAGAGGGTACGATATTTAGACCGGCACGAAATGCCGTCATTCGCAGCAACGAAAACGTGAAACTCCTAAAATCGAAAGGCCGCGGAACTGACTTTAATATGTTGATAAAATTAAGAGTAATAAATTATGGTAATTTTTTTTAGTCAGCTGTCTTCTCACTGGTTTGATGCGGACCGCCGCGAATTCCTCTCCTGTGCTAGTATCTTCATCTCAGAGTAGCACTTTGCAAACTACGTCCTCAATTATTTGCTGGATATATTCCAATCTCTGTCGTCCACTACAATTTTTGCCCTGTACAGCTGCCTCTACTACCATGGAAGTCAGTCCCTGACGTCTTAACAAATGCCCGGTTATTTGACACTAACGAGAGATTTATGACAAAGTCGTAACTCATGTATAGCCATTCGCAAAAATTATTTTGCTTCTAGCTCACAGTTACCGCACATCGGCACTCTTGTAGAAGCAGTGCGAACTAGCAACGGCAGGCTCAGTAATAGACAAACATTGGCTTTTAGTCTCCCGCTATAGGGTGTAATCCACTCTTGATAGCAGCCTAAAGAAAAGATGGAGTAATTTACGCCACCATCCAAATTGAATGGCAGGAAATAAAGAAAATGCCGATAATTTCTCTACCACCAGCGCAAAATGTGCGAACGGAGTATGAGAACAACGTGAGACAAGAGTATGGCTTCAACGTGGGCGTATATAAAATCATTTTTTTCTGCGCTTCTAGCGCAAATGTTAAAAATATTCTGATACTGGAAAGAAGTTAATTTCTCAATGCACTGTACAATGGCTTTGCGGAGTATATCTGAGGCTATATATGTAGAAGAGATTATAAAATTACGAATGTACTGGAAAGCTTACGACCTTTACGAAAAATATGCTCCTCTGAACTCACGAGGAAAATACAGCAAGAGTCGTCACCAAATTTCCCAGGCACTTTGCTCAGTGGAAGAAAAGTCAAAAATAAGCGAACAAGTGTCTCGGTTTATCCGTAGATACTCTAGAAAAGTATTTGAAATTGTTTTCAACGAACTTCCTGTAGTATATCTTGATTCATAATCAGTTTCAAGACTGCAAGCGCCAGTTTTCTGAAAAGCCATCCGTTATGCAAGGTTTGCCGCCAGATTACTGCCAAAGCGCGCAAGCTTCTCCAATGTTAAATACGTTTCTTTCCCGAGTGAGATTCAGACGAAGAAATGAAAAACCTGCCTTCACGCGATGCTCGTGGTGTTTGGAATATCTGTGGTTCGAATGTTTCTACGATCGGTATCATCCTAGGGAATACACCAAATCTTCCTGAAGAATACTCTTATGGATAAAACATAAGAGCTGAAACGAGAATGAGAATTTAAAAAGATTGTAACTCCTCAACATACCATACACAAATATATTAAATAACAAACGTGTGACACTTATTCTAAAGTCCATTCGTAATTTTTCAATTAATATCCCGCAATTTGATAAGAAAAATTCGTGTTGTAACCTTCTAAGGACATGGGTAGATAAATGAAAGCAATAAAAATAAAATGAAAACAGTAATCAGGTTTCGAAAACGAGGCGCAAAGCTGAGGAGGCGCAATACTAACCACTGAGCCACCATTTCGTCTCAGGTCATCGCGGGGTAAAAGGCATATAAGTTACCTGGGAAATACCTCAAAAACTTTGACCGCGTTTTTTCAGATACGGTCCATTATCTGCAGATGAAGCGAGACAAGCGTTCGCTTTATTTGACCCCTCTTCCACTGAGCGAAGTTTCTGGGAAATCAGATTATGGCACTTGCCGTGCTCGGCAAGGAGGCTGCCATCGACCTTGCTGGCACTCAGTGCGCGAGACAAGGCTGTATCTCCGTGTAACTGACAGCTGAACTACATCGAATAATGACCACCAAGCGTTTGGAATTAAATCCGACGACCAATCGTTCATGAAAGTGCACAAAATTGTGGAATAGCGTTTAAAACGTGTGCAGTAAATCAGAATGATGCCCGCCGTAGCACGCAACTCCGCGGTCTGTTGACGAAACTGCACAGCAAGGGCGGCGCAAACACAACATCTGCAACGATTTCTCATAACGCCGGAGATGATCTCGGTGACTAATTTTCGACCTCGGTTGGCCGATTTCTGTTAGAAATCTGCGCTTCTCGACACGAACGGCCTCTGTCTAGATGCCTTTCAAGAAATACAGGTATATATTTAATGATGAGCATCATAAAATCTCTTCTGAAACAATAGTAAATGAGAGTTTAAAACTCAGCATAATGGGAATAGTAATCCAGTCTTGGCAGGCACATTACTATCTTTTTCTTCCTCTGCTAGACGTCATATGTCGAATAGAACGGGTACAATGCTAAATATAAATTATAATCAAGAATAATAATCATTAATCAGCTAGTGATTATAGATCATTGAGCATTATATCACTTAAGTTAAACTCGACATGTTCTTAACATATTGTGGCAGAAGTTATCTTCGCTTCTTGTCTCGGAGAACTCAGTTTGTACACGTCAACAGTTTCTAGTTTTGAGTGAAATGTTACCGACATTTTACTGTGTTTCGATCCCAGATTTGCATCGGCAGGTAATAACGTTGAGGGCTTGTAGACCATGATACTCTCAGAACAACGCTGATTTAGGTAAATGACTACCTCAGCTAAGCCACTCACAAACAACTACGGACGGCTAAAATGGCTCTGAGCACTATGGGACTTGATATCTGAGGTCATCCGTCCCCCAGAACTTAAAACTACTTAATCCTAACTAACCTAAGAACTTCACACACATCCATGCCCGAGGCAGGATTCGAACCTGCGACCGTAGCAGTCGCGCGGTTACGGACAGAAGCGCCTAGAACCGCTCGGCCACCGCTGCCGGCAACTACGGACGGTTTTTGCACTAATGATGTCGGCAAAGCATTCGAAAACGTCATTGTTGACCCTGTGCTTTCCAAAATGAAATAAATGCATTTTGCAGGCAGTGGCCCGAAATGGTTCGACAGCTACCTGCTTGTGACACTGAAACGTTGTCTTGGAATCGCGCTCCACTAGCGGTAGTTAGTTGTTAGTTAGTCACGTGTTCCTTTGATCAATTTTACGGTAACCGTTATGATGTCACGCAAATCAGAAAACTGCAGGTTTTAGCGTATGTCACTGAAAAGTACCTATGAAGTGTCCCAGCGTGCATGAAAACGTCACGTCTCTATCTCGCGATTTGTCCACTTCAGTGCAGATGTGTCAGGTTTGTCGTTACAGGATTACAAGCATCTACCATAAGACTAACACTGTTCACCTTTTCTCTGTCCTCTTCCATTATGTACTTTATACTAACGACCGGCACCAATACTTAAGCAACATCACTACGGATATCGCTTTGGGTATCTTATGCTTTGACGGCGACCTAATCTCGTTGTCTAAATGGTCACACGATGTGACTTACAACTTAATAAATATTCAACAGGCATGAAGACCATCTGATAAGCCTTTCGATCGTTGTGACCAACTTAACACAGAAACAGAATCCAGAAAGAATGGTACCTATCATTTACGGGAACAGTCAACAAACAATAGGGTCTAAAAGTACCGAAAGTATATTGCGTAAGACGCCAAAATGTTAAGTACCAAGTGCTTAAAACCGGAATTAAAGTGATTACTCACAGCAAACTCGGAATGAACCAAATGAGGCGATTACCATTGACACATCGTCCACAGTGAGAAATGAAATTTCTGTATTTATTTGCAGTTCCGTAAGTGAAATTCCGTATTCTTATCCAATTCATTTTACAGCTTATACTTTGACTTACATAAAAATGAATTATCTCCGTTGTCACAGTCTCTGACTTAAAGAACGCGACGACGGCGTCCAGCGGTTACCCAAAATAATGCGAGTAGCTCATGTTCTGTTTTTACCGGTGACAGTTTACTCAACACTATAAATAACAGCGGGTGCAAACGGCTCTAGTTCGGGTAATCAAACAGAAATTCCTGTCGTCAGCGACAGCACCTGCCGCCCTAGTCTTGTTTTCGTCAGCGCTGTGTCCAGAAATCAGGCTGAAACGCGACACTGCCGACGGGCGATCTAAATCCTGCCCACCTATTTCTCCTCTGTTATGATAGTGTGCTCCACTTGAGGGCTCAGGAGTGTGTACACATTCCCCGACGGGACGCTCCTGTACTCGCTGCGAGAAAAACGCAGTAAATCGTCTTCGGAACGTCACTGTAAATTCACCTCGTCTTCACTACAACGAGTTCTTTGTGTCTAAAGGTAATCTCAGCGAAACTGAGCAAACTGCCACTGAGTTACGACATATTATGTCACAAGAAGTGGTCTGCCGTTTTCGGCTGTCAAATGAATGGCTATACTGTTGCTTCTGTCTTCGAGATTCACTTCAAATGAATTGTTTCAGTAACGCATACAAATGATTGCCCAATAATTACAATTAAGTATCTTTTATAAGTAGTGGGATAACATTTTGAAATACTCATACAGTTAAATCTCATCGTATTGCACCCCGGCAAGAACAGTGACACAACTCAAATATGCAACAATTCAGAGAAATCGACTTAAAGAATTTTATAAAACTTATACTGCAATAGTATAAGCTTCCTTTAAATTTCATGTAAGTATTTTTCGCAGTAAATTCCCCTATATTCCGTACAATAGTAATATGGGCGTACAATTCTGTTCTTGTCTAATATGAAGTGTTATCAGGTAATCAGTAATTAGTTCTTTGAGTTCTGTCACTTTTACTGTTTTTCTAAAAACTATTTCCTCGGCACTTCCTGGCTGATTAAAACTGTGTGCCGCATCGAGACGAACTCGAGACCTTTGCACTTGCCCGCTGGGCAAACGTTCCGAGTTCGAGACTCGGTCCGGCACACAGTTTTGATCTGCCAGGAAGTTTCATATCAGCGCACACTTCGCTGCAGAGTGAAAAATCTCATTCTGGAAACAATTTTCTTTTTTTTTTTATGACTCTGCATGTAATACTTTGCCATTTTCCTACAGCAATTTTTTTCTTTTTACTTAGTGTAATGTAAAACGATATTCGTACCTCCGTCAGGCAAAATTAGTACTTAAGTTAAAATAAAAATTGAAAAACAAGGTGAAATGGTTATATCAGCAAAATTATAATTTATGACGAGCAGCTTTATAATTTATGAAGATTAATACAATTTAACAGGGAACATCAATTACGTAAAATTTAAAGAACACAGTTTACTAAAACATGCAATCATAAACAGATCTGTGTAACGTAGTAATACTTTTCGCCGAGAAAAGGAATACAAAATGAACTTTCCTTATAGCAAAAATTTCCATTTTTTTCCCTCGTACGTTGCATTGCACCACATTTCGTAATATTTACAACTGCTCTAATCGTCAAAACAGTGTCTGTTCCTTCAGACATGTGTGCATGCGTTGTATGTAAGACACAGACACTGTATAAACAGAGCAATTGTAACGATCAATGATATTACAGATTACCTTCAACTTAACTTGTACACGAAAAGTGCCACAACTCAACGCCCTTCTTGAATGACCCCCTCACACCTGCCAGTGGCAACGATGTTCTTGCCTTGTCGAGTCATGAAGTAGCCTACAACAAACCTCGCACAACAATCCTGACGTGGACAATTTGCGAGATAGAGAATACGTATTTTTCAATGACATAACCTAAAAACTGCAGTTTTTTTATTTGTGTCATTTTTCTTGTTCGGGTGTGATATGTAAGCCTGTGGATGCCCCTCTCATCATGTCAGAAGACTGGTTGTACCACTTAACTCTTCCGTTGTACATATTGAGTTAATTTGTAAAGATTAGCTCAGTGGAGATTGATATGAAAGCATTCATCTTCCCGGTGCATCCCGTACATGCTCTGTTGGTGACAAATGGGGACTGTTATTTCCTACTTTAAGTGTCTCATTTCCTAATCTAATTTCCCTAGCATCACCTGATTTAATTCGACTTCATTCCATTATCCTCATTTTGATTTTGTTCAAATGGTTCAAACCAATATGGGACTTAACATCTGAGGTCATCAGTCCCCTAGACTTAGAACTACTTAAACCTAACTAACCTAAGGACATCATACACATCCATGCCCGAGGTAGGATTCGAACCTACGACCGTACGAGCACCGCGGTTCCGGACTGAAGCGCCCAGAACCGCTCGGCCACAACGGCGGGCTTGCTTTCGTCGATGTTCGTCTTATATCCTCCTTTCAAGACATTGTCCATTCCGTTCAGCTGCTCTTCCAACTCCTTTGCTGTCTCTGACAGAATTAAATGTCGTCGCTAACCTTACAGTTTTTATTTCTTCTCCTAGGATTTTAATTCCTACTCCAAATTTTTCTTTTGTGTTCTTTACTGCTTGCTATCCGCCGATAGCATCAGAATGTACACACATTTCTTACAATTCTCACGCATAAGAAACATATATTTCTGTTGTTTTCTATTCTTGTTATGAGAGGCACTTTCCTTCACTAATAAACATTTTGTATGGAGTCTTATGATTCGTCCATTCTTGCACTTCACTCGACTTTATGATGCGCGAATATTTTTGTAAATGAAATTATTTTTGCTTCAAACACGAATATGATCGAGATTCTTGCCGTTTGTGGGTTAGTTATAGGAACAATCATCGAACTGGTTTCTTCTCTATTGGGAAACAGTATTATTGTTAGTTCAAAATGTTCAAATGTGTGTGAAATCTTATGGGACTTAACTGCTACAGTCATCAGTCCCTAAGCTTACACACTACCTAACCTAAATTATCCTAAGGACAAACACACCACACCCATGCCCAAGGGAGGACTCGAACCTAAGCCGGGACCAGCAGCACAGCCCAAGACTGCAGCCCCATAAACCGCTCGGCTAATCCCGCGCGGCTCTTGTTAGTTGCAGACGTAGTTGCTCATTTGGTACTTTATTTAAAGTATGCATTACATTCCATACAGGTTTCCTATGTTTCACATTCAATGATTTGGCTGCAAGTGTAACGAAGGAAACTTCGCGTTGTTGGTTATAAGCGACGTCTTCCTGCAAGGACTCGGATCTTCTACAGTTTACTAGGCATTTTCTGTTCTTAAAAGTAAGTGTCTGTACACTACAAGAGGATCGTAAATTAACTTTCATGTAATCTACTGTTTCATGCCTTCCAGGGTCCTAAGGAACCTAAAGAATGACAAACGTTGTGTAATTTTTTAGTTATCGTTGGTTTTTCTGGCACTACAAACGCTCACTATCGTAGAAATGATGTCACAAGTGAATAGAAATTGTAGTACTCTCAGAAATGTTACTTGCTGCCGCCTGGGGAGCTGCTACCACACTGGGTAACAAAAACGTGACGGAGTATAGCGACTGTTATACCAGGCACGGCTACCAGGAGTGATGGTCTTTGATGCCATTTCATTTCATAGCAGGACCCTTTTGGTTCCCAACCGTGGCACTCTTATAGCACAGTACTTCGTCCACGATACTCTACGCCCCGTTTTGTTCACAGTGAGCGCTATCCTGAGCTTACGTTTCAGCAACATAATTCCCACCAACACAAG